>NC_080431.1:110564371-111764371 GCF_028018845.1 Melospiza georgiana
TGCCACAGCCTGAATATTCCCATGAAATGTGCCCTCCTGTCTCTTCCTTCAGTGGCCTTCAGTCAATTCATGTGGGTGTTTGTGGACCAAGAGCAGTGTAGGGCAGAAGGGACCTTAGAACAGGAAACTGCTCTTACAAACCTTCAAAAAGGACTGCCCCATATCCTTTGGTTGCTTTCCTTGGAAGAGAGGTAAGTGGGCTTGTGTTTCCTAGTGTTAGCACAGAGGCTGGCACGGTTAGCATGTACTGCTGAGCCTTTCCTCTTGCCCCAGGGAGTTGAACTTATTCTGCTTCTGATGCCAAATGCAGCATTTACAAGGCTGGAGTTGGGGAAGGAATGCTGCTGGAGGAATGGGAACAGGGAGAGAAAGGGGCACAGCACTTTGGGCTCGCCTTTCCACATGTCTCCTGTTCAGAGGGGTTTTGGTAAAATAACATCTTTGGAGGGGAATAAAAACAGCAAAAAAAAGGAAGCTGATTCCTCTGTGCTATGTTTTTGGTTTTTTTTTAAATTTATTCATTCTCACTTTTTCTCCCTCCCTCCCTCCCCACAGGAAGGATGAAAGGAGAAAACAGCTGGACTCTGCAATTACTTATGTCCTTTCTTTTGGCATGGTAGAACCTCTCCCTTGCTCTCAAAGTAGATTTTGGATTTTATGAGAGCCTTTGGCAATCACCAGCTCTGTCCCTGAGGCCCAAAGCAAAATCTGCTGACTTTCAACTTTGGCTCCTGCAAAATTTTGAAGGTGCCTTTGTTGTTTGTCCTACACTTTTTCACAGGAACGGGGTAATATTGTGGAAGGATGAAAGAAGCAAATTATTGAATAGAAAAGGGTGAAAAAAGTTCCAAAACAAGTTCAACACAGTTCAGGGGCAAGACAAGGATTTCTAACTGAAGTGTACTGAATCTCTTTGAGTTTCTCAGAGAATTTGTTTGGCTGTGCTCACAGTCTTTAGAAAGATTGGATTATACCCCATGTTTCCTAACAGTATGATGCCTAACATATTTCACTAAGCACACTCAATGCAACTAATTTTAATAATAGCTTTTATGAATACCATGGTTCTTATTCATGTTTACATCAATGAACTGAAAGAAATCATGACAACAGTGACTACAGGTAAACTGACTTGTGTGCTTCAGGCTGAAGGCTCTGGAAATGGCTTTAAATGGCTTTAATTTCTCTCTAATACTGTGGAAAAAAGAAAGTTTTGTAATCTGCCAAAAGATGACACTGGTTGTTTGTCTGACTGATCAAATATATTGCAATATTGATTATTTTTAGTATCCTTCCTTCCTTCCTTCCTTTCTTTCTCTCTCTTCCTATCTTTCTCTTTCTTCCTTTCCTTTCCTTTCCTTTCCTTTCCTTTCCTTTCCTTTCCTTTCCTTTCCTTTCCTTTCCTTTCCTTTCCTTTCCTTTCCTTTCCTTTCCTTTCCTTTCCTTTCCTTTCCTTTCCTTTCCTTTCCTTTCCTTTCCTTTCCTTTCCTTTCCTTTCCTTTCCTTTCCCTTTCCCTTTCCCTTTCCCTTTCCCTTTCCCTTTCCCTTTCCCTTTCCCTTTCCCTTTCCCTTTCCCTTTCCCTTTCCCTTTCCTTTCCCTTTCCCTTTCCCTTTCCCTTTCCCTTTCCCTTTCCCTTTCCCTTCTTCCCCTGTGTAAAGTCTGTAAAGAAGAAACTGGCAATAGAAGAATATTTTTTTGAAAAAACTATTATGAACATTATTTTGCTTATTTTTATAATTTCTGGCTTTACTGCACAGAAGATAGTGCATACACAGACATACTTTTCTGGGTAACTGCTTCTCTTAGCAAACTCTTCCTTGCTGATTAGTCCATTCTATTTTCAGTTCTGTGAACTGAAGGTGAATGTGTGGAAGGGATAGAATATGCTTTTTCTTTTTCTGGGTGTGGAGACCAGCAGCAGTGCTGCTTCCTAATAACACACAGAGAGTCCTCTAAATCACCTACAGTAACCCAGCAAGTATCAAAAGCAGTGAATTCCCCACTCATATAACATTGTGATGTTTCCAGAAATTCTTTATACTGGAAAGCTGAGACCAGATGGGATCTAATGGCACAACTGCAGAGCAGGGAAGAACTGAAATCCCACCTCTGTGCTGGGTGACATTGGTTACCCATAATCTGTTCATGCAGGCAGGGCTGACACAGGGCAGTGCTACAGAAGATGTGAGCTGAGGGAAGGGAACCCCTGGAGCTGTGTGTGCATCCCAATGAGCAGCTGTGGGACTTGAGGTTTGTCTGCTGGGCAGGTGAGTATCAGAGACAATATTATCCCAATGCAGTTTTCATTGTTTTCTGAAAGACTTTTGCTGGCTAACACAGTGATGAGTCTGCGTGGCTCTGAACCACAGTGAGGGATATGGAGTTCTTGAGCCATCATGGGGAGGGTATTGTAGATGCAGTGGCAGTGTGTGCACACTTCAGTGGGTTAAGTACCAATTTACAATAACATTAGCTGGGATCTTTTTCCATTTTTCAACCCAGGCTACTGAATGGAGACCGGGAACCAAATAGAAGGAGCAGTTTAGGGAAGGAAAAAAAACAAACCCAAAAACAAGAGGGAGAGGGAGAAAGACATTTGGTTGATAATGATTGTGTAAATGAACCTAAATAGTAGGATCCTCAAGTAGCACATTTTCAATGCTGTCAATGGCAATGAAAATAAGGGCAGAAATGCCAGCAAGGAAAATGAGCTAATGCAAGAAAGAGCTAAGAAGGGGGAGAGGATGAAAGAGCATTTACAAAAAGAGTTTTATTGGTTGGTAAATTCATTATCTACTGGGCATGGGTGAGTGTTACTAATGAAATTGATAAGCTGGCTTTTTTAAAAATACTGAGTTGAATTGCAATCACCAAGACCTTATTACTTTACCTAATGTAAATTAACCATATTCCTTTCCCTTTAATTCCACAGAATCAGCAAGCATCTAAGTCAATTAATAAAGAATAGGGATTAAGGATTTTCACTTAGAGTGCTGGTCACATGTTAGTGCCATTTTGATTAGGATTTTTAATAAGTTACACTAGGAAAGAGAAACTATTCTAGATGTCACAGGTTTTCTTGTGCTCATACTAATTGGACTACAATTCAAACTGGAGAGCCTTGACCACAAAACTCACTGAATATATGCACTTTTCTCTTTGTATGACTCATGTAAGCTCTGCCTTAGAAAAATCAAGTAATTTTGCAGAAGACATGAAAGATTTATGCAGAAATATTCTGCATATTGGGATTTATTTAAAATGAAAACTGCTGAGGGTATGTACCAAAGGACAATGGACTAAAAACATAAAAAAAATATTGCCAGCAAAAGCCAAGCCAATAACAGGAGAGAGAGAGAAAGAAAGTATATGAATTTTCTTGCAGTCTTGAATTAGTTGTGTTAAAGTTACCATTACATGAAATCCCTGTAATGGAACCTGCTTATACATCCTCCTGGTTAACCTCATTTCTGTCTCTAGCTGTGAACTCTCTGGGACTTGTTCTGTGTTTGCATTTTGTGTTTGTACAGAGCTCACAAATTGGAGAATTTCTGAGTGGAGACTCCTAGTCGATTGTGCTAAACAGAATGAAAATTATTGGTGATGATTAGTGAATAATAAATAATGACTAATAATAATAGAAAGCTTAAACATTAGAACACTTTGTGAAATACCCTGGTTGCATTTAAAAAGTACAGCAGACTCATTTCTTTTAGACATGATTTTCCAGAAGACCATCATCACCAAAGAGCAGTAGAGAAGATCAGGTTAGACTGTATTACATGAGCAACTCTCCCCATTTGTCATCCTAGAAACTTCCAAGTGAAAAAAGCCACCAACCAAAACAGAACCTAACACAGTTGAAACATCCCTCACAGAAGCATGATACATGTAAACATACACAAATTATTTCTACACCGTGTCTATGCCATTTTATGCAATCAGTTTTGTGACCAGCTTTTAAGATGTCCTGAAGGTGCTTTACTAAATAGAAACTAATGAACATGTGGGCAGGGGTCCCTTAATTAGCAAAACCTGGAACAACTAAACTTATTAAAACAGTGCAATGTGATGCCAAAGACTTCACTTTTAAACTGTGCAGAAGGATTACAACCCAGTAACTCCAGAACAGGTAATTTTATGAGTAAAAAGCCTTGTGAAATCCAATACCTGAGACTGTTAAAATGTTATCTACTGAGAGACAATGAAGCTATAATCAGGAGATAATATCGAAGGAATTAGGGTCTCCAGATCTTTATAGAGTAAATACAGACAGAATCGGCCCCGGGTTGTTTCAGGGACTAAAAAAAAAATCAATTTTTCAAGTAAAAGCTATTGTTTATTTTCTGTGTGTCAGGCTTCTGATCACTGCTAGTAGATAAATCCTTTGGTCAGCAGCACTGGCCCGTGCATCACAGGAACACATTAGCAGTAAATGGGACCTTCCAGCTCCTCAATCTGGGCAGCAGGGAAGAGTGAGATATATAGTGCATAAAGACAGACAAAAATTAAAGAAAGAGAGATGGCTGATCCTTCTTATGACTAATGCTCTATAGCTCCTATTTCATTTTTCTACTTGACCCGTGATCTCTCTTTTAAAGTTTCTATCTCTAGACCAAATAAAACCATAATTCAGAAATTCTATGAATGATGGTATCTTAACTTTAGTTACATAAAAGCTCACTTATATGTCTAAAATCAGTTAAAATGAATTTTAAAATTCTATTTAATTTATTAAGTCCTAGAGCATTTTTAAATCTGTTTAACTGTCTCACCAGATTCATATGCACTGTGTATTTACAGTATGCAAGTGATCCAGTGAAATCTTCTTATAAAGACTCACTTTTCTTGCTTTTTAAATAATTTTTTTTACCGAAACTTTCATTTTATTCACCATGATGCATGAATATCCTAATTGCTCTTAAGTTTGAAAAATGATCATACAGTTTCACTTTTTTTGCCTTGGTGAGGTTGTTATCTCTTTTCCTGTTCTTTCTTTAATTTCTTCTGAGGACCAGAAAACTAGTCAGACTTCAAAACATGTTGTGAAAATTGGCAGGAAAATAGGAAATTCCAGATCAAAGACTATCACACTCATGACTAAATATAGTTCCAAGCAGAGCAGAAGGCAGTGAGTTCCAGCATCTCTGCTGATATGGTCACTGCAGTGGAACTGCCCTTCCCAATCATGTAGTTTCAAAAGACTCATATTTGATTTTCAAATACATTTCAGGGTTTTAATTACTGCAGATATTCCTGGCATCTTCTAAATATTATCATTAGGGCATGAATACTTTTATTTCATGCTGTAATCTGGCATAACTCTGTATTAGACTGAGCCATGAGCTACATGTTTCACTTACTCTCCCATCTTTGTTGTAATCATGCAGGCTTGAGCAGGGGCAGACTACCAAAATATTAACTATTTCTACTCTCCTCTTATTTTTCAATGCAGAAGACTCAGAATTTCTTCTGATTTCTCCTATTTGCAACCCCCTATATTTTGAGCAGTTCCTTCAGTAAAAGAGCAGTTCTGTGAGCATCACATTTTTGTGTGCCTGATTTCCCAAGGCATTCTGTGTTTAAAACCTGCTTAGTAGGCCATAGTGCTGTTTTTCATTTGTCACTATTGACACTAAGCGTGCTCTCTCCTCTACCTGGGCACATATTCTCACAAAGTTTCTAAAACTTAATGCAGCAGAGAGTCCCATCTGGTAGGAACTGGCTGATGCATCCAGCTCCAAAGCTCATATAGAGATAGTTTAAATGTCTTTCCTTGGGAAATACACTAGAAAATACAAATATATGTTGTCCTCAAGTCTAGATTGCTCTCATTTTTCATGTACCAAAGGTAAAAATAACCAGAATATACACATACACAGAAAAAATTATGCATAATGCCTTGTCTTACTTGTGCCGTGCCTTACTTGTTCTAAAAATACTGTAAGCTAGAAAAAATAGTGTAACACTTTTTTTAATTTTTCTTTTCATTAAATGATTCTAGTAATAGTCTTCATAGTTCTTAGGGTTCAGGCAATAAAGAATGGCACCCCCAAATGAAGATATAGTTGCACCCCATGCCAGGCCATAGCCCCAGTTGAATTCATGGTATATTTTCAAGCTGACCGTTTCGAGAACTTGATTGGGTAAAGGACTAAGCTGCAGACCTGGAGAACAACTGAAAGAGAAAAAAAAAAAACAAAAACCAAATGTCAGGAGAAGCCTTATTTTGCTTCCCTAAAACAAAGAAAATATCAAATAACTAAAATTCACATTTAAAATGCTTTTGGAGATTTTTAGCTTCTAAGTGCTGCCCTTTTTAAATCCCCTTCATTTCATTCACAAAGAACATTCACAACTCTGTTTCACTCTTTGCCCCATCACATGGATCCTCCAGATCTTACCACCAATCAAAGGACCACCATGAGGAAGCAGCAGGGATTCACAGCTCAGGTACTGTGCCCACTTCATGTTAACAGCCTGGTTGCTGAGATATTGATTACTCTTTGGAAAGACAGTGGGTAACTTTGGCTTTGAGCCATTATGTTATTCTTAGAGTGGTTTCCTAAAAGAAGCAGAGCCCACAGATGCCTTTCCATTCCCTGGCAGTGGCCAGCAAAGTCCATCTCCAGAGCAGTGGTGCAGGGATCCAGCTCCCTCAGTGCATTGTACCAGTGACTGCTACGAACATAAAGCTGCATTTCACTCCCATGCTTATAAGGTTTCCCCCTGCTGTGCTCTGATTGCTTCAGCTTTTTGGCATAACTCAGCACGACCTGCCAGATGGCTCACGCACAAAGGGAATTCTCTTTCACAGAGCTTCTGGAATGTTCCCAATGACAACCTCTTTTTGCTCTGGATATTTCTGGGCCCTTCAGTTCACCTCCTTTAAATGCAAAAAAACCTTACTAATGCACATCTCTTCTTCATTGATCCTCTCCCCACCAAAAATACCCGAAAAATGCAACATTTTACAGCATTCAGGTTATATAAGTAAATAGCACAATAGCACCCTAAAAATGCAACATTTTACAGCATTCAGGTTATATAAGTAAATAGCACAATAGCACCCTAAAAATGCAACATTTTACAGCATCCAAGTTATATAAGTAAACAGCACAATTGTCCCTTACAGTCAGTCACTAGGAATATCTTTTAAAGGGATTACCCACAATCTCAAAGCATTTTCAAAAAATAAATTCAGGTAATTTGCACGGAGTTCCATGTAGAGTTATGTACATTAATGTAGAGTTATCTATGTTAACAATTGGAGGTTGAGAAAATATTCTTTTTCCCTAAATCTCTTTCTTCAGAGATAATAAATCCATTTTTTTCTAGCAAACTTTAATAAATACTTTGACTTCTACACAATGTGGGCCTGCATTTCCTTAGAAATCATCTCTCTTTCAAAACTCTTTTACATTTACTTCTCTTTGAAAAATCCCGGTGCTCTTTATGTTTTGTAGATGTTCTTTGATGATTGAAAAGGGCCATCTCAGTTTCTTGTGAACAGTGTTTTGGGCCACAGGGAATATTAACTTTGTACACTGCCATCTCTTTGGAAAGCACTTATCTTAAAGTTGTTGTGCAATTTAGGTTTCAGTCTCAACATAAGGATTTTAGACGTTTCTTATATTTTTTTCCTCTTTCTTATGTAATTGTTTAGGGCAGTTTCTGTGTGCAGATATAAACCACAACTTTATTGTTTACTTTGAAAGCCTTTTGTCTGAAAATTATTTCTCCAGCCTTCCCAAACTTTTCTGTTTCTTGGGTTTCCATTCAAAGTTACATTCCTTTTTTATATTATAGAAACTAAATCAGGCTGGTCCTAAACTTTGGAAAAAAACCCAAAACAATTTCTTCTGCTGGCTCTTCTGGCCTACCAGATGAAGTAAAAGAAGTTTCCTTTTCTGCTGAAAGACAAAGGGTACTGGATTTGGTTTGTGGTTGTGAGAGTAAGTCATGAATGTTGTAGTCTGATATTGTGACCACAATGAGCAATATCACAACTAGGAAATATTAAGAGGGAATAGTACCTCAAAAAGTGTCTAAAAGACAGACTTGGAGTCCACTTCTTCTTTGATTATCCTGTAAATGTGATGGACCCAAATAAATTCTTGTAAAAATTCTATTTTTTCAAAGGATATCTTCCATTTTCTCTTTCAAATTGCTCCTTTGCAATACATCTCATTGATCTTTCATAAAAATCACATTTGATTTTGTTAGGTACTTATTCTTTGTAGGAGAGATACATCATTAAATGATTGGTAGATGAGAAAGATTAAAAAGTTAATTAACACTTAGATTAAAGTTCTGCAGATCAACAGCATTGTCTGAATTGCCTCAATTTTAAGAAATAATAATAATAATAATAATAATAATTTCTCTCTAACCACTTATCTAGCAACAAAGAATTGAAGTGGAAATTACTCTTTCAAGAAAAGCAGTAATAATAATATCTGCCAGTCATAAATGAGGCTTAAGCTCACAAAAGTCAGAGTGAGTTCTTAATCTTTAACTGTTACAAAGCTACTATGAGATTTCCTATAACATTTTTAATGTATATTAACTTTTTTCTTTTTTGCATTATCAAATCATCACTCTACCTAATGGAGTTCACTTTTCCAAAACAGACACTTATTTCTTACTCCCCTTACTAAAAGGAAAATGAACACCAATCCCCAAACTAAAATGAGACTTCAGGGATTGAAAATGATGCCTTTGGATATTCCATTTGAAAATGGTTGCTTCTTTGTCACTATTTTCATTTGCTGCCAAGGGTGCCAGCAGATGTCATGGCAAAGAGTTTTAAATACAGACTGGTTTTACCTGCATGCTGTGCAGTCTGCTGCACCCCTGTTCCAACTGTTGGGAACTTTAACTTCCATCCATTGGGCCTTGTTCCAAAACCATGGCTGGAGCACTCTCTGGAATACTCCACAGGTCCTGTGAGGCTTTCTCTCCTTCAGGGAGTCCACTGGGAACACAAACCTCTTGCCCAAGGAGCCAGGAATGGTGTCAGTGGAGTAAAAGATAATATTTTCTCTTTATTGTCTTACAGATACAGAACTATTGAAAAGGTTTGATTCATCACTGGAATAGCACAGAATCACAGCATCAGAGAATGGTTTGGGTTGGAAGGAGCTTGAAAGACCCTCTAGTTTCAACCCTTCTTCCATGGTCAGGGACAGCTTTCACTAGATCAGGTTGCTCAAAACCCCATCCAAGCTGTCCTGAATCCCTCCAAGGATGGGACATCTATCATTTCTTTGGGCAACCAGTTCCAGTATTTCACCACGCTCACAGTCAGGAATATCTTCCTAAAATTCAATTTAAACTATTCTCTTCTGGTTAAAGGTTGTTCCCCCTTGTCCTATCACCACCTTCCCTTGTAAAATGTCTCTCTCTGTCTCTCTTGTAGCCCTCTTGAGGTGCTGGAATGGACACTAAACTCCCCCCAGAGCCTTTTCTTCTCCTGAGCAACCCCAGCCCTCTAGGCTGTCTCCATAGGACCAATAGAGATATTCATTCATTCCAGCCCTATGATCATTTTTGTACTCCCCCCATCCCAGACCCACTCCAATAATTCATCCAGACTTTATTGCAATTTTCAGGCTGTATATCAGACTTCAGCAAGAAAACCAACAAATTTTTGATTTAAGCATCTAAGCAACCATAAGAGAGAAAAAAACCCAAACAAACAAAACACCCAACAAAAACCAAAAAACCAACCAACAACCAAACAAAAAAACCTGTCCATGCAATTCAGAATGTGTTTTTCTTGCTCTAGACTCTTCAATTCCGAATTTTTTTTTTTTTTTACAAGAATAAGCTAGAACAGCTAAGAGCAGTAAATATACACAGAAAAAAATAAAAACACAGGTAAAAAAATATTGGGGAAACGGAGTGGCAGAATCATTTATCAATTTTTGTACCTGAAATGTGCATTTTGAAGACACGTTCACTTGCCCATACACACAACTATTCTTACTGAGGTACAGGCTATGTAAGCAAATACCCAAATACATATGTTCACAAAAGTAATTTAAATTAGCAGTATTGATAAAAGGATTTATTCTTCTGTCACGTTTTAAAAAATCTTTTTTTTTTAAACTGTACAGTCTTTTGCTGTTAAATATAGGAAGGAGGATAAGATTTGGGGTAGGGGAGAATTTGAATTAAAAAAGGGCACACAAAAATAATTCTGTCTGTATAAGCCTGGAAAACACATTCATTCCTGATCTAAAGAGACACCAGAGATTAAAATGTGATCCATCACAGAAGCACAGAAATAAATTATACATATGGCTGCTCTCGGTGTGAAAATCCATATTTACATGCACAAAAGAACAGTCATCTGCTAATAAGAGTACTTGTCACTTGTCATTAATCTGTCCCAAAATCTTGTACTCTCCTATCGTGAGGAGTGAATCTTGTCTTGTAAATTTGGAGACTAATAGTACATGAGCAGGTTCAGCTCAGATCCAGACATGAACCTGCTCTGCCTGAGCTCCAAGCCAAGCAGAAGCTGGGTGAGCCACTTTCCTGCAGCCCCAAGACTGGAGCAAGATGTTCTCCTTCTCAAACTTCACAAGCTACAGAAGCTAACCTTGACTCCAGGCTGGTTTGAAGGATGTGCAAGGTGACCTCCTGTCCTCAAGAAAGAGGCTTGGGAAGTGCTGTCAGGTTTCCCAGTCTAGACATGATGCCAACACCTCCTCTTTGGATCTGTCTCCCTGAATCTGATTTGACACAGGAGACCTTTTGTGAGTCTAGGATGCCAAAGAAAGTGCATTAAATGATGGCATCAGCTTTGCCATATGTCTTTGGTAAGTACTCAGATTATGTTTGCTCTTCTAAATGGCAGCATGACAGCTCTCAGTAGGCATGCTGGGCTAATTCATCAATTGTGTCCTCCAGTTAAGTCATAACCAACTAGCAAACTAAAAAAGAATGTCTGGTCATTAATAATCCAGTGCCCAACCTTGATTTTATGCTGTTATTCTAGTGTGGTAGATATTCCAGATAATTTTATTCCATTTTCTAGCCCTCCTCAACACTGACATTGCTTTCTCATTTTGCATCACTAGAATGATTTTTTCATAAACAGTAATTTTTTGCCTTTATCAATCAAAAGATTAACAATGATCAGACCAATAGCTGCTGCTTAAAGAATTTCATTAGTGATCAGGTTCCAAACAAAATAGTTCTTTTTAGTACAACCTTCGGTGTACTCTAAGTGTCATTAACTCTGCATCAAACGCATTTCTCTCTACAAATTATTGATAACCTTCCCTTGTAAGTAATAATGAAGATTTTCTCCATTATTTGGATATTTCCAAGTAGATTTTTCTCCATTATAGATGCTGCTGTCTCTGGATAAAACTGTCCCAAGTTTAGAAAATATATTTACATGCTCAGTAATAGGGGAGGGGGGTCATGGTGATGTTGGTGTTAGTGTTTGGATTAAACATAAACAACACCAGGAAAAATTCAAAATAATTCCACTCCATCTGAGACTGTGAAGAGTAGAACTCATACCAAAGAGCACTCTAAAAATGACACTATTCCAACTCAATTTTTTACAATATCTCATACATTTTTTACCTGTACAGTTCACTAATTAGACAAGATGAAGGAAAAATTTTTGAAAAAAATTAATAAATCAGTATTTTTCTGTGTACTTTATCCAGATAGAAAATAGCATAGCCTGACTCCTTGCAAAAATTAAAAAAATTGTTATTACTTTTCTTACAATATATACAAAACTGTCACTGAAAAAACAAGAGGCTTAGTTATAGCAGGAGGAAGGGCTAATAAAGTTTCACTTTGTAGATCTGATACTGTACTTTACTTTTCTATTTGAGCCTCTCTAATGGTTTTTTCTTGTGCTTCAATGAAAATCTGGAGTTCAGTCTTTAAAGAAAAAGTAATATATTAATCTATTCTGCTAGCAAGCCTTACTAAAATCTAAATATCTGTGTCTGTTGAATAGTTGATCTATGAACACAATATTTTACCAGTTCAAGAGAGAAAAATATTGACTGATCCCCCTGGCCATTGAACTATGCAGCATGTAAATACAAATATTTTGTTCTGGTGAAATCCATCTTAGACCAGATCCTGGCTTTCTTTTTTTTCAATGAATGTAAGCTCCTTTCTCTTCCTATTTAATCTTTTTTCCAACTCACTTAATGACATTTTCTATAAATTGGTCATCAGAACTTCAGCATTAATTGTTATACCTCTTTCTTCCCACTATATGTCCAGAAAAGAAAACACTGTAGATAACTCACTCCACCTTTCTAATTAAGACTGAATCAAGGATTTAGCTTCATTGTTATGTATGAAAAGACAGCATGTGTGTCGCGGAGCGCAGAATAAATTTTCTGATCATTTGTATGTAAATCCGTTAATTAGTTTATGAGGACAAATAATTAAAAATGGTGCCTTGAACAGATTTAACACCTGCTGTACCTCCCTGCCCCACAGCTTTCCTCAGCACCAGGTCCCTGCCCAAGGAACCCTTGTGTCAAAGCTGGTCCCAAGCAGGGGCTGGCGAGCCAAGGACAGCCCAGCCCTGGCAGGATTTCCTCTTCAAAAGAGTGAAGGTTTTGTCAGTACATGCTTGGTTTTGATCACCATGTCCTTCAGCCCCTGTGGATGGGTGGGAGCTGCACAAAGCCAGCTAATCAATGGTTTTCTGGGTGAGTAAAAACAAATAACCGAGGAAAGTTTTGAAAAAGTGTCTCAAGGTATTTACTGCTACACAATATTGACAAAGACCCACTGGGAAGCTAAATCTGCCAATCAAACTAATTGGATTTAGCAGGAAATGATGGATTGAAGATGTATGAAAATAACCACCAGTGTGGCTGAAAAATGAAATGCCAAATAAATTTACAATAGCAGCCGTATCTAGTATATCAGCCTCCTGTCTGCCTAACCTGTGGCAGAGAGAATAAATCATAAATTTTGGGCTCTCCTGCCAAGATAGAAACATTAATCACATACAGTCTGCAGGTCCTGCTTGAATAAATGTAACTTCTGACATAATTTTTGGCAAAACCTGCAAAATTGTGTATGCCAGAATTAGGTTTGTGACCAATATTCATTCTTGTCATAGAAAGCATATCACATAAAATTATGTTAAAGTGCTCTGTCAATCAAATAACTACCTTTTGTAATATCTTAGAAATTTTTGCTGTTGCTTCTTTACCATGCTGTTGCATATTTTAATGTGTTCAGAGCAAAGGAATATCTTAGTATAATTATGAAGCTAATTTTATTATAAAATTTTAATTATAAATTTTAATGTGGCAACCATCACATATTTTTAGGTTGAGTTCCTTGCAGAGATTCATTAGAGCAGCTCCAATTATTACACATTCTTTTCATTTTCATTAGATATCTGAAATGAGAGACATAATTGTTTCTTTCTGAGAAAATCTGTTGTTCAATAGGGTTTGAAGACTTAGTCTAAAAAACAGTGCTTTTGGTTCATTCTCTTTGTCTCCAGGCCAGTGGGCCCTGATTCCTTAGCAGCAGTTTTGGATCAGTATTGACATCACAATTCATTTTTTCTGAGTTTAGAGCACAGCACACTTTCAGCCTTAAGACTGATCTAGCTTTTGGTTCCCGGCTTTTGTTTTGTTTTGTTGGGTTGTTTTTTTTTGGTTTTTTCCCATCAGCATTCTTTGATTTCCATACAGCCCAAGAAAACTTGTAGTGTTTGACTTGATTAACCCAGTGCAAGTAAAAAGATCAAGCAAGAATTGCAGATGCATATTTGCTAGTTTGGAAGTCCCAATTTCCATTAAGTTAATATTTCTTTTACTTTTCAAGACCTTCTTGGAATACAAGACCTTGTATTCCACTGCAAAAAAAACTTCTCAAATGGCTGGCAGAACACTAAGCTGTTCATTGAACTGTCATACCACAAAATGTTTCTGGATAAAAGTGTTCTGTCTTACCACTGCAACCTTAAAACTGACTTTAATAGACCTGCTGAGAACTTATGATGATTTTCTGAAAAAAAATTATGTTTTTAAACTGTGACATAATCATTGGCAACTCAAGGCTGCAGAATATTTCTATTAAGTTTTTGAATAAAATTACCCTTGGTAATAGAGTCAGGTTGATATTGTACATATATTGAATCTAAATAATGTATTCTCACAGAAAAACAATTTAGAATCTTGTGTACTATCATGTAGTCGAAGTTACTACAGGGATGGGACACAGCAGATGCGTCTATAACAATTTTATTTACAGGTAAATAATGCTTATATTGTGCTATGTGCAGCATACATCTATAGTACAATATCCATGTTGTCTGTGTCCATACACACAGAATATGCTGTGTATGGAGAGAATAACCATTACCTGTGTAGTATCTATACATTAGTGAGTTATTTCAGATATTATTGGAATAGGCTGCCCAGAGGAGTGGTGCAATGCCCATCCCTGGAAGTGTGGCTGTGACTTTGGGGATATGGTTTAGTGGTGAACATGCTGGTGCTCGGTTAGTGGTTGGACTTGATGATCTTTGAGTTCTTTTTAAACCTTGAATGATTCTATGCTTTAATATCTACACATGATATTTAGTAATGCACAATACATATACCGTAAGAACTTATACACATTCTACTCGAATAACCCTTTCTGTTTCCTTCTTTTCCTGAAAGTAGGAACAGATGGAAACAACCAAATGGAATCAAAGCAGACCAACAACAAACACACCAGCATTAAATCCATACCCACTGCCAGGAACAATAAGTAACTCCAGTGTGGATTTTATGCTTATATTCAGACTTACAAAGCAGCAACTCTAAATGATGGCACTGTGAATATTATCTTTAGTGAAACACACAGGTTATAATGTGTACAGAGTATTTGAATGTTGTGATTTGTATAGTATAGTATAGATCATTTCACCAAAATTATAATAAATTAAATGTTAGAGAAAGGGAAAACATTCCCAACATTTATCTTGAATTCAGTTCCTTACTGTATCAATCCTCTGGCACTCTGGTGGCATCAGAATGGTCAGCTGTGATTGCCTGTGTAAGACCTACAATTCTCTTAATGGGTATAAAAGCAACAATAACAGTAATAAATGCTTCAAGAAAATAATTCTATTCCATAGGCTAGGTTGTCACCCAAATTACTGTCAGGTCAGCTTCTGCTCTGTAAGGTGGCAGGATAGTGAAACCTCAGTGACAGCCAAAAAGGATCAGCTATTCTGGCACTTGTCTCTGCTCTTCTTCTCCACATGCTTGAAAGAATTTCGGAACATGTTCTACTCCTCTTGAAATGGGTGCATCTAAATTTTCCCTGTCATGCATCAGAATTCTTTTCTTCTACTTGAATGGTCAGATTTTGGAACTGCAATAAGATCAGAGAGAGAGTAAACCACAAGCAAATGTGCTTTATATTTAGTGGGACAGATGGTCTCAATTACCATATCTTGTTTCTTGTGCCCTATATTTTCCACTTACCCTGTTAGACCCTTCATATATTTCTAATGAGAAAATTGGGTAGATTTAAAATTTTATTTTAAGGATTTTTTTTTAAAAGCCTTGGTTTAATAGATGAATTTAAATTATTTTTCTAGGAAGAAAGCCAATATGAGACAAAGCCATTTTCCCAGAAGAGAAATGGAAAATACTGCTGTGAAACAACTCAGTATGTAACTGTGTCATGGTTTAACCTCAGCTGGCAAATAAGTCATGTAGGCACTCACTCATCCTCCCCCAGTGGGATGGGAGGGAGAATTTAAAGAGTAAAAGGAGATGCATGTCTTTGAAATAAAGACAGGTTAGTAGGCAAAAAATAAAAAAATAAAAAAAAAACAAAAAACCAAAAAAAAAAAAAACCCAAAAAAACCCAAAAAACCCAAAAAGTCATACCTGCCAACAAAACAAAACCAAGAATTCATGCCCCACTTCCCCTGGGCAGGGAGGTGTTCAGCCACCCCAGAACAACCGGGGTCTGTCATGAACACTGGTCACTTGGGAAGACAAATGCCATAACTCCGAATATTCCCCCTTTCCTTTTCCTTCTCCCCAGCTCTATAAGCTGGTCATGGTCCCATGTGCACTGGGATATCCAGGAACAGCTGAGGGATCTGGGGTTGTTCAGCCTGGAGAAAAGGAGACTCAGGGGTGACCTTATCACTCTCTAAGCTCCCTGCAAGGTGCCTGTGCTCAGGTGAGGTCGGTCTCTTTCTCCAGGCAACAAGTGACTGAACCAGAGGGCACAGTCTCAAGCTGTGCCAAGGGGAATATAAGCTGGATATTAGGGAAGAAGTTTTTCACAGAAAGAGTTATAAAATATTGGAATGGTCTGCCTGGGGAGGTGGTGGAGTCACCATCCCGGGATGTTTTAAAAAAACTGGATGTGGCACTTGGTGCCATGGTTTAATTAAGGTGTTAAGGCATGGGCTGGACCTGATGATCTTGAAGGTCTCTTCCAACCTAGTGATTCTGTGAATTCTGTGATCCCTGTGGCCAGCTGGGAGCAGCTCTCCCAGCTGGGAACTCTCCCAGCTTCCCAAGCCTGCTCACTGCTGAGGTGGGGGGAGAAGCAGAAAAGGCTTTGACTCTGTGCAAGTCAATACCTGAAATAGCAATAACAAAAATATCTCTATTATCAACACCATTCTCAGCCCAAAACAAAACCATAGCCTCATAAAAGCTGTTGTGAAGAACAGTAACTCTCTCCCAACCAAAACCTGTACATGCTGTTATTGAAGGAAGTTTAGTCTTGGGTTAAACCAGATTTTCATTCTATAGTCAAATATCTTAAGATTTTGAATGGAGCAGAGCCAGTTCCAGGTAAGAAAATGAATTTTCTCTCTAGACACTTTAAAGTTCCATAGCAATTGAGAAGTTCTAATTGATTACAGAACAATAACTTCATTAATGCCTTCAGAAAGGATATTTCCAAGCTATATGCTTGTGTATGTTTGTATTCTGTACAGCACTGTTTTTCCAAAAGCATTTTCCCTGAGTCTAGCCCACAAAGAATTACATTAGCATTGCATTTATTAGATGGCATGCCATTATTATAAGAGGTCAGAATAATAACGCCAGAGCCTGGAAATGATGCTGGTCTACCCAGGTGGAAATTGAAGCCAGTTGAGATTTGCAAGGGACTGTGTGGTATCACAGTTCTTCATGTTCTAAATCATTTAACACTGGCTCACTTAAGAAAACAACACATCTTGTACACTCATTTAAATATTGTGAGAAATATGTGATTATAATTTTCAAATAAAAAGGAATGTAAAAGGTGATGTAGTTATGCGACTCTACTATTGGAAAAGTTTATGCAAAAGTTATTAAATAACTGTTTAAAACAAAATCATAGATCAACTTGAAAAAAGAAATATATTCCTGACAGTGAATTCTTTTTTAGCCTCATTTAGTTTATTTGCTGAAAACTAATGTAATTTCTTAGCTACTACAATTCTTTTTTTTAAACACAATATATGTAAAATAATATAAAACTTGGTTGGGTTTTTTTTTTTAATTGTGGTAAATTTTGTGGCATATCATCACTTTTTACTTTTGTGTTTTTGTTTTCAATCATGAGCAATGATACATCTAACTTCATCAAAGGCAGCAGAGAGTTCTACTTGTTAATTTATCAACAGGAAAAACATACTCGTGGCATGAAGGGGATTGCTTACTGAATAAGGAAGTGTTTCAGAAATCTTTAATTACAGGAACTCACACCAAATATTCATAAAAATATTTACAAGCTTCTCTTGTTTATAATCACATCTCTTTGGTGGTTGGTTGGCTTTTTGGGTTTTTTTAAGTCTCTTCAGAAATCCCCTATATTTTTTCTTATTTATATCATTAGGGTTGAATGCTGCTGTATTTCCCAGTGTGCCAGATGGCTGGAGAAATGAAGATACAATCACCTCTCCTGAAATTTACATAAAAATGAATGTACTGACATCAAATTAAAATGAAAGGGGAAAAAACTCACAATGACCTTGATGAATGTGAAAAAAGGAGAGAGATGAAGAAAAAAATCCCAGTAACTGATGCAAGAGGAACTGTAAAAAGTCTCCTACTGTTTTAAGCATGTCAATTCAAGACTTTTTTTATTTTCAGCTTTTTGTTGCTTGAAGAGGTATAGAACAGAGCCTGAGTTCCAACTATGCATTTATTCTGTAGATATAACACTTCAGTTAAAATATTAAGGAAACAGGTAGTCTCTTTCTTTTCCTTCAATTTGTTATTAAGCTGTGGTTATGACCTTCCCATACAGGTTTCACTGAACTTGTCTTCACTTTGAATTAATTGAGTTAGAATGTTTTTGAAGGATGCAAGGCACCTACCCAGAGATGTGCTCTATTATAGTTTAGTAGCTTTCAATATTTAATAGGCTCTGCTTTTCACAAGTTTTTTTAGAGGATAAAGATGAGAGTTCAGGCAATGAAACAGAATTTAGAAGCTCCCAGTTTCAAGCCACACAGTCAGAAAAATCTGCTAATTATAATTACCAGTAGTCATTATTGCTGAGAATTTGAGGACTCTTCATGAAATGATCCAAAGAGTAACTAAAGGCCAATTCTGAAGGAATACTTATTATTACTGGTGTTATTACATAATTAAACATGAAAGTATTTCATGTGTACATTGTGTACAACACAAAGACAATTTTTGAATCTAGAGAAAATACTTTGAAGCCAAGTTTTGGGGTTTTTTCCAATTCTTTGCATTTTGTTGATGATCAAACATAGTATATAGCTAGTCATGCCTCCATATGGGTAGTCTGAATTGGGAGGCCCAGAACTCCTTATGGATCTGATGGATATCTATTTGTGGCACCTAAAACTTGAATTTAAAGCAGATCTTGGCTTAACCAACTTTTTCCTAACAAAAAAAATCCCTTCTGTCTTTTACTTCACTATTAGAGGAGCTGCAGAGATATAAACTAAAGGTGCTTTGCTAAAGGTTATGTTTCTTTGCTGTGCTGTTTTTTGCACATGAATAAAATGAGAAGGCTGCGGTTTCCAGTCAATCAATGTTTGATGAAATAGCAACACTTTAAAAAGTTCAGCTTAACAGCTGCAAGCTTTCCCTTGAAATATGGCATTTTTGTGCCACCTTGTCGAAAGTTCATAGCAACTTTTGAAGACAGTAAGAAAATTACTGGTAATTTTAAATCCTCAGCTTCATTTGACAGCTCATTGCTTTAGGATTCAACTTTTTTTTCTTCTTTTTTTTCCTCTGTAGACAGTGCATTCTCTGTGAATTCACCAGTTCTAGACCTGACACTTATTCATGGCATTGCTCTCCTTCAATTATGTACTTGGCAATTGCTCATACTCAGCCTTGGGAATGGGAGACATTGTGTGAGTGCAAATAAATGTAGGCTAGGAAATTAAGGTTATCTTTTATGGCTTTTAAAGTACATGTAATAGATTCTTTATCTTCCCACTGGACAGTCAACATCTCATTTGGAGCAAAAAACTCCCCAAAATGCTACATTTCCCATCTGAAGCATCATTGAAGGGAAGCAGAGATGGGACATAACAGTTACCTCATCAGTGGCTCATCAGCTTTAAATTTGGCTCTCGGAGAGGCCACTCTATATTTCAGAATATTGCCAAATGCCAAGAGTGCCAAAGGGAACTATTTTTAATGTACTCAATAGTTCTTTTGCCTTCTGTGAGCCTGGTTTATGTCCACAAACATGATATATTTTGATTTTGTTTTGGGTGGTTTTTTTTTTTTTCAAATGTAAGGTTGTTAACAACTAAAAATGATTATGTGCTTGTAAAATAAATGCCCAATAAACATTTTTCATAGGGAAAAAACCACATAATCTATAATAATTTGTGAGAATTATTTGATGTAATATACTAGAGGATTACTTTTTATTATTTCTATTAATATTGTCTTCAGTCTCATTAAATCTTCCTTACTTTTTTCCTCAGAAAGCAAAAAGTAAGTACAATAAAATGAACATTAGGAAGCTTCAATGCTAATGACCATAATATATTCTAATCAACATCTTCAGGAACACATCTGCCCAAGTTTGAGATGCTGAACAAAGTTAGTTATGGAGACTTTTCAGGCTGAATAGGAAAAACATTAGAATTTAAGAAGTCTGTCACGAGGATTACCAACCTGATAAGTGATATGAAGAGTACATATTACTGAAAAATAAGCAATATACCTGCAAAATAAGAAAGGAAAATTTCCAAGGCATAATAATGTAGAGTCTTCATTTCACCTTTGTACCCTGCTTACCTGGTAAAATTAGCTCATGGTTTTCTTGTCAGTGATCTCTGGCTGAGACGTGAAAGAGCTGTAACTTATTCAACAGCTCAGACAATTTGTGGTTTTAACCAAAATGTTTTTATTTCCTCTACTGGTAACAGTTTTCCAGTCCAGGCTGGGACCCAGGTACTATCATGCTTTGAGGGTTTTTTCCAGGAACCAGGGCAAATAAGATGATAAGCATCCCTTACCAGTCTGCTTGGGAGGTGGGAAGCTTCTATGGAAAAAAAAGATATCTGGGAAAGGCAGCATTTTCCCAACAGTCCCTGGAGGATAAGGGTTAGACAGCAGTGGCAGCTGCATGGGTCAGAGCTGTAACTACTGATAAGAAAAGTCTTTTTCTGTGCCTAAAGCACCATCAGCTTTCTTTCATCACCAGTAGCTTAGGAACAGAAGGGTAGGGCTGGATTTGTAGACGTTGCCTGAGAGCATCTTGTGAAGTCACATGAAGATAAAGGAATAGGCTTTGCTCTTTTGTATGGGATTTTCTTGGCAGATAAAAGTAGTCCTCGGGTTCAGTGGTGTTAGCAGCATAAAAGGTGATTTAATCAATGGGCATCTGTTAGGGATGAATGAATCCTAAATATATCACTGGCATCACAACTGGAGATCCTCTGGTGAGCCATCATTAGAGCCACTGTGCATCTGAGCACATTCTGGGAAGGAAAACTGGGACTTTTAGGTACTCCAACTACAATTTAGGCTATCAAACTTTTTTTTTTTTTTTCCAGATGAGTGTTAGAACATTAACTTTTTCTTGTTCTTTTTTTTCAACTAATTTTTTTTCTTTAATTTACTTTTCCAGACTCTTTGCTTTAAAGACATTTTTTTTTTCTCAAGACTTCATTCAGACAGCAATTTGTTTTGCTAGCTTCAGTTAATCAAAAATTAGAAAATGGACATTTCAGAGTGAGTAAATAGACTTCTCGCAAGGAGTCCCATAGGTAAGACAAGGAGTACAAGTTAATCCTGGGGAGTTCAGATTAGACACAAGAGAACAGTTTTTCACAATGAGAACAAT
This sequence comes from Melospiza georgiana, assembly GCF_028018845.1. NCBI lineage: Eukaryota > Metazoa > Chordata > Aves > Passeriformes > Passerellidae > Melospiza > Melospiza georgiana. The sequence continues at coordinate 110,585,700 of NC_080431.1, forward strand.
TGGAATAGTCTGCCTAGGGAAGTGCCAGATTCCCCAGTGTTGAACAGTTTTAAGATTCAGCTGTACAAATTGCTGCATCATCTTGTCTAGACAATGTTTTTGCCAGGAAAGGTTGGACCAGATGATCCCTGATGTACCTTCCAAGCTCATCTTCATGGCATTTCACCCAGGACTTTCACAGTTCCATTTCCTCTGATTTTCCTTACAGGTTAGAGTCAGTTTGCCAGTCTGTTGCTATTTTTCTAGCTAAGCTGCTTGAATACGATTTTACTGAATTATTGAAGGTCAATTTCATTGCTGCCAAATTTATCTTTAAAACAAAAAACTGGTTTTGAAAGTACTTCATTTATTTAATTGACCGTGAGTTCTTGACTTCTTTTCCTGCCCAAAGTTTTTTGCCATGTGAAACTTTTTCTTCTGGGAGTTATTTCACAGTGTTTAAGAAGAAAAAAGTTAAGCAGACAAACTCTATTTGACATATGAGCTGAAATGTTAAATCCTCTGCTATCAGCTGTAAGCAGTTAGGCTCACAAGTGAGTCAGGAGCAGAGTTAAATGGGATTCCAGCCAAAAAATTGAATTACTTATGGAAGTAGTTACTCAGATAGGGGGTCAAATGCTGGGCCATAATGAAGAGTATAAGCTACTGACTGGATGAAAAGTTTTCAGAAGGGATTTATGCTTTGTCAAAGGACTTTTGTACATTTTCCTGCCCTGGAATGATGTGTATGAGACATTTTTCATAAAAGTAGAAGTGGTGGAAGGATGTGATCTCAGTTTCTTTTGATCAGTCTTTAAAGAAAACTGAAATACACAGACAAATGAGACAGTTTATTACTCTTCAAACTATATGATGCTTATCTGTGTGCTTAAAAAAATATAGAAAACTGTGTATTACACTTGCAGGTACAATCAAGAACAGTGTGAAAACCATGCTGGAAAACATCAATTGTCATCCATCACTGAGCTTGCCTGACAAAACTGTATCCCTGACAAAACTTGGGACAGCCACACATAAAAGAAAATCCAGATTAACAGCTGGAACATCATTTTTCAGGTCTTCTATCAGCCTTTTATTTTCAAAAGTACATTTATTTTGAGACATTCCCAAAGAAATAGTCCTTTTACCTTGAGCTGGACCTGTGATCCTGCCTACATCTGTCTCTTCCCCTCTCTGGTTCAAACAATGACCCTGTTCTCACTCTGCTTTGAAATTTTTCCTAATAATTAGTCTGCTCTTCCTCTGCCTCTTAATATAACACTGTTTTATGTATGAAATTATTTTATGTATTAATTAATGTGTTATGCAATTAACTGCTTTTTCTGGCTCTTCATCCCCTTTTCCATTACTAAATGTGTTGAACACCTTGCCTTGTTGGACACCTTGTTCAGTTTTTTTCTGAACCTGCTGTTCTGGATGCTTTGCAAGTCTGCTTGTCACAAACTTTGCCTTCCTGCTCCCAATAACATTATTCTCATAATGGCCATTAATTATCTTTTCTTGAATATTCTTTTGATGTGTCCAAATCACCTCTAATTGTTTGTTGACATGGAAAATATGATCATACACTCATTTGCTGTTCCTTGGTAGCTGCAGTTGTAATTTAATGATATAATTTGTCAGCAGTTCCTCAGAATTTATCATCTCTCTGGTACGCTATGATACTATCCATGGTAACCCAAATTTGATCTCTTGTCTTCAAGGCAAAAAAAAAAAATTATGTACAAGGCACCATTGTGGGGAGGAAACCCATCTACATTATTTTGATTTCCTTGAAAGACTTAGTCCTTTGAAGGCAAATATTTAGAAAGATTCTTCTGAATTCTGTAGAAAAGTAGATCCACCTTTAGACAGAGGCTGATTGACAGAGAATCTTGAGTAGTATTACTTCATTTAGTCTGGCTGGCATGGAGCTAATTTTCTTCACAGCACCCTGCATGATGCAGGATTTTAAATTTGTGACCAAAGCAGTGCTGGTAGCACAGGGATGTTTTGGCTCATGGTGAGCGACTCTGGAGTAGTGCCAAGGTCTTTTCTACTTCTCACACTGCCCTGCATGAGAGTAAACTTGGGGCACAGCTGGGAAAGCTGATCCCAGCTGACCAAAGGGATGTCCCAGACTATGGGATTCCATGTCAAAACTGGGTGCAGGGAAGTGGAGTTTTCCCAAGTGCAGTTTTCCCAGGAGACTGGCATTGGTCTGTGGTGGGAGGTGGTGAGCCATTGCCTTTGCATCACTTGGGTTTTGGGTTTAGTTGCTTGTTTGGTTGGTTGGTAGGTTTGGTTTGGGGTTTTTTGGTTTTTGGGTTTTTTTTTTCATGTGTAAAATAATAAAACCACTCAAAAATTTGTACTGCTAAAGAGGATAGCATTATAAAACATATTGAGGAGTTAAAAAAATTAGGTTAGGAATGAACATTGAAAGACATTTCAAAACACATCTTCTACTATTTCTCAAATCAGCCTTCCTCTTACCTAGACCTCATAAATTGGGATTTTCTCTTTTCTTGTGGATGCACTCCCTGAAAAAAAAATCCAACTAAACTAACCTGGTCACTCATCTGGGGGAGGTTTGATGAGGTGTTACAATATTCAGCATATGTGATGCATATTTCCACAGAGATGTCCATCCAAATACTTAAATTGAAACTCGTCAGATGCAAAGCCTTAGGAAAACGTTTTTTGAACAGCAAGACTCTATTTCTCAACACATTTAATTTTAAGACATGGGATTTTCTTTGAGAAGATATTACTAATGGAAAATTCTAAGCAAACTTTTTTTCACGTCCTTGACTGTGATGACATAGCCAACTTCAAATTTTGATGGAATTAAAATGTTCATTTTTTAGATAAGAAAATAACAGCCTTACTTTAAAATTTAAATTAACTGCTATTTTAATGATTTCAATTAAGCTTTACACCCCTATATATTTTTTCCTGTGTACATAATATTTTTAGATTATAATTAAGTTCAGGAATAGTCATGTTCACTAATTAAAACCTCATGTTAGGTGACATCGCTTATATTACAGAATTTTATGTCAAATGGAAAATGTTAGCAATTGCTTCATTACAGAATGCACACCTCTGCTCTTGGGGTCAAACAACCAAATTCTGATGAGCTTTGAGTTTTTATGGACAGAATGCAGCAGCTTTTGTTATCTTTTTGTATCACTTTCTGCCATTTCTCAATTACACTAAAAGCTACCGTAAAATAAAAGAGTGTTTCATTCTTGTTCTTATTTTGCCTCCACTCTGTATTTGAATTCATTGGGGTACTCTTTGATCAGTTACTGTGCATTTTACAATAGCAACATCTGGGATTCTTTGATCTTGCCAAATTGTTTGTATTCTTTATAGCACTTGTAAAAGAAGTAATTAAAAAAACAGAAGCAGGCTTTAAAACTCTCAAAAAAAGTTACCCTTGAACAACAATAGAAGGAATTGTGCCTAACATCCTACCCTGATAAGGCTTTAAACAAGATTTTTCACCTCTTTTTATGAAAAAAGGTTGCTCTGCTTTCCTTATTCTATTAATGATGTCATAGCCATGTCCAAAAGGTCCATGGCTGCTTCCAGCTCAGCATTTGGAGAAATTGTGTATTTTGAACAGGATTGTTCTCATGATTCCCATGAGCTAGGAGCCTCAATTCAGAATAATTGGTCTCTGTTTGGAAGTCCTCTCACTACAGGACATGAACCAACACAACGTGGACTGGCTACCCTTTCCAAGGTAAAAAAGGAAATTTTCATTTTCTGACTCCAACATTTATAGATTTCCAATAGTGACAGTGGATTAGAGGGTGAAAGTGCCACCTCTGCAATGACACTGGACAAACCAACGGTCCATCAAATTTCTCCTCCTCCATAAAAGAATGCAAAACAATGAGTTATTTACAGAAAGTGTGTGAGAAAGTGCCCTACAAGAATGCAAACATCAGAAGGCTTAGAAAATCTTAAAAAATCGGGGCGACAAAGTCCTGATTCACCTGGAAAGGCCAGTCCTACAAACCTGGCAGAAGCATCATTCTGGAACCCTGTGAGCAGCAGAGCAGTGGCTGCTGCAGTTTTTAGGTGCTGGTGGGTTCTGAGTGTGTCTCGAGCTGCAATGTCAGCAGATTTGTCACTTGTTAGTGCTGCTCACTCCCTGAATTCCTAAGGCACAGAGGAGAGAGAGCTCTTCCCATATTGATGCCAGGCACACAATCTGTAGTCAAGGAGAACATATTGAATTAGAGACAATATCTCAAATTTTAGAGACAAGGTGGACTTACTTCAAAATACACTCCATGTAAAGGCTAGGTATTTATCCATATAACTTACATGTTCTCAAAATTCAGAGAAGTAATTTCTGCCATCATACTTTGACAATTCCCTGTCTACTCACTATACACGCATAACTACCATCCCACTTGTATTTTCATTTGCTCTGGCCAAACACTGTCTGTTACAGTTTTATTCCTCTTTTCAGCAATGATGGACTATACAGCTAAGAGGGAAATTAGCAGCAGCTACCAGATTATATAGAAGCTTTGTAGAAGCCATTTTTATTTCTTAACTTAATAGCAGGAAAAAATTGTTTCTCAATTTCGTTATTCTAATAGAAGTTTGAAATTCTTATTCCTCTTAAACAGTTTAATCAGGGCTTGCATCCTATGCAAAAAAAAAAAAAAAAAAAAAAAAAAAAAAAGAAAAATAAAAGACTAATATTCCCAAGACTTAGAATAAAAAAAAAGAAGAAAAACAGTCTATAAAATTACATTATAGTCCATTATAGTCTATAAATTTAAGTCATAGTGCTATTGGAACTGAGAGAAATATTCAACGATCTTTCTTTAAAATAATTTTAAAAAAGGATGATACTCATCAGCAGCCAAATTTAGGTATTTTTTTAAAAAAAGACAACTTCCAAAGCTTGCATGACTGCAAATTTTAATTATAATAAAATATGTGGTAATTTTATCTGATTTTAAATGTGCCACCTGAAACAAAAGTTGCTTCAAATTTAATACAGTATCAAGGCATGCCTGAGCAATTCCAGTAACATATTTGGGAAAGAAATATGAGAATTATAAAGAAAATCATGGTTACTGTGCATCACCAACATTTAGGTGGTGGTCTGTGACACTAAAAGCTGTCTGAGCATCTAGGAGGCTGCAAAATAAAAAACTATTAACGACTGCAGAGGGCAAAGGAAGCAATGTCTGAAATCTGTGAAGGAGCTTGCTGCTATAAAGCAGAATGTACTAGACTCTGCTGATGATTATTCTACGTCATTATTTCTAGAGAGCCACTTCTAGGATTGTTCTTGTATTGCAGCAGGCTTCATGCAAACAGCAAAACAGAACAGCCTAAATAACTTCTCATTTAAACAGATAGCAAAAGCAACAAATGTGATAATCTTGCCAAGTTCACAAAGCAGGCTAGGGCAGTGACAGATCCTCTCTTCTTTGCTTTACAGCTGCCTCATTCTCTCTAGGCACAACATATCATTATTTTAAGCAATTATTTTTTTAGTTGGGGCAGGATTTTTGTCTTTTTTTTTTCCTTCTTACTCATTTATACGCCCATGACATTACCAGCAATTTTGTTGGAAGAAACATTGTCATTTCCTGATCTTTTGAGTCATAGTAAAAGTTGGGCTGTGAGAAACAATCTCATCTCCACTGACTTTATTCTTCCTTGCTATAAAATGGATGAAATGAAGAAACATCAGAAGCCAGGACAACATCACAAAATATCCTAGGCAGTTTTCCATTAATAAGAAAACAACTTCTGTTCCAGCACATCTCCAGCAAACATAAGCAGATCTTCCTTCAGCCATAGAGTCAATCTAAGGCAGAGGTTTCCCAAGCACAGTGTTCTGAACATTCATAGCAGCCTTGAAGATAGCACAGATTCAGTCCTGGCAGAACTGGTAGAGACTTCACCCACCTCTGGGATTTCCATGAGCTGTCTTCTGTGTCATGGAGTGACTCTGTGTTTGGAATTAACTGTCCTTCTGCAAATCTGCTTTTTATTCTGTATGAAGAAAACCTGTGTAGATGAATGCTACAGCAGCAGGACCTGTATTTCCAGCTGAGGAGCCAGGAACTTGGCTGAAGGCTCAGATACCTTGAGATTGGGGTGTTGTAAAGTAGCCTTTAGTGAGTGAGGCAGAGGTATTCCACATCATTTTCTGAGATCTCAGAAAAGAAGAGTTTAGACATGGGTGGCCAAGGATAATGGGCTTCACCTGGGCAGAAACCAGCAGCGACTAGGACATGCATCCATCCTTGCCCAAAGCCAACCCTCAAACCCTGCAATTTCTCCTCTCCTATAGCACATCACTGTTATTTTTTCACTCAGGGAATGAAATTTCTGAAAGCCATTTTCTGGTTAGCTTGGGTGCTATGGGCTTCACATTTGCAGTTGACCCATATGAATGACATGAAAATACCATAATGGAGTTTTGGTTTGTCCCTTTTCACCAGATATAATAAATACATTATACACAGACACTCATTTACATACACAGACATAGACACACAATTTCTCTCATTTATTCAAGTAGTCCTCTTAAACACATATACACAAATTGGCATTACAGTCCTTATCATTTATATTTCGTGATATAGCAAATATGAGCAAAGCAACTACAGCATCAAGTTGTTTTAATAAAACTGTTTGTAAAAGATTACTTATATTGAAAAAAATAATTCAATTTTTTATTTTTCAACAACACAATTTTTCAGTTCTTGCCAGCTGTGATTTAATTTGGCAGGTTTTTTTGTTTGAGTGGTTATTTTGGAGATTTTTTTGTATTTTGGAATTAAGATATTAAAGAGTGGTTCTAACAGCATATCTTTTTGGACTGAGCTGTGCCACCCAGATAAAATTGCAAACCACTTTCATGTTGCAGCATATTTTGGATGTGACAGTGTCAAAAATATCAGCACATTCTGCTGATGATAATAATAAGCAAGTGTAATAAAGTTAATGTCCAGGCATGTCCATTGTCTAGAGCATTGTATCCACTCATTAGAAGCACTACAACATTTCTGAAATCTGTAATTCCTAAGCAGCCATGTGCTGAAAAAATAATTTTTTTGTAAAGTAGCTAGCCTGTCTTGCACCATACAGGCTGTACTTGAAATTAAATCTACCTTTTCATAGTTTTCCCTCATTCACCATTTTTTCTTCTCCTGCTGGTAACATTTAGGTCTTCCTGCACCTCTGTTGATCCACCCTAACCTTTTTTAAATGCTGGAATGGCATCTCAGCAGCCTGCTGTTTTCCTGTTCTTTGAAATCAGCAGTGACAAAAATGAAACTTGCTTCAAGAGTGGCAAGAACTGAAAAGTAATTACTTATGTACAAAATTAAATTAAATATTATTTTTCATTTCAGAAGTTTAATTTCATGCTGTTTGCTGCCATTTTTTCCCCCACTGATGAATGACTACAGATGATTTTTTTTCCCCACTGATGAATGACTACAGATGATTTTTTTTTTCACTAGTCAGCTACCTTTAATTTTAGATAGATGTTGATTGCTTAAAAGGGGATTTAATGAAAAACTTTAGGAATAAAACTGAAGCATGATATAATAGTTGATAACACCAACTGAAAGTCTCTTCACAGTCAATGCAGCTCATGTGTGCAATCTGACTGCAGCAGTCCATGGTAACTCAGTTTGTCTTTCACAAGACCCAAACAATATATGATGGCAAAGCACATTCATTATCAATCAAGGGTGAAGAAATAAAGGCTGAGGCACAGGAAGCCAGGTTTCTGAGTCAAGTCAGAGAGACAATTTAATTAAGAATGGAGCATAAATTAAGACCAAGACACCTAAAAGATGAAAATTCAGCTCAGGCTAAGAGCAGCAGAGTGATGTTTCCTGCTATACTTTAATACCCTATTCTCCCTTGGTGGCTGCTCTCATTATTGGAGTACAGATGGTGAAAACACATACTGTTCAAATTTACTATGCTCATTCGCAAGGATGTTAGTTAAGAAAATAGTGTTACTCTAAACATTATAGCTCCATTTATGCTCTTTTTATTTTTTTTTCACTTTTCAACACTAAAATAAATAAACCTGCATGTGCAGTTACCAAAATGTTCCGTGTGCTTTCTAGTGATGGAAAGTACACTATGGTTGGTTTGCAGACGCTGCAGTCCATTACAGAACAAGATAATTAAAATTAGAAACTTTAAAAACACATGTAATTTCCTCAATGGTTCTTAATGCCCTCTCTTGAGTCATTACAGTAATTGTGTAAATATGTTATTATAGAGTTATGAGATGTGATCTTTACTCGATCATCTCAAATTACTCTTTACTAAGTCAAGTTTGCTGTCACAAGGTTTGCTCACTGAAAATGCTCAGTTACTCTCTGATTTCACAGGTTACAAAAGCTACAAGACATTTGTGGTCCAATTTAAGAGTAAAAGTGCAATATCTTTTTATAAATCATTTAGGAGATGGAAAAGTGCTATATTAATAAATATTGCAGATACTGTTAAACCATAGACCTAAAAAGACAACCTGAAATCGTAAAACACAGCTGCATCCTACTTTTATACATGAGACCAGAAAAGCAATTGGACACAAAGTAAAATTACAGCCCATAATAACAATGACAAAAGGAGCTGAAACCAGGGTTTTCAGTTTGCTCTCAGCATACCATGCTAAGTGTGCTTGTCATCACCAGAAAGCACTATTTGTATTTAGATATAAATGAAAAAATAATTGAAGGCATGTGAACTTAAAATCCTCATCATAATCTTTTCTAAGTCTCTATTTTACTGGGTAGCAGACAAGTTTTCAACCCACATTACCTTATGCTGAAATTTTTGCTTCTTTCCCTCCCTGGTTTGTGGGCTTGTCTGTGTGCATGCACATTCATCTGTCCTGGTCTCTTTTTTCTTCTACCTATGACTCAATTTCACCTCCTGTAAACTGATAAGCTATTAATTTGAAAGTGTTAACTTAATTGTAATTTCAATTATAGTTTTCTATTTCTACACTAAATACCGGCAGGTGTTTGGCACCAACTCAACTTTTTCCTTTCCCTTCAGAATTTTCACCATTTTTCCTCCTAAAATGGAATAGGGTGATGAGACTTTTTTATCAGAAATCACCTACTCTTCTTTTTATTTGTTCTTATCATGCAGTGTCTGATTTACATATCCGCTATCTTATTTTTTTCAGTGTTTTACAATTTATGAATGCTTTGTAGAGGTTTGCTGATTGAAATGATAAATGTTCAAAAGGCACAGGTAATAGGTCCTGATTTCTCATTCAACCCTATCAGCCAACCCTTGCTATCAGTGTAAGAACACTGAAACCCAGCCCTGGGCACAAAGATAACGAGTTGCAGAGTCCTAATGTTTCACATCTCATTCTGAGTGAGGATCAGTTTACCTATTCCATTCTTTGAGCAGAAAAACCAAGCTCTAAACACAAGGGTGGCTGGTCCATCCAGTCCACCACTGTGCCCCAACAGTGGGGAGTAAGGGCAGCTGGTCTAGAGGGAGCACAGACCACAGTAAATCTGTGTCAAAACTCTAAAATGAATTTTTCCAGCCTGCAGCTCAGAGACAAGCCAGCTGTAGTTCTTTGTGCTGATGAACCCCTCACTTCTGAGAATTTTTTCAAAGGTTTGCCTTTAGTATGCAAATCTTTCTGACAAGAAAAATATCCTGCAAAAGGTTTTCCACAGTTTACTTATGCATAGCCTGGGAACTTGTTTTGCCCTTAGTGGGCCTCCAATGTAATTCACTTTGATTTTCCAGTTTCAGCAGTATAAAACCAGTTTGCAACACACAGCAACGGCATGGCTGCCTTTCTCCTAGTCAGCCACGGTTCATGAGTCTCCTTCATACCCTCTAAAAATAATAATTTGCCAAATCACAATAGGATTCTGATTCTCCTGGGCTACATGGCAAACCAGGTCAGTATTGGCAAATGTATGCAAATCAATCAATTTCAGCAGAAGTGCTGACTCACAGATATTACGCAGCACATTATGCCACCAGTATCAGCACTATATTTTTCATTGCTTCCTGCATCCTCCTGTAATGGGCACTCTCTTCACTTAGAAAAGCAAGAAAGATGAGCTGCCAAATTATATTTGCAACTCTTACCATAGTTTATGGAAAACTTCACAGATTCACTTTCAGATCACCATGCTTTGTAGACAGAGTTCAGCTTTATCACCCAAATAACCCTGAACACTGGTGGTTTTGATAAATTGAAGGTTTGCTCTGTATTATCTGTGACTTGTGTCCTTCCTTTCTCAGTCTCATGTGCAGCAGCTGAGAGAAAAGAGATCACTGAAGGCCTTTAATTACAGAGCCGGAACTGCACTGCTTTCATGCTCCAAAAATAGCAAAGCTTACATAAAAACATTAGCAGCATGAAAATGAAGAATATTGGGAACAGCTAGCACGACCAAGATGCAGTGAAGGTAAACAAAAACTACATTTAGACAACTTTTGATGCAGACAACTCTGTAGTTTACAAGAGAAACAGTCCCTCTCCTCATGGTAATGTTTCCCCCAAATCCAGCCTTTGGGAACAAGCCATCTTCTTTAAAACCATGGATTATTTTTCCTTGCATTGTACTAGTGCTGCTCATTGTGCCAAAATAAAACATAGCTCCCATGGAAACCCAGAGCATCACAAGTCTTTGCTAAGTCACACCTCAGCAATGACAGGCTTAAAAGAACCCAAGCAACAACAGCAACTGCAAAGCCTTAAGCAAAGTATCCTCTTTTATTTTTCTGCTCAGGTCAAAGTAACTTAAATCCTCACATGTTTCAGTGTAGTACAAGATGACATCAAACTAATGGAAATCAGGTAGTTACTTAATGTAATGTCACTGAACAGAAGTTGAAATAAATAAAAGTTGGGCATATTTTTTATAAAATGAATACGTACTAAATGACTTTTTCCTTCTAATCTGTGCTAAACTAACAAAATTTAACTTTGGCATATTTGAAGAGTAGATCAAAACAGAGAATTTAGGAGTAGGGGCACTTTACCCCAATGACTGACTTCTGAGCATCTGCCTTGGCATAGTGCTAGTAGGACTACTTTGCTGTAGTCATTACCACTGTAAAAGAACAAGAGGAGCTCCTGGACACTGTGGTAATTAGAAATCCTATGGCACTTATTAAAAGTGTAAGAGCATTAACATCAGAGCTCTATTCAAATTCCCATTTTGGTGATTATCGTTAGCTCAGTTTTGACCTTTTCCTGTTTCAGCTGGCTGTCAAGTGTCCCATTCAACCTCCTAAAGACTGGCAAGTTCATTACTGCTGCCATCCTGTCACTGGTCAGGTGCTGCATGCAAAAACATGCAAAAAAAGCTGCATTTTTAGCAAGAAGGTGGGGTCAGCATTTGCAGTCTTCACTTTTTTGTGACGGTGTTCACAGGGGTCTTATGTTGAGGGAAGAGACGAGGATCTGACTCCATGTTTCAGAAGGCTTGATTTATTATTTTATAATATATATTACATTTAAACTATACTAAAAGAATAGAAGAAAAGGTTTCATCTCAGAAGGCTAGCTAAGCTAAAAATAGAAAGAAATGAATAACAAAGGCAGCTGTCGCAGACTCTCTGTCCGAGCCAGCTGACTGTGATTGGCCATTAATTCCAAACATCCACATGAGACCAATCACAGATGCATCTGTTGCATTCCACAGCAGCAGATAATCATTGCTTACATTTTGTTCCTGAGGCTTCTCAGGAGGAAAAAATCCTAAGGAAAGGATTTTTCATGAAAGGATGTCTGCGACACTTTTTGGCAGCTTGCTTTGGGATTCTCATCTGAGAGGGCACTGATTTATCACTGGGATCTGGCTGCTGGTCCCTAACCCAGCAGCACTGCTGCCTGTCCCTGCAGCAGAGCAGAGCAGAGCAGCTCCTCCTGTCCCTGTGCAGCTGCACGGGGGAAATGCAGTGCTCAGCCATTCCCAGTGCCCAGAGCTGTGACTCAGAGCTGCCATCTGATCTCAGACACATCCACGGCAGCTGACTCCAGCTGCACCCCTGTGTGCTGTCCCCATCAGTTATCTGGCATGTCCCTGACACTGCCACAGCACTGAATCCACCATGGGTGTGTTTAGAGGTATCAGTTACCTCTTAGAGGCACAGAGAAAACATCCCAGGCATCCCAGCAGGTTAGACCCCTTCACCAGCTGACTGAAGATAAATCCCAGCCCTTTGCTGGGCATTGAGGACAGCTGGCAGTGACTGTCACTCTCTGGTCAGAGGATGAGGAGTCTGGTCCTGGAATTGACTTGTACAAGTAACCATGAGCTGCTAAAGGTGGGAGCAGAATTACAATTCAAATTACTCAGATCACAATGAAAATTTACTGCTGATGTTTTACATGTAAACACACAAAATCCATAATACACAGTCTCTAAGATATCATCATTCTCAATATTAAAAATGCACCTAGCTGCATTTCCAGGTTTTGGGTATTGAAGACTTTTGTCATCATCTCAAGAAGAGTTTCTGTATTCTGCTGAAATGGAAGAACCTGAAGGCAGTTTCCTTCATATAGAGAACTGCAATATTGAGTGTACTGCTAGGGGAGAGCCTTCAAGTTGCTGCATCTCCACCTCAAGCGGAGAGAGCCAAACTACATCTGACTCATTGCAGATGATGAGGAAAAAACTTTTGTGCTGTATCTCAGTTTCTTCACAGAGAGGCATCTGCTTCAGAGAATCAGTTAAAAATTGAGGCTTATACAGTGAGAAAACAATTCTGTTCTCCCCCCAAGGGAGCAAGAAGCTCATCTGTCTTTTCTTTCAAGATGCTGCTGTTTTTTCAAGGAGCTTCCTTCATTCTCCAGCATCTGCTCTGTTCCTGGCTGTGGAAGAGATTTCCTGGGATTTATATGGAAGCAGAGAGCTCTGTATCATTAAGTCCAAACACATATCATATTCCATCCACATTTCCCCACAAGCTGCCTCTATGGTTTTCATTCTCAGATTATTAAATACTACTCCAGACCAAACGAGAAAATATCAAAGGTGTGAAGGACACATAAGCTAATTAAAGAGATAAAATAACATTAGTTTGATTCTGTATGGGTTATCTTTGAGACCATCATCCAATATGATACTTCTACCCTCTTATGAAGGTTTTACTGAAAGGAATAATTCCAGGTGTCTTAATGTGTTTATATATATATATATATATATTTTTTTTTTCTGTAAGAAATGCTTTATGCCACATGAGTAATTAGGTTTCATGGAAAGAAAAGTGAATGAACTGTAGTAGTCAGAACTGTGATACAGAGGAGGAAAGTTCTTATATCTCATATGCACCCTGTGCCTCAGGCAAACTGTGAGCACCCTCTGTTCAGCTTACTTGGAAGGTACAACTCCACTTCTGACCAGACCTCACACTAACAAGAACCAGGCCAAAGGCAGGGAACCATTCAAGTGTATTTTTGTGACAGAAATATGGTCCCCTTTAAGGAGCACTAGGAACATGTGGCTTCCCTGAATGACAACTGGAGAAGGTGCACACAGAACTTATCTGTCTGATCAGAGCCAGAGCCTGAATGATGCTTTTAAGGTACCAGTAGGACATGTGAGAGGGCTGCCTGGGTCAGGGCAGGAGCCAGCTTCATAGAATAGAATCATTCAGGTTGAAAAACATTCTCTGTCAGGACCCAGGACATCCCTCTGGCTGTCCTGAGCAGCCCAGACCCCTGCCAGGGGGCTCAGAGACCCTGGCACAGAGCCCAAAATGCCTGTGGTTTTGATTATGACCCGTGGAGCAAGTTACCAACCTTAGATGAAGATCTGCAAGCCACGACAAATTAAGTACAATGATAGTGAATTTATCATAGAGTGAAAAAGTAGATTTTGGGGTTTTTTAGAGTGGAGGTTCAGGAGGCAAGATGGAGGATCTGGGCATGTCCAGCCTTTCTCCTTCTTCTTCTTGGCCTCCATCTTCTGCTGTGATGTTGGCACTTTTAGATTGGTAGAGCAGAAGCTCACTGTCTAACATAGGTGATAGGTATTGAAAAGTAATTGTAAATATTGTATACATAGTTTTAGCATAAAGACATAACACTGCCCCAGGGGCAGGCAGAGTGCCTGGACTGTCTTGCTGAATGGAAATCAGAAGGACAGGAGAAATAATTTTATAGATAAGGAACAATAAACAACCTTGAGACTGAGAAATGAAGAGCTCTGACTCCTTCTTTGACCGCTGGGCTGCGAAAAGAGACTTTTGAACTCTTCTTGGGGTCACTCTGACCAGCTAGAGACCCCAACAATCCTTGAGTTCAAACATTAAGCATGTCCCTCTGTGCCACATCTACAGGTGTCTTAAATACCTCCAGGGATGGTATTTCCCTGGGCAGGCTGTTCCAATGTTTGACAACCCTTTCAGTGAACAAATTTCTCCAATCATCCAATCTAACCCTCCCCTGGCACAGCTTGAAGATGTGTCCTATTTCCTTATCACTTGTTACCAGGGAGAAGAGACCGACTCCCACCTTGCTACAGCTTCTTCACAAGCAGCAGTAGAGAGCTCTAAGGTCCTATTTGAGCCTCTTTTCCCCTGGAGGCCAAACACCCCCAGCTGCTCCTCATCAGTCCCGTGCTCCAGACCCTTCCCCAGCTCTGCTGCCCTTCTCTGCATTCACTCCAGCCCCTCAGTGCCTTTCCTGCAGTGAGAGGCCCCAAACTGGACACAGGATTTGAGGTGTGGCCTCACCAGTGCTGATGATCACTGCCCTGGTCCTGCTGCCACACTGCTGCTGACAGGGCCAGGATCCCACTGGCCTTGGCCACCTGGGTCCTGTTCAGCTGTCAGGTGACCAACACCTGTCAAAGAGCCTGTGTGGTGTTGTGAGGTCCCCAGGATGGGGTGAGAGATGAGAATTTGACTCCATGTTTTCAGAAGATTATATTATATTATATTATATTATATTATATTATATTATATTATATTATATTATATTATATTATATTATATTATATTATATTATATTATATTATATTATATTATATTATATTATATTATATTATATTATATTATATTATATTATATCATATATATATGCTATACTAAACTATACTAAAGAAAGAGAAGGGATACATCAGAAGGCTTCACAAGAACGATAATCAAAACTCGTGACCAACTCAGAGAGTCTGACACAGCTGATGGTGATTGGTCATTAAGTTAAAACCATTCCCATGGAACAAATCAAAGATGCACCTGTGGGTGAATAATCTCCAGACCACATTCCCAAGCAATCAGATAATTATTGTTTTCATTATTTTCTGAGGCATCTCAGCCTCCCAGGAGAAGAAATCCTGGAGAAGGGATTTTTCAGAAGATATCACTGTGACAAGCCTAGATATTAGAGAATATTTAAAGTTCATTTAGCTGCCCCAGAGATATAAGACCTGTGTTCCTCTAATCATTTTGTGACTATTTTAACTTGAGTACTACAAGATAAAGGGGAGGACAATGTTACTGATCAGTTTAGAAGCAGCATGATATGAAGCATGAAGCCTGCATGATATGAACAAAAAGTATTTTTCAGCAAATGCAGAATGACTTCTAAACCTCAGTGGATGTCCTGTGTCACTCAGTGCAATACCAGCCCACTATGGAGCAGTGCACCACCAAGGGAAGGAAGAAAGAATTTACTTTTTATTATCTGCATGTTATTTGGTTTTAAGCAGTTACACTGTGCACAGCTCTGGCTGTACTTTGCACCCCACAGCACTGGGTGATGCTATCAGGGATATATGAGCTACATACTATTCTTTAATTTCTTTAACTGAAAAATAACGAGACTAACTTGCTTTGGGAACAGCAATTTCGCTGAGTTATATATATTTATAGAATTAGCTATTATATTATTTAAACACAGACACCTGTAGATGCATTAGTAAATGAAGATTAAGTATATAAAGGAGTAATCTATTTTACAACACTGCACCTCTCTGCAGTATACTTTTGGATACTGCTTTAGTAATTAAAAACTTTATGAGCAGTTCATTGCAGGATAGTAAAAATGTGTTAAAATCCATTAGCACAGATTGAATATATTCATGAAATGCTTCTTTGGTACAATAATGAAATTCAATTTATTTTTCCCCCTCCTTTTAGTAAGAAATTGGAAAGACGGAATAGATAGAGCAAATTGTGAATAAAATGCAGTACAAATAAAAACAGTTATTTTAGACATAGTCGTGCAAGCTTTTTATTTATGCAGCAACTTCTAGCTAATAAAAAAGTCTGTGCCATTCTTAACTCTTAGGGAAAAAATCCCAGCAACACAGCAGATGAGAGCATGATAAACTTGCACTCCCACAGAAGTTACTGGGAAGCAGCTATTGTGAATCCTACCACTACTAAAAAATTGTCATACTGGGAAAAAAGGAATCCACACCATAGAATTCGATGACTTCTTTTTATGTTGTTCATTTCTTTCATTGCTGATTTCATGTGCATTTTATAAGTGTGCTGCTTTTTCTCTTGCCTGTGAAGAGGCCAGAACAGACAGATAAAAAAGTGCTCCTGGGGGAGCAATTCTAAAAGTAAAATATGGTGGTTCCTAGCAGCAACACAGAAATACATACTTGGAAAGGAGAGAAGGCCACTGTAATGCAGACATTGTTATTTGCACTCTGGAAAATTTCCTCAGATTTTAATAAATTGCCACAATCCTTATAGAATCAGTGTCAATTGCTGCATACACCAGAACCAAAAGACAAAAATTAAACCACGAAAACCAATTGCAAAGTCCTAAACGTCAACTTCTTTGAACACGTGTGTAGAATTTATGCTAAAAAATCCCTTTGTAAATCTTTCCCAGTAACCTGTATTGTCATATTTGTTTTTCATTATGTGTTACATAGCCATGAATATGAAAATTAGAAGCTTAAAGGTCAACTAATATATCATGGCAATTTGGTATGAGATATTTGACACCAAATGAGCACATGCCAACACTACTATAAATATGATGGTATAATTAAGGTCAAGTATAATTGATATGAAATCCAGGTGTAAAAAGAAATAGTTGCCTTTCCTTCTACTGAGGGCATAGCTAGCTTTTATTTTTAAATAAGCACTAATAAACAATGTAATTTTGGTTTTTTTCCTAGACTCCTCTCTGTCTGCAAATCAGTTTTGAGGGATTCCACAGCTTTACAAAGATTTATGCAGTACTGCATTAGTGCGCAGCCTTACTTCCCAGTGTTTCTGAAGGGTTTCTTCTCTCCCAGTCATGATGTCTTTCCTAGCAGATCTTCTCTGTCTGGATTAATTTTGTGCTGTCTGGCAGAACTGCTGGATCAGTCCCTATGCAGAAAATACACAAAGTTACAGCTGTAAAATGTGGCTAAACCTTTGTGGGGATTTGCTACCTCGGGTCTAGCTGTCCTGTGTCTTTCTTTCAGTGATGCCAAATGTATAATTTATTGTCTGGCAACATTCAGCATTCACTGCTCTTATTTACTCATGGATTGTACCTGATTACTGGGGAAGGTATCCCATATGCTTATAATAGAGGAAAAAACTTTAAAACAGGATTGGAAGTGTAGGATAAAATTTATAATTGTATCTAGAAGTGACCCCTCTTGTCGCCAAGGTTAATTTTTTGTGTATGGACACTGTTTTCAAGTACCAGCTGTTGGAAGGTGAGAGCTGTCACAGACATCTTTTATGAAAAATAATTTCCTTAGGATTTTTCCTCCTGAGAAGCTGAGAGGCCTCAGGAACAAAATGTAAACATTGATTATCTGCTGCTGTGGAATGCAACAGGTGCATCTGTGATTGGCCCATGTTGGCTGTTTGTAATTAATGGCCAATCACAGCCCAGCTGGCTCAGATTCTCGGTCCGAGCCACAAGCCTTTGTTGTCATTCTTTCTTTTTCTATTCTTAGCTAGCCTTCTGATGAAATCCTGTCTTCTATTCTTTTAGTATAGTTTTAACATAATATATATGATAAGATAATAAATCAAGCCTTCTGAAACATGGAGTCAGATCCTCGTCTCTTCCCTCATCCTGGGACCCCTGTGAACACGGTCACGGAGAGCCAGCTCCAGTTTTGGGAGCTCAGCTGGGGCTGTCCTGAGAAGGGATGATCCCTGAGGGGTTCAGCCCTCAAGCCCCACAGCACTGCCATGTGAGCAACCTCCTCTTTGCTTCAGATGACAGAACTGTGCCCCATTCCCTTATCCTGCCCCTTGCACTGGCCAGGACCTTGTTTGAACATTAACAGATGTGTCCTGACAACACCAATAGTCCATATTCCACAGAAGAGAGTTTGCCATCTCCTTGGAGCCTAAAATTCCAGCACTTATAGGAGTCTCTGAAAGAGTGCAGACATTAAAGAGAAAGAAGATTTAAAGCCAGGGGTTCCCAGGTGCTCACTGCTGTTTGGTAGATATCTGCAGATTAACATGGGTAAGAATTGTTAACAAGATGAACACTTTGGAGAAATTCCCACAAGTGATAGAGCTGCATTAATAATCATAAGGAAACAGTTGTGCACAGGAACATAGAATTAATTTTCATTTTAGGCTCCAGAACAGAGTGTAGCTATGTACTACATAGCTATTTCTGTACATTGCTGTTCTGTTTCTGGTTAGCAGCTTGGAGAATAACCCAGGAGACAGAACATACTGTTTTTCACATTTCATCACAACTCTGAAAACTTCCTTGTGTCAGTTTGTGCAATGTATTCTCCACATAATAAAATGCCATATATTAAGCAAATGCTAATTTGAAGAAGAAAAAAAAGCTCAATTCTTCCCTGTATTACATCTTCATCAAAGTCAAGCAGTTACATAGAAAAAAAACAGGGCTGAACATCAGTTGAACTGCTTACAGCCACATCTTCTGTGTCAAAAGCAAATATTAAATTAAATTAATTTACTTTTCTAAAAGAAATAAACAGTAGGTGTTATATTTCCTACTCTAATATATATGAAGTCAAAAGTGAGGTGCCCCTGGGATTTTGTTTCAAGAGACTCACAAAACTTTATTTGTTGCCCAAAACAGAAGAAGTATGTAAATTACTTTTTACTTTGGATAAAATCATACCTACTGCCAATTTAAAAGGCAGAATTAGCCCACTGAATCCTGAATTCTCAGCAGGAATACTGAGATAGAACAGATAAAATTAAATTTGCTGTAAGAGAGCTGTCAAAAGTGAACAGTGCTGTGCAGCACTGTGACTTAACTTTTCATTATTAAAAACATGCATTATATATCTCCCTTTTTTTGGATAGCAGAGTAGCAGACTATCCATGAATCAATATTTGTTATTAATGAGAATTTGTTAAATACACAGGCCAAACAGTTCATTAATTCCACAGTGTTAATTCTTTCCTATGAGCATTTTTTTGGTTGCCCAAAAGTTTTTTTATTTTTTTTTTCTTTTTCATTCTTTTTTTTTTTGTGGATGATATATTTGTCAAAGAGATAACTCATGCAGTCCTAGTAAGAGCCTCTGGTGGCTAAAGATCAGACTAAAATTGAATTTAGAAAGATTATGTCTTGGTTTTCAGCCTGCTGACAGAGAACATTGGGGATGTGTAGAATAGTTTTGAAGGTTTTAACAGGTAACCAAGGAGAAAAACAAATCTATTTTTTTGTAATATTAAATCTACCATTATAAATTTTTTATGAATTCAAGCATTTTGTTTATTTTCTAAATGAAGAAAACCTATGGTCAAACATATTGTAACATGATATATAATCAACAAAATTTTAGTATGTTACTTAATTCACAGAAATATTGAAAATATATATTTATATATTTAATTCATTTTGCTAGTTTAGCTTTGCCTCACTAATAGCTACATCATATTTTAATTTATTTTAGAATTTATTAGAAATTACTTCTTTCCTGCCTATTATGCTTACAATACATTTTCAAGATATTCTAATTTCTTCAAATGAAAATTAGTTCTTTTATAAGGCCTTTCCCTTTGCATTGTGTCTGACCCTGATGCTTACCATAATTTCCCAGCATAAGTTGATAACTTTTATTTGTTCCTTTACAAAAGCAATCAGTCATGTGGATAATGGCAATGAAAGGTACTGTAGCAAGTAACTGTCATTAAAAGGTTTTCATTAAAAATATGTTTATTCTATTGCTTGAACAAAAGAAAAGCATGCAAATATCAGTAAAACACTATAGTTAATTTACCAATGGAAAATTATGATATGGAAGAGTGAGTTCCACAGTGGCAACCTAACTCTCACCCCACACTTTCTTCCAAGGTTTCAACAATAATTAAATAAAGATGCCTAAAGAAATTAACATTGTTAAGAATGGATGGAAATTTAACAAATTACCAGTCAGTGCATTTCTACACTTAGGCATTTTTCCTGGTAGAACCATTGTAAGCTGGCTCAGAAAGTGTTAATTTAGTAACATTTTTATGTGGAAGAAAAACTATCCCTTCTTTTGTAAACATCCATAAGTTATAAGAATACAACCTATAATATCTAAGGAAAGCATGCAATGCCACAGATGTAAACCACTGCTCAGTATGTTTTCCTGTCATATAATCCACAAAGTTGTGCCCTAACCAAGGAGAAAAGGAAAAAAGACATGATGAATAGAAGAGAAGGTGTGGAGAGCATTGTAGGAATACATCCTGGCTCTGTAAAACATCTTCTACACACAGAACTCAATTAAATAGGACCTTCAAGAAATCTCTTAGTGGTCTTGATAACCAGACTGTATGGGACTAATATCTCTAAGTAAAATTTTAGATATGGAAATAAATTGTTGAACAGTGTTGATAAAGCTGTTCAGCAGCTGAGACCAGAAGCCTCTGACTATGCAAGAAAAAACTCCCATAAATCCCATGTCCCTATACATGGCTTAATCTCCTGTACAAGGCTTGAAAAGTCATGAAGCTTTAGATGGTACAAACAAGTTTGATTTCTTCTTTTATTAAAAATTTTTTACAAAAATTTTCTCTAACATTTATATCTTTATAACCTTTATTTATAATAACTCATCAAATTTAAATGCTGCTTGTGAAGACCAACATCTTTGGGCAGACAAAAGACCAATTCCTGCTGTTTTATTTGGGAAAGGAACTCCACCATCTTCCCATCCAGCAAAGCTGAGGCTCAGTCAAACATTAAAACGAAAAACATTTACAAAGCTCATATTTACCATTTTCTCAAAAAATCTGATATTGCCATATCTCTCTTTTTTTTTTTTTTTTTTTTTTTCTGAAATGGACTTTCAAGAGTGTCAGACACCTAAGCAGAGTAATATTTTTGAAGCAGTTGCAAAGCCCAGTGACCTTTCCCAACATGCCACACAGATACTTGGTGAGATGCATGGGGGAGTTCCTTTTTCTCACTCCTGCTTCTTTTTGTGTCTCTAAAGCAAATCTTCCATGAGGTTATTGTGAATATTTAAGTGTATGAAGTGTCGTAGTCACACCTCCCATGAAATGGGAGCAAGTATGGTCTGCAGTTATTACACTGCCAAATCAGTTCTGCCACACACAACATAAGGGGAAACTGTGAGCTCCATGTTCTGCAGTAAAAAATGCTGGAGCAGACTAAGCTGACCAAAATAAAAATAACATTTAAGGATGCAGAACCAGCTGTTGTTTTAAGAATTTTTGCAGTGGCAAAAATGGTCTGTTAGTGTCCAACTCCAATCTCAGCAGAAACTTTTAAAATACATCTTTAGCATTCTCCTCTCAGGAGGCATGGCTATTCTGCTGTCTAGTTCCCAAAGTCATGGCACTGCTTTCTACTGACATAATCAATGTGCCACAGCAAAGGTAAGACATGTTTCCTAGAAGCTAAAAGGATGCATTTTGCAAAAAGTGGCAGAGATTTCATTCTTAATTGCTGTTATCAAATGCATCATTGGGGCAGGATAAATACAAGTATTGTTGGTTTTTGCAATGGGCCAAATTTTATCTGCTTGCCACAAGCAGGGTTTCCTTTCTTTACAGAACAAATTTCTTTAATGCCAAGCTGGCTTTCTTAAGCAACCATTTTCCCTAAAGGAAGTTCTGTATAACTGAACCTGGTGTGGTTAAAATGTGCCTCCTGCCAGCCCAGGAAAGAAACAAATCACTGAGGTACAGCTCAGCTGAGTCACCTCTCATCTGTCCAAGCTGTGTCCAGTGGTGTGTCTCCTGGTGTTCCTTATGCTCACAACTCCTTGTTTAAAAAGGTATAAAATAACATTTTTTTCATGCTTTTGCTGAAGTTGTGTGTCTAGGATAGCTGATTTTGCCTGTTTCATTTCAGCCCTTCAGCTCCCTTACATCCAGAAGATTTGTCCTGGCATCTTCTGTCCCAGTGTTTTGTTCCAGATCATTTTACTTCCAGAGACCCTGTGATTCCTCAGTCTTTTCAGCTGTGGGAGTCTGTATCTCTTTCCTTTTGGTGCTGAGCTGAGTTGTGTCACCTGTCCTCATAATTTCTTAAAGTAATGCCAGGACATCAATAGCATAGTAGTAGTAGGAAGTAATTTTTTCCTCATTAAAAGATACAGAAAAATAGAGAGGAGGACAAAAAGGAAAAAAATTGAGAAATTATTGTTGAAAATTCAGGCTTGGATCTGAGATTAAATGAATAATTAAGTTGACTATTTGAAAATCTTCTTAAACTGCTCATTACTGTGTCAAATTGTTCATGACCAATTTGGAAAAAAGGTTATGATCTCACCGACCTTATGCTATGGGTGAAATTTGTTTTAAGCATGATTTGGATCCCTGAAAATACCCTACAAACATTCTTGAACTATCAGGAAACAAAACTGTCCCACAATGTTTAAATTTTATACCTTCTTCATATCAAACCTTGAGTAAATAGAAATAAATAAAAACAACAAAGTCAAATCTCATTATTGCAGCAAGTAAATTTCACTACGTATCTTCTGCACTATATGGTGAAATTTTATCCTTTCATCTTGCAGAAATTACTTGCTAGAACACACTCTTTGATGAGAGCAGAGGATCATTTGGGAAATAAAAAACCCTCTGCCTCTCATAAATTTTGCAAATTGCTTTCAAAAAGAAAAAAATCAAATTATTAAAACACAGACTTTGAAAACTAATGGAATACGAGTCACATTTGCAGGTTCCTTTTTAAAGCAAACATTGATTTTCTCATTACAAGCAGTAAATCATGCAAAATTGCCCACATATCACTGTAAGTTACCTAAGATACAAATACTTTTAGTTTTTCTGTACTATGACATAGTAGACTCAAGATAATGCTAGCCAAGCCTATGCCAATCTAATAAAAGAAACTGAACACTGGACTATAATATCCTTGCATTGTAAAATATTCTTGAAATAAGGAACATTCCTTTTGAGGATGAATTATTCCCTCCTCCGAGCATCTAGTTAAGCAGCTGCGTGCAAACCTTGAATAAATTTTTATAACAAAGGCGAGGACGGAGAATAAGGAATTTGAAGTAAGTAGTCAATAAGAGGTAAGAAACAACCTTGAAGTGACATGAAAAGCCAAAAGGATGTTAGAACTTCAAAACAAAACCAGATGTCCTCCTCATTGTGTAACTGAAAAGGATATTTGATCCTTTGTGCATCCTTGAAGTGCTGTGGCTGAAAGTAAAGCTTTGCGCTGTAATGCTTGGTTAGTTCAAAGCGCTGTGTAAACACTAGGCAATGAAATCTCACAGTATCTCTGCATTATCTACATGTCCTCTTGTCCAAGGACATGCTCTGAGACATATATGGCACTGGAATCTTTATTTTCTAGCCCATGACCATTTCTTTCACCTCACCGTGATTTTTAGCCTACCTCAAGTAAATATCAGGAATGCCTGAGCTGTCAATAAAACACAGGTGGCAGAAATACATGTTTTTATTGAAAGTATTATACAATATTTAAAATTATTTTTGCAATAATATGTGAGGGTTTGATCCACCAAAAGGAAAGTATTATTTTCTTTCTTTAATTTATTTCACACCAACACATGCAAAACCAGAAATGCAAGATGATAAATCAGATACATTGTTTTTGTGTTGTTATTGATGTCCAAATAATCTGCACAGCCCTACAGTGCTTCACTCTGGTTCACAGAGAAAACTTCATGCAGGTAAAGTCTAAATATATCAGGCTGAGCTGATGTGATCACACAGAGTATGAACTCAGGTGTGAAACTGGATAGGCAAATGCTGAAAATCAAAGTTCCAAACTCTGCAAGGAAGCAGCTCAGAATACAGCCCAGTTCTGCAAAGTTTCTATGTATAGTTCAGTGAACTTGTTTTTTCTAGCAAACTTAAAGCCAGGGAAGTGTGCCTGAATGATAAGTTTGCTTTGCAGAACTTGGATAGCTCAGTGTGCTAATGCATGGCTAATCCTGAGAGAAACTACAAAAAATATTTCTCTCTTTCTTAATCCCTATTATATGAATATTTCTGATGTTCAAATATTACTATATTGGAAAGAACTGCTGTGTTTGCTGTATTTGTCATATAATGATATCTTTTGACTTAGGTGCACGTGGCCTCAGGCTTTATGAGGCAAATATACAGGTATTTGTGGCTGTGAGAGTGTGGGTTAGTTCCTCTTGTTAAAGAATTGCAGCATCAGATTTGTCCCATCTCATCTGAGCTCCTTTCATGGAGAAGGTTTTCTATAATGATAATCCTCATGATTACCTGTGGTGAATCACCAAGTAGTCACCATTCTTGAGGCCGTTTGCTGGAGGCAAAAGGCCACTTCTTCACTGTAGAGAAACCCTCACACTGCCTTGTACCCTCACAGTGCTATTCCAGGGCAGAAACAGAGTAAATCCCAGCTCTGTGTGTGAGGCTGTGTGTGCAAGTGCACAAAAGAGACATATATACACACACACACACACACACACACACACACACACACACACTCTCTCTCTCTCTCTCTTAAAAATAATAGTTCAATGTTAACAGTCTGCAATTGAGGGAAGCACTCTGCAGCATGCTAGATTCCAAAATCTGGCTTTTAAAAACTAGGAGAGAGAGACTCTTGTGGGATTTTCTGAGAGAAACATCATTAAAGGCTAATAAGAAGTTAGACCTGAAGACCTCGAAGAGAAAAGAAATTGGAATTTCAGCATTGAGAATAGTCAAGAGAGAAGAAAGTAGATTGAAAAAAAATAGAAGAAATATAAAACATTCAGCTTTTTCTCAGCACTCAACTAAGCTACTGCATACAAAGCACGTGGAATGTAGGTCAGAATTCCTCAACGTGTAGAATTGCTATTTTCTTCTTAGTACTTTGTTGTTACTTTCTTTATTTTATTTCCCTTGCATTTCATCTGAATTTTTTTTCCAAATAGGACTCTTAGGAGATATCATTGCATATTGTGGTGGGTTGACCAAAACTACTCTGTCACTCCTTTCTGCAGCTGGACAGGGGAGAGAAAATATGCTGAAGGACTTGTGGTTTGAGACAAGGACAGGAAGAGATCACTCTCCAGTTACCATCACAGGCAAAACAGATTTGACTCAGGGAAATTCAATTAATGTAATTTATTACCAATCAAATCAAAGCAGAATTATAAGAATAAAATAAAATCTTACAAACATCTTCTGCACGCTAACTCCTCAATTACTGAGCTCTTCCCCCTCAGCAGTGCAAGCAAAGGGAAATGGGGGCTGTGGTCAGTTCATCACACGTGGTCTCTGCTGCTCCTTGCCCCTCAGAGGAGGACTCCTCACACTCTTCCTCTGCTCCAGCAGGAGAGAGTACTCCACCAACCTCTTCAACATGAGTCCTTTCCATGGGCTGCAGTTCCTCATAAACTGTTCCAGCAGGGATCCCACCCATAAGGTACAGCACTTCTAGAATAATTCATTCCTGAGTGTAGCCATTATATTTTCTGAAAAATCCTTTCCTTAGGATTTTTTCTCCTGAGAAGTTGAGAGGCCTCAGGAACAAAATGTAAACAATGGTTATCTGCTGCTGTGGAATGCAACAGGTGCATCTGTGATTGGCCCATGTTGGTTGTTTCTAATTAATGGCCAATCACAGTCAGCTGGCTCAGACTCTGTCTGAGACACAAGCTTTTGTTAGTCATTCCTTTTTTTTCTATTCTTAGCTAGCCTTCTGATGAAATCCTTTCTTCTATTCTTTTAGTATAGTTTTAATATAATATATATGATAAAATAATAAATCAAGCCTTCTGAAACATGGAGTCAGATCCTCATCTCTTCCCTCATCCTGAGACCCTGGTGAACATCATCACACCAGAGTGGGTCCCCTGCAGGGTCACAAGTCCTGCAGCAAACTTTCTCCAGCATGGACTTCCCATGGGATCACAGCATCCTTTGGGCTCCCACCTGCTCCTGGTGGATCCCTGCTCCCCCATGGGAGCAGGGCACAGCTGCCTCTCCATGGTCTGCACCGAGGGCTGCAGGGGAGCCTCACCTCTGGCGCCTGAACACCTCCTGCTCCTCCTTCTGCGCTGCCCGGGGGGGCTCTGAGCTGTTGTTCTCACATATTCTCCTTTCTCCTGATGCAGCTGAGCAGGGTTTTTTCACCTTTTTAAAATACATTACCCTAGAGCTGCTCCCACCATCACTGATGGGCTTGGCCAGCATCAGCTTTGCCTTGGAGCTGGCTGGCAGTGGACACAGGGGAAGCTTCTGGCAACTTCTTAGAGAATCCACTTCAGCAGCACTCCTGCTATGAAAACTTTATAGTGCAAACCAAACACACATATAGATAAAAGTTATCAGTGGCATTTCTTATGAAAACAGTCATTTTCTAAAGCAAAATATTTGTAAGTATATAATGTTTATATTATATACTGACATATAATTGTACTTCTATAAATATATCATAGTTTTTCCTTAGATATTTAAAGTACATATCATATTTATAGTAAAATATAATTATAAATCATGTAGATAAAAATATTTATAAATCTTGAGAATCCATAACAGAGGGAAGGACATTTTTGGCAGGAGGAAAACAGGCAGGCAACAGTGAAAGAATACATTAATTAAAATTTTTAATGCAGTAAAAGAAGGAAGAAATGTCAAGTTGAAGCAAATCTGTATCTCCAGTCTCAGAAGAGTTTCATTTCTTGATAACGTTTGAGGACCTGCATCATGAACTGTATGTTAGACCACCACAAACTTTCAGAGCTTTGTCCCTTACTGAATGTTCAAACTATCCTTAAAATAAGAATTTGTTTTGGCAAGGTTTACATATTAACAGGACCTCTGTTAGCTTCCTGAGGGTGACCTTTTAGGTTTTTTGCAAAGCTGGCCATATTTACCCTGTCCTTTGGACCATGCACCCCTCTGAACTGCTGCACACATGCATCTCCCTGATGCTTCTGCAGAATGCAAATGACTTCTGCTAGTTACCATGGGGACATGAGCAAGGACCATGAGATGCATAGCAACAATGCTCCTATTTTTGCCATTTTTGCTCCATGATAAGGAAAGAGGAACTACAACACATCCTAGAGTTTTTCCTTTCTGTTTATCTTTTTTTTTTTTCCTTCACTTGCACACATACACAGAACACTTGCTCCATTTTAGCTGACACATAATAGATAGAGGTTGGACCTTTAAAGATAAGCATGAAGTCAGATGAGTTGATTTTCGGTTCACAGGAAATTATTACAAGAACTATTATATTTTCAAAGTACAAACTTCAGCAATCTTGAAGCAGTAAAAGATAGTTGAATTGTGATTATTTTTACAAAAGAAACCCCCCAAGTTTTGGATGAATCAAATATGCATACACACATGCATAGCTTGAGAGAGAAATCTATACTTTAAAAGAACAAGAAGTTTATGATAGATCTGTATCAATTGGATGAACACCAATGAATGGATCATGGGTTGTGGTTTTGATTTGGGGCTCTTTTTAGAAAAGATACAACACTTTGGTAACTGAAGAAAAGAAAAAATAAAAGAAAAAAGGTAGCTGTTAGCCTAATATTTTAAGAGAGAACTTTCCAGCTGTGCTCCCCAGATTCTGTTTCTCACTCTTGTCCTCCCCTCTTTATTAAACTTCCTCTTGTCCCTGTGAGGTCCTTTCTGTATCAGTAGAAATGCATTTAAGCATTGTTAAAATGACAGTTTTCTGGGTGGATAAGTAATTGAGTAACAAGACAGAAATCAATGTTCCTTAGTCATATGCTATTTCTTCATTCTTTTATATAATTAGTATGAAAAGTTTGATTTTGTTAGATATCATTTTAATAGGTAGATCTAATTATGTTCTCAAAGGATAAAAATGATGAAGACTTAAGCTCTGCTGGCATGACAATTCAAGCTGTCAGGCTGCCATGGCTTGCTCTGCTCGTGGTTCCTCCTCCGCTGAATCCTCAGATGAACAAATGCTCTGTCATTGCTCTATTTTGGTGCCACTATTCAGCTGGTAACATTTTATAAAAACATCTCATTCTCCAAGGACTTATATTGTTCTAGAAGTCTTGCAGACACAAAAGCAATAAATAACTAATTAGGTCAACAAGAAGACATGGCAACTTGCAAGAGCCTACACGATGACATGGATGTAGAAATACCCTGACTTGTGATTTCTAGGGCAGCAGGAGATGGTTTAGCTAAAATGACAATCCTCTCACTGTGCTTGAAGTATTGAACAGAAGATAGAGCAGGCACCTGAGGCACAGAGTCACAATTTCCTGTAAAGGAGTGCTTTGGTTCTGGATATTATCCCCAGATACAGCCCCTTGGGCACCATCCTCTCTCGTGTATGATGGGGCAGAGTTCATGTCCCACCAGACAAGGACCTCAAGGCAAGAGACCCAGGTTTGCAAAGATGTGGTGTGCAAAAGGGGCTAAATCATGTAGATAAATCGTGTCCGAGTGAATCTGAATTTTTTCTTCTTACAATGTGTGATTAATATCCAGCACCAGGAAGACACTGCAGCAGTCCTGCTGCTGAAGCTGTTTCTGGATATTTATTATGGCCCATCTAGAGCCATGGGCATTGAGCAGGCCCAGAAGTAATCACAGCTTTGTAGCTGTCTGTGCCAAATTTTAGGATTAAATCAATCTTCCACTACAATCTTACACCACTCATCCCTGTCCCTCCCTTCCCACCTTCAGCAGCCATTCAGGAGGTCCCTTGCCAGCCAGGAGCGGATGGGAATTTCCAAGGCCACCCAAAGAAGTCATCAGCTGTGCAGCTCCCAGGAAACCAGCAGATTTCAGCGCCTCAATTACACTTTTCCAATTAAAATGCTTTCTTTGCCCGTGCTCTTGGTCTTTATCTCACTGTCCTTCTAAGTGGGAGATTAAACTCTGGAAATGGAATCCGGATGAAAATCTGCAATTATCAAGGGGGATAGGGTCAAACAGCAAATGGAACAATGGAAATTAATCTGACACTCTTGGACAATGCAGTTTGATTGCAATTATATGAATGCCAGTAAACTATGCACACATGGCAGATTTTCCACCTATTTATTTAAATAAGAGCTACATTTATGATATCCCATAGAGGATCATAAATATTCAAGGACCTAAATTTTTATTAGTACACCAGCAAGTAAATTTTCAAAGTGATGCATAGGGATTTAACTGCATGAGTCCCATTAATGTCACTACTTTGAAAATTTACTTCCCATGAACTTCTAGAGGATGGGGAAAAAAATGAAAAAAGACTCTCATAATTTTAAGAAGTAGACAGGAAAAATCTTGTCATCACTTTGGCACTCTGGTACTTTAATTGGTAAAGAATAATTTAAATCATATCTTCAAAAGTAAGCTCCATTTTAGGCACAGACACAGATGGTGACATTCCATCAAGAGTTTCTGCTGCACATTATTAGACAATGTACTAACAGGCCTTTTACTTTGCTGTAAATATTAAGAGTAGACCAAATCTTCGTGACTTCTGGGAGAAGTTTAATAGGAAGTCTTGGTCATGAAATTAGCAATCAGATTCTGTTTTTGGGATCTGAAAGTTATAACTCTGGAGTGGGGATTTTTTTTAATCTTTTGAGAGCTCTGTTCCCCTTGGGCAAGTTATTAAGTTACATTAATGTAACTAGAAAATTCCGTCTTTCTCACATGAAAAAAGAATTATTATTTTATGGGTGGCAGAATTTTAATTGAATAAAGAGTAACATTTTTTGTCATGCATAGAATTACCAACTTCTTTCTCTTTTTTCTTTATTTTTTTTTCTTCTTTCTCTGATATATATTTAAAACAAACTTTATGCTGAATTTTTCTATTATGTCTATAATAGAACATATGAGTGCAATTAGAGTATGGTGAAATTTGTATAGTTCTTTGTCACAGACATGTTTTATGAAAAATCTTTTCTTTAAGATTTTTTTCTCTTGAGAAGTTGAGAGGCCTCAAGAACAAAATGTGAATAATGATTATCTGCTGCTGTGGAATGCAACAGGTGCATCTGTGATTGGTCTCATGTGATTGTTTTTAATAATGGCCAATCACAGTCCAGCTGTCTTGCACTGTCTCAGTCAGTCACAAGCCCTTGTTATTATTCTTTTTCTATTCTTAGCTAGCCTTCAGATGAAATCCTTTCTTCTTTTAGTATAATTTTAATATAATATATATAATATAATAATAAATCAAGCCTTCTGAAACATGGAGTCAATATTCTCATCTCTTCCCTCATCCTGAGACCCCTGCAAGCACCACCACAATTCTTCTCAAAGAATGCATCAGAGATTGTTGAAATAAGTGCATCATGGTTAATTTTGTATTTCAGCTGGGAGGAACAAGGAAAACCATGGGAGAAGCTCTTATTTTGAGGTTACAAACTTTCAGACCCAAGAGGATAAGAGGGGAATGTGCTCACCAACCTTGTGTGGGCAGCACTAGAGAAAAGGCCTGAGGTGGATGGACATTCTAGGTGTGATTTCAGTGCATGGACATGTGTGAAACTTCAAATTCACAGCTGCTGGTTGGGTTGGGCATGGGTCCTTCTGATAGAAAGAGTAAATAAAGAGAATGCAGATGTCTCAAAGAGGAATTTCTTTGCACCAGTCTCTGCTGCAAAGAATGAGGGGATTTCACAGCTTGCTTTGCCTGTCAATGGGGATGATGAGCTGTGATGACTGAGCTGCCATAAGGAAAGATGCTGAAAGAAACTGATAATTCAAAAGCTTCAAGCCAACAGACCTAAAGGCCTGAGATCACAGAATTCTACATCTTGACAGGGCAGAGCAGCTAACAAACTGCACAGGCTTTAATTAAAAATGCCTGCTATATCAGTAACTTAGAGGGTGGCAAATTTTATATCTCTAATTAAAAAGGCTTCATAAGTGATCCAGAAAGTTACAGATGAATAAACATTACATCTATATCAGGAAAGTAAAACAGTAAACACCTGAAAGACCAGGATGTGATAAAGCCTAGCCTGCTGAGTTTTCTGAAGGGTCTCACTGATATGCTGAAATTCAGTGTCTCCAAAGCAATAGACAGCAGGCATTTATTTAGTTTATTCAGTCCTCTGACAAGATCCTGCACAGGAAATTAGTAAGGAAAGTGAGTATTTGGGAACGAAAGCATTACTGTGGATGAAAATTCTCTAAGAGACAGAAAAGAACGACCAGAATTAAACTGTCAGGTTTTGCTGGGGAAAAACACAGAGTGCCTCAAAATCACACCTGAGACCAAGGTTTTCTGCTTTTGAGTAGCAAAGTAAGCAGGTTGCAGAAGTTATTTAGGTTGTGGAAGTGCAGAGTGGACTACAAGGAACTTCAGGGAGACCAGGCACTGAGCTCACAGAAGCTGTCATTAGGTACAATACATTGACGCACAGAAAGTATTCACCTGGAAAAAAAAAATATATTCTTCCTATAGTTCAAACAGTATTAAATAATTTTCCTACTGCTTCAGGGAGGAAGAATGCAAATGCAAGGAAAATGAGAGATGGTATATTATAAATGGATAAGTGGAAATATCTGTTCAGAGCATTTTCAATAGACTGTGGAACTCCTTGCTGCTGCAAGTCATCAGGGCTGAGAATTTAAAGAGACTCTGACTTGCATTTTATGAAAACAAGAAACTAATGCTCGTACAGAAGTATAATGACTAAATCTAGGAAAAGGGAAGCAAAGAGATGAAGAGATTTAACATTTTTTTGGCTTGCACTTGTCTTTAAACTATTAAATGTGCCAATGGCTGGGTTTTACATTCTTAAATGTGGCTACTAGTTCTGCAAACAGACTGTTGTTTCTTGATCTAAAAATACTTTCTGCCGTCTACATTTTTTTCAGCTTTTCTTCTGGTTCCTCAGATTCATATGTTCAAATTGTAGAACACTGAGGGGCAAAGTCAAAACAGTTCAGAGGGTTAAGAGAGTGGTTAATTTTTTTTGCTTTTTTCACTGTCTAACTGAAGGACATTCAGCACTTGCCATCACCAATGTAACCACAACTGCGAAACAGCAAGTGGGGAGTGGAAGGAAGATTAATTTTAAATTTGATTGCTGAAGCAATAGAAATATTACCAAAGGATAATCATAAAACATTGTGAGGCAGGAACCAGTGTCTAGAGAAAGCAGGGATGTTTAAACATGGGACTGTGAAAGTGCAAATTATGACAGGGAAGGACCGAGGATTTGGAATGATGTGTAATTAAAATGTCCCTGCCACTGTCATATTTTCTGAAAATCCTCCTTGCCCAGTATTCTTCTCCTGGTAAGATGAGAAGCCTCAGAGAAAAAGGAAAACAATATTATCTCATTTGCTTCTCCTGTGTTTTGCTACTTTGGAGTGTGGTTGGAGATTATTTATCCAAGAGGTGGTTGTTTGATTGGTTTCATGTGTATTGTTTTAACTTAATGACCAATCACAATCAGGCTGTGTCAGACTCTGGAGAGAGAGTCATGAGTTTATTATCTTTTAGCCTTCTGTCTGTATCCTTTCTCTATTCTTTAGTATAGTTTAGTATAGCATTCTTTAATATAATATAGATCATAAAATAATAAATTAGCCTTCTAAGAACATGGAGGCAGATTCATCAGTCTGTCCCTCGTCTGGGGACCCCCAAAATACCACATGTCCCCAAGATAATGACAAGTAGTTGTATAGTTAGGGAGAAGAAGTTGAGTCTGGGGTTGGATAGAAATACAGACACAAGAAACCAAGTCTTTAATACTTTGTTCTCAGATGTGTCTTTGGAAGCTTCATTTTCATGTGCCTGCTTGACACACAAAGTTTCCTTTTCCTCCCTGTTCCTTCTATCTGGAGGTTGTAGCAAGGGTGGAGCATGCTTCAATTAGAGAAAAAAATGAGCTACAAACCTGTGCCTGTTTTCCTACCTCACAGAGTGACTAGCACATTTCAGGAACCCAAACCTGGGGAAGACAGGAAAAATCAAAAGAAGTTTTAAATGTATACAGAGAGAATCAGAACTGCCTGAGACAAGCAAAGGAAAATTTC
This sequence comes from Melospiza georgiana, assembly GCF_028018845.1. Taxonomy (NCBI): domain Eukaryota; kingdom Metazoa; phylum Chordata; class Aves; order Passeriformes; family Passerellidae; genus Melospiza; species Melospiza georgiana. Next base: position 110,619,099 of record NC_080431.1, read on the forward strand.
CTAACATTAATCTACACAGCAAAAAAGATTATTTTTCCAGTTTAGTTTTAAGTGCAAAATCTTTCATACACCTCCAGAGAGGCTCTTTACTGGCAGAACAGTAAAATAAAGATTCTAATGTGTCAAATCAAAATGTCTCTCCCTTCCCCCTTATATAGATTCATCTCTCCCGCTCTTTGTCTGCCTCCCTCTGCATGCTCCAAGTTTAATCTGCAGTTTGACTTCAAATGCAATAATTCACTAGCTTTAGGCATGTGCTTAAAGGACTATGTATAATTGTAATTCTGAAGAGATTAATACCTTATATTGATCCCCTATTTCTTCATCTATCTTGACAGCATGTAGTAATTTTTAAGAAAAGGAAGAGTGATTTGTTTTCAAAAGGGTCCTGGTTTATTGCCTATTCATACACTTGTTAGAACTCCTGTATTCTCCTAAAAACAGTGTGGTAGAGCATGCAGAGTAAATATGTGTTTAGATTTATTGGTTACAGTTGAGAGCATATGGGGAAAGCTACAGTCTAGAATGAAAGCCTGCAGAAGTGTCTGCTGATTTGAAAGGATGAGTTTTCTCTATTAGAAACAGTCCTTGTTGGACATATGCATTTTTTGTCTCAGTTCAATGGCTCCATTTTACAGGCAGTGTGGATGTTTTCTACGCCCTAAACTGAAATGGATTAAATTACAATTCATTAATTGTAATATGAATTAATTACCAATTCAAATTAATTGTTTTGATTGTATTGCATGTCCTCACAAAAGTGAACTACGTTTCTGCCTGGCAAATAGTTTTTATCTTGGAGGTAATTTATCTGTCCATCTGGCCATTAGCTTATTGTAGATTTTTTTTTTAAATAAAATTTTAATTGGAAATGCAATGCTAATATGACAAAAAGGCTTCAGTATATACTTCAGAGTGTAAAGAAAGATATTAACTAAGGAATAAGGGACACTTGCAGAATCTTACATGTGCTTGGTTTAAATATGCCCAGAAAATAGACTCCATAGTGTGAAACTAGGAATGCTACAAACTACTAAGGGAAGCACTCTCCAACAGAATTGCCTCAATTCTGTGAAATGCCAACTACTTGCAGCCCCTGTTTATTTAAATGACAACTTATGTGGCTCCTTGCAGTGTATCTAAGTTTTTATCACATTAAAATAAAAAGGCTCTTTTGTTACATATCATATAACTGCACTGTTTTTGTAAAATTAGGTATCTCAGACTTCAATGAAGAAAGACACTTTTAGAAGTACTAACATGCACAATATTGTAAGTTTGATATGGATGATTCAAGAGTTGAAGAGTTTAGGAATATATGGGTAGATCTAGGAATACAAATAAAAGTGGTCATCACTTAAAATAGTCTGCTAAATCTTTATAGAGATGCAAGAGAATACCTGTAATTTGAAGGAAAAAAAAGTCAATACAATAAGGAAAATATTCAAATTGCTATAATATCAAGAAGCAAATAACTTCCATGAAAGTGACAATATACAATCTTGCACTGCATTCAGAATTCTCTCAGCCACTCCATAAATAGCTTTCTCTATGTGCATTTAAAGTGAAATTTTGGAGCTCTATTGCACTGATTGTTGATACCAACCCATTGACTATGTGTTTTGTACAAAATGAATCCACCCTTTAGTTATGATATGGAGGCAATATGATTTTGTTCTACAATTTATGCATAGAATATCTATGCATAATACTGCTAGCTCAAGTTATATTCACGAAATAACATAATTTGAAATATCTTTGGTTTTGTAAATTCAAATTAGAAACTTGTGAAGTTATCCAGTCAACATGATATTTGCAGAAAGATAGGAAAAAAGTACACATATTGTTGGCTGGCACAGGCTCTGTCTGCATTAGCATTTTGGACCATTTTGCAGAGCAATTCAGGCACAAGAGAACTCGATTTCTTTCAGATGAAATTGGGCAGGAAACCTTGATTCAGGTGCAGGTTTAATGCACTACAAACCCTAATGGGCCTTAACCAGTGATGTGGGCTCAGGACATTTCCAAACCACATGGCTGGGGCACACAATTCTGCAGGCCAGGCTGAATGTAACCCAGAGTAAAAGGTGCAAATTGCATTTAATGCTGGGGCTCCTGCAGCAACTGCTTTGATCTGGTGCTATGCTCCTGCTGAGCTACCCACTTGCTAATGCAGGCACAGCCTCATGTGTGCTTTCAGATCATCAGTGGTGTCCCCATTAAGGCCAGAAGCATAGATCAGATGAAAATAACAGACTGAGAATTAATCAAAACCCTTCATAGTTTTAGTCACCTTTTTCTTTTCATTAAAACTTCATGGTAGCAAGGCCAGGTATAATTAATGGAGAAGCCTTTTCTCAACCAGGATTATTCTGAGGTATAAGCCTGATTAGTTCCCACTCATTCTTTGACTCATTTCATGTTCATTATATAGAGTTAACATCAAAAAATTAACTGTTATTCCTTTCCATTCAAAAACTGAACTACTGAGATGAGAAAGCATAGATTATTCAGACCAGAAAATCTACATTAAATGAAGTGTTTTATTACCAAAAGAAAAGAGGGAATGTGCTTTTAAGAATAATATGAATTTTGCTATTGTTCCCAGATTGCAAGTTTAAATAAGAATGACAAAATTTGGCACAGAAACTTTTCAATGCAACAGTGAACCAAAAACCTTTTCCACACAAGCCAATGGGTACTATAAAAATTGGAGAAAAATAAAGATGTCCTGAGGCAGTAAATTAGATTTTTCTGCAAGTTCCTTTTATTTACAGAACATTTCCAATCCATGCATGAGTCTTTTAAATGTTAAAATACTGCAAACCCCACTACAAGCATTATTGTGTGTGTTTTCAAAAGACAAATGCCTGGATGAAGATAGCCTGACTTTTTGTTTCTAATTTCACTTTTTGTATGGCTTGGTGAGATGATATAAACTGAGGAACTAAATTTCACAAATCCTAATAGTGACTAGCTCAGGTGTAAGAATACATTACTTGCTTCTGTTCACAAATAATTTATGCAGGCTGTGATCTAGCATGACACTCCTGCTTAGCTGATGACCGTGCTATTAATCAAAAGCAGGAGCTGATAATTTTTCAGTCTTTAATGAATAAAAGTTTTGCCATCCCACTGAAACCAGTGATGCAGCAGTGAGACTTTAAAAGACATCTTCAATTATTGTATTCTGTAAATCTTGGTCACATAAACACAGTCTCTATTTTCCTTTGTTAACTCCTACTCTCTGTCTACAGTTTCATTCTCACCCTTTTCCAGGTCTGTGCGTAGAACACCACACAAATGCAGCACAAATACAGGTTTTACTTCCTAGCCCTTTCCATCTTAGATGTGCCCACCTTAGATGTGTCCACCTCAGCCTCTGGCATCCAGAATGAAATTTTCTCAGCTGGCCCTGTATCTCTGTGGCTTTGTCTGCCTTCCTGTAAATTAATATCTGCACATTGCATTCCTCCATTGATTTATATCCATCTTCTGTATTTCTGCAGGAGCCATCATGTCAACTCTCCCTTCCTTTCTCAGGCCCTGTACCACATCTGTCTTTCATTTCAGAAGTTTCACACTGCTGAGAAAGCACTTATGGCAATTTCTGGCCAGCTGCCCACTATGCTTTTAGGGGACTTGTTTGTTTTGTAAAAGAAAAAAATTATCCCAACTATTAAAATCATACAGAAGTGACAGAAATTACAGAAATAGCAAATACTGTTTCACTTGTTATTGTACAGAAAACAAATTGCAAGACCTGAGTTATAGCTCAGAGTTCCAAGAATTTGAAAGGAACTTTGTAATGTTTTACAAACTGCTGAAACCTACAAGGTAGCTGAGGGAGGAGACTGCACAGTTATGTTGAGAGATTTAGAGCTGAATTAAGGTGCATTGCAAAAAAAAGGTGGATAAAAAAAATTCCTTCCTTGGGCATAATCAGATCTGGGTTAGTTGGATTAATGTCTGTGCTTCTTTTCAAGACTGTCTCAAAAAAAAAAAAAAAAGTAGATGAAAGTTTTATGAGTTTTCTCTAAATGTAATATGAGGTGTTAGTTACTTTATCAGCTCTCAACTTTGTACAATGAATGCTAAGGTGATAGGCTATCCAGAAGCAGTGGGATTTAGTCTAAACAGTATGAAAATGAGTCAGAAAACTTTATTTGTCCTCCTAGTTTTGCTCAGTAGTTTTGGCTAGCTAATTTCTTTAAATAAGATATTATTTAATTTCTCCTTGTTTTGAGCATTATGTAAGCTGGTTAATACCAGTAATAGGCAAAAAGGGTAGCAAGATTCCTGAAATACAGTGGAAGGAAAAAATGTTTTACTTTTCACAAGAGAGGTGGAGAAAATAATCTCATTGAACTTCAAGATTCCCAAGAGAAAAAGCTGGAAAAATATTCCTACAAACCTTTGAAACAAATACTATAAAAATGCATAGTACACGTTTAAGCCATATTTAACAGCATTGGATGTATATTTTTGGATGTACTTTTACATTAAAAAGATGTGTTATTTATTTTTTAAATTACAGTAACCTAATCACATAATTATGTGCAAAGAAACGTGCCAAAATTATTGACTTCAAAGCTACAGCTGCATAAGAACCACTCCAGATTAAAGTTGCCCTTTTCACCAGACTTTTCAAGACTCTGCTTTTGTTTTGCATCTTTGCCTATGCAGGCCACAGGCTGCAGGGGTAATTATTCAAAGTATGATGTGCCTCCCTTATTTAGAAATCATTCATGTTCTAAACCTTTAGGGAGATGCACTGAAGCTTAACATATATCACAGCAGCCAAACAAACATATTGTCAGATCTGCTGTCAGGACCACCTGCAAGCAAATTGATAGCTCATTTTCTAGACCAGGCTTCTAAGGTGAGCCTCAGGTTTTCTAGGGTCTTTTTAAAATGCTTTTAAGAACAAAATTTTCTCTTCTTTTCTTAAATGACATGGCAGAGGCACAATACACAGGTGAAGATTTATGTGCCTAATTTGAATTTATGCTTTATAGTAAATTCTGGTGTTTTGACAGCTAGCATATGTGATATCCATTATGATATCAGAGTGACTGGCAAACTGTGTAGGAACACACACTTTAGCAAAGAGCAATTGAACAAAAGATTTGTATTTGTGGCTGGGGATATTCAGTGCCTCTTTGAGTAGTTGCAGGGATCTCTGGAATTCCCTAAATCCTCCATTTGAGGGAAAGTCACAACCAAAGCAGATGGTTTGTGCATGAAAGACATAGAATATTTTATTTATCACTCAATCAGATGATGAAAACAGAAAAAAAAAGGGGCGAAAAGGTGTTTCTCAACTTGCTGGAACAGAATGGATTTGTAAGTTCTCAATCAAGCAGCAAACAGAAAAAATGGAAAGGATTTCTGCATTTTCTACCAACTCTCACTGTAATTAAGATACCCTAGGTCACTCTTCTATGAGGGCAGCCATTTTTTACTTATTCTTATATGTGAAGAAAGAACATATGGCATTGGAGGTGATTAGCTGAAATTTTTCATCTTCAGACCAGGTGAAGCTGTGAATCAATTGAAAAGGAAAGAGGCCAACCAACAACAGATAGATGAGAACACACCTCTAAAGCAGGAGCTGCCAGGCCATGACCTCAGCAGGGAAGCACAAATCCATAGGAGTGTGAACACAAAGTGCTGTGACCTGCAGGTCCAGAACATAAATCACAGCCATACTAGACCTTGCTTGAAGCCAGTGAGCTGTGGTCAGTGGAGTCAAATTGTTTTCTTTGCTCTGTAAGGGTTAGCAATGGAGCAAAACTAAAGGAGGATGAAACTATAAGTTGGACTTTTTGAAATAAAATTTCCGAGGCTCTTTATTTATTTACAGGCATTTATCAGAGTGGCTGATTGCTTTTCTACTGTTTTAATGTGAGCAGTATTCATCTCCTATGTCAAGGTGAGTAAATGGCCTTGCCATCTTACAGGCTTGTGGAACTGACACTGTTAGAAAAGCTCTCTAATTGTTAGGAAGAATTTTCTTTTTCTTCTTTTTTACTTACAGACAAAAAATCCCTCTGAAATTTTGGAAGCTGCAAAGTTCTCACAATTGTTTGGAAAGAAGCAAGAACAGAGTAAAGCAGAATAAAGAAGTTTTCTTATATATTAGTCAGCAAAGAGTAGTTGTCTCTAGAGTTCCCAGTTTTCTGGTACTGCAACAATTTTATAACCCCGGTGAGACAGCAAATATGACAACATGGTAAAAATGGCTTTGTTGAAGCAGTCTGTGCATGAGAGAGATTCTCTGCCTGCATTCAGGAGGCCCAAGAGATGCTCCCAGCTGTGTGCAGTACGCTCACCTGGAGGTTTCCTCTCAGCTTCCATCTCTAAATCATGGGGATTGCTGCTGCACTCTTGTCAACCCTGGTGTCCCTGCAGAGCTTGCCTGCTGCCTTCAGACAGTCTGGCTCACAGCTGAGTTTGCTGATGGCATCTAAGGGAGATCCTGAAAATGCTGGCTGAGTGATATTGTGGCCAGTGGGGAAAGGGCTGAGCACACAGGTACCTGCATGGAGGTTTTCCATGGAGTCAAACAGCAACAAAAGAGACACTGCTCACTTCCACAGCATGAGGAAACACAATGCAAAGCAGATGAGATTCTTTCTGAGTTTTCTGTAGGCAGGGCAGACAAAAGAAAGGTCTTGAGGAGCATCATGGGGCACAGGACCACAGGTCAGGACAAACCAGTGGTTCTGTGCAGGGACCCCACTGCAAGGCTCAACCCTGAATTGCTGCAGCCCATGAAGCTGGCCATCCCATGCTGTCTGAATGTCAAGCCATGATCTGTTCTTCCTGCCTCAGCTGAGGGATCCTCCAACCATCTGGCTTCACTCAGTCTGTGGTGACTGCCTGTCCTAAAGGCATTACAGAGATGGCAACTAATTTATGCATATATGATTTTGCTTTAAACAATCTAATGCTGACACTGATAGCAGAGGAGAAGTGACTGCAGTGGAGGCATTTAAATTAGATTTAGTTCAACAGACAAAATTTGCTGCCATATGTCTGTCAGACCCCCAGCTGAAGTCTCATTGGACACAGACATTTTACTGCCCACTACTTTCCAAAAATAAGTCTTTGGAATTTTTATAAGCATTTTATCTTCTTGGAAAGAACCACAACAAAATAAGAATAACAAATTTAAATATATGTAGGAAATGTAATAAAGAAATGTAAGCACTACTTTAATCTAGTTGTTGTTTAATCATTCTGCTATATTTACTACTGAGGAATAAGACTATAATCCCACCAGGTGAGACACTGAAAGACCAATTCCATGGAAAATTACTTTGGAAGATGATGTCTGAAAAAAGCTTAGCATTCCCTGAATTCTGAAATGTGTATGCCAGCCATCACTTAAATAGCATCTGGGATTTATTTTGAATAGAAGCAGCCAGAGGCTTATATTGGCAAGAACAGCTGAAGAAACATTTTAGACCTTGACCTTCAACACTGATAAGGAGACAAAGCTGTTTTCTATAGTATTTACTCTGAATGCTGTTTGTCTTTCTGCTTAGCTGCTACCTCCAGCTATTCCTTCTGTTTTCTCATGTCAACCCTAACACATTTTCTCCATTAATCTCTTCATATTCTTTTCTCCTGTATCACCTCTTTTCCTTCTTTTTTGTTTTTTCTGTTTATTTTTACAGCTAAGTTACTTTTTTTTCCTTCTTCCCATCTGAGTTTAAAAATACAGTATTCCCCTTGGCAGATGCACAGTAACACCCTGCATCCACATTACAGTTCATACTATCTTAGAGCAGAAGCTTTTGGGAATTTCAGCTATCTTCCTGTATTTCTATGTATTATATAGGACTGGGATCAGAGCTTACTGTATCAGGGATAATAATAGCATAATATCAGTGTTTTCAGACACCAATAAGATAAAACTAATTTTCAGAAGCTCTAATTCATTTAACTAGATATTACCTTTGCCTACACACAACTAAGTAGAATAACAAAGATTAAATGGCAGCTTTAAATAAGGTCTTTTCATATTTATCTATGGCAAAGGGACATTTTATCCTGTGTATTTATATATGAAATCATTATGTACTTTAAAATAATTTGCCATTTCAGTAACATGCTTTCTTTCTTCTCCTTAACTCATCTGCCTAGCTGACCTACTGGCTAATGAACCTTCAGTCTTCAGTGTAGATATGGGGATTTTCATAGTTCTCATTGCTTTGCCATAGTTTCTTATAATCTTCTAGATATTTAGTACTCCCATTTTATATTTTTTTCTTTTCTATGGGTCAAATTGCAGTTTTCCTGAAGACAGCAACAAAACACACTGATTAGTCACAGTGATTGCTGTGGCACAGGCGCTTCTCAGACTCTTCAGAAATGGTGTCTAGGCCTCTTCTGTAACCTAACATCTCTGCTGGGGTTTGACACTAACCCAAGCAGCAATTGGAGCTTCAGCTAACACAGGTGCTTGTTTGTGCTCCACCATCTCCATGTCCATCAGCTGGGATGGGAGGCATGCATCAGCTGCAGGAGCAATGAGGAAATCTTGAAGTGAGAACAGGAGCACTGCTCAGGAGTTATACAAGTAGAACTTTATGAAAGCAGACCTTTCTCTCTAACAGAATTTAAAAATGTGCTACAGCTATCCAACCTGCCCACTCGTGGTGAGACCACTTGGCTCTGCCTGTACCAGGCTGAAGGACCCAGAGCTTGGCTCTCTGGCCCCTGTAGGGCAATGGGACCTCCTGGTCCCCATCCCAGAGGGACTATAGCTGTGGGCAGTTTGAGATTTGCCACAGCCAGGACATGTTGCAGTTGGAAGGAGTCTAGGCTGGCCCCAGGGGCTGGCAGGTATTGGAATTAAATCCCAATATTGCCGGATGGAACGTGCCTGGGCTCGTCTGGGCCTTGATGCTTGACCAAAGGCAGCAGCTGTGGTGGTTTCACCCCACAGACACCTTTGGCTGGCTGGATGCTGCAGCTGGGTGCTTGGGACAAGGCCAGGCAGGCAGGAGCTCAGGTTTACCTCTGGTGGAAAGGCTCTAGGCAATGGTGAAGGAAAAAGGAGTCGGTTCTGCTGGAGGGTTTCAATCTAGAGCTTTATTCCTGGCCCACAGGCCTCTGAATCCAGCAACAGCCCCAACAGAACCACAAACCGCGAGGTTGCTGTGTCTTTTAACCCCAGGGAGAGGGGGAGGGCAGGGGTAGGGATCCCACCAACCAGGTAAGGGGGGAGAGTCTCAGGGGACAAATGGCACCTGGATGGCCCAATGTCCCCAGGGCTGAGAGGCATCTTTTGAACTTTGCCAATCACACCACGCCCTTGCTGGAATGCCAAGACTGAGGGACAGCTCTCAGCAAGAGGGCAAGGGAGGGGAAAGGAGAGGGTATTGGCACACCTGGGGAAAGAACCAGGATGATTAAAACAGGCTATCACATCACACCACAACAGGCAGGAACCCCTGGGGGCAGAGCCCAGTGCTGGAGGAGGTGTCCCTGTGCTGGCAGCCAGCACTCCAAGCACAGACACACACAGCCTGGCACCCCAGCTGTGATCTGCAGGCTCACCTGCACTCGTGTGCCAGGGACAGCTGCCAAGTCTGACCTCCAAATCGTCACCAGGAGACTCTGCAGTGACAAACAATGACAAAAAGCCTTTGTCATGTATAAATTAGAGAATCGCCTGAGAATGTGGTTTTGAAACCATTGCATCCCTTAAAAAAATATCACTGGGGCACTTTTACTGAAGCACAAAATATTTCAATGTACATTTATACAGTCTCTGAATAATTTAGGAATGCAAACTTGATAGAACTTGCCTTATTATTCCAATACTTTGTCAAGGTTATCTTCATTACACAGTGGTTTACCACATATAGAAAAGCTGTAGGTTTGATTGAAAAAAGCTATTATAGCAGCCAGAAGCCCCTTGAATTATATGTGCCCATAAAAACCATTTGCAGTAGCTTTTACTGCATTTTTCTTGCATTTAAACTCTCTGTCAGTTTTGGATATCTCAGAAGTCAAATACTGTTTTAAGATGTACTGAGCATGGAAAGGAAAAAGTCAGCATTATGTTATTAAAAAAAGTTTTTAAATTTGAAGAAATTATGAGCTAGAAAACTACTCTCAGTACCAAACAATTGACAAGGATAATCTCAATACCAGTGTGTGGATATATAGGTCAGCAGCATGAAGTTTTAAGGGCTGGCACACAACATAACTTTAAGAACTGTTTCTCTGTTGACCCTTCAGTATGCAAGAAAATGCCCTTCAGTACAGTCCCTGAAAACTGCTAGAGGATTGTGCCTTCTTCAATGCTGAAGAGGCTATTGACTAATATGTGATTCATAAATCATTTCTGGTGCTACTCGTGGAGGGGAATGTGGACTGATCGTGGCCTTGCATATATTTTCCAGTTGCAGAACTATCAGCTCACCCACGTCACCATCCAGCTCAACAAACACCATCAGGAGCAGAACATGTCACCCTCTGAGGCTTCTCCTTCTGGAAAGACAGCCTGGAAGAGAAAATAGCTCCCACTGTACACAAAAGGGACTAAAGAAAGTGATCTAAGGAAAGAGGAGGAAAAAGAGAAAGGAAGGAGCCATGAGGTGTATGTTCAAGGTGTGAGTGGAGGGGAGGTACATGAGTGAGAGGCTTAAAGACTGCTGAGATTGTTATTGCAAAGAGTTGAAAAAGATCCATTATTTCTTTGATTCAATTTTCTTGATTCACAGCAACAAGGGAGAAACACAAATTTTTCATGAGTTCTGACAATCCCATTTTATAAACAGAGAAGCCTTGTGCTGTGACAGTACAAGCTGCATGTATTTCAAATCTGATGTTCAATTTTCTCAAAACAAAAAAGGTTTCTTTTGCTTTTCCCCATAATAGCAGATAAAACTGCATGTATGTGTACCTGCACAGATAGACACAAAGTATTTTTCAAAGTTTTCCACACATGCAACAGGAATATTACAGGCAAGAAAAGCTGGCTTGAAGGAACTGGCATTGCTTGCTGAGAAAAAATATAAGAAAAGGAAGGAAGAAAAGACTCAGACTTACATGCCTATAGAGCAATTACAGGAAAATGCTTGTACTTTAGCTACCAGCCTTCCCAGGCCTTACTCCCTAACAGCAATTATGAAATTTATGATGTTATTATTATAACCGTTGTTCCTCCTGCATACTTCAGTAACCTACAGTGCATTATTATGGGTCTCCATAAATAAAATTCTGTCTTTTATGTATGCAACATCTCCCCCTCCATTGCATTGCAAATTCCATTTCAAATTGTGCACATTCAGAGGTGCTTAAACTTCAGCAAAACATAGGAGTTTAGCAGATTTACTGTGCAGTAAAAAAATAAAAGTCAACAGCATACCACCAATCTGTTCAAAACCAGACAGCCAAGAAAACATGTATAGTTCCCAGGCTATTGCATATGCACAGCACTTTTGCCTAGCACTGCCTTCCTAGCTTCAGATCTGTCTTTCCTCTTCATGCCATCCAAAATCACATTTGAAAATGGAAATACAAATAATGCTTAATGAAAATACATCCCCTTGTAAATGGTTATGGTTTGGGAACCTACATAGTTTTCTTCCCAAACATCAACAGGTTGCAGTCCCATTTTGCCAGGTAGGGGAACCCAAGCAATTAGACCAGAGAAGAACAGAAAATATCAAATATTTGCACAGCAAGAAATGACTACACCATTGTCCCTGGTGTGAAACCCACCAAAGAAACTCTCTGCCTGACACACTAAGCCAGTTCCTTTTAAAGCAGCATCTGTTCATTGGTGAGATACAGGGCAAAGAAAATTGTGGACTGGAGCAGATGAGATATTTAGGATCATGCAATATCTATGGGATGCTTAGGGGAGAGAAGGTAGAGTAATAAAGGGAGAGATCAGATCAGGAGGGAACAAGTATGGGAAAAGAATGAGGAATGAAGATCAAACGGTGCCCTCCCATGTAAGCAGGGAGCTGAGCAGTTTATTTGGCAGAACAGTACATTTGATGGCTACAGTCTGTTCTATTTTCTTATTAAATCCTACTTCTAACTCAGTTTTGGATGAGCATGCCCCCATTCAGGGCAGGGGCAGGTGCAGGCTGCCAGGGACCTTGATATGGGGCAGGACATGAGCACCTTGGGGTGGGGACACAGGTGAGGGCTGCTGCAGCCACCCGCAGGGTGTGCATGTGTGTGTGTGAGCAGCTGGAGAGCTTCAGGCCAGAGCAGCAGGCAAGTGGGAAAGAGAAGAGCTGTGAAAGGGGTTTATCCTTCCCTGAGAATAGGGATCAGGTTCAGGAGTGGCTGGAGCTGGGATCTGGGATGAAAAGAGCAACCTGAGCCTTGCTGCAGAGAGCGGAGATCTCCTGGGTCCCACAGTCCACCAGGTTCAGCTCCCTCAGAGTTGAGTATTTGATCAGGCATCACAGTCCTGTTAGGGACACAGGGTTGTATCAAATCTAACTGCTCAGCTGGGCTGGCTGCACTGTCTGGACATTGTCACTTTGCTCCTACTTTCTTGTAGAGCATCAATGGCTTAGGAAGAATGTTCAGACTGCCCTGGACTGCCAGCAGTGCTGTGTATCTTGCCCTCAGTCCCGTGACAGTCTTTCAGCCCCACTGCACAGATTCACAGAATTCACCGAAGAACTAGGTTGGAAGAGACCTTCATGATCATGGAGTCCAACCCAGATGTTGAGGAGAGAGACTGAAGCACAGAACAGCCAAGGAACTTTGTGATGACTGTGACAGAATTAGCTGCAAGTCATTACTGCAATACCAAGGAAGAGCAGACCTGCTGGAGAGAGGAAGCAATCAGAACAGGAATGCAAGTCTGATATTTTCTGTCTTTTCATAACTAGCTTCAAGGTCTAATAAACCTCTGCAGCTTTTCTTCTATGAAAAAGAATATTTTTCAAGTAGCCATGTGATTTCAGCTTCAGAAGTACAGTTTATCTAGAGATTAATTTTTTTCATTCAAATTGAGTTAAAGATACTTCTATCAGAAGACATAAAATCAAGGAATATATTTTTATATAATCTACAGAGCAGAAGAAAAATGCACACACACATGCATTACATAGATTGATAAATAAAGATATACATATCTGAGATGTAAATTCTTCTTAGTACACTAATCATAAGGCTTTCGCACCAATCAATTCATCACTTCAGTTGCCAATAACACAGCTTGGGACAACAAATGAAATTTGCTGAGCAACCAGAGGCCAGCAAATTTTTGGCAGTGATATCCCAAAGGGAAGGAAGCAAGTTTCAGAGATGATCTTACATCCTTGGAAAAGTATTTTCAGATTTGATTAGGTAGCAATTAGGGTGAGTGCCTCTGTCAATTTCAATCATTATGGTGAACTGAAGAAATACCACTGAAATTGGAAAAATCCAGGATTCAAAGCAACTTATAAACCTCTGGAGAACCATTGCACATCTGGATAAACTATATAACAATCCTATTTCCATCAAGTATTAATGGGTCTGATCAGTCACATCTAATAAAGGAAAAGCTGATTATTGTCTTTCATTACCTGATACTCCTTGAGTAAGTGTAAGAGAAGAGTTAGCATCCTAGCAACTTCTCTGCCTTCACTTAAATTCATGTAATATGGATGCCAAGCTGAGGAAAGGATTTCTCTAACAGCAAAACTGACAGACTGGTACATGTGACTGACAGGAAGCACTGCTTCTGGGCCTGTCTGCAAGAGCAAAATGCTCCTTTGGAGGGACATCCAAAGCTAAGCAAGTGCAAGACTCAAAGTGAGACTGGAAGCTTCTATTCCAAAACAGGGAGGAAAGGTAGATTGTCATGCCAGGAGGAAGCAGAAAGGATTGATTAGATACTCCTAGAGACTCATAGGATAAAGTGCTTCTCATGCAACCCTTATGCAACCTCTTCCTGTCCATAATACATCATTTATAAGCTGAAAACCCTACTCTGCTTGGTGGTGCTGCTCTGTGTGAGGGCAAGAGGGGAACTGAAGGCTTTGTGCAGAATGAGAGGCCATCCACAGCAGGTACCATGTGAACACTCAGATCCTTTTTACTGCCCAAGAAGACAAAAGAAATTAGCTAGATGCACAAATCTACTCCCTGCATTCAGGGGTGAGCAAGTGCTAACAGTGGTTTTACTCATTTGTGTTTTTAAATCATTGCACATTGAACAGAGAGATAATCTCCTCCCCCAAGAGATTGCAGAAGATAGATAGATAGATAGATAGATAGATAGATAGATAGATAGATAGATAGATTAGATAGATGATAGATAGATAAGGCAGAGGCATTCTGCAAGTTGTACTGGCAAAACTAGTTGGATAATATTGGCTAAAATAAGAAACTGTGGTCTTAGAAATATCACAGAGTTCTGAAGACCCTGGACTGGAAATCCCTTCTCCTTCCACACTGTAACCTCCAGGCTGGCCTGTCAGCACTTTGAATGCACCAGTGATCATCAAGGACTGATGCCAACATTACCATCCTTCACTATAATAATTTTCCTCTATTATTAAGAAAGATCATCTGAGCAAAATTGGACCAGTATTGAATGAATATATTAACACAATTTATTAATCACTGTTATGAGTTTACCACCTAATCTATTCCAAATATAATCATACCAAAATAAGCATAATTAAAACCACCCAAGCTGACATATGTCAGGACAAAGTATGTATTAGTAGATAACTACTGCTGATTGTGAATCATATAACAAGAACGGAAATGAAACTTTTTGTTAACTTTAAGAGGTGTCATGCCTATTTCTGATTCTAATCTAGATTATATTAATCTTGCATTTTAATGAATTGAGCCAACAAAAAAGCACACTAACAGGCAGCTGTTCAAAGAAGCAATGCAATTAAATTTTGTTGTTTGTTTTCCGTATCCTGCTGTACATTTGTGAAAGAAAAAAATAAGACAGAAAAAAAAGTCAATTCTATATACCACATGGCTACTTAAGCACTTCTTATTACACCCACCAGGCAGACCTGTGCTTCCTTTCCACCCAAAGCCTGATCTTGCCGATCATGTTTCTGAAAGAAGCCATGAGGGATAGCCCAGCACTAGACTGAGAGGTAAGTATCCAATATGCAAATTCTCTTTCTCTCCCTGCTAGAGGGAAATCCACATTTCATTTGCTAAGAAAACAGACTCCTTGAAAGTAAATTAAATGTCAAATTTTCAATTAATATGAAGCAAGAAAGCACACTTTTAATTTTTTCTTTTCCGCAGCAGTGGTGCCCACCCGGCTGACAGCTCATCACTTGAATGTCATTGGAAGCTGCTTGGTGAGCCAGCCAGCTCAAGTTTAGAGCTTCTGAAAGCCATCACAAGACTGGAAAGAGTCACATGGCCTATGCCCAAGCATATCTGGCCCCCACATGAATTTGTCCCCTTGACACCTTCTCTCTTCCTTGAACATTGTGAGAATGCCCAAACAATGAAGCCTGGGAGGTGCTGCAGGTGTCAGAGCTGAGCCTGCACTGTGTGATGCCCTCTGTAAAACAGGGCTGCCAGTGAGAGCACAGGTGACAGCAAAGGTCAGACTGGCTCAGCCTCTGGGACCTGCTAAGCATGGTCACTGCAGACAGCTCAGCCTGCACTGCTTTGGGGAGAAAGCTGGGACCCAAAGCTGCTGCTGCTAGAGCAGAAAATAGAGAGTGTCAGAACATCCCTGTTGGAACCCAGGACATTCCTCTGGCTGCCCTGGAGGACTCCAGACCCTGGCAGGGGGCTCAGAGACCTTGGCATGGAGTCAAAGACACCTGTGCCTTCGATTTTAACCCATGGAAACAATTACCAACTTTGTGTGAGGAGTTACAAGCCACAAGAGTTTGAGTAGAATGATAGTGTATTTACCACAGGCTGGAAAAGTAGAATTTTGGGGATTTAGAATGGGGGTTCAAGAGGCAAGATAGAGGAATCTGGGTGTGTCCTGTCCTTCCTCCTGTTTCTTCTTAGCCTCCATCTTCTGCTGTGATGGTGGCACTTTTGGATTGGTTTAGAGTAGAGACAAACTGTCTAAAATAGATAATAGGTATTGGAAAATTATTGTAAATAAAGTACACGTAGTTTTTAGTATAAAAAGATAACACAACCCTGAGGACCGTCAGTGTGCCTCAACCCAACCTGCTGGACAGATCTCAGCAGGTCAGAGAAAGAATGTATTAGATAAGAGAAAATAAACAACCTTGAGAACCAGAGCCAAGGAATTGTCTTCTTCTTTGGTCTTGGGGCTGGGAAAAAGAGACTTTCCAACATGTTGGGGTCATCTCAGCCACAGAGACTGCATCACATCTCCTGTGCTTTCACCAGGTACTTGTGAACCTGCACTGCCATCCTTGGGAAGGAGCACAGAGATGCCCAGTGGTAGCAATAACTCAGCACTGCTCTCCCTCTGACATCTTCTCCAAATTCTCACGTCAAACAGATCACTAAGCCTCACTTCACACCCAGAGGCTCATTTTTCAACTCATTCCCCAAGACTCTAAAAAAGCTGCACAGTGAACTCATAATGAAATAATATCTTTTATATTGATATAACTAAAACACAATTAGGTCACTACTGAGAATGTTGTACATGGAAACTCCTGTATTCGTTTTTCTTCAGAGACTACAATGTCAGAACCCATCAGCTAATACTAGGTAGGAGGAAGGGGCTGAATATTGAGCTCAAAATAATTTTTGATACACAAATACAATGCTTGATAATACTGCTGATATTTAGCAATGCTGTGAGAATTCATTTGAATATGGAGATTTACTAATTGAAGATTCACCTTACAGACATTTGTAAAATAACAATTCACTAGTATATTACTTGGTTCATACACTGTGTCTGCCTTTAGAAAGTTTAATAAAACTTATTTTAACATTTTTTTCATTTCTGACCCAGCTGTGACTCTGAGTTGTCACTTTGCACAGATTCTAGGCACACATTTGTTTTGCATCATTGCTACTTCCAAAGCTTGTGCAGTAGAAGATAGAAGTCCTATTCTTGTCTTTTATTCTCACTTGTATAAAGAATAGTGGACATAAATATTTAATAATTCTTATAGATCACTGAGACTTTATAAAAAGACCTCTGAATCTTATTTTTTTCTTTCTATGTATTTTTCTTCCTATGTATTTATTATTTCCTGTTAACCCCTAGTAACATCAGGAAGCATTTGCTTAGGTCCTAGTAGTGTCCATATCAAGCACTTCTTAACATCTAAAATTACTTGTTTTGACAGGCTCAATTTTATTATTAGGTCTGCCTTGCCAGCAAAACACTGCTAACCTAAAGAAGCTTTGCTTCCCACCTTCTACTTTAAGCCAGTCAAAAAAGAAGCTATTTTCAAGTTGTGAAAGCACGTTGCCATACTCTTCTCTGCTTCCCAATTTATCATAAAGATACACTAAACGTTATGATTCATATGGTGAAATGCAATGTATTTAAGTTTAAATGAAAACTGCAGCAGTGAATAGCTACCAGCAGAAATAAGAGAGAATTTGAATTTCTTTTTTCTGTAGTTCTTTCCTTGATCAGGTCTAACCACATTTTTCTTGCACCTACAAGTCTCTCAGATAGATAGATGATGCTTAATGGCCTGCCTTGAGACATGATTTTTAATCCTCAGAGGGAGAGACCAGAAAATCTTCAAATAAAAAAACTCAAAGTTGATTTATAGATTATACCTCTCTTCATAACGCTGATAGAGGAGGAAATACATTTTTTGGATTGTAAAGAATTTAAATGAGCATAACTTTATGATGGATTCTAAACTGCACATGAATGAGTAAGATGAAAATGCATTCAGAAAACCAGTGCATTCTTATTCTCACCCTGGACTGGCAGTTCAAAGGAAGCAGCTTTAGTTATTCTAATCCAAGGCTATAACATCTGCAAAAATCTGCAGTGTAACCACAGACAATAAATTAAAACAAATTAAAGAATAATTAAATTGTAATTCCTACCTAGAAGGTCAAGTGAGTAACTTTAGTTTTAAGTAAAACATGTTAGAAATCAGTCATCTAACTTGAGTTGTTAAAAAAAAAGATAAGCAAATAAGGAAGTGAAACTACCTTGTAAACAGTTTAAAAGATAATTCAACACTATTATTTAAAGATAATTCACACTTTTGTTTTTTTTCAAATTAAGAAGAATGCTGAAAATCTTTGAAAAATATCTGCTCATTGAAGCAGTTCAGTGATCTATAAACTAAAGAAAATATTTTTGGGGCATTTTATAACATTATAGTTAACTGTTAAAAGGTAAACAGAATATGCTAAAAACTGCTTTTACAAAAGGCTGGAATAAAGCATTTCAGCATTTCTAAAATGAGCCATTAGATGGATGCTCACCTTTGAACAGCCCAACCAACAATCCTACCTTCTCCTCATTACCCACGCGATTCTTCTGGCTTTCAATATCATATGGAAAAAATGCAGAGAAAACAACATGGAAGAGAGTAAAATGAGCTAGAAGAAGGTTGAAATGCACCTCTACACACCCATGGCATGGTCTGTACCAAAGAGCAGACATGTGCCTAATCCAGAGCCACTCATAAATTGCTCATTCGCCCTCCTGAGCTCAGGTACCAAAACTTTCTGTCCATGTCAAAATGAAGAGATTAAATCACAAATCCTTCTCTTCTGGATTGGCAAAGAGACCCATGAGCCCTGCAAATTCACAGAGAGAAAGTTGTACCCATAGTTCCTCAGCTGTGGAGCAATACTCATTCTACTTACCCGAGTTCTGCCAGTTCTAGCCAACAACTTCATCCAGCTACAATTTTTAGGTAAAATAGCACCAATGAACATATTCATAAAGCAATTAAAGCTCATCTTATTCTTCTAGGTTGAGAACAATTTGCATTCAGTCTTAGCTTTGTAAAGTAAAAATAATGATGTAGATAATTTCTTCCTATTCATTAAGGACAGTGGATATTTTTATCCTGATGGACATTTCTGCAGCATTTAGAAACACTATTTCAGGATGACCTAGTGTTATCTGACAGAGAGAAAAAAAAAATCCATGCATAATGTATCAGAATGTTTTTTCAGGAACGTACAAAAGAAGCGGTGACAGCCAGCTGTACCTCCAGTGCTACAGCCTTACTGCATGGGGTGTAAAACAGCTCCTGTGGAGAGGGGAAGAGCTGGTGACATTGTGTGAGCCTAGTCAGATAAAAAGCAATAAGTAAACAATGCCCCTCTGTGCAAAATCATCCCACTGTTACTGGGTCCTGTTTCTTTATATGATGAGTTCATAAATGAAATCCAGGTTGCTGAGGTTGGACACAAGGAGAAAGGCTATAGCTCAAGGGGGACTTTAAAGAAACCATAGTCTTTCTTGTTTGAAAATACATGTCACTTGTAGTCAAGGGTTTTTGCTGTTCTAAAAACTCTGTAAGGGTCACACTAATACCAAATGCTGGTAGGGTTACAAGGCACCATGCTACCTAACAAGTATATCAGGCTTTATTCATCATTTCAGTGCCATTTTTCAATGATAAACTTGCCTATGAGTTCATTAGGAAATTGCATTAACAGGAATATACAAACCTGACCTAATTATCTTCTCATTAACTAACATTTACCAGCCTTTAAATATAAAGGAGTCTAGCACATAACCTGAAGGTCCAAGTTGAAGAATGTCTTTAATAACCTTATACTGGCACAGCTGAACTTTTTATTACTAAATAATATGCCAGAGTTTATCTTAAGGTAGTGGAGTCTGAGACTGCCAATCAATTCCTGCAGGAGCTTTAAAATAAAAGTAGTGAGTAAAGATTTGTGATATTGCTCAACACATATAGTGAGAGCATCTAGCAGACTGAAAATAATACATTCTTTGCATACTCTGAGGGGACAGGGGAAATAGAATGATGAAAATACAAGCAGCGTGTGGGAAACCTGTAAACACATTATTTAATGCACCACTGGCACAGTGTAAGAGAGACCATGGTGTCTATGAGCAGAATAAGAATTTAGGTAAGTATTTGCAGCAGGAAAGTAAAACTTTTGGTTTAATACAGATTTGTTGCTAATACAGCCAGGATTGTCATGCAGGGTTATTGCTAATAGAATTACAAAATCACAGCATCAGTTAGGTCAGAAAAGACCTCTGAGATCAGAGTCCAACCTCTGACTGAGCACCATGCTGTCAACCAGGCCATGGAGTGCCATATCCAGCCTTTCCTGAAACACTTCCAGGGATGGTGATTCCACCACCTCCCTGGGAAGCCCATTCCAATATCTAATCAGCTTATATATATATAATTTTTTTTAGTAATTAGACACACATGCACATATATATACACACATATATTGATAACATCAAATTCCCCAATAAATTTGCAATTACACAGATTGATTTCTGATATCTATGCAGATATAATTGCAGGTGTATTTGATAATAAATTCTTTAGTGTGGTACCTTTAAAAACATTTTAAAATGAAGTCTGATTAAAATTCTAAATGAAAATTTTAAGACAATTTCTTCTTAGGCAAAATAATATGGTTCTAGTGTATATTGCAGACATTTTACATCAAATGCTATGGGTTACAGTTTTATCCACAAGGTTCTGGGCATGAAAATTGGAAAGATTTGTTTTTTTCCACTAACTGCTGTTCAACAAAATGATGTTTTATCTGCAGTAGGAATCAAGGCAATATATAATAAGAGAAGTATCATGCCTAGTTTAAAGCACTATGACTTTGATGAGTTAGGAGAATTTTGTAATTCTGACAGCTAACTGATAATATTGACTCAGATTATGGCCTGTCATTATAGTGATGGCAGATTGGCCTTTTCAAACTAAGTAGATTGGTCCCTTCAAATGAGCACCTTGGGACAGTTTAGGTGATTTTCCCCAGCTCTGTCCCCCAGTCTGTACTATGTGCTCAGAGACTCTTCTTTAGACTGATTTCAGGGCCAATCATCAGTTTTCTTCAAGCTTTTCTGAGCCTCAGGCATCTCATACTCCTCAGCCCACAGCCCTCTGCCAAGATGGTAATTTCCTGAAAAATCTGATTTTGAAAGAAAATTTCCTGAGAAATCTGGTTTTGAAAGAAAACATTTCCTTTAATTGCTCTTACTTTACTCTCTGGCTTCAGATTCATCTGGAGATAGGGAGAAGAAGCAGCTTTTAGTGTTCCCCTCTAAGCAGATCTACGATAGGCTTTAAATCTGGAAAGAAATATGGCCTCAGAGGTAATCTTTGGGTTTCCCCAAAAGTTTCTGCAGGAAGATTGACAGTGATATTAATCCCATTAATATCATTATACTCTGCAGGTCTATTTTACACTTTCTGTTAAATAATTATTTCAGAATGCAACAGCATGGCATGGAACATATGTGCAGCAAAAGAGAATCTCCACAGAAAACATGAGATCTGGATTCATTGGTGCAGTCATGCTATGCTCACTCAGCAAAGGGACCATAACTTGGCCCAACTACTTTTTCCCTGAAAGATCCAAAAGTACTCATTTAAATATGGCATTAGTAAAATTTATTTTGCACACACTAAAAGAAAAACAGTAAGTGTTTGTGTTTCACTGTGTTTCTGTGCATCGCTGTCCTGGGCTCCTCAGGGGCAGCAAGGAGCAACCAGCACCCAGCCTTTGCACCACATAAAAAGGCAGCTTTGCTGTGGTCCTGTTCACTGCTGGCATCTACAGGGCCTCTTTTGGATCAGGAGAGGACTGTGAAAGTGGTTTATCCCCACATGCTGCAGGAGGGTTCTCAGTGGGAAGGGATTTCTGCTCCTTTTGAATGAGCCTAAACCAGAAACTGTGTCCTGAAAGTTTACCTAATCTGGTTCAACTCATTACAGGGTTTCAGTCCATGGGAGGACACCAGAGTGACTCTGAAGTAAACCTCTCCCTTTGGGGGTAAACCCACCACAGCCTCAGCGCTGTTTGGCTTGATAAATCCAGTCTTACTGGGTTGCACAGTTTGGAGACACAGCAAAAGAAATGTGGAAACACCATGGCAAGATGGACCCTGGTCTCCCAAGAAGGGATTGGCAATTAGTGTTTGGGTTTTGTGGTTTTTAAACAAACAAATACAAATACAAATACAAATACAAATACAAATACAAATACAAATACAAATACAAATACAAATACAAATACAAATAAACCCAAACAAAACAAACAAAACAAAACAAACAAAAAAGACCCCCCAAAAAACAAAACACAAACAGAATAGGAAGTGATGTATTCCTTGACTAGGCTTGATGGAGTCCTGGGCAACCTAATCTAGTGGGTGCCATCCCTGCCCATGACAGGGGGCTTGGACTACCTAAGCTTTAAGGTCCCTTTCAACCCAAGCTATTCTATGATTTTGTGAAACACAATATGTGTTTTATTTTACTGCAGATGGCAGTAGATGAGACCTTTCAAAGACCTATAAAATACCAGATCCTTACATTCCCTTGGGATCCTGTGTTTAATCTCTACAGCCTCTAAAAGATTTGACCTACAACTAAAAATATTATTTCTTATCTGTGGGATCTCAGCACCTCAGGAACTGAGGTGCAGAGACCAAGACCACCCTTGGGGGGCTCGGGAGTCCTGGAATGTTGCCAGAAGTGTCTGGTGGCTGGACTTTGATCCTACACAGGAGATGACACCTGTATGAGGACTGGGAGGATTTCACTGGGTGAATGGTGAAGGGATAAGTTAATTAAGGTGTAGAACACAGGGTTTAGGATTTCTGTACAGGGGGGTCTAAAGAAGTAAGATGGAGGAATTGGGGCGTGTCCTGTCCTTCTTCTTCTTCTTCTTGGCCTCCATCTTCTGTGGTGATGGTGGCACTTTGGGATTGGTCTTTACTAGAAGTGCACCGGTTAATAAGAGTAGAAGGTATTGGAGAAAAATCATAAATATCGTACACGTAACTCTGGGTATAAAGATAAGTGACCGCCCCGGAGGCTGGGGAGTGTGCCCATGGCTGACTGCTGTGCAGACCTCTGTTGGGCTGAAAGAAAATCTTTTAGATAAACAATTAATAAACACTGAGACCGAAACAAGATCAGAAGTCTCTCCTCGTCCTTTGAAGCGCGGGCTGTCCAAGGCCACTCTGGGCCTTTCCAGGTCTTTGAAACAGCCGAGAAACCGAGCAAGTGGCATCCCTGAGAATCTCCGAACATAAAACAGCCGGGAAGAGAAACCGACAACCAGCAAACATAAATCAACCATAAAACAGAAGAGAAAGAGAAAAATGGAATCCGACAAGTGGCGTTCACTGCGTGGGCTACTCCCCACCAACCCTTTCGGGGGGGGATCAGCCCTGAAGAGCTGAAGAGCTAAAGAGCTGAAGAGCAAAGAGGGCAGCTCCAATCTAGGACGAGTTCTCAGGAGAGCACTGATAGCTCCTGAGGAGAGAAGCCTGAAGAAAAAAGAAAAAGAAGAAGGAAAAAAAAAAAAAAACAGCCAGAAGCGTCTGCAAAAAACAGCAGTCACTGAGAATTACATCTCTCAGCTTCTACCGAAGACAGTTCGTAGCAGAGCAGCCCGGATCAGAACCGGAAGGCGCCTCCGGATCCTTCTCCTGTGACCTGCTGGACAGAGACGGGAGCCTTCGGACAGCTCTGACGACAGACTCGGTGAGAAGGTCAAAATATAAGAACATAATTGCACACTCTCCCAAGAACAACGGGAAATTTTGTCCGCCTTACAAGGCGTGGCTCAAACACACACAGAAGAGATCCCAAAGAAAGTATTAAAACAGCTATTGTTGTGGGCAAAGCTTAATTACCCACTGGCCGAAACATGCCTGCTATTCGAAGTGAGGTTTTGGCAGGAAATCAATAGGCACTGATATTTCTTAACGACAAAAAAGACGAGACAGCGTTAAAGCTGCTCTCGCCGGCAAGATTAATGCTAGAAAAGCATACCGGTTCAGTCGAAAAGACTGGGAGAGCAACGAAAAGTTGCTCTGCATCCTCAACAGAAGGGTGGGGGAGCAAGGCTCCCGGAAAAAGAAAAAAAAGAAAAGCATATCAGCACAGTCGAAAAGACTGGGAGAGCAACGAAAAGTTGCTCTGCATCCTCAGCAGAAGGATGGGGGAGCAAAGCTCCGGAAAAAAATTATTTCTGGCCTTAAGAAGCCAGGGGGAAAGGGCTCTCGAGAAAAGAGAGCAGGAAAAAATATTAAAGCCCCGGTCCCAAAACCCAGAAACCCCAGGAAACTCCTAAAGCGTCCTGAAACTCCGGAGAGTACAGGGGAGTCAGGATCGGAGAGGGGGGTGAAGGGGGGACAGAGAAGGGATCGGGGGGGGGGGACGCTTCCTCGCGGGGGCACGGCGCGCCAGCGGCGGAGCCGGCGGGGAGCGCGGGTGAAGAGATACCGGGAGACACATGTCCCGGTGCGGCTTTTGTCAGCACGGCGCCGGGGGGTGGCGGCCGTCCCGGAGACGCGCGCGGCGGGCAGAACTCGCAAAAACCCGCGGACAAATTCGGCTCGAATTGCGGGGCGGGGCGGGCCCGGGTGCCGGCGGGGGGCGGGCCGTACACACCGGCGGGAGGAATGGACACAGAGACAGTGTCAGGGGCAGACCGAGGGAGGAGACCTGGGAGGTGGAACAAGAGGGAGAGAGTGATGTCAGCCCAGGAGAGACAGGGAGAGGCTCGGAGAGCACGCATGCGCAGAGTAGAGCGCGGGCGGGGGCGGGCCCGTGACGTCTCGGGCGAGGAGGGGCCGTGCTCGGGATCCTATGTCCCAGCGGCTCCACACTCTCTTCAGACTTGGTACCTCTGGATGAAACCCTTGGAGTCCCCGTCCCTTCCCTTCAAGGGAGACGTTCTGGTGTTCAAGCTCCATTTCCAGCTGAATTAAAAGCCAGGCAGACACGGTCTCAAACGAGATCACGAACACGGCAGTTGACAGGACGAGGGGCAGTCCAGCTCATGCTGTCGTCCGACCTGGGGAGGTCGGTGACAGCGCCACCTAGAGGGGGGCAAGGCTTTCGCTTGTATCTCCACAGAGCGAGATCTGACGTGGGTGTCGGCACGACACGTGAAACCATTTCGAGTGCGAGAACATGAAAACGTGGATCCGAGAAACAATGATTCAAGTAACAAAGAGACGAGTACTCAGACAGGAGTCGAGACTCAGACTGCACAAGACGACTCGGAAGAGAAATAAAAAGAAACTAAGGACTTTGGGGGAATTCTCTGTTAAGGTCCTGAAAAGAAAAGCGAAACAATGATTTCAAATAGAAGCGAAGCCATGAGTTTTATGATGCTTATCTGCATCATTCTTTCATTCATTGCAGTAAGCAATGGGGGTAATATACCTATTAGTCAGCAAAAGCAAAATGTATTGTAGAATTCTTTGACATCTCTCCCATTTGGAGAGGAATTTTAAGGGTAGAATTCTTTGACATCTCTCCCATTTGGAGAGGAATTTTAAGGGTAGAGTTCTATGTTTTAATAATTCCACTAGTCCTCATACTTGTTATCCCATGCATATTTGCATGTTTAAAACACACTATGAATCGGATAGCAAAAGAAGTTTTCCTGGTGCAAACAGAAGGGGGAGATGTGGGATCTCAGCACCTCAGGAACTGAGGTGCAGAGACCAAGACCACCCTTGGGGGGCTCGGGAGTCCTGGAATGTTGCCAGAAGTGTCTGGTGGCTGGACTTTGATCCTACACAGGAGATGACACCTGTATGAGGACTGGGAGGATTTCACTGGGTGAATGGTGAAGGGATAAGTTAATTAAGGTGTAGAACACAGGGTTTAGGATTTCTGTACAGGGGGGTCTAAAGAAGTAAGATGGAGGAATTGGGGCGTGTCCTGTCCTTCTTCTTCTTCTTCTTGGCCTCCATCTTCTGTGGTGATGGTGGCACTTTGGGATTGGTCTTTACTAGAAGTGCACCGGTTAATAAGAGTAGAAGGTATTGGAGAAAAATCATAAATATCGTACACGTAACTCTGGGTATAAAGATAAGTGACCGCCCCGGAGGCTGGGGAGTGTGCCCATGGCTGACTGCTGTGCAGACCTCTGTTGGGCTGAAAGAAAATCTTTTAGATAAACAATTAATAAACACTGAGACCGAAACAAGATCAGAAGTCTCTCCTCGTCCTTTGAAGCGCGGGCTGTCCAAGGCCACTCTGGGCCTTTCCAGGTCTTTGAAACAGCCGAGAAACCGAGCAAGTGGCATCCCTGAGAATCTCCGAACATAAAACAGCCGGGAAGAGAAACCGACAACCAGCAAACATAAATCAACCATAAAACAGAAGAGAAAGAGAAAAATGGAATCCGACACTTATCTGTGTCTGTCTGCAGACAAACTCCATATAAACCTCATTTTATACCTCCTGGGTAGCTCAGGAACACTGATCTTCAAAGCACAGTTATGGAGTGGTCTGGTAACAACAGGAATGTACTAAATTGTGCCACTCTGGGAATGTTCAAGATGTTTGCTAGATGCTTCTCTTCAAGTAATACAAATATCAGTCTCACTCACCTTATGAGGTCAGAGGGAATCACAGCACAGAGTGACTCAGCTGATGATGTGGTGAATAACTGTTGGTTATTTGTCTGGCCCTATTATGCTGGCTCTCCAAGCTCCTGGGAGAAAGTAAATGTCAAAGGAACCTTTAACCCAGGAGCTGAGCTTTTTCAGGAGCTGGTGTTTAATATATTCATGCCAGGCTAAATAGGAAGGGTGACACAGGTAATCTGATTTCATCTGCTGCACCGAAGCACCATCTGTCAGTGTAATGAAGAAGGGCACGTTGAAACCAGATTACATTCACCTGAAAAAAAAAAAAAAAAAGCTGAATTTTAGACTGGGCATTCAAAGGCCAATCCTTTCCTGTTGACTTCAGGCCAGAATGAGATTATGAGCTGTCTTAATTTATCTCACTTCCAATTCTTGTAAGCAGGGAGATAGAAACCTAAATAAAGTGAGCAGTAAATGCTTTCTGTGGTGTGCAGGGAAACAGAACTCCTCTCAGCCCTCTCAAATATCTTTTGAAACAGAATTTACTTGGCTGCTGTGTTTCTGTGCATCTCCAGAATACAATGCTGCATGCTGGTGGGGTCATCCTGCTGAAGAGAGGAGGAACTGCCAGGGAGCTGCAGGTTAGGGAGAGAAAGTGGAGAAGCTCTATTGATGTGGGAAGGACTGGTAACCCCTGGGGACCTGCAGCCTGCACACCACAGCAGTGCCCCTCACTGGGGGAGTCACCCTCCTGAGAGGCACAAAGAGAGGGAGGAAATGCCCTGATTCCCTGGAAGGCAGCTCCTCAGTGGTCCCCTGTGTTTTACTGCCTGCAGGGAAAAGTTCAGCTCCTTTCTGCTGTGTCCCCCGCAATCGTATTTGGTTCAAGGTTGGACTTGATGATCTTGGAGGTCTTTTTCAACATTTATGATTTTATGATTCTGTGATCTATTAAGTCTTGCTCAACTTGTGGATGTTTCCTGTGTAGGAAATTAGCAGTGAGCTGTTCAAGCTGCTGTGAGTGTTGAATAAAATTATCAGGGTCAAGTAGCACTGGTAAGAGAGTCACCATTTCAAAAGTCCATGACACTGCTCTTTTCTTATTTTTGAGAGCTGTACTTTCAGTGCATCATTCTTAAATGGTATAACCTGATCTATAGTGTTTGAAACATATTTTGTACAACACATGGATTCCCAGAGGCTCTTTTGAGAGGAGCGGGGAGGTAACAATGGACAACAGAAGGTGAAAATAATGTGGAAGGTTTGGAGGACACCTTTTCTCCTCACAAATAGTTGTTCCCTGGTTTGTTTTTGGTTTTTTTTTTTTTTTTTTCATAGGCTCTTGGGAGGAGAGTTTTTGCCCCCTAATTTATAGGATTTTCACAAGCCTTGATGTCCCACAAAAGGAAAAATCTTCATTCTCAAGACTAAGGAAAGCTGACAAAAACTCTACTTCTCCCAACATGTTTCAAGATTTAAAAAAACATGTCTAAGTGTGGAGATTGACTGGGATAAACTTTCAGAAATCAGAAATAGAACTGATTCAGCACCATTACCTCTTCCAATACGCCTTTGCCTGAAGGGATTTCTAAAAGCTGAACTCTTCTCCAGCTGGTTTTGTGGTAATCCAAATATACAAAAACTGACTATTTTTGCTTTGGCTTTTTTTCCCCTTCAGGCATGTATAATAATACATGATTATATTATATAATAAGAAAAATAATCTTGGCATTATATTTTAAAAATATGTTATTATATTGTTATCATATGTAGCAAATATAAAATAATTCACTATTAAATTGTATAATATGTATTCTCTACCTGCTACACAATGATGTAATAATACTTCTTTTTCACATATGGAAATAAATATCCTGTAAATATTTGCTTTAGTTGTGTCTACACTGGATTTTACCTTAAATCAAGTATGTACAGGTTTTGAATACTCTCCCACCCACAGGGTGTGATCACTTTTATCCTGAGGATCTCTTGGTTCTCAGCTCTCATACTGAAGACTGAGGTCATACATTTCCCTCTAAAATGTTTTTATCCTTACTTTTTGTCCCAGGGAGATGTTATGATGCTTGTATGCCCATTGGTGTGTTCTGCTTATGCTGGATATCATGTTCTGTGCCTTCAAGACTGGCTCTGAAGAGTGAAAGTTTTGTTTTGGTTTTGCTCTCAGCCGCTCCCCCGAGGCTGGCAGGACACTCAGAGAGGGGACAGTACATGGTGCTGCTTTTGCTTTTTGCTCTTTGCTTTGCTCTTGCTCTTGCTTCTGCTTTGCTCCTATTTTGCTCTTGCTTTTTACTTCTGCTCATTAGTTACTTTAGCTAAGCAGTCCAAATTTTTCCCTGGACTGCTTTTTCTTTCCCTTTTTTGGACCTACTTGAACCTGCTCCGGGCTGGGCCCTGGGAACACCGAGAGTTTGCACCCTGTGGCCCAGCGGGGCCTACTCTGGGCAGCAGCTGCTCCAGCGCCGGAGGGACTGAGAACAGAGCGACCACCCCCAAGAGAGACTTTCTGAATTTGTCATCTTTGTCAGAGCAGTGAAAGAGTGATGTCACCTGGTATTGTTCATTCTGTGTGCTGGGGGGTGCTGTGCGTGTTAAATAAACAGGTTCTTTCCACTTCTCTCTGAGGAATCTTTCCTGAACTGGTTTGGGGGGAGGGGCCCTGTGGGTTTGCTTTCTGGAGGGGCCCCTTTGGAGGTTTTCTTCCAAATTTGCCCTAAACCAGGACACCTTTCTTTCAAACCCTTTCAAGAAGTTCCCAAATGACCACAGTCCCAAATGACAATTTCCAGGGCCAGGACAATGGGCAATGGCTGAAAGAGCAGCCAGCCCCATGTGGGTGCTGTAACCATTGTCTCCTCAGTCTTGAACCTCTTGATTTGGGGCCAGGGTACAGCTCTGCCGCTGACAGGGCTTGACTCAGCTCTCAACTCCTACTTTTCAAACACATCTGAAAATGATATATTTCATTTTACAATTAAGGTTTTATCATAAAAATAAGGGAATAAGAAACACTCTGCAGTCTGCTCTGAAGAGAGAGTGCTGTCTGTAAACTATCTGCAGCCTTGGTTAGGTACATGCTGAGTACAGCTGAGACTGCAGTGCTGCTGAGGAACTCTGGATGTAAAAATAAACTTTACAGAGCAAAGAAATTCAGTGTTCAAAGATGCATTTCACAAATAAGATATTAACTTCTAATCAAGAAAAGAGACACCACAATCTTAAACCTATCCAAGTATAGAAAATGCCCTATTTGGGGAAAGGAATGTCAGAATTTCATTACATAAATAGTCATTAAACTAAAACAGAGAGCTTGTAATGCAACATAAAATGCAGGTTGTAAACACATACTCCACAATGCATTTCTATTTCATTTTCCATATTCACATCTGAAACCTAAATATAGTTACTGTTGTGTGAACTTAGCAAAGAGAAGCATTAAAGTCTTTTGTTGTTCTTTCAAAAGGCAAATTGAAAGACAAAGTAGACGAGTTAAAATCTAGAAAGATCTTGTACATTTGGATATACTGTCACTTGTGGATGCACACATAAATCCTGTCTTTCAAAATATGTTACAGCCTGTGCATACGTGTGAAGGAAATAATATATACTTACACAGAAATATATTTTCCTAATTAGTAATTTTCAAAATTAAAAATTATTTATTTTCTCTTTATTGTGATTTGGAATACATAAAATAAAATTCCAGAAAATTGTAATTATAAATTATTTTTAAACTAGAAAACATTGCACCTACCAGTATGTGGCTATGGCATAAGACAAATAAGAACTCCATCTTAGTGAAATCACCTCGCTGTTCTGCATTGATGAAGAAAATGGATAAAAATGCATGATGAAAGGCTACAGAACAAATCTTATATTATAATTCATTGGAGTAGACTATATCTCCCCCTTACCAAACTCTCCTTGTTTTTCATGCATAGACATGATAATTTATTTTTCTGTAGAAGTACACTGGGTGCTGTATTTTTGTCTCTGAGAATTTTAGCATGTCACCAAAAACACTCTCTGAAATGTCTTGTGTCTGATCTTTATTTTAATTGAAACAGGCTGGTAAAGTAATGCTCATACAAGCTGCTAATGTGTGTGTAGTTTATCTTCATTTAATGAAATGTCAGGTTTAGGACAGGAGAATCGTGGAGTTTCCTAAGCTGTGAGGAGTTTCAGAGTAATGAGATTGTGTTTCCAACATTGCCAGAACTGTTTGGACTTTCTGAAGCAGTCAGAAGGGCTGTACATGAGGTGAAACACTTTGCCTCCTTATAATTTGTTCCCCTTTAATTCTAAAAGGCAATTCTGAAAGGTGTGCTGTCACTGATCAGCATGTACAATTCACACCGAGGCCACTGGGGGCTGGTACACAAATCAGCATCAGTGGATGTTCCCAACTACACCTTGCACTCAAAAGAATTGGAAAACATTGTTTTAATGTATAGCTCTTCATCATGAAAAAACTCCAAAAAACAAAACCAAAATCAAACAAACAAACAAAAAAACAACCAACAAAACCTGTCCAAAATGATTCTATTTTTTTTTTTCTCCTTAGAAAAAACTCCAGAAATATCAGTGCATGACCTTGCACAGGGAAGAGCACACTGCTGAATGAAAGGCTCAAAATCCAGCTGGCTGTGCTGCTATCTAACTCCTACAAAGAAGGAGAAAAAATAAAAGACAGGTGATAATTTCTGATTAAATGGAGAGGAAAATTCTCATTTTGATGCTCTTTTCTATCATAGAATATCCTGAATTGGAAGGGACCCACAAGGATCATCAAAGTCCAACTCATGGCCCCACAGAGAAAAGCCCCGAGAATCCCACAATGACTCTGACAGCATTGTTCAAATACTTCATGAGCTCTGTCAGGCTGATGCTGTGAGTACTGCCCTGGGCAGCCTGTTCCAGTGCCCAACCACCCTCTGGGGAAGAACCTTTTCCTGATACCAAACCTAAAATATCCAATAGGCCAGTTCTCCTGTTGGATTATAGGTAAAATTATTACAGCCTTTCCTGCGTGGATTATTCCTGAACAGGGATACACGGAGAAGGTTAAATTATGACATGAACTGAAAATTAGGAAAACATATAAAACAAAGGCATGCTGCATTGCAACAATATCACTGTATTCAATTACAGCAGTTCCAAAGACTGCCTTACAGACTGATTCAAGAAAATGACATTTCCCCTCCGACCCCCATGTAGGTTATTTTGCTGAAACTGCTGAAAAGCAGAGGATTCTTCCTAAGAGGTGAAAGTTAAGTCTCCTGGGAGGCAATGAGACTCTTCTTGTGATCTTCATGGTTGTTTGCATTCCATTTTCTTACTTTCATTACTTGGAGGAGTCTGTATATTTACCAGTTTTGAACAAAAACATGAAAACATGCATGGTAAACTGAAGCTTTCAATATAGCTTCAGAAAAAAAATTCCCTTCCTAAGGCAGAATGGAGTTTCAGGACTTTTGACCTCAGTATTGTGAAGTGCTGTAAATGTATCCACTTACAGCATTTTCTCATCTATGAAAGGAGGAAAAAAATAAAGCAAAACTGAATTTAAAATAAGCTAGAGGCATGAAATAAAGTGCTATAAATACAATATATCTTTTATATCACAAAGTTGGTATGATTCAAAAGAAGAGCTGTGGGGAAAAGGCTATTGAACTTTCCTTGGAAGGTGACAGAAATAAATCTCCTACTCTAATTTATCAGGCAGTATGGGACTAGTCTCTCCAATCAGAAGACATTGAGATCTATATATGAAGTGCAGGGAAAATGAAAGGGAAAAAGTAACATCCCAGAAGTTCTAAGCTTAATAAACTCAGACTCACAGACTTTAAACAGGCAAAATAAAAGATTTATTAGGCACTGTAATAGAAGAACAGTATTCTTTAAACAGAAAAAGTCTCTGATACATGCTGATGGGTGTATATTCATCCTTTAAACCAAAGAGATACTGTGCATTTAATCTAACACCACATTTTGAAAGTGGGAGAAGTTGTAAACAGTGGTACAATGATGTGAATGTTAAGGACTCACCACACTGGGTTCTTATACTCTTCTCACCATTTGGGATTTTCCCTTTTATGTCCCTTTTGACCCAGCTAGGAAGACCACTTCAGCTGAAAGGACTTCTAAGATTTACAAAACAGAATTGTTTTGTTTGAGTCCTAATAATAAAACCTTGCAGGAATCTAAAGTTCACCCCTCTTGCTGACATTTGAGGCTGGGTGGGCATGCGTGACCCTGTGGTGATGAAGACAGGTGTCCCCACTAGGACACTCTGTCATCTCTGGTGCTGTCACCCCAAGGAGCAGCAGCCTGAGCATCAGGGGATGTGTCACCCACACTTTTCCTCTGCAGAAAGGATCTGTCAGTACATGGTGGGCCTTGGCCCATGCTCAGCACCCAAAATGTGGCAAAACAGGATAACTGCTAAGTTTTGAGCCACTGATTAACAGCGTACAATAGCTAAATAATGTTAATGATTCTATCACCCTGTAATTAATGTCATAAGGTTTGTGCGATGTCTCTTACTCTTCTAATATTCATGCAAATGAGCCCCATGAAGCATTTGTAGTCAACTTGTTAATTTCTTAATCAAAACATTGAAAACAGACTGTCAAATTTTTAACTTTAATTCTACTTGGTTAGTTTCATGCATTAAACATCTTGCAGGGATGTTTGTTTTGGCTTGAGCACTCTGCAGTGCCACAAGTTGAATGTCCCCTGAGCTCCTTGTGCATTTTTTAAAGATCTCAGTGTTTTGGGTAATTGGACTGGGAACTGTTTCCTGTGCACTGGTTGCAGATTAAGGAAATTAAGGGTGCAACAGTTAGAAAGGTGCATTTCTGATTTAATTTGCTCTCTGGAATGACAGAGCTATTCAATCAATTTCAGAGCATTGCTATTATTCTGGAAGACTGCCAGCCAGAGAAGTATAACTAAATTTTTAGCTGGATTTGAAACAAACAAAATAGAACAGGGAAGCAATTGGCACTGTTGTAATATAAAAGAACTGAAGTTCTGCAGAACAAGCTGACTTCAATAGGTGTTGACTTTTAATTAAAAGAGGAAGTAATTATTTTAAAAATCGGTTTTTTGCAAGGCATCTGAAGATGTGGAGAAAGATAGGAGATGACATGCTTTTTTTTTTTCTTTTTCAGATAACAGGAATATGAACAATGCCATATAATAAAGAAAACAAAAGAATTTTTACAAGTGGAGGGTAGATAAATAGGTATAAGGAAGTATAAGTTTAAAATAATTGTTATTGCACACTTGGAAGATTAAATAGTAGAATAGATTGTTGTTAATGAGGATAAAGCCACTTTCTTCATTCTCTAACATTTGTAAATGTAGTCTGTCCATCTTCTGGAAAGGAGTTTGAATGAAAATATATCAGACAATTGGTTGCTGTTGTTTGATTATTTTCCTCTTTCCTTTATACTGAAGAATAATAGCAATGAAACTGGAGAACTGTATTAGTGGATCACTGATTGTCTCAAAAGCAGGAATGCTGTATCATGCCTTGCCATTGCTGTCCTGCCCTGAACTAGGCTGAAGTTCAAACAACAAGCAACCAACAGAATTTTATCCAATGGTTACAAAATCATCTTTTGTCTGAAGTAAAAAACTGTCAGGTTGTGCCAAAATTCTCATTAAAATAATAAAAGATTATTTTTGTTTGAATTCATAAATACTGAGGAGACTCAAAAACTTACAAAAGGCGTTTTAAGTTTTAATAGATGCTTTATTACTTGGCTCAATGTGAAATATAAAGGAAGATACATTTGTTACTTTGAATGACTTAAATTTTATTAAGTAAGATATGTATTTATGTACCTGGAGGCAGAGGGTTAAGAAGCTGGAGCCAGGCTTTTTTGTGTGCTGTTTAGCATTAGGACAAACTGACAAACTGGTACACAAGAAGGAAAACTGAAATCTTCATGAATTTTGAAATCTTCAAGATTTAAAGCTATCAAGAATCTGTATGTCAAGAAAGGAGAAAAAAAGGGATGAGGAAAGACCGTTCTGCCAGTCACTGCAATAAAGATACCAAGATTAAACTTTGTGTGTATGAATAGGAAAAGAACAATTATCAAGCTATATCTTAGCTATCAAGTAATGTAGGGCTGAAGCAAGAATTGCCAGAAGTCAAGCTGAGAGCTGAGACTTTGCAAAGAAATAAAAGAAACAGGAAACAAAAATAGATGATAAAAAGTGGGGTTCCAAAGTACAGAACCAGCAGGGATAATCTAAGCAAGTCTCCAAAGTCACATAATCACACAGAATCACAAAATAGGTTGGAAGAGACCTTCAAGATCATCAAGTCCAACTCATGCCCTAGCACCTCAACTAAACCATGGCACCCAGTGCCACATTCAATGTTTTTTTAAACACACCCAGAGATGGTGACTCCATCACCTCCTTGGGCAGCCATTTCAGTACTTTACCACTCTTTCTGTGAAAAACTTCTTCCTAATATCCAACCTATATTTCCCTTGGCACAGCTTGAGACTGTGCCCTCTGGTTCTGTCACTACCTGGAGAAAGAGACCAACCCCACCTGAGCACAATCACATTTCAGGGAGTTCTAGAGAGTGGTAAGGTCAGTTAATACTCTCAGTTTTCATTATGAAAACTTCAAAGATAGAAAGGTGAGATGCAAAAATGAAAACAGAGGTGCTTGAAATGACATGTTAGAACTGAAAGGAAAACTCCAGGAACTCTACAGAAACCTGAAAAGTGCAGCAAAACAAATGTTAATTCTGGTAACAAAAATGTCAACTAACTCAAATTTGGGATTAGTAGATATAAAAGGAGAAAGCATTTAAGGCAATAAAAATGGATGAAGAGATTGAGAAATCTGGGAATCTGATGTCGAAAGTAAGCATATTTTTGGAATAAGTTTTGAAGGAAAT
The DNA here is from genome assembly GCF_028018845.1 of Melospiza georgiana. NCBI lineage: Eukaryota > Metazoa > Chordata > Aves > Passeriformes > Passerellidae > Melospiza > Melospiza georgiana. The sequence goes on from NC_080431.1 coordinate 110,654,528, forward strand.
ATTGCAAACTGAGATGTAAAAGGAGAAATGAGGATGGAATGTAACACAGTTCACCTAAATGTAACATAGTTTACCTAGAGGTAATTTGATTCCACCTCTGAAATTCTTCCATCTCTATATTTCTATATATTTGATCTAGTGAAAATTGGTCAAATATTGGTCCATTTGAGGAAGATGCAAGCAATTAACTAAAAGCAGACAAAGAAGTGCTAAATCAAAGGCCAATAACATGAAACTGCTGGGACCGAAGGGGAAAGATTAGACTTGAGCTATTAACAGTGATTAGATTTTGTTTAATATTTTTGCACTTAGTCTATCAAAAGAAAAAACTATATAACAGAAAAACATATGAATAAGACAGAAGATGTATTTTAAAAGTAATAATTTTAATATTCAAAAGATATATAAAATGTTTTTAAGAGCAATGTACTGAAAATAAAAGGCCTCTGACTCAGAGTTTTGGTTATTTGGGATGTAGAAAGAACAACTTTCCAGCAGCCAAGATTTTAAAAAAGCCAAAGCAAGTCCCTAATTCTCTATAATAATGTCTTCTTTAAGATTATGAAAGTCACTGTATTGTGCATTATTTGTGGAGGCAGGTTGTTGGTTTTGCTCACTTCAGAGGTCCTGTACAGTCCAAAGCACCTCAGTGCAATGACTTAACAATTTTACAACTCTGAAAGAACAAATGTTCTATGGATTTATGCTAACTCTGACTTTAACTCTGCCTTTCCAGCATGGGACTGCTGAGTCTAAATGCATTTTTCTTTCATGTGCCATAGGAAAAGACAGCTTTCCTCTATACCTGAGCTGCCTTTCACCTCAGAGTGCTGGGACCACCAGTTTGTGACACAACACAAGCTCTCCTATAGCTCACAAACTTCAGCTGGAGAAACTAAAGTTTCAGGTATTTTTTAAATTTCTAGCAGATGCAGTTTTTGTGAGCACAAATGATGAATAATATTGACAAATAAGTACAACATTTAATTGGACAACAGCAAGTGTATATCAGAAAACCAAGGTCTGAAATGCAAATCAAAGCCACAAGACTGATGTGAAAAAAACCCTAGAAATAAGTATAAAAATCTGCCAGAGAACAATCAAGCTTTTCAATCAAAATTTCCTAAGCACAAGCCAAGACCAGAAGTGATTAAAGTCATATGTTCTTGAAGTGATATTTTCCAAACTATTAGCATCTTAAATTTCATCTCCCAGGTAGAGTAAAAAATGAGCCAAGTCTTCTAAAACACTTTAATGTGTTTGGATATGGCACAAAAGAAATTAATTTCTTTCTTCATATGATTGGCAGCACCAATAAAAGATGTACTCTGACTTTTAAGATAAATGTTTCTTACAGTTGTAAAATTGCCTTTATCAGTGTCTGCATGCATTTTTTTAAAAGAGGCCTCTAATCCTAACAACAGTTGCATCAAGTATAAAATGTTACCTGATTAAACAAGCTGGTTTCAGGCCTCAAGAACTGATTGTTGAAAATGCTTTGCTCTAACTCTACAGCATACTTGTACAGGTACAATTTTTTAATTGTTTCCCCCAGGGTGTTTCTCAGGAAGCAAAGCAGGCTTTGATCCTGAAGCCAAGTGATGTTTTCCAGTGTTGAGTCACTGATGTCAAATAAAGCAAATACTGGCACTTCTGTCTTTCCCTCTTTGAGGGCACATAAAGTGATCTCTTCATTGTCTTTGGCCAACAGTTTCAATTAGTTTTTCAAAACTGAATGGCTTTGAGATCTCATGTGTCAGTAAGATCAGGAATGTTATTTACAGGAAGGTAAAATAGAAATAGAGACATGTAAAAAAGAGAAATTTTACATTAAGACACAAGATGTGGAGGTGCATCCCTCTACAACAATCTCTCCACCATCCCTGGGCCTGTCCAGGATATCAGACATTCCTGAAGAGCCTTGACCAGACCAGCTGGGGAATGAAGCATCTCTGGCTGTACCAGATACATGACACAGGTGGGAACAGCACTGAGTGTAACTAAAACATCCACTGCCCATCCATGGTGGTCAGCAGAGGGCAATCAGTCATCCCTGATGGCCTGTTGTTATCATGAATCTATAATAAGTCATTGTTATAATTGGAGTAAATCCTATTTAATCACTTTACAATTATTAAATTAGTGAATGATTAAATGCTGCTAAATCCTTTTGCACCTTTGTCTTTTGTATTTGCAACCTTATGATTTTTTTTACCTGGTAAATAATTTTAAATTGACTCTCATATGATTTTCTTTTGTATGCTTCATCCATGCCTTAAGTAATAAAGTGAATTTAACCACTAAACTCTGTTAAAGTTGCATTTTCACAAATTCATATTAAAAAGTGCTTTTTACAAATATCTTTGGTGGTGATTCTTTAAGTGGCTGAAACCACTCATTAATGACATAAGGCCATAAGAACACACTTAAATTAGTTCAAATGAGCAATGAGCCCTAAAATCTGAATTGCCCCACACTATGGTGTTTTCTCCATCTAAGTGTAGAAGAAAGGGACCTACTTATTATTGTTCCCTATGTGGTGTAGTTTTTAGTGTTTTGTACAGATATTTTCAAAATTGCTAGATGTTTTTTTGTCTCTCCTTGTGCTATGAGTATGTATTCTTGTGAAATACGAGTGGGAGATATTAAGGAAATGTCATTTGAGGAAAAAAATGGAGAAAAAGCATTGCTGACAAGTATTAAAAATTTGTGTAGGAGCTCAAGACCATCTCTGCATGAAATTTGACATATCTTACCTCCGCTAGACACCACAATGGTTAAGAATAGAAAGCAACAGTTATCTAAGGACTAAAAGTTTTCTTTAAGGCCACAATTTGAAAAACAGAAGAGACACAGTGTTATTTTCTTCCTTCTTTCAGAGCTTTGAGAAGACTTTCAACGATGCTATTCAGGTCATGAAAGCAAGGTGCTGCAGGGAAACAGGCAGGAGCAAGTCCTCCTCCAGCCTGTGCTTCTTCCAGCCTGTGAAGTTCTAAGCACCCTGTTCCTTTCATAATGAAAAGGTTTTTTTCTTGGAATCTGATGTAATACATAGCAGAGGAAAAAACTAGGAAAGATGGAAGAAAGGAAAAACCACCAACAGCAAAACTGAAATGAAGACAATTCACATTTAGACTAGCATGTGTGTGGTAAGAAAGTATTTTTATGTTTGCAGGTATGAATCTGAAGAATGATGCTGAGCATTAGAAATGCTCTTTCATGCACTTCTAATCAGGAATATATTGATTACTTCAGGAACCAAAAGGCCTAATTGTGAATCACCTTTTAAACAGAGGATCTCATGCATGTTCTCCTGCCTAAGCAAGAAAAATCTTATTAAAATGTCTTCATCTGCTTGATTTTTTCCTTATTTTGAAAGACAAACAAGAATAAATATCCCATTTTCAATGTTAAAATTGAACCAATAGAGCAGCAAAAGTTCCACTGTGGGGACCTCTGAAAGTCAGGGCTGCTTCAGAAATGGAAATGAAGGATATTTTCTTGGATTTCAGGTTTCTTTTGACAAATTCCTTATTGCTTGTGCCTGCTTTGAGAGGTCTCCTAATGAACGTCGAAAACAGAGGGCAGAGTTATGCCACAGGCTGTTCCCATGCAAACAGCAACTGTGGGATTCCTCTCTAACTGAGCACAAGCTAACTCATTATCAGAGTCCTCAAAATTCCTATCAGGAGTATGCACAAGAGAATGTGCTTAAGGAAACAAAATTAGAAATGAGGCCTAGACCATTATCATTTTTCATGCCTTTAAAAAGATATTACAAACACTACTGCACAGAGTAATTTGGATACATTTTTTATTATGCCTGGCATTCTCTGAGTCTGTAAAATCTCTTTTTCATGAGCAACTACAGACATGGATTTCACAGAAAACAAATTTAAAAGAAAAAGATAGAAATTCCTGCTGTTTCAGATCACAAAAGTATTTTGAAGATATTTGGAAGTAATGGAGATAACAGAACAGTCTTGGAAACCCTAATACTTAGCCATCACTCAATAAAAAAGCAAGTACTACCTGATCTAGTAAATTTGCATTGCGGCAGTTATGGAAATGCGGCAGGCTTATTTTCATTCAATATTTTAAAATGTTTTCTTAGTCATATTTATTCAAAATCTTCATGCTTCTCTGCCTCTAGCTGTGAAGAGCAGAGGACAGAGAGGTGTTAAAGAAAAAAAACCATTTGTCTCTGACTTGTCACAAAGACAAAATTTTGACCATTTGTTCTTTACTTCAAATATTTAAGCCTGAAATTCTTTCCTGTCCATTCTTTGTTCTATTCAAACTTTTATCATACAGGGACTCTTAAACTTTGCTGAAAGGCTTGATTGGCAATGGACCAGGTCCCCAGGTCTGGAGCCAAGTTAAATAAAATAAAGCAGATTGCTCTAATACAGGAAGACTGTGTGACTCAGATTTATAAAACATCAAGCTGCCTACTGAAATTCTTCTAGGAGATGCATAAACACATGCTTTAATTTCTGTCTGGAGCTTAATCACATTATTCCCTTTGCCTTTAGTGGAATTAAATCACCTGTTCATTGCTTGTGATTAAGCACTTTTCCTGCCTTTTGCTGCTTGCTTCTACCAATGCCAAGGGGCTACACCCACAATTGCACCCACAATCATCAGGTATGAAATAAACACGGGCAGGAGACTTTTCTCCTTTTTAATGCCTTTATTAAAAGTGATCAGCTCGGGTGGGGAGAACCAACGGGTCACGCTCACGCCACTGCTGCTCCCAGGAGTGACTCAGAGTAGGAGGAAGAGTGCAGCTTTGTCCACTGGTCTGTGGCCAAAGCTGGGTGTTCTGTCCTCACAAGAGCATCAGGAGAGTGCCTCATTTTCTAGTTTAATATTTGAGCTCCTCTGTCTAGCTGACATCCTTTGGTTAGGATGACGGGTAAAAAGGGTCATAGCAGATACTGGATTCTGTTCCTCACATCTAGACATCACTTTGATTTGTCCATTTCGTGTTGGCTCATTGCTTTTAGGGGTTTTTGGCTAGGTTTGGTGAGGGGTCTCTCCCATTGCATGCTGGATCTGATGTCATTCGCATGCCAACTCAATGTCCCCTCCTCTTCACCATCTGGGTGCCATCCTCCAGGAAGCAGCCGGGCGATGCCCAGCTAAGGGGGAATTCTTAACCATCAACAACAGGTACTTAACGAAAATGACAGGTGATTACAACAACAAACAGGTAGAACTCCACTCTGGCAGCAACTGGCCCAACCTGTGAACTCTGCAATCTTTAAAAACAAATGGGCAGCTTTTCTACTTATAACAAGATGCACAACCACCCCAATGAACAGCAGCACCTGAGACCTGCAGAGCCCCAGCTGCAGAAAAATTCACCTGTGGCAGGGATGGGGCCTGTCCTTTGCCCCGCTGTGGTCTGAAATCAGAGAGCCTTTATCACTGTGCACCGCAGCTCCTTCTCTGCCTGAGATTTTTCTTAAATAAAACCTAGGTATGGAGAGAGATACCAAATCATCCCAAAATTAAGCCATACAGAAACAAGGTGCACACATGTCAGTAAAGTTTGAATTTGAATTCTTCTGAGGTTTTCAGGTTTTATCCTGTTCAGTTTTCTGACCTCTACTTCATTTTCATTTTTCACCAATATTATCCTGTATCCACATGGCTGCAACATTTCTGCACACTGCACACACATTTAAAATTAATAGACAAAAATCCCAGAAATGCTTCAAAACAGAAAACTTTTGAAAATTATATGTTGAATTCAATTAACTGAAAATAAAAGTCCTTGAATAGCTATTCCAAAGGGATATATTTTTGAAGACCAGCACAAAGATTACAAAATTGACTCTCCAAAGGTCACTTTCATCTTGTTTTCCCTGTAGTTGCAGAAAACAGAACACTTTACATCTCTAAAATAATTACAGAGAAAAATAAAAGTATTCCTAAGTTCTTGCACATACTGAGACTAAAATTGTCTTTAGAGACACACATAATTGCAATTCATTAAAAACCACTTAAATGAGCACTAGGTAATTCTTTGAAAGAGTTTTCAACCTTCCTGTGCTGCTTCAAAACTTGGTTTGGGTGTTTTAGAGACCTGAACTCACTTCATTGGGATTCTGGCTAACTTATAACCAAATTTTGAAAGCTACTTCTGCAATTTCCAGATGCAGAAATCCTTGTAATAATTTTTTGTTTCTTTGCCTTTTTGTTTGCTTGCATCAAAGACTAGCTTTTAAAACAGTTATTTGTGTTTGTAACATGGATTTCCAGAGTGTTTCATGTACTTTCACTAAATTTATAATCTATAATCACAAACTGAATCCCTGTCCTCATCCTTGCTCATGCAGGGATGTATTTGTAGGTGATGAATGCAGAGAGAGTTAAAAGAGATAAAAACAGTTTTGGCTCTTCAGGCAGAGCTTCCAAGACAAACTGCAGCAGCTCCCCATGGAAGTGTCCCATGCAGGGAGTGCCAGTCCTGGCATTCTGCAGGAGCTCCTCTGCTTCCTGCACACTCTTCATGTTCCCACCAGGAGAATTAAAGAAAGCTTTCTAGAGATTCAGGGCAAGGTCTGGCATTGAGTGTTGGGGCCTTCCCCTAATTTCTGACAGCAAAAACTGGGTGCTTCCACACCAGTCCAGCCCATCCACTGGATAAAGAAACAGGTTGGTGAGGCAAGTCTGTGACACTGAGTCCCCAGTCTGCCAGAATCCTTACATGACCTCGGGAAAGTCACTTGAATATTTATCCAAAATTTTATCTTCCTGTTTGTGCAATGGAGTAGTTCCTTGTTTCTCATATGGGTAAATATTAAGAATTTCAGTGTACTCAGTGATAATGGAAGCCATTAGGTACATAAATCAGCAACTTTGCATTGATCTATGAACCATCTATCAAAAAGAATACCTTACAAACATAATCAGCAAAATATCTTTTGCCCTATTTTGGGAATAGTTTTGCAATTATGAGGCTGAAGCTAATAAAATTTACTTATGTTTCCAAGGGGGATTTGTACTTTACTCTTTTCAGATATAGAATAGCTATTCCCAGAAATGTAACTGGCTTTATTCCTTTCAAACTAAAATGTTATTTATACTAGAATAATTGTTTATATTGTCCACAGAGCAATCCAACCCATGTCACGACTCACATGGAACTTATTCAGAGCACTCACATATCTTCACATGGCTTCCTATTGTCCCTTTTTATTCATCCTATTATCTGAATTATGCAGGTTTTTAAGTGCTGTGCTGTGATTCTTTTTCCTGCCTTGAATAATTGGTTGTTCCTTTCTGATGATTTGCTTGCTGAGCTGAAATGGTCAGAGCTGGACACAATCGATGAATATATTATTATTTTTCCCTTCTGTAGGAACAAAAACATCTTACTATGTAACTTGTTTTCTGATGGCTTCAGACCTACATAAGCACAAAGCCTAAATTCAGCTTTTGAAGTTGTTACACAAGCAAAAAGTCACATTAAAGTCACATTAAAAATTGCACTCCTGATAAGCCTTTTTAAACAAATCCTAATTTAAGGAAGCACAAATTGTTCCTTGTAACACTCATCCTTAGAAAGTGCTTCTCAAACAGATGAAAGAATGAAATGTAAATAAATTGTGTCTGAATACTTAATATGTCATTAACATATTTCACTGTGTTTTAACATTCCCCCAACTATTCACAGGGCCTTCGAGATAGTTCCCTCCTATGTCTTTGTCACAACAAAATAATTCTTGCACACGGTGCACATTAAGCTTCTGAAAGCCCAAAGGACAAAAGAACAAAACAGTTTCTGTTTCTCCTTATTCTGCTTTTCTCCAAGGGCAGTGGCATAAATTAGCACAGCTACACAAGCGTCCACAATCACCAAAGCAATACAAATTGCTCAATTGCCCTTCCCAGACCAGCTCACCAGAGCTGAGCCCCAGCAGGTGCTCTGTGACAGGATTTATAACAGGCTAGCTGCAGCAAGCATGGTGAGACAAGTTTAGTTAATTAACTAAGTATAGCACCAATTCCAGAGAGCACTGCCTCAAATTTCCCTGTCAGGGAATTCTTCAGATCTTGGAGTATCAGCTTTCTCTACTTGTTACTAGGTTTTCTTTTCTTAGCACGTCAGAGCTTTGCACACCATCTGCAGCCCCACTGGAAAGCAATTTTTCAGCCCTGGTTTGCAGCGCAGATCAGCACTACATGGGTCATCCTTTCTCAGCTTAGTCTTGTGCTGCTTCCACACATTCATCCTCTAATTATGGTCATTCCCACAGTCCTCTCTATCTGATTGTGAGTTTTAGCAGTGTTGAGTGTAAGTCTTGCTTAGGATTTTTAAGGACATGAGAATTTTTTAGAGCTACTTTACTTTTTTTCCCTTTTTGGCTTTTAACCTAAAACTTAGGTTTTCCCAGAATTTTACATGAATTAATTTATTAGTAATTGAGGCAATATTTCATGTTTCTGTCAGGAGTTAAACTTCTGCCTCATGGTTAGGGCCATTTTCACCTCTGCAAGAAGACATTCCATATTCTGAAAGCATATATTCAACCCTTTCATTGCAAGGACAGTTGCCCTCTTGCCAGACAGAGTGAAGCTCAGTTAGAAAAGGGCATTTCCACCTAAATTATTTATATCTCTCATAAAAGAATTTTATTGAATAGAATTTTAGAGAAGTTTAAAGATTTAAAGATTGCTTTCAGAAACCACTTAAGTTAGGAAATCATTAAGTGTTTAAACAGTCTGGCTTTGCTGCAGTGTACTTGGAGGCAGAAGGGCAGACACTGACTGACTTTTATTGGTTTTCAACCAAGCCTTTGCTATATTATCATGGCATCTGCTATATGATCACATGAAATTCATTTCCTTAAAATACAGAAGCCAACTAAGGTATCCACAATTTTGAATTTTTAAAAGCAAGCCGAGTCATTAGAATTAGAATGTTAGAGTGCATATGTAAAGTCAGTGCTTACATTGACATTGCTGTACATTGACTACCAGAAAGAAGTTCTGAAATCATCTAAGAACTTTTCTAGATTCAAAGGTGGTCTGATTCTAGGTGGTCAAACCCTACAGAGTTTTTCCAGAAGAAAAATTCACATGATTTGGAATATTGTCACAAGATCTCTTGGGAAACCAAGATAGTTAAACTTAATTTTGTGGTGAAACAGGTTAGGAACATTTACATAAACTGCCAGGTTATTGCTATAGTAAAGATCATAGTTTCTTAAACTGTTAGAATGTTTCTGGGGCAATATTGTGACCTGGCTTATTTTCTTAGAGGAAAATATGACTCCCTTCAACATGAGTCAGAAGTTTCCCAGAGTAAGTAAATATACCTGTACGTGTGCATACAAAGACAAAAATCAAGATATTCTGTAAAATCCATATGAATTTCAAATAACTTGGTGCAATAAAAAGATGTGAGAAATTGCCTAAGAAGTTCTGCAAGATCAACCCTTTATTGTCTGTTTCTAAAACTAAAATATTTTCACCATTATCATGACATATGAGAATGGAGTACACTTTAGTATGAATCAATATAATTTTTCATTGTCACATGCAATGGGCCATATTATTTACATTCACTCAACTAACAAGACCAGTCTGCAACAATATCATTTTCCAGTTCAGTAATTTTCTTTTTTAACAACTCTTAACATTAATAAAGCTGTACCAGCAAAAGCATTATTAGATGCATTGGACACAAAATAAACTACATTTTAACAACCTCAGCAGATGCTGCCAAGTCCTGAAGTCAGCCAGGACCATGTGCTGCTCAGTCTCAGTGCAGAAAATAGCATTAGAGGAGCAAGAAATATTTTGTCATTAATGCTGAGATTATTTACTTGAGGTGCTTTTGTGGAGCTGCACTTCAGCTCTCTGTGTGTCCCTAAGCTCCTTGGGTGAGACACAGGCTCAGTCACACTTTCCCTGCTCTCAGAAGAGCTCCTCAGTGGGTCTACAGCTGCTTCTTACTGTCATGGATGCATTTAATTTATGTTATATGGGGTCAATAAATGTACACACTATGGATAACTGCAACAATTTCCATCCCAAAAAAAAAGTCTTAAGCAATGCTCTTCTTTCTAGGCTGTGAAAGCAAGGCAACACACCTCTAACACACCCAGGCCAGTTCCCTGGAGGCTGTTTCCTTTGACAAAAGGAAATCCCAGTGTATTTTCAACTGGCTGTGTTACCCCCCTGGGGTTCCAGCAGGCACACAAAGAGCAATTTCCCAAATATTGTGATAAAAACCACAAGCAAACAGAGAGTCAGGCAAACGGAAGGTGGTGAGCTTCCAGGCTTTTTCCTACGGGCATGTCCTCAAGGTGAAGCACACTCCTCTGCTGTTCCCAGCATCCCAGGACTGTGTCAGCCCTGATGAAGATTCCCACTGCTGCGAGTTCCTTCCCTGGCACAGTGCTCACACTTTGGTTTTGGTTCTGTCCCATGAGATGTTCAGTGTCAAACAGAAATTTGATTTATGCTCTGACTGAACTCCCGCTGTGCCTTGACACTGAACAGCCACTGCCTCTTGTGAGACACTTTTTCCCCACACAAAGAAGAAAAGAGGTAACTATTTAAGTCCTTTGTGCTACTGATTTTTCATCCTTTGAAATTAAATAATAGCAAAACAAACAAATATGGTAGAAGGGAATTCTCCTTGCAAGAACGTGAGAATTACAGGAGTTTTTCCCATGTACAATGGGATAAATGGGATGAATGGATTGAGGCTTTTTGGATTAGATTTCTGAACAAAATAAGGCAGGCTGTGGAATTTACAGAGATTATATTTCTATCTAGGTTGGCTAATATATGCACATATTTTTATAATTAAAGATGATAAAATAATTTTCAAAGAGAAATTGACAGCAGTTCTGACCCACAGGATCAAACTGGACAAAAGAAGAAAAGCAATGCATTTTCCCTGAATTATGTTTAGCTTGAATCTATCTGTATTTCTAAGAAAAAAGGACTAATTTCAGTTTCCTGGCAATAGAATTCAGTCTTTTTATAAGAAGCTGAAAGTGCAAATTACAGTAAATGAAAACTCTTTACAAAATAATAGCTCTTCTTTTTCTTTTTGAAGCCTAAGACAGGAGTAACAGATGTCAGCATCTTACACTGAAAGAAGAGAAACTAGGAAAAAAATATAGAAATCTCCCTTTTAAGAAACAAGTTCTTGAATAAAAACCATTTGCTAACAACTGATTCCCCCTGCTCAATTTCAGCCTTACTTGTATTGAAGAGTAAGTGAGGAAAAGAACAAAACCAGAGAAGCTGTGTTTAAGAATCTTGGGAGTTCAATTAATTTTCATGGCATGGCTGACAGGCCCCCAGTAATAGAGGAGAGCAGTTAACTCCTCTGTGCAGGTGAACTGAAACTCTCATTCTTTGGCCATGTGAGTTAGCAGTGCTAGATAATATCCACGGAAATGACTTTGTCTCTGTCTACCTGATTTAGCTGTGTGGTATTTTAGTTGGCTTTGTACTTCCAGGACATGTTTGTATTTCAATAAAGCTTTATGAATGGAGGCTCAGCCAACATTCTCCAGTCTCTTTTATGCATTCTTCTGCTCATCAGCATGTTCTCTGCTGAACAATAAAACAGCAGAACAACAAAGTCACAATTTTCTGCTTTATTGCCATGTCATTAGATTTGTCACACTGAAGGCCACTTTAAAGGGTGGGCATTTTAATTCTTTTGAAGCACATTTAAAAGTAATTGATCAAAATGTTACATGAATTTCAGGTTCCTTTAAAACACGACAGAGGATGTTTTCTTCCTCAGTCCCAGAGACTTTATTTATTTATTCTCCTACATCACTTCAGCAGCCCCTCAGCCCACATATGCACAGGATAAAGCAGACAACCCGTAAAGCAGTTGTTAATCACCTTCAATAGCCCAGCTGCCAGAGAGTTTGTTAATTCAGGGCACACTGTTCCAAAGGCAGTTGTGGCTTCAGGACCTGGCCAGCACCATGACACTGCCATATTTCTAAATTACTTTCCCTTTTGCTTTATAGAAGTCCATTCCTGATATAACTCCTCAGAGCCCGAGAAACTCCTGCCAAGGGCTAAAGGTTAGTTTTAAATAAACTGACAACACGCCTACTACCTTGGTCCAGATGCAGTTTATTTTACTTCTTACTACACAGAAATCAGGTTATGTCCTGTGAGGAGTTTGTCAGTGTAAATGGAAGCTGCAGTAAGGTCAGACCAGGTATTTCCTGAAAACTGCTGGGACATAAAACAACCCTGATCAGTCAAGCCAGAGACGTGTGACATTAAAGACTGCTGGGACTGAATGCACTCTTTCTTATAACTTGAAAATTCCTTTCTTTCAAATGTTCAGTCCTGCCACATTCTGCTTGGTGACAGAAGCATAAAAATCTATGCACAAAGAGAGAAGTCACTGTCTGTGTTGAACCTCACTTATTGTAAATAAATGAATTTAATCTTTCTGTCTGGCTCAGGAGAGGGAGAAAAGTAATGTTCATTTCCTAAACTTTGGGCTTGATCTTTCTCTTCTACCTGAGCAATAAACTTTTAGCTAAGCTCTGCACAGGGAATCAGTCAGGACAATGCTTTAGCATGTTTATATATCTATCTTAAAGTAATGGAGCTTTGAAAGTCAGCAGTGTGATATGTTTTTACCTGCTTGCAAAATGTATTTTTAGTAGACATATTCTGCATTTGTTTATAATATTTTTTATGGAATGCAAGCAGTTTTGACCATGTGGATCTGTCAGTTTATTGGAGTCAGGAAATTACCTCTGTTCTAAGATACTGCAATGCTTTTCTTTTCTTTTATATGTGTTTGTGCACATATAAAAATAATTATACATATTTTTCTCAATTAATGGTCAGTGAAGGAAAGTTGTGGTACAGAACAGGAATTCCTTTACCTGTAACAATACATGGCTCTTACTATAGTGTTTTGGAAATGAGGTTGTGTGTGAGTTGACTGAAGAGTAATTTTTACTGTATATCTACAGAAATCATTCCTTCTCAGTTGCAAAATAGATTTTTCAACACTGTGCTTTGACACCTTGCTCAGAATTTCTATTCAGTACAGTGACAGCTCAAATACTATGTTCATTGAGAGGTGGAGATGCACCATTCTCAGAGATTGGCATATAGAAAGAAGTAGTAGTGATTACGTATGCTTATACGATTCTTTTCTAATTCACTCCACTACCTATTGTATTCTTTAATGATCAACAAGCTATTGAGTATTTTAGTTTTTTTTTTTCTCTTGGCACCCACATTTAGCAATCCTAAATGCCTAGAATTTAACATTTGCAAAGAAAAATCCTCCTGATCTTGATGGTCTGAGTCTCTCAGGACTTCCTTTTCTTACATTGGTTTGTTTCAAACAAATACAGCATTTTTTCTGGTGAAGGATGTGGAAGTATTCATTGCCCTGAGAAGCAGAGAGGTTTTCCTTTCAAGCAGCCATCTACATGTAGGAGCAAAGAACTCTGTGGGCTTTGCACAGAGGCGCCTCTTAGGGAAAACACAGTGGCATCCACCTGCCCTTTCCCTTCATAAAAATTCATCTCTTCTTGAAACCAGGGTCAGACTTGATGTGGCAATTCTATGTAAAATTGGGGCCCAATGCTGAAGAAAAGGAAAAAGTACTAAGACAGGGAAATGTGCATAGTCTGCTACATCTCCTCTGCCTGCAATAGGTCAGCCCAGTGGTTGAGATACTTGTATTAACTTTGGAGAGCAAATATCATAGACAAGCCATTAGGAATTTAAGACTTAACAGCAGCTCTGCTCTGTAACTTCCTGTCTCCTTTTCCACTGCAAGACAATCACATTACGTATTGTTTTTGTAAAAGGACTGTGAGTCACTCTAAATAAAGTTTATTCCCTATTAGCACAGAGAAAGTAAAAGGCTCTTTACCCTCAGATGACAGAACACATTCCCAGCCCGAGTTCATTGTTGGTTGTGGGCCCATTGCTCTTTTTACAGCTCTTCCCTCCAGTTGAACTGCATCTCCTTCTTCTGGTGGTCCTCAAAACTCCCCTTTGAATTGTTCTGACTTGCAAAATTAACTCAAATTTTTTTTGCTCTAATCCCATGAGACAAGAATTCAGGTATTGTGGTCATAGTTGTAGTCTTTCTCTGAACCTGCTCCTGCTGAGATTTATATACAATTAAAAAAAAATCAAACAGAATTTTTAGAAGGTTGTAAACCAGGACTTAGCATACTTCCCTCTGCTTCCCTACCTGAAATAAAAACAACCCCTCTTTGGCTGCATTAGTCATTTTTATTGTACAGAAAATCTTCATGTCCATCCCAGGATGAACTATTTTTAGTTCTGGAAGATGAGTTCTTGGAAAAAAAATTTTGCTCCCAAGAAGAAATTTTGCTACTTTTATCCATGTACTTATCTTTGAATTTTGTGCTTCTGATTCTGAAGCACTGTGATGAGATGGTTAGGGATGGGATGAGGGCTGCTCACAGGAGCCCACAGAGCTTCACTGGCAGGAGGGAAGGCAAGGTGGTTCTGTTTGATGGGGGCAGGTGCTCTGTCTTCAGAGACATGGACAGGGTTTGGGGGTTAAATGCACTACTGCTCTGTAAAGGAAAAATTGTTCACACTGATGGCAAACAATATCCTCAAGGTTTTACTCCCCTATGAAGTGTAGGAATATTGAGGGAGTGGCCAAATTATCCTTTGTCTCCTTAAAAGGGAAAAAAGCACAGAAGTTTCTCTCTTCAACTGGGTAAAAAGGCACCTCATAGGACCTTGGGGGCTTCACCTCAAATTTAGGGATAGACAATTGGGCAGAAGCCAAAAAGTCCTGCCTAAGCAATTTACTAGAAAAAGAAGAGAACAAAGGAACTCATCACTTTTGGGGGGCGTTTTACGAGGAGCAAGAGCCTCTTGCCCCTGGCTTGGGTTTTCTCTGTAAAGAGTTTTCTTATTTTGGCTTTTATTAAAACTTTTCTGTTTCCAGCACTACCACAGAAGCCATCCTACTGATTTTATGCCATCTGAGGTAGCTGAGCTATCTCAGGTGTGATATATTTCTCCAAGAGCTCATAAGACCTGGCTAGAGGACACCATTATATCAATGAAGCTCCTGTAAACCTTCCTTTTCATGAGAGGACTGGTGCTCTTCCCACACACCTGCAAACCACCTCAGTGCATGGCAAAAGCTACAATGGCAGAAGTAAATAAACACAGACACTTATTTCCAGCTTGATACTTGACTTTTCATTAGTCTAACTGCACTGGAAGGTGAATTTAAATTGTCTGAGGCCTCGAACAGAATGGGAAAATGTGTTTTATCTTGTTGCAGATATGCTATCAAGAAAAAGCCACTGGCTAGACATGCTGCTTGAATTTAAGAGAAAATAGCCATCTGCCTTTTAGCATAATTCAGTACCAAACAGAATAATTGGTTCTTTGAAATAGAAATTAGTTCTTCACTCACAGTTCCTAGAAGGAAGCTCAAATTGGAGAAGCTGTCTAAAATAGATGAGTTTGGAGATAGTGTTTTGTACAATGGAATTGACCCATTTAATTAAAAACTTGGTTGTCGGTTCCTGTTTTCTTTCAAACTAAGGTAACTCTGAGATTGAAGTGACACACATCACTAAAGATAGAGCAGTGCAAATAATGGGTTTGGTTCCAGCTGTGAAATGAAGAAAGGTCTTTTGAAATGAATAGAAAACGGGGGGAGGGGGGGGTTGGTTTGTTTGTTTTTCTCTTTTTCTTTTTTTTCTTTTTTTTTTCCTTTTTTTTTTTCCAGGTAGAATGAGATTCAGTCCTTGAGTTGTAGGGCACAACACAAGCTGAAAAGTCTACCAGAACTCCTTATTAGTAATTCAGTTCGAAGCCAGTGAGTCCCTCAGAAGGGGTTAGAGGAGCACCAGAAATATTAAACAGGTGAAGATCCTTGTTTGTGTGATCTTTCTCTGCTTGTGGCTTCTCTGACTGAGTTCTGTTAGAAAGATTTCTCTTTACAGGCTCAGTGGTCACACGAAGCACAGACAGAGGTGACCTTTGGGGTCACAGCAGAGCTGACACATCCTGCATCTCCCACATATTCTGCTTTTCACCTCCTACCACTCCTCTGCAGCTGCACCAGACAGACCCCAGAGCTACAGTCCTGTTTGGCTTTTCCTTGAGTTTGACACTTGGATAACTGGTGGCCAGCTTGTGGATTTATGTCTCCTCAGGCTTCTTTCCATGGGCAAGTAATACCCTTAAATTCTTTTGTAAAGTCACTAAGTATAGATTACTTTCTTTTTAGTTTCTGCAGATTATCAACCTGAACTCTGAGAACTGAGCTTAATTCCAAACCCTTTGCTTTAAAGGTTTCAACTCTCATTCTTGACTCTATCCTCTTCTGCTGATTAGTATAAGCAGACTTGGGAAAAAAAAAACAAAACCCTTCATCTTAATCTGAAAAACTAAAATAATCAAGTAAAGTATATTCTAAAAAATTTGAAATATTTATTCAAAAGCAAAATATTAAGTAATAAAATTATTAAAGCTTGTATTTTACAGGCAGAGAAAAAGAGTATGAAATTCATTAGAGACTTATTTGTGCAATTAAATCTATAGTTCTTCCTATACACCACATAAAAACTCAAGCAACAGAAAACATTGTAATTCAATTTGCTCTCTTTAACTTAATTATCCACTTCATTTCTAAGAGCCATATAAAAACACTAATTTTTTTTTTCCTTGTTAAAGCTCATTGTGAGCTTTTAAACAGAATTTATATGACTGTGTTACTGTATATATCTCAGTTATGTCATGCCTGAATTCTGGAAACAAGACTATCCTCACAGAGGATTTAAAGCAAGGATTTGTTTTACTTAATTTTAAAATGCTTTGTTAACTGCTTGGGTGCTGCCAAATGAAGCTACTAAATCCTCACAAGAAGCATTCAATCCTGTAATACCATCAACATTCAAAGGAAAGCTGACAAATACAACTTCCTCCAAAGAACAGCAGCACTAGAGCAGGCACTGCAGGCTTGAGCAGGAAAGTTGCAGCAGTTTTTGGGTTGGCTCTTCTCCATGTTTACTCTGAGGTGACTCCTTCACTGGAATAGCTCAAATGACTCACTGTGGGAGCCCAGAACATCCCTCTGGCTGTCCAGGATGGCCAGAACCCTGCCAGGGGGCTCAGGGACCCTGGCACAGAGCCCAAAACACCTGTGGGTTTGATTATGACCCGTGGAGCAAATTACCAACCTTAGATGAAGATCAGCAAGCCACGACAGTTTAGGCAGAATAATAGTGAAGTTATCACGGGGTGGAAAAGTAGATTTTGGTGTTTCTAGAATGGGGTTCAGGAGACAAGATGGAGGGATCTGGGCATGTCCAGCCTTTCTCCTTCTTCTTCTCGGCCTCCATCTTCTGCTGTGATGTTGGCACTTTTAGATTGGTTTAGAGTAGAAGCTCAGTGTCTAAAATAGGTGATAGGTATTGGAAAGTAACTGTAAACATTGTACATGTAGTTTTTTTACTAAAGACATAACATTGCCCCGGGGGCAGGCAGAGAGCCTGGACTGTCCTGCTGGATGGACCTCAGCAGGGCAGGAGAAAGAATTTTATAGATAAGGAACAATAAACAACCTTGAGACTGAGAAATGAAGATCCCTGACTCCTTCTTCAAGTGCCAGGCTGGGAAAAGAGACTTTCCAACTCTTCTTGGGGTCACTCTGACCAGCTAGAGATCCCAACAACTCACCCTCAATGCAGTATTTCCATCCTTTATCACTTGCTGAAATAACCTGGCAAACTTGGAGCCTTGGCTGGGTGAGTTTCAGTGTCCTGGAGCTTTGGTCAGCATCAGCCAGGGGGGATCCCAGCCGCTGTGCCAGCACTGTGGGAGCCTGGGCAGTTCCAGATTCCTGGGGTTTGGATCACTGAAATGCTGTTGTGTGCTCATGTCCACTTCTCTTCTTGAGGCAGTATTGTTTCATAAGGTTTCTGTCCTTCCTGTGCTTGTTCAGAAAGAGAATTTGCTGTCTGATGCCATGAAGTAAAGGTGGGAGAGAGGGGAGAGTATCCTGAAGTGCAGGAAAGGGCTCTTCACTGTCAGCAAAGCTTTCACCCAGGGAAACTGTTATGGAAAGGAAGATACCCTAGAAGGAATCCTATATTGACTGCCAAGAGCTAAAATTGGGTGGAGTCATTATATGCTAAAATTGCACCTAGATTTTATGTAATACCATGAAGACCAAAATTCTGGTTTAGATCACAATTCGGTAAAACCAAAGCCTGTGGCAATGAAAACCATTACTTGAATGCTTGGAAAATAATACTTGAGTGAAGTGTTTCTTCTTTCTGTTCAGACTGCATTTGAGAAACACATTGTTCTCTGTGCTGAAGCAAAAGCTTCTGACACAATCTAACCACAATATTACTGTTGTTGTTGTTCTTGTTGTCATTATAGAAGGAACTAAGACAAAAAGCTCCATGCATTCTTCTCAGTCTCAGAGCCAAAAATATATTTTGAACATTTGGAAAGAGAAAATAGTTATATATATTATATATACAGAGATATATAATCCATATTCTCAGGCTGTTTATTTTTCAACACCTTTTATATTTTATTCTTCTTGTACTTGTTGTTCTACTGTGGCCAGCACCAAGGTGAAAAGCGGTTAGCTGGTTAGAAGATTACATTTATACTGTTTGTTCCAGGTGGCTTTCTGATTACTCTTGGGTTCATGTTTGACTGTCATCTTTATCCTCAGGCTGCAAGTATATATTTCAAAGTCACTAACAACATGCACTCCACAAACTCCACATGGTATACTCTTTGCTAGGCAACCTTGTACATGACAGACATTGTTTCAATCGTTTCATTTCAAATTAGTTGAGTGTCTTACATCTTCAGAACAAAGATGCATTAGTAATTAATCCTCAAACAAAGAAAAAAAAATTTTAAAAGTTGATTCCCTGTCACAGAAATGGAGAGCTAAGGCACAACATTAAGTGATAAATAATTAAATTATGTCTACAGGCAGAAAGGTAGAAGATTTCTATATAAGCTGCATTTAAACACTGGATAGTGAACATTAAAAGGTGGGTCAGTGTGGTATCCAAGGGGATGGACTGTCTGTGCAGAAGTTATGTTTCTAAGTAGATTGCTATTAGTATTTAGAGGTCTCAAAAGAATCCTGCAAATTGACAAGGACACACCTTCAAGAAGACAGAAGTCAGTAAAAGAAGAGGAGTTCAGAGTTCTCTAATCCCAAGGTGCTTGTGATACTTTTTGCATTCCTAATTCTTTGTTCACATTCGTGTACTGTATTTGCATAGCAAGAGCAAAAAAAAATTGTATATGAAACACAAATTTCAGGCATATGTCAACATGTCACACTAGAACTGCCTTGGCAGTGCTGTCCTGGTGAGACTTTGGTTTGACTTTAATGTCAACAGGAGTAATTCAATTTGCAGTCAGAAAGACCTGGAACTCTATTCTGCTCACTGGCCTGCAGCCAGGTCACATTGGGTTGTGATCTCATAAACTTAAAAGAGTCAGCATGGATCAGAACTCGAGGAAATGAGCATTCAGTGATTTAGAAGTGATGCTTCTCATCTCAAATCAGCAATGCCCCGGGATGTCATTGAGGGCTCAGTTGCCCAACAAAGCCATCATTCAAACTAAACATAAACCTGATGCTTTGACAGTTTGTGTTTATTAAAGATCCAGGCTACTTTTCAGTGTCCTGAGCTTACACTTCTACTCAGCTCTCCAAGCTGACCTCTGCATGTTCCTGGTGCACTGACCAGTGACCTCTGAAATTGTGCTATCCCATCCCATCCCATCCCCAATGTGTTTTCTGCACAACCTTTACTGATGTACAAAATGTATCACACAGGGGAAGGTGCAGCCATCTCTGCTTCTTTACAGCTGGACAAATGTCAATGCACACAAAAGTTTTGGGTGCTTGTGTAGTCAGGAAAAACTTTGGCAGTTACCAGAAAACAACCCCCTAAATATAGATAAAATATATACATATATAACAATTTATAACGATATGTAACAATATAACATATATAACATAATATATAACAATGAAACATATATAAAACATATATATGCATTTTCTCTAGTCAGAGGTAGTGATCATCACCACATAGTTTGCAACACATAACATTTATATTTCTCAGTAGCTTTCAGAATGTGTTATAACTGTGGCACGAAAATGGATATCTGGAAAACATATTTCTCAGTAGCTTTCAGAATGAGTGTTATAACTGTGGCACGAAAATGGATATCTGGAAAACATATTAGCTATGTCCACAAAAAAAAATTAGAATAATAAAAAAGAAGATAGACAATTATAATAAGAATAATGAGAAAGACGATAAATAACTGACTTTTCTCACATCAACATGTTTTTGAGAAACAACAGAAGCAAAGGACATATGATAGAAAAAAGAGGTGGAAGGTAACATGGTAAAGGAATACAATTGTTGAAATGTCAAAAGGAGATTGAGGTAAAAGTATCTGCAACCACTTAAGGCCTTTGTTTTTAATGTCAGATTTTGAGTGAACAATGTCATTTAAACAAAGAGTAGAAATTTTTGGCAAATTGCTTGGCAGAGCATTGCAGGCCAGAGTTCCAAGAACTACTGGTCAGCATAAAAATTTATCTAATGAGGCCTTTGTGCACCACCACTAGAGAACCAAAGGACTGCTTTCACAAATCTATAGCCTGGCATTTACTGAGATTTTGAACCTCAGATTGGGTGTTGCACCAGCTTCGGAAGGGATGATGTGACAATTCAAAGTGGGTCTTCAAGAAGAGGGAAAGAATATCATAAATCCATAATGTCATAAATCCATATCTATTCCATATACAATGAATACTAAGCCTTTAAAAGTTACAGTTGAGAGACTGCTTCACCTGGGGTAATTCTTTACCTGTAAAATCATTTTGTTTCATAAATCACTAAATTATAACGTCATGATTTAATTTTGATGTGAAGGTGTACATACCAGAGCATGGATGATCAAGTTTATGTTGCACCTGTCCTGAGATGTCAAGGGAGAAAGAGGAAGAGCAACAAACTCTTCATATCAACTTCCCTGATGTCAGGTTCTCCAAGGGGAGCAAAACAATTTCCAAGCAATCTGGCCCAGAAGGGTCAGCACAGTCCAGAAGCAGCACCAAAATATTGATTTCTGTTCTCTTTGGCCTTTCTTACAGCTTTCTCCTAGTGAAAGATAAACTTCCTGAGCAAGGATGGTTGCTGTACCTGTATCTTTACAGCCATCTCACTCCTGGAGTAGTTCTGTGAAATAATTGAAGCAGAGCTTGAACTGAGTTAAGAAATAGAATAAGGGCATCCTAATCTGCATATCTCTTGATATTTTGATTTTCGTTAGTTCAGATTATCAATATTACAGAGATGCAGCTCAGAGTTCATATTGCACGTGTTCTGGTGTCTTGGACCCACATGAATAAGAAGGGGTATTTTTAACTCCTAAATCCAGCATTATAATTCAAGTCACATATTCTATCTTATGATTTTATGAAATAGAATTATTGCCTGCGGATGTTAATTTCCAAAAAGAACAGTTCTCTGTTCAGAACAGGTTATTATAGATAGTTGTGTAGCTAAACTATACTCACTGTCACTCAAGAAGAGAAAAAGCCTCAAACCAATAGCAAATATGACAAGGGAAATGCTAGGAAAGCAGTTTAATTTTGAATATATAGTAATCTTCAGCTCTTGGGAAAAAAAGGCTAAAATAATAAGAGCTAAAATATGAAAAAAGTGTGACTAAATAATAATAAGCCAACAGTAAAAAATAAGAATTTTCAAGGCCTTGATCCACTGAGGATGCACTAGAATCCTGATGACTTTGGGGGCATTTAAAATTAAGAGGTGGAAAAAAGATTGGCATTCTCATGTAAGTGTCAGATATATCCTAGGAAAAAGAAGCAGAAGATGACAACATCAGTCTTTTTCATTTGAAGTTGTTGTGCATAAATACAGCTCAGGTATTGATAAAAAGATAAATAGATGCATGTCATATGCACTAAAAGTACCAGTGAAGTGAATAGAAATTTCAAAGAAGTTGTGTGGACATACTCTGCGCCCAGTAAAATGCAGTGTGCTTCTCTGGGAAAACGTCCTGGGAGATCACTAAATTTTCTAGCTCATCTTTTCTTAAATCATCTATTTATCTCTTTTTTCTTTAGCCAGAAATTCTCATTTATACACTCAAAAAGTGCGAGACAAAAATTGTTCACCCGAGAATTTCTCCCCGTGTCAGATCTTGTATTGTTTTCTTTAGAATATAAACAGTAGAGAGCCAGATGTGTTTTCCAATTTTCCACCTCTTTTTTTTTTTTATTCCCATCACGTCTAGAATAGGTTCCCTTAGAATATTGTGCGACCCTCCAAGCAAGCCTGATGTTTGTTCCCATTTTCCCTCATTTTCACACCTTGCCCTGTAAGTCCCTTCAGCCCATGACCCCTAGAATGCAACTGCATCCCCTTCCCAGTCAAGCACTGCTTTATTTCCCTAAGGGAATTGATCAAAAGCTGCTCTCTCAGTCAGCAGGCACCTTCCATGCCCCAAGAATGTTCATCTGCTCAGGAATATTAAGAATGCACCAGGAAGGAGGATTAAAGAACCAACCACCTGTAACAGGAGCCACCATGACTGAAACCTGACCAGTGGAATGACTTCACAGCTGAAAGGAGCGCCTGGAGAGGGATCTCAGCTTACAGCAGAGAGCAGAAACACAGCAGAGAGCAGAAACACACCCACCACAGAGGGAACATCCACCCCAAGTGTTGTAACACCACCTGGGAGCTGCAGGGTGGTGGCTTGCACACAACTCAGGAGCTGCTTGAGCAGGCAGATTTGCGCTGCAGGGACACAGCTTTCAGTGAATGATTGGCACACAAAATCCTGAGAGAAAAGCAAGTCAGGCAAATCTTACCAGGCAATCCCTGAGTAAGATAAAGGTGTTGTGTTTCTTTTTTTCAAGAAGGTTATGTAAATATGTTGAGCTGCTAGTCCCTGTTGGGCTATTACTCACTGTACAATTGGCTTAAGGCAATTACAATCCAACACAAAAGCTAATCTGCATGTAGACTCAACTCAACAATCCAGAATCATGTTCAACAACATTTGTAACTCCATACAGTCCCTCTGAAAATCACTGGGAAATTACTGTACAACTTACACTGTACTTTTGTGTCATAAAAATGTGCAAGAAAGCACTCTAAGCACAAAATGACTTACAATAAGCCATTTGAAGTATTTAGAATTTATTTTCTTTAGGGGAGAGTTATGAGAAAAACATTATTTAAAAAAGATTCCCTCAGTGGCTGTGTGTCTCACCTTTACAGAAAGACCTCCACAATACAGTGGAAAAACTATTGGACTATTCGCCAGTAGAAGACCATAAACTTTTATTTTCTTTCAGCTCCAGTGGTATTTACTATGTCACAAACATTGCTGGTGTCTGTACTAAAAGGTCAAGGAATAAGATTAATGCACTTGGAAAGATCCTTAAATAGTGTTGTAGCCTCATGAAATGTCACCTTTTTATAGCCAGCTTTTAGTTTCAATTCTTGGGCTTAATGTGATTTTTGATAATTGAGCTTTAAGAAAAAATAATTTGTTGTTTTAATTTTCATCATCAGTAAATGATATTAAAGCACGAGAAATACCCTGGAGAAAAAAAATTATGCCATGAAAGCTCGACTTGTTCTCATGATAACAAAGTGCAACACACAGCTTCAGCTGCAGCAATCCCTCTGTAGCAATCCAAACTCAGAAATCCTGGTTTTCATTGAAATATCTGTTCAGCTTCTGCTGTCTCTCTGAAACAACACAAACTAAAGAGCCTGGACCATTTAAGAAAAAATGATTGCTTTAAACTTTCAAATGGAATACATTAGTTGAACAATTTATTTCTTGCATTCTTATGCAGTTTAGGCACATTGCAAGGGAACTTCCATCAAGAACTGCTTAAGATTTAAACCAAGAAATTGTGCAAAAGCCTCAAAGATCAGAGTGGGAGGAAAAAGGAGACAGTATGATTGATCACTCAAAGTCAGCAGTGTTCATATCCTGAGCAAGGCACATGCCTGCTGCTCAATGGAAGGGAAAGAAAGACAATGGCATGAAGGAAGCAGGGAGTTATTTTTGCTTTCTTTTTATATCACTCATAATTTTGAAGACATCTATCATGCTTCTCTCATCCATCTCTTTTGTAAACTACATGCCTTCAGTCTCTTCAGTGTTCCTCACTGTGAAAATCTGCAATTATTTGCTTTCCATCCTATTTTTTGCTATATTCTTTTCTGGTAAGTTAACAGGAACAATTAAAAAGAGCTATGTAAGAACATCAAAATTGCGTCAGAGAAATGATCATTATCAATATTTATAAATTATTTACTATGCACGTGTACGCATGTGGGAATATATCCCTAATACAATATATTCTGCTGTAATTTAAATTGAAGCCTTGATTACATCTTATTATGAGAGAAGAGGCAGTTGGACCCAGGAGATGTTGCAGAGCAAAGTCCTTTATGCCAGTGTGGAAAACAGGAGACAAAGGCAGCAACACAACTTGATGCTTTGTGTTTGTCAGCAGGAGCTGTGCAGAAGCCGTTTTGACACTGGAATAAATGGCTGTGAAATACCAAGTACATCACCTATTGTCAGCAACTGTGCTACTGCAGAATGAGAGCTGAATCCTTGAGCTTCATTTGCCTCTTCCTGCCCAGAATGGCATAAAAGACTTTGGGCTGGAAACTCCTGGCTGGGCCTCCTGTGCATCTTACATGAAATAAAATCTCATGGCCTCTCATAGGATCTGAACCTGTCACCCCTGCTTCCAACAGCATATGCCTCTGAAATCTTCTTATTTCATTTGTCCCTATTCAGCTTTCTAGGCAGACTGCCATCTGGGAGTTTTTGGTGATGCATTAAAAAGCTTCAACACTGATCCCTTGCCCAAGAAATACCTCATTGCTTGTCAGCATTTTCTAACACATAGAGAAATGAAACAAAGGGATTCCCTGTCTGAATATTTCCTTAGGTGATAGAACTACTGAAACTGAAGAAATTCCCCACATTTGCTTCTCATTTCAAAACAGGAAAAATGGGTTAGGAAAACTAATTTTTAAAATCAGATGTAAGGAATGTATATTGGCCAGTCCTACTTTCAATTTCCAAGATTTTGTCCCCTCGTGAAGGTGTCTGTGAGGTTATTTCCCTGTCTGTGATTACTCCCAGAGTGTGCACATGACCTCAGGCTGAGTGAAATAGAGAAATGGCAATGTTTGCAAGTGGAACAGCGACATTTCATGTCATCCTACAGCAATAAAGTTCACAAAATATCATAGTGGGATATACAGATGTAGAAACCAGTCAGGCCAGACTGCAAAGCTATGGTAAACTCAGAAAACAGATCACTCTGGGACACAGAATATGCCAGATGTCATTACAGGAACTGTCAGAATGTCCATCTCTAAATACAAATAAACTACTACTAATAATAATTCATAAATTAATTACAATAATAATTATAAGCAGTTAGATTAAATAAGAGATGAGCTAGCAGGAAGATTGGCAAATCAGTTTCCTTTGGAAGCAGCAAATGAACTGAGACAGATACTCATTTTACTGTCAAAGCACACTGTGATAAAGACAATACACATCAGCCTTTCACAAGATTCCTCATGAGAATCCCAAAGAATATGTTCTTTAAAAGAATTTATACAGCCTTCTGGCACAGACACCATATTCCACATGTGAAGAACAAAACCTAATTTTCTCTTGGACTAATATTGATAAAAGTTACTGCTATTTGAAAGAATCCTGCTGCTGAAAAGAATTTGAACAAGGCAATTTTTGCTATTATGGGCAAAGCACGATTCTTTTCTGTTTGGCTTTTGATTCACTTTGCAAAGCTCAAAAATGATGTGTTAGTTGGATATATATCTAAATGTTAATCCTGTGAAAGAGATCCAGAAAGAAACTTTGATTTCTATGCTTCTCCTTCAGAAGTAAATTGCCTTCTGGCCCAGTATTTCTCATAATCCAAAGCTGTAAAAGGAGATTAAAGTCTCTTCCTGCCTGTTTGTGCCCATGCATAGCTACCAATAATTACACCCTTGCCCCCATTCATCCATCTAAATTTGCTTTTACCTACCTGAATATATTTAGATTTTTTAAAAACTGCTGTGGTCTACCCCTGCATTATACATCCTTTAGGACATTCACACACATACCTAATTTTGTGTGAGTCTAACTATAGAAATATAATAAGTTGCCTTAGATTTCAGTCATAAGTATTGCAAAAAATGCTTACAAGTGTCCCAGGCTACTCACACAACTTTTTAAAGTTAGGCCTTAGTCATAGCAGAATTACTGGGAGACATTTGCTAAGTGTCTGGTTGGATTTCAAACATCTCCAGTGGTGGATATCACACAGAATCTCAGGATATCCAGTGCTTGAGTGTTATAAACCACATCCATAGGATACAAATCCTGGCTATAGATAAAATCATGCACTATCTCTGCACCCCTGAGAAAATCTTTCTTCTGTGAAGTACAAAAATTCCCCAACTACTCTGTTCCCCAAATTCCCCAAATTCTCTGTGTTTGATGAGAATACGAAACCAAGACCTGGCAACTGTGGTTTTGTGGCATGGTTCCAAATAATTCACTGATTTCCCACAAATGTATAGTCTGGAATGGAGGAAAAAGTCAACATTTTCAAATCTGATGTCCTGGTGATGAGTATTCAAGCATGGTATTAAAGCCTTTGATGAAGCTAATGGAGTCTTAGATGTGTTGAGCATTTCCTGTCCCCTGTGAAGGCTGCAAAGATTAAGACCAGGTTACTTATTAAGATACAGAAATATGAAGATAACTGTCAGTCTCAGTAATTTTTGTATATTTAAATAGAGCCATGATTAATATTAAAAGGATGTGCTGTTCCCATGTTTAGCCCATTTTAGCTGGAGGCTGCCAAAAACAGCACTGAAGAGGGAATGAACTTTCTACACTGCACATCTCAATGGGACATGAGCTTCAAAGGCTGTGCAGGCATCTGAAAACCTAATGCAATTAGTTAATCAGTTTATTGTTCCTTTGATTGTAGGCAAGAATATATTGATTTTTTTTCTCCTTTATTAATTCTACATTTAGAGTTCTATATTTGAAGCACACAGTAAGGGGAAATTAATATCTGCAGCTCATCTACGTCACAAATATTGCATGTTTTGCAAAGCATTTTTAATGTGACATTTCTTTTAGTGCAATGAAAGGTGCTTCTGTGGCATACTTAATTTCTTATTTTCTGCCTGTCACATCTTTGTCATTAATATATCTTGCTGAGTATTTAACTAAATGGTAATGAAAAGTTAAATGGCTGATTTCCTTCATGGTGTGTTTTTGGGAAAATGGCACTGTGCTTTACCCTACCTGGGCATTTGCCTACAGTTCTAGTGGAGAACCCATTTCAGAGTGGATTTTGCACAGTTCTTGTATCCTGAGATGGTTTCTTAGAACCACTAAGCCACCTGAAATCTTTATTCAATTTTACTATAAATAGTTATTACTGTTATTACTATTATTTGCATGTAACGGAAATATCGAATCTCTACTTTTGCAGACAGTGGTGACAAACAATACTAAAAGAAAAGCCTTCAAAGAGAACCGATTTCCATCTGATAATTATTGTTACTCTCCTCTCATACCACACATTCTCAAAAAGATTTATTTTTTGTTAGAGCTTTCAAATTTAAACAAAAATGTGCTTCCATTTCTCTACTCAACCCTGCTCCATGTTCTGCAGGTGAATATGTGAAGTTTTTTATACTAACAGAAGGAAAATCTATCATTAGCTTCACATCACATCATTAGAATAATGAATCATAAAATATTTAAGACTCCTACTTTTGTTCAATTCTGTTGGAAAAACAAGATACATCTACAAAAATGGATGAAACAGTATGCTAATCACTAGATAGGGTGGAAAAAACCTGATAAATTCTTTCAAAGCCAGCATGTTGACTGGCAACTTCCAATATTTCTGTGAAGAATTTGTAGTCAGTGTGATGTCAACTCAAAAGATCATGGCACATGTTAGAAAAAGTGCATTTAAAAATTCATATTTCCTGCAATTTATATGGCTATCAAATCTAGAATCTTTTGGTCTTCAAAATTAATTACCACATGAATAAGTCATTAGAATTATGAATAAGCTTGTAACCAATCACAGAAATGTCTTGCTAGTGAAATTCAATTTTGAGGACCTCTTCACACATTGTCAGTGTTTTCATTTATGCAAGCTTGATCACAAGAAATGATGAAAGAACAGTTTTTATAATTTCCGGGTGACTGCCAAAACTTCAAATCCAAATCCAAGTCTGTCAGAGTGAACAAAACTCTTCAGAAGCTAATGGAACTGAACCCAATTATGTCAGGCTGAATCTGGTCCAGGGACCAAATTGTTAACTCTGTGTAGAGAAAACTTTCCCTTCAGGTTAGGGAGAGCTGTACAAAACATTTTTGACTGTAGGGGAAAGCAACAATCATCTCTAGAAGATTTAATCCTATTTTTGTCTCCCTTTAACAATTTTCTTCAAGTACTATAATAATGCACATGTGAATCCTTACTCTGTCTTCCCATCTTCCCACACATACCCCCAAGCCAAAGCCTTGAAATATTTTCTAAGCCATTGCAGTAATAACATTGCTAGATAATTTACAGAATATTTCTTTCAAGAAGAACAGCAAATTTTATTGAAGTATTGTCATGTCCTGTGCTCTGCTATTGGTTAGGAAAATGCTGCCATCCTCTTTGCAGTGCTGATTAACTTTCATGGGATTATTTTCATGGCATTTTTCCTACTGATAATTTACTAAAAAAACAGAATCACATAAATTAATAAAATCCAGAACCACAAAGTGCACTTTAATTTGCAGTATTGACATAATTGTAGATCAATTAGTTTCTGTTAATGATGAGTGAAGCTCCTTAAGAATAATGTAATGAAAATTAGCCAGAACTGGTTTTGCTCTTTGCTGGAAGACCTTCAAAGTTCAGATTTTTTAGACTGAAGAAACAGAAAAAGAAGCTACAAAGGATATGAAATCTTGCTATCAGCAGAAGAAGACATAAATTTTGTAGAAACTGCATTATTTTATGGCATTTCTAAGGGATCTTGATTTTGCTTTGTTCTGTTGATTCACTCATCTATTTGCAAGCATTTAATCCAATTAAGGCCATAAATTCATGAATTAATATTCCTCAATTTTCTACCAAAGACATATGAACATCTTGGTCACTTTCTTAAAGCAGAACCACCCAGTTCACAACTCCATTAAAATATGGACTAAGAAAACATCCTCATTTGCTGTGAGAATAGTTTAGCTCAGGTACTTGTCATAAATAGCATCAGCTTTTTTTCTAATGAAAAAGGTGCTCACTTTGTCTCTCATGTGTCCTCCTATTAAATCAACATATATTTTACAATATTTGAATAAACAGTGAAGATAATTTATTCTTAACAGCAGTGCTGGTGACCTTTCTCTTCTACCATGCAAAACCAAACAATAAAACAAAAGCAAATCCGAAGGGAAGCCAACAGAAAAAGTGTGCCTAGCTCTTTTTCCATTAACAATCTGTCCTAGGCTTCAGCCTTCCTGTCCTCAGAACAATTGTGACTAACTTCTCTCCCCCCACAATGCTGTTACATGGTGGCAGCATGGCAACAGCAGCAATTAATGTTAATTGGAATCCTTGCATTTCTAGGAAATAGCATTTCTAGGAAATCAGCTGTGTGTCAGAGCAAGGACACACTTTGGCCCAGGGAATGGTAAAACCCAAAAGTACTCACACACATACTTATGCTGGCAGTGTACTGCCCAGCTACATTTGTACCAGGATATTTCCTGGCAGCAACCCACATCTGATTATCTGAACTAATCATTACATTATTTTTATTGGAGATGTCAAATTTGCCATGTTTAGTTTCCAGATGAAGAGACTGTAGAGATTCTTAACAGAATCTTGTAAAGATTCTAAATAAATTTTTCTTTTCCCACCTCTCCCAACCTGCTTTTGTCCTCCATACTTCAAGTCAGCTCATCTGCTGCCTTCCTGATCATGAACAAACTATGCAACTGCCTGAGGTTTTAAAATTCCATATCCTCTCTTCAAGGATGTCTCACTTAATTATTGACTAAGGCTGTTGGAGAAAGGCCAGTGTTTCACTCCAGAGAAGCTGCACCTTCAGTTCACTGGGGAAGCAGAACCATGTGGGCCCTGAGTGCCTCAGACCTGCCTTGGGGCTCTCCAGCAGCTTGGACTGCACTCTTGCAGGGCAGACATGAAGGTAGGAGCAAAGGCTCCTCATCTCATTACAGAAAAAAAAGGAACTAAAACTCATGAAAGGTGATGCTCTTTCCTCTGGTTGATGGTGGGATGA
This sequence comes from Melospiza georgiana, assembly GCF_028018845.1. Lineage (NCBI taxonomy): Eukaryota > Metazoa > Chordata > Aves > Passeriformes > Passerellidae > Melospiza > Melospiza georgiana. Next base: position 110,685,001 of record NC_080431.1, read on the forward strand.
TTGGGATATGCCACCACTCATTTGGGGGGATTAATATGCAGCCATCCCTGCTCCAGTGTTACCCTGGTGCCTTTGTCTGTGGCACCACTGAACTGGACCCCTCAGTGCTCTCCCCTCAGTGCAGAGAAGGGCCATTAATCACTTTGCTCCCCAAGAGACTTTGCCTCTGTCAAGAGCAGCTCCTCATTACTTGAAGGGTGCTCATGGAATTAAGTGAAATTACCCAAGTCAAAATGAACAGTCTTATTATATTATAATGAATAATATCATCATATAGGACAAGGGCTAATGGTTTTAAACTGAAGGAGAGCATGTTTAGATTAAATATTAAGAAGAAATTCTCCACTGTGAGGGTGCTGAGGCACAGGAACAGAGAAGCTGTGGCTGCCCCACCCCTGGAAGTGCTCAAGGTCAGGTTGGATGGGGATTTGAGTAACCTGGTTTAGTGGAAGATATCCCTGCCCACAGCAGCAGGGTTGGAATGAGATGGTCTTTAACGCAGCTTCCAACCCAAGTGATTCTATGATTCTGTGATAACAAACTGGTTGGAAATATTAGTTTCCTCCATGCCTTCCTATTAATCTCTGTATTTGAAAACACTTTGTATTTTTGAAAAGCATTATAGTCTGACAATATAAAAGGAGTCAGCAGGCTTTCAGTCCCCCTCTACAAAAACCACACAATAAAGTGATATATTCAACCCACTTATTCACATTAACAGGCACACTTGAAAGCACAGGAAAACCATTTGCCCTATAAACTACCTATGAACAGCTAAATCCATAGATGACCAGTCTGGGGAAAAGCTGTGTTTGGGCCTGCATGTAAACACCTGTAAGTAATTTGCATTATTTTTCAAATTAATAAAATATATATTAATGAATTAACGGGATTTTATGTTTAATATGTCTAATTATAAATGAATATTAATTATTTATATTGGAAATTATATTAATATATTTTAATGAAAAGTGAAAAAACCCATAATTATTATTTGAGTGGTTTTAAGTGCTGTTGAGTCATATGTGATTCAGTTATTTGCCCCACTGCTAAAGCAATGGGATTTTCAGCATGACACTAAGGATTTCTTACTGACAGCCCACAGCACTCTGCACCCACTCACTACCTCCTTCTATCTTCATCAGCTGCGACTAAAAATTTCACATGCATTAAATCTGAAGGCAGCTTAATAAGCTTAATTCATTGATCACTACAAAATTTAATTTACTGGTTTTTTAGAGGAAAAAATACCCAAAGCCTACACAAGTCTAATAGCTATCTCCAACATTTTGTAATACTTTCTGATCTATCTACAGATTTTAGGCTTAGTTTGTCAAACTGTGAGATTACCAGATGAAATTTAAGAGTGGAAATTTCCAGGTCTTCAAGTCAAATAAGAATGAGTATTCGTAATGCTCATAAACTATGAGTCATGTAGAAAAATAATATTGTTAAGTCATTGTCATCGTTTCTTTAAATTAGCTTTAGAAGAAAAAAGGGCTCTGGAGGTTGGCCAGGCTGCCTTTGTGTGTTTATAACTGTGTTATCAGGCCTCTCAAGCTAAATTGTTTCACTGAATGGACTTAGAAAGATCACCTCTCCTTTCTACACTGCTCTGGATAATAATGGTATTTATCTCTCCCAGAGAAGTATTTGAGGATCTGGTTAAGTATCCATTATCTGGCATCCAAAGGCAGGGTAGAACTGTAAGACATTAATAGAAGCAAGCAATACTTACCACTTAACTATTTGAGGCAGAGATTTACCTCTCAAGGTGTGAAATTTAGACACTGTTATTTGAAAACCCTGTATGTTTGCCAGCACAACCAGAAACTGAGCATAATTACAAGAGGCTTGGGTGACTCACTAATAGTGCTTCACATTAAGTAAAGACAACAGCTGGCATTATCAGGGCTGCATTTCCATGTTCATTGTGTTTTGAGAGAAAATGGCCACAGCCATGGAGAGCGTGCCATCATCACCCTAGCTAGGTAATTAATTTCTCATTTAATATTACCACTGTTGTGAAAGCCCAGCATGTGCTTGGATGGCCACAGAAGAGAAGAGAGCAACAGCAGCATTTAAAATGTTGTGGGTTTTTTTGGTTTGGGCTTTCCTTGCAAATCATTCAATTTGTAGATTAAAAGACTGGGCATGCAGTTAAATTACCAGTTTTCTGATTTACCTACCAGCAACAGAAATGTTCTATCCTATTAAGAGAATGAATTTAGATGCTGTAGCATTTTCATTCATTTTTTCTTCTTAGTGTAGCTCTCTGTCAGGGGACATAAAATCTAGAGAAAATCTTGATATCTCTAAACAATTCATCCTGAAATTTTAAAAGGAAATGTAATCTTCTTTCAGATGGAAAATAAAGCCATGCAATAACTGGTTTAAAAAACACAGTATAAAGTTTAGCTAGCTTCTAACCAATGCCCAGATTCACAAAAGGATTTCAGCTTCCACACAGGCACTCAACACCTAAATCCTCAAGTGTTCTCCACAGAAATCTCCACTTAAACATTGGGCCTCCTTGGGTGATGAGAAATGAAAAGCATGTCTGCTTATCCCCAGTGGATGTTGCAGCTTCCAGGTCTGCTTCCCTCCAGCCAGGGCCTGGCAGGGCTGGGGATGCAGGCAGGGGTCTCAAGGGATCTCACAGGGGTCTCACAGGGGTTTGGGGCTGGTCTGGCAGGTGGGAGCTCACAGAGCTGCAGTAGCTGCAGTGAGAAAACTACATGGAAACTGTGTTCAAAGAGGTGCCTGACACTTCAGATGCTTACTGCTTTGTTTCCCAGGGATGACACATTTCTGGGCCCACAACACCAAAATATCCGTAAGCAAAGAAATTCTGTTTCCGATAGTTCCTTCATTTTGTTCGTGGACTTTCAGCAGGGGAGGAAGGAAGTAAAAAGAGGAAACAATTGCAAAATACTTTGCTCTTGCTGTAATCAATGGCACAGCCCCTTTGACTGAAGAAGGAGTGAAATGAGATTAAGAAAGCTGAGGTGAAGTGCAATCAGAAAAGAAAGACAGGTGAAAATATGATCCCAGACACAGATGCCAGTTCAAGCTTTTTCCCTGGCATCACTTTTCTGTAAGAATGTATGGGGACATTGTACAAGAATAGTAGCTCCTGGCAGTTATTCAAAATACTCACCAAGGACCAGATTTCTGATCTCTGTTAGCATGAAGGGATACTCAAAGCAGTATATTGTTTTTTAATAAGCAATGAATAGTATTTTAATGTGTGTTTCAAAATATAGTTTATTGTTACAAGACCCTTTCATTGTATGAAGGGGTAAAAAATCTGTATGAAGGTAAAAAATCAAAGTTGGAAAGGGAGAAGATGATAAGGCTATATATATTTTGAAGAACAAAAGGAGGAAAATAGAAATGGATTTTAGAGTGAGATAGGAGAATAAAAATGAAAATTAAATCAGTGCAGCTACATGACTCTTTATGGGAATTCCTTTCTCATTTGCCACCTAACTTTAATGTTAACATTATGATATAACTGTTGCATGTAGTAATTAGACATATTTTTAAAAATTTGGGCAATACCTACAGCTTCCTTTCTCCTCTTGGAAATTTAGTTGGCAATATTTTAAGAGTTGCAACTTCTATATGAACATCACTTCCATGTCTTAGATCCAGGGTTTCCTAGCGCTCAAAAATTCAGAGATTGCCCAAACTGAAGTATCAATTAAGGTTCTAAGGGACATGAGGAACAAGAAGGTTGTTTGCCAGAGAAATGGAGATACCTGAAGATGTAGTTCTCATCACACTGTTTGGTCCAAGCAACAGGAATGTGATGTTCAACAGAGAAACAAGCAAAGGAGATAACAAAGAGGAAAAGGAGATTTAAAACATCACAGTGGAAACAAAACTAGGAAAGTCTTTCAATTCTTCAATAGCATTCTACCCATCCAATTTGACATGTCAGTTTCAATTTTGAAATACTTGGGACAAAAGTTTTTAGATATTTGTTATTTCACTTCTTTTTTTCTTTCGAAATGCACACAGGAAATTTTCAGCCCATCTCTGTCATCAGCCAAGTAACACAGTCCCAGCTAAGGCCATCTGAGCAAGAAAACTAATCAGAGCTGGAGCTCCAGACTGTCTCTGCCAGAAGCAGCATTTTAAAAGAGTAAGTGAAGCTCAAGGAATTTGAAGCTGCCCAAGGCAGATAATTTATTTTTTTTTAATGTACTGCTATTCATCTCCACACATGAAAACAGTCATTACTGATGATATCATGTACTGAGTTCTCTAAATGGTCTATGCACAACAAACTGGTTTGGTTCTGATCATAGAAAGTCTACTTTAGTACTTTTTTGTTCATTTTAGTTATTTTAGCTCATATTAGGGCACCAGACCTGTGTAAAACATTATCATAACCAGCATATGGTTTCTCTAACCTAGATTTCAGTTGTTTTTTATCTCTTTCCCTTTTAAAAGGGTATTTACATAGCATTTAAATTAACCTCTGAACACTATAGGTTTACCTCTTCTATTATGGATAATTTATTATGATCAAAAAAGAAACTTCCATTTCAATTTTGGTGAAATAGTGGTGTCATTTGCATTTGTCCCTCTGCCATGTTGATGTTAGTCTAACTGGAAGCTTTCACCACAAAGGTGGCTGCTGTCATTACATTTGATCAGCTGTAAAAGGAATTTCCCAGAAAAAGGAATGGAAATGCTTTTATAGCCTTTTAGGTAGTGTCAGAATTTTTTTGTTTTGTTTTGTTTTGTTAATATGAGCTTTTGCCAATCTCTAACAGCATGATCCAAATCCCATTTGAAGGCAATGGAAAGTCTCCCATTGAGTTTGATGGCCTTTGGATCAGTCCCTAAGTGCATCTAGACTTAATGAGATGTTAATGTGAATTTTATGCCACTGCTTATAGGAATAGATTTTCCAACCTTTCTTTTCCCCACTAATGCAAAATGAGCGATCTGCCTTTTTAAATTTTTAAATTTTATTTTCCTGCTGTAATCGGTGTGCGCGCAGGAGGAGGATTTATGCAGCTCATTGTATTCCCTGCCTTCTCCCCCTCCCACCACCCTCTATCGCTGACACAAACTGCAGAGAGCATCGCCCGCTCTCGGGGGCGTCCAAAGGAGAAGGAAATTCCAGTCCTTCCTTTCTCCTCAGCATTCCCTCGGAACCCCGGCTTGAGAAAAAGGCAAAATTAAGGGCGGCGGAGGGGAGCGGGGGTAGGGTGGGGGGACGGACGACCACGACACCATCAATAAAATAAAAGAAAATCCAGAAGGAACAACCAAAAATCACGGGAAATGGGGAAGTCTAATCCTGGTTTCTTGCTCCACCTGGCGGGAGATGCCAGAGAGTTCCCCCCGAACCTGGAGCGACATCCCGGGCAGGGGAGGCGGGAGGGACCCCGGTGGGCTCGGGTGTTTTATGGAACTCCAGGGAAGGACTCACCCCCTTCTCCTGTGGGTTTGGGTGTTTTATGGAACTCCAGGGAAGGACTCACTCCCTTCTCCTGTGGGTTTGGGTGCTTTATGGAACCCCAGGGAGGGACTCATTCCCTTCTCCTGTGGGTTTGGGTGTTTTATGCAACCCCAGGGAGGGACTCATTCCCTTCTCCTGTGGGTTTGGGTGTTTTATGGAACCCCAGGGAGGGACTCGCTCCATTCCCCGGTGGGTTTGGGCTGTCCCCAGGGAGGGACCCGCTCCCTTCTCTGGTGGTTTTGGGGTGTTTTATGGAACACCATGCAGGGACTCGCTCCCTTCCCCGATGTTTTTGGGTGCTTTATGGAACCCCAGGTAGGGACCCGCTCCTTTCCCCGCTGGGTTTGGGTGTTTTATGGAACACCATGGAGGGACCCACTCCCTTCCCCGCTGGGTTTGGGGTGTTTTAATGAGCCCCAGGGATGGACCCGCTCCCTTTCCCGGTGTTTTTGGGGTGTTTTATGGAACCCCAGGGAGGGGACCGGGGATCGAGGAGTGGGTCTCGGCTCATGCACAGGTTTCTCCCTTAGGGTGAGGCTCCCTTTTTTTGGGTGCCAAAAGGGAATGATGCTCGTTCTGCAGCTCCTCAGCCTTGTCATGAGAGTTTGATTTCCCTAGGGACGCGGGGACCTTCCCTGTGTGACTCACAGATTAACCCTTTCCTTTCGGTGGCCTGATGTACGACCCGATGGCCGTGCACGGCTGCTATCTGTTGGACAAGTGTTTCACACATAAACGCACAGAAATTCTCAGAAGAGAGAAAATGTGTCCTGTGGGAATTTCTCAGTCATTCTAGGAAGAATAAAAAATCATCTGCTTCGGGTCAGTGACATTGCTGACCTAGACAGGAACACTCACTGAGTGTGGGAAGTTGGAGACAGCACATCGTGTACCATAGGAAGTGGTTTTGATCAGTGTGAGCAATTCCAATACTTCTCAGAAGCTGTTAGCACATCTTAAATCTACTCTTTTATAAATATTTGGAACGCAGACAGGCGTTAATGGCAACGTTTTCATGCCCTTAGGTACAAAGTGAGCTTTCTCCGGAACACTCTGCTCTGCATCTTTGAAAGCCTCAGCAGAGGATTCACCCCAAGCTGAAGCACAAGGGAAGCCACAGCTCCACTCCAAGGCAGGCTGCAGCAGGAGCAGCCGAAATCCTCCCGAGGACAGGAGGAGAGAAGCAGACTCCAGAATAATACTGGAGTAATAATCATTACAAATATTGTTCTGGTTGCTCACAGTCTAATGGCCTGGTGGCTTTGTTGGGCTGCCTTGATTGTGGCACTGCGAGGAGGTCCAGGGTCTCAGAGTCCTTGCCAGACAGGAGGCAGTTTGTCTGTCAGTGCTAACAGGTGATGCTGACCTGTCAGGAAAGCCAAGGATTGCACTGTGAGCTGAGGAACGAGGAGAGAGGGAGATCTGCACCAGCTATGGACAGCCCAAGTGCCTGCAGCCAGGGCTGCACAACAGCTCTGGACACACAGTTAGACACAGGGAAAGAGGGTTTTCCATGGATTCATAGCCAGACTCTGGCAGGAGAAGTGACAAGCCCTGATCTTGGCATTTGACACCACTAGGATGGAATTAGCTGCAAAGTTTCACTGTTTGTTTTCCCAAGAGATCATGAAGGGAAAAAAAAGAAGTGTTACCAGTAGAGAATATTTATAACAGCCATTAGTTATTTTCTCTCCATTCCTTCAATAACTGCTTCTGCAGTAAAGGCCAGCTATTTGACAGGCTGCAGAGCATAGATTCTCATTGTGTTGATTGATAATTGAGGTATTTGTAAGTCAGTCTCAATTATGTAAAAATTCTTGGCATGCCTGACTTTTAAATAGAAACTTTCCTCAAACAAGCATTTTGGGACACCATTACAAACCGTCTTTTCCCAAAAAGCCTGAAAAGAGATACACTATCTTCATCTTCCTTTAAGTGTCCTCAAAGCAAGCCTATTTATTACACATTTCAGATTCAACTTAACAGTTTCAGCGTGATGTATTTTAGGAGAGTGGTAATCTCTTAGATTGCTTGAAAACCTGCTGTTCTTGAGTGAAAAGAAAGAAAGGTACATGGTGCATTAAAAACCAAACCAGCAAAACTTGCATTTACCAGAGAATTATTGTATTATGTCCTTTGGCCAAGAATTGTCTGATCTAGCTGAAGACTGAGTTGCTCTCAAGATTAACCATTTACAAAGCATAATAGAACATGGCCATGGGTATCCATAGCAAATTTTAGATCTGAAATCACATCATCAAATAGATAATTTCTGCAATTGGCTGGTTGCAATAGCTCTATCAATTCAAACATTTATCCCACCTGTGCTGTATGGATATGTCCAATACTTGGTTCATGAATCCTGCCAGCAGTGCAGGAACAGCAATTGTGCATCAGGTGAGCTGTAGCAGATGACATCTTTTATCTGGATTCACAAATTGATCACCCCAGCTGTTGGGTACAGTTTGTTTACTCCCTGAATTCCCCCTCCTGCCTCCCCTCTTTGCCCTCATCTGCATTGAGCAAAACAAGTATATAAATGAAAAGGAACTCAGGCTGACAAACCACAGGTTCACTGCCAAAGGAAGATTAGACATGTATAAAAAGAAGACATTACATATTTTGTCATAGCTGCACTCAATGTGCAGAGATTATTTACCAGGTCCAGGGTTTAAGTGTGGCAGATGGATGCAGGCTAGCAGCTCCCACGGACAAAGATGCTGTTTCAGAAAAAAAAGTGTGTTCAGCTTCTGGAAAAGAAATTTACCTCTCAGCAGGCACTGGCAACTCTAATCTTATTTGCATTTCTCAAAGCAGCAGCACGCATCTCCCTTTCTCAGCCCTAACTCTCCCTGCCAGCCAAAGCTGTGCTATACAGATAGGTACTAAATAATGTAGGATTGTGAAGGTTGTCATGAGGCCTTTTCCTTCTCCTGTGCTGCAAGGGACTTTTCAGAAGCAATAGTCAAGTTGTCAGCAGAGTGGGATTACAAATCTGATACTGAGCACAGTTTTGGACAGTTTGAGCTTTCAGGCATTTTCCATGAATGGACACCAATCATTTCACTGTCACGTTGGTGAGTTGCCCTGTTGGGTCAGGCATTTTTTAGATGGGGATCAGAGAAACAAGCACAGGAGGGTGAAAATAGATATAATTTTGTAGATTCATGCAAGGTACCAAAAAATCTGAGGCTGGCAGATAATGGCATTTTACTCCTAGGCTTTGAATTGAAGTGTCTTTCAACTTTGTTTAAGGCATTTGCATTATCAAAGCAAAATTCCTGAACATAAACACTTGTTGCTATAAATATTTGAAATTCTCCTCTGTGAAAATACAAATGACATATATTAGCAAACACAGCATTGCGTCTCATTATGACTTCTATGCATAATGAAAATGTTAAAAGCAATATGGTTTCTTTTAAAATAATACTAGCACTTAGAGTATAATGGTATGCCCTTGAAGATGTTGTTATTTCACAAATATTCAGCGTGCATACTAATGCTTGTTGTAATACAGCAGAAACCTGTACTGCTATAAATTCTCACTAATGCAAATTACTTAGAGGGTGGAAAAACCTGCCTTTATGTTATGTGGTTCATTTTCATGTCAATGTCATTCTTCATTCCTCTATTCATATAGCTCCATTATTAAAGATATTTCTCTGTTGGGTGGAGATGAGCAAACAGCCCAAATTAAAAACTCTTAAGGCTCAGAAGCACAAACAACCTGTGCTTCTGGGCAGCCACCTCTGCTTGGGAGACTTCAGCTCACGCCCTGCAGGCATGAATGAGGTTGGGAATCTCAGGCACAGTAATGAGGGAGGAGTTCCCAGGTTCTGAAGAGCCTCAGGCTCTGTTCTACCTCTCAACAGCTGCTCCTGGAGCAGTTCCAGCATCCATCGCCCTGTGGTGGGAAAGGGCTAACCCTGTTCCGCAGGTCAGAGGCTGGAATTTCTGGGGCTGAGGTGCCTCACAGGGCAGCACTCCTCCTGCCAGCAGCCTGCACAGAGCCACCAGCCACCCCTGACACATCAAAAGCATCCTGACCCACAGAGCTGCCTCTCCATCCTGTGGTGCTTTGAAGTAGAAACAAGAGATGTCACAGGGCTCGTGACAAAAACCTGAACTTTGGCAACAAACTGCCTCCTTTTGGTTTTGATCAACAGCACAAACAGCAGGTACGAGCACAGAAGGTGGAACTCTGGCTTGTGCTAAGAGGTCACACAGTTTCTCCTTAGCTCCAAATAAAAAGGCTACAAAGATGGAGATGAAAAAGAGAAAAATAAAGCAAAACACAGACATGCAATAAATAAGTAAACAAACAAAAACTAACAAAAAGAGGAACCATGAAAGTTTGAAGCCAGGTATAATTAGAATTTGTGGAGTTTTCACCCATCATAATGCAATCAGATCAACTTACCATGTACCCTGTTACCTTATATCCTGAATAGTTCAGCATAATATTTACAGAGAAAAAAGTTGGGGGATGTGATAGGTCATATTCCAACAATCTAATCAATTTTTGTTCTGATTTTGCTGAACTAGAAAGTGTGCATTTGATTTTGTTAGATATTGCCATTAAATGAGTTTTCTAAAATACTGCAGATAATTTCCTGGGAAAGACGTCAAAAATTCCATAGTTTCTATAGTAAAAATGCCCCAAAGAGATCAGCCTGTCTCTCCATTATGTTTTTCAAAAGAAAAGCTTCCCTAAGGCTCTGTGCAGAAGATGACAGTGAAGAGAATGGATCTTCTAATGTTTGATTGGTTACCACAGAGGAAATGTGAATTCCAGTGAAAGTGCATCAAAGGTACAGTTAAAGGACAACTTGTTTCTGTTTCTTTGTTCTTAGTGCCATATATGAAATTGTAATATTGAAGTGGAAATGTGAAATGTTCCAATAATTTTAACCAAATATTTTGTCCTCCATAGCAACCACATTCTCTTTTGCTAGTGAACTATTACACATTTTTCTGCACCTTTTCTTCACACCCATGCACCATGGTAGAGTTCTCAAAACATTTCATCTTTTCTTTAATTATCTAGAAGAAGAGTTTTCCACAGAAACATTCTGAGTTGGAAGGGACCCACAAGGATCAATAACAGAATGCTATGTTTTTTGAATTGCATGGGAAACATTTTTTCCTCAGTGTCTCTGTGCATGCATTTCTACAAATAGTGAATTATATCTGTACTCAGGTTTCACTTAGGCAACTCCTGATAGTAATGACATTTCCATGATGTCCAGGCCATGATGGCATTCCATCCACTCCATCATTTCTTGAAGCTACCAGCCATACTACACAATCCAAGCCATACAAAACCAAAGCCTTTCTAATTATTTATGGTTTTGTTACATATGGGTGTCATTATAACTGCAGGTGTTCCCTTGGAATCTCTTGGAAAAAAAAAAAAATAAAATGCAGTCACATTGCTCTGGAGCTTGTTCAGAAAGTACTTTAGTCATTGAGAAGTTTGAGCCTTGTCGATATTCAAGATTTAAAAAATAAAAATAACATTGTTACTAGACTCTTCCCTTTTCATATTATGAACTTTTTACTGCTAGAAAATTAGTGCTGAAACTGATGAAAATGCTACAGCATGGAGAACTTTTCACAAATGCACTGCTGGGGAAGAAAGGAAACCTTTGAGCAAAGGAGCTACTGACTGGCAGCGCAGAGCAGAAGTATGAGAGAAGTTGGTGAATACCAAATAGCACAAGCACGAGTTTTTACTACCTGAGAGTTCTAGAATTTTTCGTCTTCTTTTTACCATGTATTTTCTCATTTTTCAGTTACTCCAGATCTTCTGACTGACAGAAGAAATCAATCTCTATGCCACAATTATGGCTTATTTTAGTATGGAGAATTATTTAATAACAGGGTATGTTTTATCTCTGCCTATGTCTAGGTGAGCTCAGAGAGAAGCTTGCAAACTGAAAGCAACTTGGAGAAAGTGTGTGGCTGAGTGTCAAGGGAGAATGAAGTTAAACAAATGCTCCTGGAGGAATGTGAGTGTATTAATACCTTCCTTGTAAACACAAAAATGAGACATGACCATGATGTCAGAATTAGTGGATGCACACAATGTTTCAGGAGTGAGTGGTAGAAACAAGACTGCATTTTGTTTTTCTATAATAGAAAGAAAAATAGAAGATGTAAGAATGGTGTTCTAAAATCTGTTCTCTATAGACTGATAAAAACTGAAAAAGAAAAAAATTCCCACATTATTGAGCTGATTTATATTTCCATGACATGTTTGAGGAGTGAATGAAGAATTTTTGCAGTTAAGTTCCTAAATTCACTCTCACTGCAAGCATATGTTTGCCAACATGTCAGTGCTGCCTCAGCTCTCTGTGTCAGCTACTTTTCTTCCAGGGCTGCCTCTGATATTCTTCCATTCCATTACCATTTGTCACCTGGCAGATAAAACTCTTGATTTTTGAGCTTGATAGGCTAAATTCAATGCCACATATCCTTCTGGTCAGAGCAGTTAACTATAGCAGACTGAACAGCAACATTATATTAGTTGAGGAGTCTGGTTTTTTCCCTAACTCAAAGATAATCACTATAATTCTAAATTCAAATATTTCTGGCCTATAAGTGTGATAACATGGAGATTTTTTTTTTGTTAGACTGATTTTTTCCAAGTTATTAATTGTATTAATCATATTAATCTCCACCATGTTTTTCATCTTGAAAAGTTCAGTAATTTAAAGCTGATATTTCTGTAACTTGAAAATAACTTATTATATGCTTTCAAATGTAGAAAACACAATGATTTATAGATGCTAAGTATGCCAGAGTTTTATAACCCAAATAATCAATTTCTCTGTTCTCTGCTGCATTCCCTTCCTCTGGTCTAACCACTATGGTGGCAGCAGGACTGACTGCTTTCTTATGACCATAATGGGTTTGGGTTTCTTTAGTTTCCTGTTTGGAGAAATAAAACCCAGAAGGAAAAGCTGGCTACTGGAATGACTTTGGTAGGATTGCCTAGTAGTTGCTTCTATGGATTTGTTTGTTTTTATGTCAAGAATTTGTGAAAATGTTAGTGAAAATGAGAAGTTGCCTCATATATCATGACTCTGTGAAGGGCCTTAATTCAGCTTCTCTGAGATTCATTTCCTGTTCCTTGTGATCCTGCTGGGCAGTGTGTGTTTCCATTTGCAGCTCTGCAAGGATCACACACTGCAAAACAATCACACAGGTAACAGAATATCGCTCTTAAATACAAAAAAACACACATAATCCTACCTATTAATTTCATCAGACATTTCAGCCTGCTTCTGATGTTTCAAAAGATTTAACTAGAAACAATGTTAAGCAAAAACACAGTGGGTTTAGTCACATTTTTGAAGCCAAATAATACAAGGTTAAATTAAAAAGATGGAACTTCAGCAGAAAAGAATTGTGGCAAGTTGAAAAATACGCGAAATTTCCCCTTGGTAAAGTGTTGTGACTGTACAGCTGCCATGTGCCTGTGCTTCCTAAAAGTGTTGAGGCCTTGATTTTTTTTTTTCTCTCAAGCAGCAGAACTCTTGGGAAACTGCAGCTAATAGAGGATGCAACCACACGTCTCCTTGGCAGCGCCGCTACTGGGAGCACATTAAGCTCATCCTTTGCTCTTTACAATTGCTTGCCATAGAATATCAAATAAAATTCAAGGTCTTGGCACTTATCTGCAGTGCTTAGATACCCAGGGCTGTAACCAGAGTGGTGAGCACAAAGCACACAGCAGCTTTCATGTCCTGAAAAGCCCCTGTCTCCACACTTGGGTAAGATCAGGGCGTGCAGAAAATCCCACTCACTATTTTGTCTAGGTTTCCATAGGAAAGAAACCTGAGCTTGTGGGGGAGTAGAAAGCAAATGCTTTGGATGAGAAACAAAGCAAGACAAGGGGTGTAACTATGTACAGACACAGGACTGGAATTCTGGATATCTTATTCTGGAGCTAAATAAGATATCTGACAGATACTTCAGTCTGAACCTGGTCTGGATCTCAGTCTGAGCCTGGTCTGGATCAGCAATAGTGTGGCAGCAGGACCAGAGCAGGGATTGTCCCCCTGTCCCCCTGTGCTCGGCACTGGTGAGCCCACATCTCAAATCCTGTGTCCAGTTTGGGGCCTCTCACTGCAGGAAAGGCACTGAGGGGCTGGAGTGAGTGCAGAGCAGGCTCTGGAGGATCCAGATCTGGAGGAGGATCTGGAGCGCAGGCCCTGTGAGGAATAGCTGAGGGATCTGGGGGTGCTCAGCCTGGGGAAAAGGAGGCCCAGGGGAGCTTTATCCCATCTCCACAACTCCCTGAAAGGAGATAAAGCGAGGTGGGGGTCAGGCTCTGCTCCAACCTGGCAGGATGACAGGAAAGGGACTCAAGCTGCACCAGGAAGGCTCAGGCTGGACTTCAGGAAGGATTTCTCCACTGGAAAGGAAGTTAAGCATTGGAACAGGCTGGCCACGGAAGTGGTGGAGGCACCACCCCTGGAAGTGTTCAAGAAGCTACTGGAGATGGCACCTAGTGCTGTGGTTTGCTGGACATGATGGTGTTTGGTCACAAGTTGGGCTCAATAATCTTGAAGGTCTTTTCCAACCTATTATTTTGAAGACCTCATAAAAAATGCCCCCATGAACCAAGGAGCATCACAAAAATTTCAGCCCAATGCAAAAGACAGAATTCCATGCCATCTTTAACAGAATTGCTGACACAGACAAATGCTTATAAAAGAAATAAAAGGAAAAAAGTAAATATATTACAACAAAAGGTCCTTTTGGAAAGACTAAGTGATTGAACACTGCTGCCTTGCTCTTCAGTGTGCAGAGCTCATTATATATTTCACACAATTTCAAACTACTTTTTCATTACAGACAACATAACAGATATGTGTTACAACTGCAGACTAATTATTCCTGATGTACTAGATACTATTTGATTTGAATTAAAAATATTTAAAATTGCTTCATAACAAAATGTAACAAGGCCATGTACTTTTCTGCTCTTAATTGTTAACACATTTTTAACTCCAAGAAGTAACATTATAACACAATTTAAAATGTCTCTTAGAAAACTAAAATATAGTTTGGAAAATTTTTCAGATTCCTAAGCTACAATTTAAATGAGCTTTTATCATTGTGACCTGTAATATCGAAGTCATGATATTTTTAATTCTATGAGCAGTTCTACTAAACTTAGTCAAATCTACTTGTGTGAATGGAAAAAATAGAGAGCTGGTCTCTTAAAGCTGTTTGCAATTTTTGTTCTGGCAGAATTTGAAATAGCTCTAGTTTAAAGGATGAGCATTTTTTTTCTGCTGAACTGAATATAAAAGTTTAATTTAGGCCATTAAACTCAGACATATAGAAATGAAAATGTGAATTTTGAGCAAAAATTTACAATCAGAAACAAGATTTGGGTTTTGAAGAGTTGTGTTTAACTTTATAATACTAATTAGTGCAGATTCCTGGAACAAGAATTGGGAGTTCTTCAGTTGATTGCAAAATGGGGCTAGAAATGTCCAGGTAAACTTGGGCAGCTGGGAGTAGGACAAGTGCCAAATCTTTGTGATTCTTTGATTTTGCCTTTGCAATAATGAATGAATGGAGTTCCTGAGTAGTTTCTAAGTTTATTTATGTAGATGTTAAAGTGAAACATTAATTTTGCAAAAGATCACCCAGTTAGGTAACAAGAAAGCAGTGATTTTAATGAATTACTTTTTCAATGCCACTTTTAGCTTGACCAGATCTATATGTGGAAAATTACAAATGAAGAAAATAAGATAATTCGAACTAAGGACAAACTTCTTTCTTTCTCTTTCCAAAAGAAATGTTGCAAGAACAGGTAGAGAGCTGCAACCAGAAAATAATTATATGCACTGTCATTTTTGGACCACTCAAAATTGTATCACAGCCTGAATGCCTTTCACAGATGCCTCCTTCTTTTGACTTCCTTTAAAGCCATAGATCCATTAGCAAAATTTTGTCACTTTTCTTGTAATGCTATGGGAAGTGAAAGGTGTTTTCTCCCACTTGGATCTGACTGGGGCTGTGTCAGACCCAGTGCAGCCCCTGCTCCCGTCCCACAGAGGCCACCCCTGCAGCTCCCCCTCTGCCCCCACCTTGCCACCTACAGCTCACACACTCTTGTATTTTGGCTTTCTAAAACAACAAAACCTTCTTAAGAAAACTGAAGACATTCTCAACTCTGGCACCACAGTGTTATGTGATCAGGCAACGAAAATTGCAGAAAGATAAAAAGATTCTGGGAAACTAACAATAAGTGATTCAATTATGTCCTTTCATCTTTTTTATGCTTATATTGTTGTTTTATTTTTGGTTTGGTTTCCTTTCTATAAACTTGTAATACAAAAAACTTAAATGCATAAAGCAATTCAATCTTTTATGGTGAATGCCTCAAGCAAGAAGGGATGTCCATCAGCAGCCATCCTATTTCAAGTCTATTTATACATATGAACAGGTTTCATGTTTAATTTGAATGTAAACTATTGAGCAAACACTTCTCCATGCATTTTCTCTTGTTTTCCTTCAACAGTCTGCTGGCAAAGTTTGTCTTGTTTTTTTTTTTCATTGCTAAAGGCTCTAAAACAAATCGAGTTCTTCCCTGAATCCTGACTCTGAACATGATAAACACCTCTCACCCCCTGCCAGTTCTCTACCCTTTGTAAACAACTTTGTGAACAAGCCACAATTTCTGCTTTATCTTTATGTAGGATGTTAATTTTGTTAAGAAAGCCTCAGGACAGTGGCTGCAAATAAGGTTGCATTTCCCTCTCTCTGGGGAAATGCAGTTCCTACAGAACACAACACACCTGTGTGACCCAGCAGGGGCTGCAGCAAAGTCAGTGAGTCTCTGTTCTCTGGATTAAAGCTACCTTTAGAGGTGGGGGATTTGGGGAACTCCTTATTTAAATTCTGAGTGCTCACAACCAGCCCAATAATTGGTTGTATATATCCCTCAGTTAGCTAGCTTTCCAAAATACTTAAAAAACCCCAAATTAAAACCATATAGGAGGGGAACTATGGCAGAGAGAGAAGATAGGTACCTGGTCTGCTGCCAGTTGCCTCTGGCAACAGTGTTCAGTGATAATACTGAAGCGCACAAAAGCTAGAAGTGAGCTAATGTAAAATTAACATAACTTCTGACATCAGTAAATATTATCAAAAGCCTGCAGGATTTGTATTTTCACTCTTACCTGTCTTATAAATAAAAATGCAAATATATCATGTTCCCCTACCAGCAACTTTAAAAAGTGCTGCTTACAGCCTGCAGAATTTTTAAGTCTTTACTTTCCTTAAAATGCATTTTCCCCTACTTGCACACACACCTACTTTAAAAACCCCCAACACATTCAAACATTCAAATCTTGTTAAACCCATTCTGTGTTTTTGCTAAGCCTGAGATCAGTATCATCAGGTAAGTCAGGACATGTTTAAATACAAGGGTAAAAAGTTAAAACAGCAGAAGCAAAATATAATACCAGAAGTCTGACATTTTCTCATTTCTTGGATTAGTACATGTTTTTGCACAAGAAGATTCCCTTACATTATTTCACTTACAAATTCTGTTTGTAGACAAGAATGTAAAACAGCACTGAGGACAGAAATACTGGTGATAGCCAAAAATTGCTTTCCATAACAATTTACTCAGTGAAAACATTTCCTAGGAAGCTGTTGCATAATTAGATTGAATTACAAAAATAAGCAGATATTTTAATGCATATGTCATAAGGGAATGGATAATGGAGTGGATGACACTAAACAACAAAGTTTTGGCTATTATCATGCCTTTGCTAGATTTTTATTTTTACACATTTTGAAAAGGACCACAACTTAGAGCTTTTTTCTATTAAAATAAAGCTTTCTAAAAATATTAAGTGAAATACTTTTTGTTTTCCAAAGACAGGACTGAAAATCTTAGGATTTGTCACGAAATTGAAATGCCTACAATATTTTTGAAAACCTAACATGTTGCCCAGAAAAGTAAGCAGTCTGTAAGAGTGCCTTAAACAGTTTGAGTGTTTTACATTATTATAAATAGTTCTGCCTAAACTATGCAGAAATTCTATAATTCCAGGGTAGGGAAGATAAAAAACTTTTTATGGAAAATATATGTTGGCTAAGCAGAGAAGGATCAGCTAAATAAAAAAATCCAGAAAAAGGAGGATTAACCACCTGCATCAAAAAGAAAAAAAAAATCCATATGCCCTGCTAATCCCTGCATTATGAGCTCCTTGTTTGTAAAATACATGAAATTATAATGGCAGCATCAGAATCCATCAGTGCTGAAGATATCACTGTTTATCCAGGAAAGTGTACACAAGGCAGATGTTGGACTGACCCTTGCTCAGTAAAATCTGTCTGATGGCTTAATTGTTCTTCTCTACTCATTTGAAATGTCCATGATGGAGAAAAATGTCAGTGGTGCACCTTTAAATTTCAGGAAAAGAGCTGTTCACACACCTCCTTGGGAGAACACCAGATCCAGTCTGAGACAATGCCATGGCAGCATTAGTTGAGAGCATGTCTCAGACTTCTGCAAAGAGTGCAGATAAAAGAAAAAGAATTTGAGGAAAGCGGGGTTATAACATTGTTTTCCAAACAGCTAGGGCTTACTGTTTCAGGCAGGGTTCAGGAGGAGAGAATGGGAGATCATATTATGCTACAGTTTTCCTTCTCAAACTGAAATCTGTGATGGCTAAATGAACAGTACAGTGAAGGAGGAAAGGAGAGTAAGGAAACAAAACTAAAAAAACTCTCAAAATCTCTACTGCTGAAAAAAACAACACATACTCCCAAAGCACCACTGCTCCGTGTCACTTCAGGTATTACTGGTGAGAAAACAATGCTGGAGAATACCAGGCAGGCTATGGGAAGGGAAAAAGTGTGTCCAGAAAACAATCCAAAGACTAAAAACTCACCAGAAAGTGTTATAAAGGACAAGAAGAGGAGAAGGGTGGGTGAGGTTGGCCTCCTGAGTTTGATGTATCTGAGTGAATAGCACTGTGTGTGTTTGGAGCAGTGCACATAGCAAGCCTTGGGGCATTTCTAGGCTATCCATAGTTTGCCACAGCAATTAAATGTGGCATTCAAGAATAATCCTTGAGGCAAAAGCATCACTGGATGCCAGTTAAATTATCATGGGTCAGTGAGCAACAGACAACTGCCTACCAGTTTTCTATTCTTAACATGAAGGAAGCATTTAATTCTCTGGCAACTCTTATTTGCCTTATGTATAAGAAATACATCTTGTAATTGCCATTTATTAAACTTTGCCTCTGTAAGCATACAAAACATAAGCAAGGTCCATAAATAAAAGTAGTGTGCCATATCTTCTACTTTGCCTGAGAAATTACCTTTCTCCAGAAGACAGGGAAAACATGCACCCAAAAAAATGGCAGATAGAGGCTATCTACCTCTGGTGAGTTTCAAAACTGTGAGGGGAAATCCAGCAACACACAGATTCATTTTTATTTAAGTGACAAGAGAGAGGCAATGGGAGAATGACTGTGAGGTCTCTGGAGCAGCCAATTGTTGCATGGAATTATTATGGAAATAATTTTAAGGGGAAGCTGAAAGCATCAGAGAAACTGTTTGAAGACAAGCACAACTACAGAATATGGTTTTTGTTTTCCAGATACAGTTTTATTTCACTGCTCCATTTATGCTCTTAGCAGATGGTGTTTTCTTCTCAAAGCTCCAGAGAGCCAAAAGTAAAAATAATATCATACAGGAGTAGTGCTTCAAGGGAATTTTTAGAAGGTTGTCTTTTTCTTCACCTGTATATTTCCTCATTTGTCTGAATTCATTGTCAGCTTCCAGCTCTTGCCAACACATTCCCATAATAACCCTAATGTTCATATGGTCACTTCTGACATGTTCACTGGCAGGTCTGGAGTGGGTTTTCAGAAGTTTAGGAAGAAACCTGACTTGAAACCTTAGAAAGCAATTTAATTTCTGCTACCTTCCTAACTTTCCCATTTTCTCACTGCAAAGCAACAGTTCCTTCCTATTTTTCCTTTTCATTTTGATGTAAAACTTGTTTATAAAATGTTTTATTGCCTACATATCTTGCAAATACATAGATGAGAGTGTGAGTTATATGAGTACCACTGAGTGGTGGCAGTTGATACAAAAAAAAAAATACAGAAAGAATAGAGGAAGTAAAACAAACATGGTATAAATACAGTTTATTTTCTTATATCTTTACAACAGAAAAACCTATGTCTTCCCCATCTATTTTAACATTTTTAATATTGCCTGCAATATGAATTAATACAGACTGGAATTGTTATCCATTAAACACTAATTTAAAAATTCTATTGCATTATGTTTGTATTACTGCACCAGCACTATCATAGGAAAGACTTTATAAGTTTCCAATAATAACAACTTACTGAATTTGGAAAATAGATCTCAGCAGAAAGAGACTAGCCAGTGAAAGTCAGAGGAATGGTTAACAGAGGCATGAAGGGGGTTTTGAAGGCAATATTCTCAGCCAGAAGCATCCAAATAGCTGCCAGTCTCAGGTTTCTGCTTCACTTTTTTCACTCTACTCCTGAACAGGCACTAAAGAATTTAGTGGTGCAGGAAAGAACTCTTTTACAGTCGCAGAAATGTGATCCTTGGTTGAACACAACACTGCTCATTGCAGAAGTGGGATACAGCATTCTTTTCAGAGCTTGTTGTGTTGTTTCCCATTGTCTTTTCCAAGGAAAGCAGAGTTTTCTTATTGACAATATAGAATGTAAGAGACCATAAGCAAAGCTATGCAAAATGGGGCTCTGTTAACTCTCCAAAATGTTCTCTTTGAACACCCTGCCCTTTGTGGTACTGCAGTTTTTATGGGGAAAACACACATCTCCTCTCTCTTGCAGGAGCTCTGGAGGTCTCTGAAATCTTTATGTGCTTGGGGCTGCCTGTTCAGCAGCTGGGTCAGTAAAAATGTGCTCATTCCTGCACTATATGGGAATGTTACCTCAGTGAATCTCACTGAGCTGCCAGACTTTTTCACTGGGGTTTTGTCTGGAGATTATTCAACATCACACAAGGTCTGAGACAACCTGGAGCTGGAGGGAGGGGTCAGAACTGTCCTGTAAAGCCAGAGACTTTTTCCATCCCTTTTCTTCTTAAGCTGATGAGTTGCCTGAAAAATTAAGATAAATTTTCACCTCAGTGCTATTTCTAAAGTTACATCTCCTAAAATTTCAAATAGGACAAGCCTTTGAGGAAAACCCATTCTTTAATCTGAAGTTTCTGTCAATGATGGAACATAATCAATTCTCTATTTTTTCATACATACACAGACAGATGCATGGGTTTGATAAATAAAAACTGCTAGATTTTTAGAAAATTCACAGGTGATATTCATAATGAAATTCCTAATGGAACATGGGCTAAATTCTGTCTCTAGGTGATAGGCTTTGAGAGAGCTGTGCTGTTAGAAGGATGCTGGATTCTGGGATACTTCCAGGAGATGCTAGGATAGATGAGGGCTTCTAACTATAATTAGTTTGTTCCTTTAAATTAAGTGGTTCTATGGAACTCCTTACCTTTCCAACATCACAGAGCAAGAAAAATTTGAAGGTAATAATGCTAGAAAATATTTTGATTTTCACACTGAATTTTCTGTTTTCATACTTGAAAAATATTTTTTTTCTCACACTTTTCTGCTTTTTGACCATGTCAACATAGACTTGTTTTAATAATATTACAAAAAGCAGAAAAAAGATATAGTAGCCAACAGTCCAACACATTAATCAATAAGCATCCTAACTCACTAAGACTTAAGGCATATTCACTATTTCAACTACATTGAACAATTGTGTTTTAAAGGATACCACATATTACGATCATTTTCATACCTCTCCACTTGCCCAATACTCCCCTTGAAAAGTTAAGTCTTTTGAACCTGAAAGAGTTCAGGATCGAAGTGAGAGAAAAAAAAAATCCTCACATATAATATTTCCAGACTTCTAAGTTCTACTTTCTGCTAAGGTCTTAAGAAGATTTATATAAAGCCTACAAGTTGTTCCCAGTTCAGGTCCTTGGCAGCATGTTTTAATTTTAAATCTGCTCATTATTTTTTGGGGGTTTAACAGCTGGGCTGGGAGGTGGGAAATGGTGACACACTTCTTAAACTCCTGCTTCTGCCCTTCCCTGTCAGAATTAAATGTAGCTCTGCAGTCTTCCTGAGAGTCATCTGCTTCATTACTTGACAAACCTTATCCTTGCATTCTCTCTGGCTAATCCCCTGTCTTTCTTCTTTCATGTATCCCTAATGCTCTTAGGAACCCTTCTCAACCTCACAAATCTCACTAAGAGGCAGGAGTAGCCCATAGTGAGGACCCTGTTTTCATACTCATCCTTACCGCCAAGGGCGCCAAACTCTGGAGTTAATATTGCACTGACAGGGCTATTAAGGGTCTTTGAGTGGAATTTGCAAAGGGTTTGTTTAAAAAAAAATTAATAAAAATATGAGTGAGAACATTTTAAAACAAATTAGGAGAAGCAGCATAAAAGGGTAATGTTTTATTTCACTGCTTTTCACTTTTCAATGTCTCCAACATAGGATTTCAATAATTTATTCCAAATTGTTCCACATTGGAAAGATTATTGCTTATTTGGGGGTTGTTTCTTTGACATTTATTGGGGTTTTTTTACATATTTCCTTTTTTTCACCTGCTCATCTTTTTTGTCCTTCTAATTTTACAAATTGCTAGCACATCAAACTTCCAGCTGGACATCATGTACATCTAATTAAGGTGACTTAAGGTGACCTCACATGGAAAGGAGTGCTGCACATGAGTCTTCCTGTTGATGCTGCATGGTATTCTAGGTTTGGGGCATTACCACCATCATCTCTGGATGCAAGAGGCACTTTCTGGATGCAAAAAGCACTTCAACATGTTGAAGTTAAAGGAGTCAGCAGAGGGTGCTTTTCCCTCTAGTTTTACAGGGTGCATCTTTTCCATATCTCTTGGAACAAAAAATATTCTGTGTTGGCACCATTTCTCAGCTGGACTTCCATGCAAGGCAGATTTGAAAAATAGGCAATTTTTCTTTTCTAATCGTTATTTTAATCCTGGACCTTTTTTCTGACTCATTTTCCAGGATGGGCCAAGAGAGATTGGCAATGCCTCATTCAGGAATGCAAGACTTTTCATATTGACTTGGTTTGATAGAGAACTTTTTTCTAAATGCTTTCACAAAGGCTGGAAACTGGACCTGTAACCAGGACAGATAATTGAAAACTGTATAATAAAATATTGCTTACAAATATAAGTCATTATCAATAACTACTTTTATGAAGGTAGTCTATCATGCCAGAAGCTAAGAGCTTTTTCTACTGGTCAAGCACAGCATGATTTTATGGGTTTTAGCATTCGGTCTCATCAGTCAATAAATTGAGATGCAAAGATAATGCTTTCATTTTTAAGCTAATTATTGCCACAAACCACCCCCCCAAACTTTCATAAGATCCAGCTAAACCTGGTTTCCAGTCGGAACTCAAAATATTAAATATTCTGGATTGAGATGGGTGTCCTGAATATGTGATGTATTGCTTCAGTATCATGTTTACCTCTTGTATCCAGAGTGGGGAGTTATGATCCAGAAAGTTTCCTTTTCCCCCTGCTATATAGTCTCCTGCAGTCTGTCACACTCTGTTCCCTTACAGCCCCTTTTTCAGACATAATCTTCAGGTTAGTGCTATTTTTTTCTTGCAGAACATCATGCAGTTCAGTAGCTTGTCATTCCTTGAAAAATAATTGTTCAATTGCCTGTAAACTGAGAGGGATTTTCTACCTGTCAACATACTAGACTTACTGAGATAGTGTGTTGACAATGTGCTTTTGAAGTAATGCATGCTCCCAGCTTTTTTGGCATTTGCTTTTTCTCACCAGGCTGTCTTTGTACTTGTTTGCATCTGATTCTCCCTAGAAGTTCTTTTCAAAGAAAAGTGATATCTTACACAGCATTTTCGTGTCTGAAGAGGTCATGGAGCTGAGATAAGGGCAGATGTGACAGTCACCATATTGCCAGATACTGGGAACAGAGCCAGGGGACTGGCAGGCTAAAAAGCAACAATTTCTACAGCATTTACTAAAGTGCAAAGTTGAATAGGCAGGACTGTTGTAGAATTTCATCCCTGATGAAATGGGCACAGAGGTGAGTACATAACACTGTCATTTTAAGAGATGAAAAATCTCACCCCATATGTTTATTCTAATCATAGAATCACAGAATGGTTTGTGTTGGAAATGACCTTAAGGGTCATCTCATTCCTATCATGGACAGGGACACTTTCCACCTCACCAGAGTGCTCAGAGCTGCATCCAACCTGATCTTAAATACACCTATGGATGAGGCATCCACATCTTCTCTGGGCAACCTGTTCCATAATTTATTGCTAGCTCAGCATGCTTAAAGAGGGTGCCAAAAGTTATTATGCAGCCTGTTGGGCTGCATGAGCAGACTACAAGAAACTCTAAACTTTTCACCTGCAAGTTCCCAGCAATTTAGAAAACCTTCATGTTTTTTGCTTTAGTAAAATAAATGCATACCTGGACACATATATCTATTTTTCCCTTTCCACATAAAAAACAAATTGGCCAATCTATTTCAAGGAACACTGGTATGTTTTTTTCTCCTGCTGCAAAAAACTTTCTTCTCTCTTCCTCAATACTGTTTTCTTGGAGTTTTATGATGTACATTTTCTTAAAAGAGTCTTATGATTTTCCTGTACCATGTTATGTTCCTCATCACTCTCCTTAAAGCCAGCAGGTTGTACACCAGTGGCCTTATTAATACACATTAAAAAAAAAAAAAAAAAAAAAAAACAACCAAAAAAACTCAAAACCCCAACAGTATTAGAAAGAACTTTTCTCTGATCAATTGAACACAAACATTAATACCCAGATATTGCTGGCTGCCTGAAAGCCATTTGATAAAATCTATACCACTGGAAACCAAGAAGTTATTCTAAAGTGACAGCAGAATATTGTCAATGAAATACATTTTTAGAAGCTTGGGAACTTCAAAAGGAAACAAAAAAAAATTGCTATTGAGTTTTGAAAGTTTGCCAGGCCAAAACTTTGTATCATCATATGCACAATGCACATTAGTACAGAATTGTCAAACCACAGGATGTTCATAGACCCAGCTGGGCAGGTGACTGTCTTATTTACATTTATATCATTTGCTCAGAAAAATGAAAGATACTACATCAACTCCAAGCCTGACTGAGCAGAAATATATATACAGGATGAATACCTTCTACACATTTTGTGGGACATGAGCAGCTTTGTTGCAGATAGAGGGAAATTAAGCTCATTAGATGAGTTGAGAGGCAGTGGTTTAGAAGTTTCACATGCAAGATTCTTTTACATGCTGCAAAGGAAATAGACCATGCTCTGTTATATACTGTGCCCTATTATGTGTATGGCTATATGCATAACACTCTAAATTATTTTTTATGCTAAAGAAACTTTCAGTTTGATTCCACTTTAAATGTACATAGACATTTAGCATACACAGAGCTCACAAACCCAAGTACACAACCTGTGGCATTTAGGAGCAGAGATCCACACATGAGATGGCAGCATGGGAGAGGTGAATTACAGAAACTGGCTGTTGCAGTCTCGGAAGTTTCTACTTGGTCAGCATCAATGCAGCAGATGATCCATAACAACCAGTCTTTCATCAACAGCAACATCCTCCACCTTTTCCTGCAGAAGAACTGCTTAGCATTGCAAAATCCATGGAGAAAGGCTGCTGTATCACTTTTTATGAGATGTCTGCCACATGCCCAGTCCATGTCAGATATCCTGGAGAAAGGATTATGTCTTCCCTGATGTTTTGTTCTGCAGCAAAGTGGTAGTGGATGGAAAATTAAAATAATAACTAAATTAGATGCAACCTTAAAGTAGCTTCTTTGGCATGAAAAGGATTTTGAGATGTGCTATCAGAAGATACAAAATAATTATTTTAATTTGGATAGGTACATTCTTGCCAAGTTTGAACTACTAATAGGGATTATTTGGGGGGAGGAGGGAAAGGGTGGAAAGTGGGGGAAAAGCATTATTCTCCATACATGTCTTACAGGAATCTACTTTCCAGACACTCCAGACAGAAAAGTTGGCTTGTTCAGTGCCAGTAGCTGCCCCAAACATAGCTGAGAAATAAGGGTGCAGAAGAGAGCTGCTCTGTCTCTGCAGCAGCAGTCAGAGCTGGTTTATCACTGCCTGCTCCACTCAGGGAAGCACAGAACAGCATTACCCAGATTTCCCCTGATTGGGGAGCTATAAATCTGTCACAGCAGGATGCCTCCTTAAACTCCCTGTGGTATGGTGAGACTCCACTCACATTCCTACTCCCTGGGTCTTACAAATAAAAGTAAGAATCCAGTCCTGGTAACAATTCATCCTCAGCTGCTGGGTATTTTCTCTAAGTGCTTCCATGTTCTTTGTAGTGTTAGCAATGGTAGTCAGTCCTCAGTACCACTTTACAGACACAAAAGTTTTCCATCTTCCTTCAGCTGCCTGTGGGGAATCAGTGCTGTATCACCAATATTCAAAGTCTACTCTTAGCAAATTTCCTGGTAAGGAATTTTGTCCAGCTGTACCTTCGTATAGTGTTGGTACAGATAACCTATGCAATGCTGTCATCTGCACATCTGTCTTTTCCTGGGGAGGACAGGGAATATCTGTTTTGAACTGTGATCATTACCACTGCCTGTGAAATCTTTGCCGTTTTGTCTTCACCCTGATGCAGGGCTGAGTGAGCTCTGGTGATGAGTGCATTGCCCTCCATCATGTTTTGGGAGAGGATCATCACTCAGGTGCACTCACTAATGTCTCTCTGGAGCTGATGACAAGCCCTGTGTGGTCAGACTTAATGAGTCAATTAGAGTATTTGAACAGGCAGCACAGTTCTGAGATGCAGGGACTTGGCCCTGTCTCATTACAACTTGGTTGAAAATAGCCTCTGATGCAAAGTCATTAATTTTCTGACTCATGTAGGTGGACTACCTGACAGCTTCCTCCTGTTTGCTCCTGAAATGGCTGGACTTAGAGGGAGAAATGTCACTTGATAAAGTGGTGAACTGTTGTTTTTTTGATAGCAGTTTCTACAGAAATGTTACCCCCTTCCTCTGATTTTCTTCACTGCTTTGGTTAAAGGAGGGTTGATCAAAGGTCTGGCACAGCAACCATTTGTCATGCAGACAGACCTGATAAATCAGTTCAAATGTAGGAGGCAATCAAACTGTGGTTAGATAACAGAATTCTGAGAATATGAGATTAATCACTACATCTTCATTGGCAGAAAAAGTCTTTGACCTGATCTGGTTTCTTCAGTTTTTGTGCTCATCTCTAACGTGAACTACTCAAATTCATGGTTTTATTTTTTAAAGAAAGTCTTATTAATTGGAAAAAAACACCCAGTCCACATTCAAGTCATAAACTATCAGTAGTGATTTAGCTCTTTATCTAATCTTCTTCATTTTAAAAGATAATTCTCTCTTTCATCTTTGGAGGTAAAAATTAAAGTTAAATTACTACCTGAACAAATTTTGGAGTTTTAATCTTTAGTGACACCTCAAATCATGATGTATGAAAGATTTCTTGGCAAATTGAACTAGCCTTTCATCAAAAGAAAATCCTGTCTACAGAGCTGCACTTAAAGCATAGGATTGGTTATATGCTTTTTGTCAGCAGAGCAATACAGTCTTTATAAGCCAACTACCATTATTATACTGTCCTGCAGGTGACAGGCTAGCAGACAAAACCACACACTTTGCTACTTGACTGAATTTAAGTCACATCTACCTAAATAAATAAACAGTTAAATATCCTCTTCATTGTCACAGTGATTGCGACTAGGTCAGCAGAAAGGCACTATTTAAATGGACTTCTTGAGGCCATTCCTTGTCTTTGGAATTTAAGGGATTTCTCCAGAGAAAGAGAGAGGACAGCAGAGCTTTGACTTCATCAAAGCAAGGCATCAACAAGCCAGTAAACAGGTTTAGAAATAGCAGTGAGAGAGACAAAGGGACAACAGAATGACAGAATAAGCTGAGTTGGAAGGGACCCCCAGGGATCATGGAGTCCAGCTCCTGTCCCTGCACAGGACAGCCCAAGAGTCACACCATGTGCCTGAGAGCATTGTCCAAGAGTTTCATTATTATCATTTCCCTCAGGCTGGTGCTGTGACCACTGCCCTGGGGAACCTGTTCAGTGCCCAGCCACCCTCTGGGTGAAGATATCCAACCTAAACCTCCCCTGACACAACTTCAGGCCGTTCCCTCGCATCCTGTCACTGTCCCCACAGAGCAGAGATCAGTGCCTGCCCCTCCTGTTCCCCTCACAAGGAAGCTGTGACTGCACTGAGGTCTCCCCTCAGTCTCTTCCAGGCTGAACAGACCAAGGGCCCTCAGCCCCTCCTCACACGGCTTCACCTCAAGGCCCTTCTCCATCCTCATTGCCCTCCTTTGGATGTTCTCTAACAGCTTTAATGTCTTTTCTGTACTGTGGCACCCAAAACTGTCCCCAGCACGCGAGGTGAGGCCCTCCCAGAGCAGAGCAGGACAATTCCCTCCCTTGCCTGGCTGGCCATGCTGTCCCTGATGCCCCAGGACAGGGATGTCCCTCCTGGCTGCCAGGGCCTTGCTGGCTCACACCCAACTTTCCATCAACCAGAACCTCCAGGTCCCTTTCCCTGGTGCTGCTTTCCAGCCTCTCATTCCCCAGTCTGTCTGTACATCCAGGGTTGCCCATCCCAGGTGCAGAATCCAGGATTTTCCCTTGTTGAATTTCACATGGTTGGTGACTGCCGGGGCCTCTCATCTGTCGAGGTGTCTCTGCAGGGCCTCCCTGCCTTTGAGGGAGTCAGCAGCTCCTCCCAGTTCTGTATCACCTGCAGACTTGCTCAGTGTCCCTTCCAGTCTGGTGTTCAAGTCCTTTATGAAGATGTTGAAGAGCACAGGGCCGAGGATGGAGCCCTGTGGAGGCCCTTAGTGACAGCTCCCCACTCTGATGTCCCCCCATTCACTGTAACCCTTTGTGCCCCATCTGTGAGTCAGCTGCTCACCCAGCACATGGTGTGTTTTTCCAGCTGGGGGCTGGACATTTTGTCCAGCATATTGAGAGAGATGCTAACAAAAACTTTACTGAAATCCAAAAATATGACATCAACTGGCTTTCCTTGGTCGCTTAGGTGGGTTTCCTTGTCATAAAAGAAAATCAAGTTTGATAAGTAGGACTTTTCCCTCATGAAGCTGTGCTGACTGTGATTAACGACAGCATTGTCTTTGCTGTGTTTTTAATACCTCCCAGAAGAATCTTCTCTATAACTTTACCAGGCACTGAAATGAGACTGACAGCCCTGTACTTTCCAGGGTCTTCCTTTCTGCCCTTCTTGAAAATCATGAATACACTTATCAATGTCCAGTCTGCTGAGACCTTTATGGCCAAGACCTCTCAAAGATCATGGAGAGAGGTTTAGCAATGGAAATAGCCAGAAAAACACTTTCAATCTGAGAAAGAAAAAAGAATTCAGAAATATTTTTGATTAAATGGAGACCACCTTGTACAGAGAAAAAAACGTTTCTGGGGTTGCTTCTTCTTCCTTCTGTTTTTCTAACTTCTTCAGTGAGGTAGTGATTAAGTGTTGTACCTATGTTACCTGCCTCAGAGAGGACAACTGCACCAAAGAAGCCCCTCATCAATTTAATTTCCTAATGGACACTGCACAAGAAGTGAATTTTGGTTAATGGTTTGTGTCAGAAGAGGTAGAGCTGGATGCATTCACAGCCTGCATATGTGCTGTGACTCAGAGACAGATGGCCCCAAGGTACTGTCCAGGGTAATGAAATGTTGTTCCCCTCCTCCTAATAAATTGAGAAGGGAAAGGTTTGCGTTCAGCATCACATTCCTTCCACATCTCTCTGTTGTTTTTTGGGGAGACAAATTTTGCAGCTCCTGTGAATAGGAAAGTCCAAAGGCCTGTGTTTAACAACAACAAAATGTATTTTTCAGCAATACTGAGCCAATAGTTTCAGGCATCAATGCTTCTGGGGCTTGCATGCCTCCAGCTTTCTTTGAACTTTAATGAATGGACACAGAGCAGAGAGCCTGAGAAATAACTAATTTGGAGAACCTCTGAGTGTCCGACCCAGGCCAGAGAAAAAAGAAAGGAGTTTTGCAAGAATCTGTGTGGAAATTCAGAGCACCTCAGTGACAGCTGAACTTGGAAGGTGCTTGGGCACCATCACAGCCTCTCACACTTTGATCATGGGTGGGACTGGAGGGTACTTGTTCCATTTATGAAGAGTCATCAGACAAAATCTGCCCAAAGGAAGCCTTGTTAAGGCAAAGGAGAGTTTCACACTTGATTCAGGGTGTATTCACCTTCTTTTGTCCCACTTCTGCTCTGATTTTGATTTGGAAATCCAAAGGCCAAATGAATATCATGTTTATCTAGCATTAAAATGCTAATTGAAGAGGGCCCATGGTGTCTTTTAACATTTGTCCACGAAATGCTCACTGAAATATTTCTAGCAATGAGCAATTCTTCCCCAGATCAAGTTATTTTTAATGTTGAACAATTACATATTGTGTTCCCCATCTTACATTTCAAATTTGGTCACATATGAGTTTAAGATTCTAGTCCTGAGTAATACATGAAAATGTATTTAATTTCATTGCCTTTCCTTATTTCTTTGTGAAATTACATTTGAAATGTCTTTATGTCTTTTCTATTCCTTTCCTAATGACACATTTATTTGATGGGAGACCAGTGGATTGGTACAAAACCAATCCCAACAAATATGACTCTTAACTGCAGTTGATGTACCTATTTCTTAACCAGTACATGTTGGGCCACTTCTTCTTTAGCTTTTTAATATATTCTCCTCTTCTCACTCTGCCTGCATCACCTTTCTGGGTGGAACACACCCATGATCTTTGAGAGGTCTTGGCTATAGAGGTTGTTGTTATTGTTGTTTTCTTTTATTTTCTTTTTCCAATAAGTAACACTTTTCCCCCTGAAAACATAGTAGGTTGTCCTTTATGTAAAAGTCATAGCATAAATTTTGAAAAATAGAGAAAAATACACTCAGTGAGGTGATTATATTACCAGAACACTAAGGCTTTTTAGGCAGTGCAGGTTACATATGACCACATATGCAGAATTCTTCAAGCAAGGCAACATACAAGTGAATTCTGTTTCTGTACTCTTTTATTCTTTTTTGCTTGTTTGAAAATCATACTGATAACCCATAAAACTTTTGTCAAGGAATGTATCTGATAATTTCATACAGCTTTGTTTTGTAATTTTTTTTGAGAAGGCCCATTCTTTTGCATTAATAAAGATTCTGTTCCAGTTCTGCTTTGCCACGGGCCACACACAGCAGAGAATCAGCCCCTGACATGTGCCAGTCTGCGCCTTCATTAATCACAAGTTGTCTCCCATGGATGTCATCTATGAGGTTTTAAAGGAAACTAAATGAAAACTTCATTTCTCTCCCTGTGGCAGCAAAGAGGGGAGGGGAGGATTTGTTGAAAGAATTTGCTCTTATTCCATGAGAAATTTTGCTTTGCTAATAAACATCCCTCCACTTCATAAATGCACATCATCTCTGCTTAACAGATGTGAGATGATCAAGAGGATTGTCATCATTTAAAGCCTTTCCAGGTGTTTCAAAGGCAGATGGCCACCACTGCTGCTGCATCTTGCATTCTTTCCTGCTGTCTGCAGGACATCAACTTGCAGAGCTGAGCTACCTTCTGCTCCATATAGAGGGTGTTTGTAACTTTTAGGGCTTTGGGGTTTGGTGCAGGGTTTTGCATTTCTTTGTTTTTGGGGGTTATTTTAAAGTTTTGTTTGTTTGTTTTGTGGTTTGATTTTGATTTTTGTTTGGGTTTTTTTAAGAGGGATGGGAGCATAAAAACTGGCAAAATAATTTCCTTTTTAAAAATCACGGGGACCTGCCTTATACAAAATGTAGTGTTAAGTGAGTAGTACTACTTCCAAAGGATTTTAAGTTTTTCACATTGTGTCTAGTACCAGGAAATACATCCCCTCCACCCTCAAATTTGAAATTAACTGAAGAACCCACCCACAGCTTTTTAAAAGCCAAAATAAAATCATTTTATGTGCATCAAACCATTTCACTTCCAAAAAACTAAAACGTGCACTGAGTTTTAACTGGTATACTGCAAACCATGTTGAAAGGAAATTTCAGTTTGATCAAAATGCTTTTTTTGTTAGTGCATTTAAGAGCAAGCCAACACACAGCATTTCAACAACACTGGGAAAACATAGAAGTAGTCATAGAGGAATGGATTCACTGTACTCTATTAATATGTTTGTCAGGTACTTCACTAGTACATTACTAAGAAATAAAATGTATATTACATATTGGTCATAAGTGTTTACTCTTGCACTAAATCATTTTATATTTATTTCCAGAAGAGACTGCTCTGAATTACTCTTTAGATGGTACCAGATACATAACTACAGCCTGAAGACATTTCAGTGTCTGTTTTTAAGAGGGATGGATTTGGATGGTGATCTCCAGACTAGATCTTCATTTTTCTTTCATTAATTGTCAAATCCTGCTCATCTGATAGAAGAGCACTATCAAAAAAAAATCAATCCTTACAGCTTTAAAATACCCTCTTCAGTGGTGAACTTACATTTGCATCTCAGAGATAATAGCACATATTACAGGATGCTTTTGAGACCCAGGATATTTCCTTGAATGCATAATACCCTGGCCTTGAATCAATACAGTTAATGATAGATCCTTGCTGACATTAGGTAACAAATTACCCATAAATAAGTTTTAAACAGGTTTTTACATACATTTAATGTCAGGAATGTGGCAAGTTTCTTTTTGTCTTATGTCTTTATCTCAGTTTCTAGTGGTACTGCATCCAGGCTCATTTTTAAAAGTTGCCATTTATTTTTAGCATGTGAACCTAATGGAGTTCACAGAATATCTCTCAGGGCTGCTGAAGCAGCAGAGGCAGCACTGGATACGATATGTATGCCTAAGCTTTACAGTGCATAATAAACATGAGAGCTTCATGCCCTGAAAAATAATCACTGGCAACACAGTGCATAAACTGCAAGCTAGAAACTGCAAGCTAGAACATGTTTTATTTTGGGTTATTTCCCAAATGAGGCATCAAACAATAATACAGAATATAGTGTACCTAAGTGCTTATTACTTGAACTTTAGATTTACTTTTAAGAATAAAATATTTACACTCAGTTTCAGAGTATTATTTTTTCTTTTCCTTCTCCCATCCACGTGATTTAATGTAGCAGACTTGATTACAGTGGAAAAAAATCCCCACTGCATTTTTCTCTTTGACAGGAATATCATTCTCTTCCTAGTGATGATTCTTTTCCTTACAGCACTTTCAGATAAATTATGCACGTGGGACACAAAAAGTAACAATGAAATCCTTTAAAAAGGTGACCAGAAAACCGTGCAAGGTTACAGCAGGACACCAGTAATTCCCAGTCCTTGTCCTGGCCTTCCTGAAGAGTGAATTTCCTCCCCAAGGATGCTGCAGAGGAGCTGTGTGTGTGTGCCCAGGCTGCAGACACGCAGAGCCCTCTCTGGGGACTGATGGCTGTGCCCGAGCTACCGGCACAGTCATGAATCAGAGAGTGCCTGACAGAAACAAGGCAATTTAACCAGCACCCATTCCTCACACATTAACATCTGAATAGTGGCTATCTTCTCACTTTATTTCCTTATTCTCCTTACCAGTCTCACTTCCCCAATGTTTTTGTAGTTCCTGTACCAGAAGCTCCATGACTCAGCTTGCACATCTCTGTTGCCCTGTTCTTCTAAATTCTTCTAAGCCTTCTGATGTTTCCATTTTTGTAATGGAGTTTCTCACGCACTTTTATGTAAATAATGTGTGTTTTGCATTCCTTTCTGGAGGAGGAGAAATTTGATGGACTGTTAGTTTGACCAGTGTGGCTAGAGAAGGGCAATTTTATCCTCCAACCCACAGTCACTTTTGAAAGTCTATAAATATTGGAGTCAGAAATAAACTACGTTTTTTTGCCTTGGACGTTTCAACATGTGTGTGTTGTTCATTTTGTATCCTATTGCAACACAACTCCACATTCCCTGTCTGATAACTCCCCCATTCCCCTCCAATCAAAGTTACCTTGTGCTTGCCTTTTCTTTGTTGTCCCTTGTTCTTTAAGAGCTTGTATTTGGGGACAAGCACCCCTTGATAAGCATTCACTTACATCTACATTCAAAACCTAAATGCAGACATATTCCTTTCTAATACTTGTCTCTAACAACAATTTCTTACTCTGTTTTTCTTACCAAAAAGTATTTTATTTAAAGAGTAAAAGAAAAAAAATCTGTTTTAACAACTCTGGAGTTGACTGGTAGGAAATAAAGGCAGCAAACAAGTATTAGAGGCATTGCTAGGGAGGAAAAAAGAGAGCACAGAGAATTTGAATAAGCTCCTGTACTATTTCCTTTGTGTTCACCAGACCCTACTGATGCCTAGAGGGCTACCTAGAACAGAGGCTAGACAGTCTTTAAGGAATAAAGTAGGTATTTATTAAAAGGCCTTCAAAGGATACACCTTGGGCAGTACAAGAGCCTGGCTGTGGCTCTACCTAAGATGTTCCTCGAGTCACAAGTTTTCACATTTTTATAAGTTTTGGCTCATTTACATGTTGGAGTTAATTGTCCAATTACAGCTTCAGGTTATGAAGTCCCATCCTCACAGATTGCTCTCCTCAATTCTCCTTTGTTTGTACTTTTTGGACCTGAAGCTACAATGGTGTCCTTGGTTCTCAGGCTGGAAAAGGATTGTTTTGTCTGACTAAACTGTGAAGAGAACTTGCTAACACTTCATATGAAGTTCAGAATCATACACTAAGGCAGTAAAGAATCTGAAAAATGTGAAAGCTAAAACTTAAGGCATCATTACCAACAAATGCTGCTTGTTGATAAAGGGTGAATTCATTTCCTGGGCAAACTTTTGCCACCAGGATGAGCACAAACACAGATTGCCTGACAACTGCAAGAGCTCTCCTAACAGATGAAGCACAGAGAGGACAAAATCTCTTTTGCAAATAAATAAAAAAAAAAACACAAAACAAAACAAACTGAATAACAACTAGCAAGATAATTGTGCTGTTCACATTCACATCAAAGCCCACAGCAGAGTATAAATGTGTACACTGGACAATGCCAGTCCTGTCCTCTGCAGGCTTGTTTCACACAGCACAACATCATTTCTTCTCTAATGCAGCCGTGCTGTGTCTAATATGTGGGGAAACACAACCTCCCTTCCCATTCCTCAATTTGCCTGATTCATCAGATACCCCTGGCAGAGGGTGCCTGTCATGCATGCCAAGGCACAAAGAGTAGTCACACATTTGTGACTACTTCAAAGCAGAAACTGATCACTGTGCCTAGGCTTTTAAAATAAAACAGGACAGTGTTGGACCACTTTCCTTGTAATCCACTCACTTTTGCCTCAGTCAGCTTCACAAACTATTGCTTGGTTATTTGACTTAATGAATCCCCAAAATGTACTGTTTTACTTGAGTGAGAAGCTTTATATACTGCCATAATTATTATGGTCTCAGTATAACTGTGTGTCCAATTAGCCATTGAAAATCTATCTACATAAATATTTGAAGAGGTGCTTCTAGTGAGCTTGAAGGGAAAGAGCCAGCCAGCTTCTCTCCATCTGAAGTTCCTCAGAGAGGCTAATTACCAACATGTCTCACCTCAAAAAAGCTGGTAATGAGATTTCCCATTTATATGTTTGTACAAGATTCAGCGTTTCACCCTGGGTACTAAACCTGAGACTCTTCAGTTAAAAATGGAGGGAGGAGGAGAGATCATTATTATCTCCCACTGTAACAGGGGGTCAAACACAAGAGAAACACAGCTGAAATTTTAAAAGGGTAACACTAGTATTAGCAAATGAAAAGAACAATTTGTTTGGGGTCTTTTAATTGATAAATACAATAACTTTATCTCCTCCTTGAGAAAAATAAATCCATTTAAAGGTGAAAAATTAAAGAAACCTATAAAATCTCAATCATGGAGAGACATTGTACAATAGATGCCAAAGTATATGGCCCCATGTGTGACAAACAAGTAAAAAGGAGAGAGACATTTCTAATTATTTCAATTCTCACTAAGAGTCAATAACGCATCATCACCTTTCATGAACATTTGTAACTGTTGTCCATTTTGGATGTTGCAAACAAATAATACCACTTGCATGTTACCTTAGTCTGATTGAGGTAAGAGAAATTTCAATGTGACTGGGCAGCAACAAGTTACCTGCTATCCAGTACATCCATAAAACAACAACTGGGAGGCCTTAAGCTGTGATGGTGTTCACAGGGGTCTTAGGATGAGGGAAGAGACGAGGATCTGACTCCATGTTTCAGAAGGCTTGATTTATTATTTTGTGATATATATTGTACTAAAACTATGCTAAAAGAATAGAAGAAAGGATTTCATCAGAAGTCTAGCTAAGAATAGAAAAGGAATGATAACAAAAGCTTGTGTCTCGGACAGAGAGTCCAAGCCAGCTGGGCTGTGATTGGCATTAGTTAGAAACAACCACGAGACCAATCACAGATGCACCTGTTGCATTCCACAGCAGCAGACAATCATTGTTTACATTTTGTTCCTGAGGCCTCTCAGCTTCTCAGGAGATAAAAATCCTAAGGAAAGTATTTTTCAGAAAATATCATGGCTACATTAAGTGTTCTGGTTCCTCACCATATTCTCCAGAGTATTCCTATGTGGGACAATCAATTACTTTAGAAGTGGCATGACAGGAGGAGAGATAATTTTATAATCATCAGGAAGGGAAGAAGGAGGAGAGCTACCGTCTAGCTGCAGATGATTACCAAGAAGTTCTTCCAGCATGCAGTGAGGTGCTGGGGAGCATCCTGGAAACAACCTGCGGCGAGGAGCATGGCCAGCCCATCTCTCCAGCCTTTTCTGTTCATCTTCGTGCCAAGAACAGCACACAAGCTGAAAAGGAGAAGCCATGATGTCATTTGATGGCCACTTATTAAAAATTAACATAAAGAATGGCTGTGAAAACATGGAAAATTACATGTGTGCAACACCAAAGTATTTGTGAGATTCTTGTTGCACAGGGGATTGAAAGAGGTGTAACCAAGGAACAAGAGCAAAAAATGCTGCTTGATGTTACCAGTGAAAATTTTTATCAGTTCAGGACTGTAAACTGAGCTACTCTTTATGCCTGTAGCTATATCCTGATACACCTCAGATGAGCCTTGTGGTCTTATTAGCAGGACAAAAGGGAACTCTGCATTTTCAAATCACAGCCTCTGACTGACTGCAAACAGAAGCTGGAAAAGCAGAATAGCTCCAGCCTGCAATGTTTGGGTGGTAAAACACTTCCACAGAGCTGAGAGGGAAACTGCTGAATTCTCACACTTTCTTTTTATTCTGACCTTTATGAAACAGCCACACTGTGATCAAAGGCAGCCTCCTATCTTCTCAGACCAACAGTCAGAGCAGCTTTATTTGCTCAAGAGAATATATTTACATGCCAGTATAGAGCATTTGACAACAGCTGAACTAACACATGCAGCAAAGTTTGGCAGCTGAAGGGCAAATAACTGATTAGCAAAGATGAATGGAAAAATGTTATTATTTGTGGTTGTTGTTGTTGTTACCAAACAATGCCAGCTGCTCATGACAATACTGTTTATGAAACTGGAGATTTTTCTCTACAATTCAAATTTTTATGTGTTTTTTTTTTTTTTAATGGGAAAGTTGGATGGCATGCAATCAAAATAACCTTTTGCTTTAAAAAGGAGAAAATTAAACTCCAAATAATTTCCAGTAGCAGCTCAAAAAAGATGATATTTTGCTTCTGTCATGATATTAAAAAAGACAAAAAGGTATAAATAAAACAAAATTCACTTAGGCTTATGAAGTATAGAAAAATATTTTTCTTCTGTGATTTCCTGCATTATCAAAAGTAAATAGTATAATTAATCTATCATGCTAGAAGTGCATGGAATAAAGGTTTTTCAAAGCCTAGAAAGGTGTTTTATAGCCTGTGTGTTTCCATGGTAAAACAAAAATGCTATCAGACAGATATCCAAGGCTCTCTCAGAAGTACTTTTAGCAGGACTTTAAACTTCTAGAAGGAGTACAAAAAATAGATTATAACGCTGTCAGAAAGTTCCCTTCTCTCCTCTGTGAGATTACTTGTATCAGCCTTTAGTACAGGCAGCATGTGAAGGGGAAGGGGCTGGTTTTTAAGGGTAGCACTGGCCCAGCACTCAAACCAGCAGCAGTCTGGTTCCTCCAGAGACTTCCCAGCAAGGAACACTGGAGCAGGCTGAAGGTACAGAATACTCTTTAAAATTAAGAGTACTTGCTTTCACTTTGGAATAAAATTAGTTCAGTGCAGAAACAAATATTTATCAGAGTCATAAAACCACTTGAACTTACATCCTATTATTATTACTTGCAGCTATAGCTGCAAATACCCCCAATAGAAAGAGCAACAATTTTATTCCAAGCTATTCAGAACACATTTTGAAACATCTTGAAAGTTTTAATAAACTAAGTCCCTGGCCATGCAAGGAAAAGGAATTGATTTGAGTAGTACCTTAGATGCAATGTTACAGGCAGCAGAGCTTGTTAAAGCATAAAAGATTTTGCTTGAAAGGGAGATCTGATGAAATATCTTTTTATCTTCAAATCAAAAGTAAGTAAGTAAAAAAAAAAAAAAAAAAAAAAAAAAAAAGAAAAAAGAGAGAAGTCATAGCTTTCCAAGAATAGAGTCATTACAAGTGGGGAGTTCAGGCAAATTAAGGTACTTATTAGAACAACAGCATTAAGAAATCCAAGTTCCCTAGGTAGGTTTGATAATTAACTCTTTTGATAATATTCTAAAAATAGCCTTCTCTTCTCATGTAGCAGTAGATTTTGTTGAGCTGACATTTTCTAGTGAAATACCTTTCACAGTTTTCAATAGGTGCTCTGAAATAGCTCTGTCAGACCCTGTACATGCTGGCTTAAAAAGCAGAGCCCACAGTGCCGAGCTATTGTTGAACTCTCTCTCCTGTGAAGCAGCTGCTGCATTTTCCCTCTCATTAACACTGCTGTCTGTGCAGGGGGAGTTGAGGGATTTTGCAGTGCCTCCTTTAACATAACTCATACTCCATTCCTATTTTGGGGCTGGGATGTCCTTTATTAATGTCCATGTGAGACAAAGAGAGAAGAGAGACACTAGAATTTCATGAGGCACTTCAGGTGCTGACTGCACCTGGGTGCTCCAGGCACCAGTGACAGAGGACAGGACCTTCCAGAGGGTGCCTCAGAGCCAGACCCCTCTGCAAGCACTTACCCTTGGTTGTTCTCCACTCACTGCAGTGGGAATCATGGGGAACAAGACAAACTACCTTACCCGAAATTTAGGGACTGCAATTTGGGTAGTGTGGATGTTAGAGCTGTAAAAACCATTGTTAAGGGGCAATTACACGATCCAAATGACTCTGGAGCTCCATAATAAGACTTTAGGACTATCTTGTGGAAATCCAGGCTTTATTCAGGATAATTCAGGGATGTAAGAGAGACAAAAAAAGTTTTTGCTGTGTTTCTTATTTATATAAACAAGCTTTTCTCTTTTCCCCTTTGTTAGGAACAGACCAATATTTTCATCCTTCAAAAAAATTCCTCTGCTTCCTCTTTCCCTGTCCTGATGGCTAATTCCTGCAGGTAAGAAACTCTTCTCCCTTGTCTCATAGTGTCAGAACCACCCCTGGCCACTAAGCAGAGCTTCATCCTTGACACCTTTAGGGTCCAAGTTTGAGGCAGAATGCTTGGCACAGTAAAGCATGCCAGCACTTAGAAGCCTGAATGGTTTTGGAGTAGATTACAGAGCTTTTGGGACACTAGTCAGACTGAAATAAAAGGGTTAGACCAAACCAGCTTCAAGCTTCCTCTTGGTTTCTTTTTATTTTGCATCAGTTTCTCAATTTTGTTCGAACACCAGATTTTCAAGGCAAGTTAAACAAGAAGCATTTTCATACTGCCTCTACAATCGTCTCACAAATTATGGCCTTAGATTTCTACTTCCTTGAATAGAATTATAACTTAGGTGAAAATTGCTCTTATGCTCACTTTAATAAGGCTTCTATTGAATGTGAATTCATCTGGAGGCATGATGAGGCACAGAACCATTTCAAGCACAGGAGTCGCTCATGTCTCAGATCAGAGACTCAGAGTGTTCTCAACATAACCAAGCCAAATATAGTGCCAGAAATATCTTGGGAATGGCCTTTCCTTGTTGCTGGGCTCATCCCTTTGCAGTGAACCATGTTTTCCTTCAGTGGGTGCTCCAGCAGCACTCCTTTAACCAGCAGCAGAGCCAGCTCACATGTTCCTGCCTTCCCCATGCCCCTCTGCTGCAGCTGCTCATTTTCATCTGTCCCCCAGAGCTTCCCTCTGCTGTGCTTGCACAACAGTGTTCTGCTGCTGGGAAAAACACCCTGAGCTACACTCCCATCATTGCTGCAAAATGTGCAGTGCCAGCCACTGTGTTTGGTCTGGCAGTATGCAAAGTTTACCTTCACCGAGCATTCCTCTTCCAGCTATCTATGAAAAAGGACAGATTTCTGAACTTTTAGGCTAAACATTGCTATTCATTAGGTAACACAGTGGAAATTAATTTTATGTAACACAAACAAGAAAAACTCTCAGATCTGGTCACTAGCTCGGTTTAGAAGCTATTTTAACATGCAAACAAATTTGGAGATGAAAAGTCTGGATGATGACACTCCCAAGCCTGTTTGCTGGAAATGGGGGGAGGTGTTTCAGATTGCTAATGAACTTGCAATTCTTAGTGGATA
This sequence comes from Melospiza georgiana, assembly GCF_028018845.1. Taxonomy (NCBI): domain Eukaryota; kingdom Metazoa; phylum Chordata; class Aves; order Passeriformes; family Passerellidae; genus Melospiza; species Melospiza georgiana. The sequence goes on from NC_080431.1 coordinate 110,725,421, forward strand.
TCGTTGCATTTGAGAATTTAATTATAAAGGATTGGGCTGACACATTCAAAGCTACATTTGAGAATCAAATGTTCAGTTCTCACCACAATGAAAGAGTGAAATAGTAACACTTTGCATAAATACTGCAGCATAAGCAAAGAGGCCTGCGAATAGGGTGAGCAGGGCAGGGGAGAGAAGCAGAATATGCCTGACAATACAACAGTGATAACAATAATATTGGTATAGTTTGACAGAGCTAGTTTGTTAGAAAGTGTCAAGATTTGACCCAACAAACACAGAAGAAACAAGAATTCCTTACGAAAAGACTGCACAACCATTCTTAATTGGATTCACCACTGGCTTAATTGTCAAGAGCAGAGTTTGCTTGCTAATCATTCTAAATTTGGAATTCAGCTATATGTCACAGTACTTAAACATTTATGACACACTTCTTCAGGTGCTTGGGCCTGAAATAGAGTTACATGAGGCCTGAATCATTAAATACTGAAGTAATGTTCCTGTATAATAAATAAGTGTTTTCATAAAGTGACAGGTATTTTAATCATGTTTAATCATGAGAAATATCGTGGAATTGTTTGGTTTGGAGGGTAACTCCAAAGGTAACCTTGTTCCAGTCCCCTGCAGGAACACCTTCCCCCTTCCACTAGACCAGGTTGCTCAAAATTCCATCCAAGCTTTTTGTTTCCCAATTTATACCAAGAGCAGGATTCAATGTAAGTCAAGTTCCTTTTCTATTTTTTTTTTTTTTCATTTTGCTGTAAACAAGAATAGGTCCAAGTCCTTCCTCAGGGATTGCTCTCTGGTGAGCCTGCATAGCCGCCACCCCGCGCTGCCGCATCCTCGCGGGCTTTAATATTTGCAGTTTAAAATAGAGAAAAGATAAGCCCATCGAGGAGGGGAATTTCTCCATTATCTCAGGGAATTAATACAACATCTGCAATTAGGCACAGGAACTTATTTCATATATATGCATATAGATGTGAATAGAAATAAAGGTTGGGTTTAAACTCTGGTTGGAGCACTATAGACTGAAACCACAAAATGACTCAGAATCCCAGCTAACTATGTTCATTTTCTCTTCTTTCACACCTTAACCTTTTACTTTATGAGTCAAAACCAGAAGCTTAAAATGCAGCAAGTTAGCCTAATGTTTTAGTTACTATTTTCTCTTCCATATTAGCTTGCCTTTTGCCTTTGTATCATTCATTGTCTTCTATATCTTAAAAAAAAAAATCGGAGAAATGCTCGGTGCCTTTTCCACAAAACTCACTCAGATCGTGGCTGCAGAAGCTCTACTTGGCCGCGGGATGGGGCTCTCCGCACACAAGTGACATCCCCTCTGCACACAAGTGACATCCCCTCCGCTCACAAGTGACATCCCCTCTGCACACAAGTGACATCCCCTCCGCTCGCAAGTGACATCCCCTCCGCTCGCAAGTGGGTTGGACTCGATGATCTTAAAGGTCTCTTCCAACCTAAAAATTCTGTGATTCTGTGACATCCCGAAGTCGCCGCGCCCACGGAGCGCTCCGCACCAGGGACGGTCCCGGAGCGCCTCGGGGACAGCGGGGAGGGGACGGGGAGCGATCCAGGTCTGCAAGAGGCAAAAACAGCGCAGAGAGAGCTGCTCGCATTTAATCCTTCAAAATAGGACTCAGCTATGAGAGTTTGTGTTAGCTACAGAGGAATGAACGGGGTGGTGACACTGAAAGTGTGTACTACGTGTGTTGGTGGCCCAAAGCAACACCTTCGCATTTAATCCTTCAAAATAGGGCTCAGCTATGAGAGTTTGTGTCTGCCACAGAGAAATGAAGGGGTGGTGACACTGAAAGTGTGTACTTCGCGTGTTCATGGCCCAAAGCAACACCTCACGCCTACCAATATCTCAGAGCTCACCAAAAGGACTCAAAAGAAGAAGAACCATAAAAAGCTCAGAAGTAAGGGGTGTTGTAATTCTGCTCCTTGTTTTGGTTTGGTTTTTTTTTTTTCTTTTTAAATCTGTGTCACAGAATCACAGCTGAAAGGGACCCCCAAGGATGAAGTTCATCAAGTTCAACTCCCAGCCCTGCACAGAACAGCCCCTGAGAGCCTGAGAGCATTGTCCCAACACTTCTCAAACTCTGCCAGGCTGGTGCTGTGAGCACTGCCCTGGGGAGCCTGTTCAGTGCCCAGCCACCCTCTGGGGAAAGAACCTTTTCCTGATATCCAACCTAAACCTCCCCTGACACAACTTCAGGTCATTCCCTTGGATCCTGTCAGTTTTTATTGTTCATAAAACCATAAAAATTGAGACCCATATGGCTTTTATTTTGCCCCTGGAAATAGGGAAATACACTTATGCCCATTTTGTACTTGCTGAACAGAAAAACAAAGGGAGGCTTTTGGTAAAGGTCACAGAGGAAGTTCATAATAGAAAAGCAAACAGTGTGAGCCTGCCAGGCATCGACCCCGTGTTTGCACCACTGAAACACCCTCGTTCCTAATGGTCTTCTCATTATTCATCCCTCCTGTAAAGAGAAGTCCTTTTTGCCCCTGCTGTTCAATACTACTCATATTCACCGTTTATTAAAAATAAATAAGCTGCAATTCCAGTTTGACCATCTAATGCTGTATGTGGGATAACTCAAGGCTGCAAATGTACCGAGCAGGCTGAGCTTGTGAGAGAGGAATAAACACACGGGGGAGCTGCACGGCCTGTGATGGTTTCTAACCTTAACAGAAGCAAACACAAAAGCAGCAGAAAACATTTGATGCACATTTTACCTGCAGCTTCTATTCCTTCTACTTTTGCTATGAACCAATATGGAGGAATTTATTTTAGTTTTTTTTTCTGATGAAGGTTAGGTTCCTCATCCACTCCAACCCAAACAATTACTTTTTTTATATGGTTGTTCTTCAGCCTTGGTCTCCACTCATTTTTCCTTGTACAGCCTTGTCCATTTTCTGATACAGCAAGTTTAACTCTATTAGATAGGATGCCACACACTCATTCCTTTTTATGTTGCTAAAATGTCACTTCTATGTGTTGTCTTCTCTGAATCTTATTCCCTTCTCAAGTCTGCCATAAACTCCTACCATTCTGGGGAAAAAAAAAAAAAAAGAAAAAAAAAAAAAGAAAAAGAAATCTGTCATATTTTAACCCCAGTCAACAACAAAACACTGTGAAGATATTGACTCACTATCCCCCAGCTCCAGCAGTGGAATGGGGAGGAGAATCAGAAAAAAAACAAACCCAAAACTCATGGATGGAGATAGGAATATTTTAAGATTTGAAGCAAAGTAAATATTTCTAACAATACAGTGACAGTAATAATATTAACTCTAATGGAAGATAAGAGAGATTAATAAAACCCAAGAGAAACAAGTGATTCCCAACACAATTGCTCAGCACGCATTGACCAATGCCCAGCCTTTCCCTGAGTAGTCGGTCCCTGATGGCCAGCTCCTCCCAATTCATGGACTGGGCATGATGTTCTGTGGTGTGGAAAGTCCCTTTGGACAGTTCAGGTCACCTGTCCTGGCTTTGCTCCCTTTGTTCCCATCTCCCTGGCAGAGCATGAGACACTGAGATGTCCTTGACTCGGGGTAAGCCCTGCTCAGCAACAACTGAAACATCTCTGGGCTATCAACATTGCTCTCATACTGAATACGAAACACAGCACAATATCACACACCAAGAGGACAATTAGCTCCATTCCAGCCAAAACCAGCACAAAATCTCATTTCACTGAATCTAGAAATTAAATTTAGTTCCTGAAAACCTAGCTAATTAAAAACTGAAGGCAAATGCAAGACAGCTGCATGTAAGCTTTTTTCCAGCTCTCTCAGTGGAGCTGATTTTACCTTGTGACTGCTCAGTAGACTTCTGTTTTCCCATTCTGCACCCTCAAAATGCACAATTCCCCTCACCAGCAGTGTATTCTTCCCTGCTGAGCTGTCCTTTCCATACAGAAACTTCCTGTGACAGACCTGTGTACCATAAGAAACGTGTATACTTTGGGGCTGGAAATGTAAAATCCCACAAATCACATATTCATATGTGATTTCACAGAAATATTTCCTGAGAGAAAAACTTAAGAGTCAAGGGTAATGACTGCTCTTGGAGAGCCAAGACCCACTGTCACAGTGGGGAATCATAGGATGGTTAGGGTTGGAAGGGATTTTAAAGATCATCTCATCCCAGTTCTCCTGCCATCGGCAAAGACACCAAGTATTTCTTTTAGAAGAGAAAAAAAAAAGAAACTATAAAAAGTTCCAGCTTTCAAAATTGTTTAAGGTTTACTTATACCTTCAGTAATTCAGCTTCAACAACGAAAACATACTTGCTTTGGGAAAACACCACCATTCCAAATAATGGAAACAGACTAAGACCCAAGGGCAGCCTCGGGCATGCACAGCCCCACCATGGCCAAGCTGCCAGAACTCCAAGTTGCCTGTGGGCAAATGCAAGGACTGGATCTTCTGGGAAACCTGGGAAAATGCTTGGTAGATGATCTGCTGGGAGCCAACAGTGTTAAGGAGCAGCATCTCTTTAGCAAGTGAACCCTTGAAATACTGTTAGGCACTCCCCTCCCAATTCTTGAGCATTGTGAAAATTACTTTTGTGGTCAGAGACCCGTTGCTTTAGGCAGTGGTTAGTATGATTCCTTAAAATATAATTCCTTCCACAAACTCTCTTAACCCTATAGAGAAACCTAGTTTTTTGCTGGTCTGCTTAAATTCTTTTTGGAAACCTCATACAGAATCTTGTTGTGTCTTGAAACTTATTTCTGATGTTCAGACTGACTTCATGAATGGTCACTGTATAGGCAGTGTCTTGTACCATCCTTTCCTCAGCAAGAACACCTGGCAGTAATTTACCACTAGTTAAACTGTTGCCATTTAGACTAAACTTACTGCTTTTGTGCCTAGCATAACTTAATTACTCACTAATTTCTCTTTTAAGCCCCAGTAGGTCTAAATTGGTAAAAATTTTCAGGATTACAGAAGTCTTCTATACAGTGCAAAATGTTTGAAACTGCTGCATCACAGGCAATATGAAACAAGTTGCACAACATCTACTTCTGGTTAATGCAGTATTCTAATTAACCCATTTCCAAGGAGCTCTTTCTTTAGGTTTTTTTGCCTCTCAGAAGTGCTGAATACTACTGATACCACAATAAGTCTGGTATTTGGCCAGATTTATTTCCCCTTTCTTAAAAGTATCTCCCACATTTTTTGTTTTTCAGCAGTACAGTACCACTCTCATTTGGATTTGCTGAAAGCTCTCTTGCCAGCTTTGTGTGCCAGCTCCTCCAGCTTTCTGTGGTAGAGGTTCCCTGATACATCCCTACTAAATGCAATGCATGCACCACGGAATTTTGCTTCTTTTCAAGCTGATCATTTTTGTTTCTACATCCTCCTTTTAGCTAGCTGTCCTGCCTTATCAAAACATCCTTTGAAAACCAAGTTAGTATTTGTGCTTGTTTATAGGAAATAGTAACTGGGCTCAATTAGAGACTGTCTTTACTGTATTTGTTTCCCCCCTTCACTATTAAAAAGTTACAGCATTCCAGGCCTGTTATGAATTCTTTTCTTTACATTGCCAAGAGAAAGGTGAAAAGTTCCTTGTAAAAGGGTATATTGGATTTCTGAAGCTTTTGATTATTTTTGCCTGGCTATAAATAAAAATAAATGTTCACACAATGTCCACTGGAAACCAGCTGGATCAAATGTCTTGTTCAGCCCCATCAGAACCCTGCCATGACTTGTGCCAGCAGATCACGTACACTGCTCAATAGAGAGGGATCTGACATCTGAAAGGTGCATTTTTAGTGCAGAGTGTTTGGAATAGTTCAATTACAAACAGTGCTTTTCAAGGATACAGCCACTCAGTGTAATGATTTCATCTGTTTCCTTGGGGGAATTATGTGCTGAATCCACACAGAGAGTCTGATTGCATTTACCACCTGCAGGTGTTTTTAAAGTCTTTTCCTGGGTTTAGGAACTTTAGAGCTTCACACATCCAGTGGGTCTGATTATGGGTTTTAGAGTAGGTAGCAAATTATTTCTCATGTATAGGCATTATTTCACCAAAGTCTCTCGATGTATCAGATGGCATATCAATTTTGCACATAGTTTATTAAAAAGCCCTACCAACAGAGAAATATTTGTACAGTGGATCCATTATTATAACAGAATGCTGAGTTTCTCAGTGAGCCCAAATCTACTTTTTAAACAGTCTGTGGAACCAGCTGTATGGTAATAAACCTCTCAGCAGAATATTTTGGGCTTTCTAAGAATTCCGTAACACATTTTGGTTTATTTGCACTTCTGCTTCATGTCTACTCACATTTAAGTGGAGGAAGCTCTTTCCTTGGTACTACAAGATACATTTCCATCTGTTACTGTACTCTCAAACCATTATATGTTATGCAGTCGAGAAGCAGGGCTCCATTCTAACATTTTATGCTTCTGCATTAGTCTATGGTCTTTGAGCACAAATATTGCCTCAGTATTTAGATCTGTGACTTAACTTGTTTACTTAAATCTCTGATTAAAGAACAAATATTATGAGCACAACAAACTCTTGGAGACTTATTTTAATAATCATTAGGATGTCTTGTGTGCCTACAAAAAGTATGCAAATAAATACTTTAAGCCACTGATTAAATCCCTGCAGGTGTTGTAGTTGAAATTTACTTGTGGACTACTGCAAAGCCTGTAGAAGCAGCTGAACTTCACAAGAAAAACTTCACTTTTGAACACTATCCTTCCTTTGTTTTGACTTCTGACAGGCAGCATTCTTATGACTGGGCAGATTGCAAATGTACCACCACAAAGAAGCACAGAAACATCTAGAAACTCTGAACACTACAGAACCTTTCCAGATCGTGAGTCTGGCAATATGTTTTAGACCCCTTTTGGGAACTTTAAGTACTATAATCCCCCAAAGACAGAACAGGTCTCTTGTAAGGATGACATTTAAGTCAGAGCTCTTTTAGCAGAAATGCTTATAAATTTGAGCATTATGAAATACCACAGGAAAAGAATGGTGATGAACAGTCTATATCCCCATTAAGCCCTTCATTGTAAGAGGCACTAAAATAGCTGTGACTGTGGGTCACTCTGCTGCTTAGCAAAGAATTTAATTCTTGATTTGCTAGATTCTGCAAATACGAATTCTCAAATTACAAAATCAGCTTTATTCCACTTTTCTAACAAGAGCAATTTTAACAGAGCACTTCTGCCCATCAGACTTTGAAAATGTTTCTCATGCACAGCAGTGTACTGGGTACTTCACAAAACTTACACAATTATTAAAGTCTCTTTTAATTCTGCTTTTATAATGGATTACCTCATATAGCATATTTTATTACCGATTGCATTACATTGGAAGATGTTCATGTATTTCAGTTAATTTTTTCTCCCCATTCAGGAGCCTGGAAAAATGTGGAAGTGAGAAAAGTGGGCTTATGTGTCTTCTCTGTGTAACAGGCAGAACCACAGGAAATCTGCACTTTGGCATCCTTGATATCCACCTACTCATACCAACAACCAGTCAACCAGTCTGGATTCAGTAAATCTCTATGCAAGTGTGCAACCAGCTGTTATGATACTGAGGGAGAAAAACCCTTTCTGAAATATGAGGGGGAATGAGAGTGGGTTCCTGCATATTCTGCCTGGGACTTTCCACATACTGTAAGTCACCTTTTCCCTCCCATGTCTGTGATCTCTCTCAGCTCTGTGCCACCTATAAAGCTTCCCTTCTTAGATAGAACTATTAAAAAAAATCAGGGAAATTGGTTCCAATCCCTGCAAGTTCCTCTCTAATTCCTGTTAATTGTACTAATGTGTAACCTGGATGTGGTTTGTTTTACTGAAAGCAAAGTTGAGCAGATTCTGCATGGACATACGATATCTGCCACATCAACAAGCAAACTGCTTCAACTCTTTCATGGCTACATTCATTTTTCCTTTTCATAACTTCAGCATACAGCTCAGAGGGTGAGCCACTAGAGGAGCTGGACCTCAGCTTGGCTCCAGCTCCTTTTCTGAGTGACCCATGAGGCTGCAGTGGCACCTCCAAGCACAGAGGAGCAGGTCAGGTTCCTGTGGAACAGGAGTGTCCCTGTGGAGGTACCAGTTGTGGGTTTCTCTGGGTCTGGATGGAAGGCACTTGAGATGGTAGTTTATGTTTGGACTCAGTTGTTTATTATCTTACCAGTGAAGCAGTTTCACTACTGTGAGTTCTGCAGCTTTTCATTAGAAGGCACAAAATGGCCAACAATCTCTTGGTACAAGGTCTTTTAAGACTAAACTATCCAATGAAGAACTGACACCTGGATTATTTTCCCTTTTAACCCAATCACTGATCCCAAAGAGCTGCAATGGGGACTTTTCTGCCCAATCACAAAATGCCGCCCAAACCCAAGAAGAAGAAGGAAGAAGAAGCATGAAGAAGAAACCCAGGACAGCACCCTGAATCGCTTCCAATCCACAACATACTAAAAATCCCAAAACCTAAATTTCTCACCAAGTGATACACCTACACTACTCTCTGTAATCTATTTCACACTTTTGTGGATTCCAGTCTATCTTGAAGTGTGGGAAACTTTCTCCATGAATGAGAGTCAAAGCCACTGCTCCCCTGGGGGTCAGGGCACCCCAGAGCAGACAGAGAAATATTCCTGGTGCCCTGGGTTCCCACATGTCCCAAGTCTCACGTGCCCAGCCATGGGCACAGCTGCAGCCTGGCAGCTTTTCCCTGTCTTCTCCAAAACAGAATTTACAATCTGGTTTTGACAGCCTGACACAGCTTTTGGGAGAGACGGAGAATGAGAGACTATAGATACCCATGCCTGACTTTAACCCCAGAGAGCAGCCTGGAATGACAATGGAGGGAAAGATAACCCTTCAGGACATGGTCTGTGTTATCTTAAAGATGTGGATGTTGCTGAAAAAATAGTGAAAAAATAGTGGCTGAAAAAATAGTTAAGGATGAGCTGTGCTCAGATGTAGACAAAGCACTGTAATTCTCTAAAGTTACTGAAGATGAGTCCCCTTTAATTTCTTGTACTGTTTTGAAAACCAGGGGCCAGAGGAGGCACATCCAAGCTGACTTTCCCACAGGTAGAAAAGTAGGAGCATGAGATCAGCAGTCACTGATAGCTGAAAGCCTGATTTGTGGCCAGGGTTCACTGCTACTTGTGGTACAGTTTGAGTGTACATTTACAGGGACTGGCCCCAGCCTCAGCAGGTAAACTTACTTATTTTCTTTTTTAAAAGTCATATTTGGATTATAATACAATAATTATACATCTTATCTTGAAATTAATTTCAGTAGCACTCAGACCTTTAATCATGATCTGTAAGATTTACTGGACCATGAAATTCTTTCAACTTACTGAGCTGTGTCAAGGCTATGTTTATTTTATATTTCCCAAGAGAGGCTATAGTGGGATATATTTCCTTCTGTAGCAGCAGACAATTTGTCCACTGCTAATTCCAATTTCTACAGTCCAACAGCTATGACCACATAAGTCAAATAGCTTCAAAAAGAAATTAACTATTAAAATGCAGTTTGTGTTGTGTCATAAAAATGTTATCCAGATAATGGGTTAGAATCTTGGTTTTTATTTTCACATAATATTTTTCATATTTCTATAATTCTTATTCTTGCCATGACCTAGCTTGGTGCATGGAACCAGTCTATATATGAGCCATAAAACATATCAATGTGTCTACAAAATAAGCAAAATATCCTTAAAACATTTTATTCCTCTCTAAGAAAAATCATATGTATCTAAATAAATATCCTCCATGTAATAGAGATTGAATCAGGAAATTTAATAACAATATATTTGGACACCATATTGCTATTAAATGTATATAGCCAGGTTATTCAAAGTTCTTACCAACCCATTTTGTATTCAAAATTCATCATTCTTCATGCAACTTTACATTCTTATGAGTAACAATTGTAAGTCCAAATTTCCTCCAAAACTGAAGTTATCTTAGGTATTCACTCCAAGGTCATGTTTTATCTACTCACATTCATGTGTCTTCCTCTTAAGTGAGTTGGAATAAACAGATTTTTTCAAACTGAAAGATGAAGTTGATGCAAGAGGTTCGACTGGTTCCTAGAGTTTGCAGAGCCCAACTTTTTCAAGAACCCAGCAAGGCTTAAGAGTAAAGAAACGATGCTGTATGTTCCACAAAACTTAAAGTCAAATATTTAACTAAGGATTAGTGAAGGAAGTTTACAAGCAAAGAAAGGTACCTATAAAAGAACTTTCACCTCAATTTCGCAGTACATTTTTGTACTCTTGCCTGTGAGAAGCCATCAGAGAAAGAAAAACTCAGGTTACACAGTTTGACCTCTTTCTAGATTGTATTCTCAGCTTTACAACTCTTTTTTTTACCCTGAATTATTCAAATATCTTTGAGTTCAAAAACTAAATTACAAATGTAAAGCCCTCTGCAGTTGCCCAACTGTTTTACAGCCTAATCTGCAGTTCCTGTCCTCCCTATTCTACTTATTCTGCTGGATCAATATAATATGCAGCTATTGCCCACATTATGAATTATTTGGGTGTCTCCAGAGTTTAAGCCAAAACTTTTTACTGTCTGCACGTTCTCTTCCTGTAGTTATCACCACATCCTTCACAACATGAAATATCATTCCAGTCACATGCACACATGGTAGAGTTCAGCATCTTCAGTACATTATCAGTGTTCTGCAATAGCTTCACATGACAATACATGATGCATTTTCTTCAGTCCCATTTCCAAATATGCACTGAAATTTTTAGGGGTCTGTTGTCAGCCACAGTGAAGTGAATTAGCTATTTGAATTATCTATTCTGAGCTATTTGTTACTCAAACACTTAAGTTGTTTTTCCCCAGCTGCTTGTGCAAAGACTTTTTCAGAGTCCTCCTGAATTGTTTGACTGAAATGAAATTATTTTTCCTCTAGATCACAAGAAATAGATAGAAGATGTGATATATTACAACACCTTGGAAAATAAATTGAATTTCATTTATTTCGCCCCCTATTTCTCCTTGTAATCTCATCACAGCCAACCATAATAGTAAAATTTTATTTCATGGGAAATTAAACATGATCTGTTTTACACAAAGAACAATCTGGGCAGAAGAACTTGCAGGGATTACCTGAATTCTGGAATGGCTGAGTTTCTCTGATGATTCAAGTAGAAGTCTGGAACTAATATTTTAAATGTCCAATGGATTAAAGTGCTTGTTTTACTGACATCTGAAGCTGTGATAGTCAGATCAGATGCTTTAAATGATCCCCAAAATCTGTTGCACAGTTAGAAGGAATAAGTAAACCAGTTAAGGAGAGACCTAAATAAATCCTTCACAGAAATGTAAAAAATAAACCATGGGGTTTTGTTGTTTTTTTTTTTTTTTTCCTTAGGTTTATAGAATTTCTGAAATTATCTTGCCAATATTCACCACTTTGTGTCTTAATATCTGGATATACACTGAATGACAGCTGGCAGTAATTGTGTAGTACATCACAACAACTCATTTAATCACTTAGGAAAAAGTGCCAATAAACACAAATGAGAAATCTACTAGCAACACATTATTGTAATTCATGTGTTTATAACCTTGTGCAGCCTAAGAAATCAGTTCATACCTTCTATCATGAATATTATCTTCTAATATTGTTGGATAAGACAGATCATATATGATTGTGAATCCACTCTTCAGAATAAAAACAATAACTACCACTTCTCCCTCAGACTCTTGCTTCAGAGCTTGTAGGGCATCCTCAAAGATTCCCAAAAATTAAAAAAAAATTTTTAAAAATAGGGAAATTTAACACCCCTTTTTGTATATTTAAATTTTAACTTAATGTCATCAAGATCAGGCTGCAGTCTACTAAAAACATGAACCATCAGATGCCCATCAACTCACCTTCCAACTGGTTTACATTCAGCTGGTCAATTCCTGTTATTTTGACCAACCACAAAAGGTGCTGTCCAGAAAAATGTCAACCTGTTACAAAACCCCAAATTCTATTATATGCCAATTTCAGTAACAGCACAGTTCAAACACCTCTTGTTAGAATTTGGTATGACAGGTTTCTAAAACTCATCAGTTCCAAAGGTAAGGTAGAGAGTCAGGAAAAGATAAGCAGAAGAGTTGAGTGAGTTGCAGGCACATACTCTACACTTCCATCTCATAATTCTGCTTCTGTTTTGTCATCATGAGAGAGCATTGACCTATGTGACTCACTGAATAAAAACAAAAATCCTCTGATTGTGGCTACTTCCCTGTCTTACTGAAGTGAGCCCCTGTGCAGCCACTTCCTTAAGAAAAGATGGCAATGATGGCTGTCTTGTGCCCTCTCTCCTTTTTAACTACACCCTCATAATATCTATAAAAATGTAGCACCTCTGGAACCTGTGCTGTCAGGTTAAACACGTGGCAAATTTGTCAATGGTTGCAAACTGGGGAAGAAAAGGAAGGAAAGAGGACGAATAGAGATCAGCACTGTAAATTTTCATCTCTGGTTTCCTTCAGGAGATGAACTAGGTGTATCAGGAGAGAAGTAACAGATGTAGTCAAAGATGAACTAATTTATACAATAGTCCTCAATATTAGTTAAAAATAATGATTTTCTGACTGCTGAAAGCTCTTCATCTGTACTGAACCTACTTTGAAAATAGAAGGGCTTTCTGTATCTTTCCACTGTGACAGATAATAGTATCTTGAAAAAAAAAAATTAAAATGAGCAGAAAATTTCTATTTCTTTCTGTCCTCCAGAGAGTTCAGGTAGCTCCTAAAACACCCCATAAAACAAATGTTCCCACCTCCCCCCCTCCACCAAAGAAAAAAATTACCAGGCCAATGAAAGCACATGACCGAAACAGAAAACAGCAGCTTCCATAATAGGTGAGTTTTCCCATGCTCATAATCCTGATATAAGGTGGAATTTCTCCTCCTGTATTTTCTGACTGCATTTTTTTGCTTTTCTTCTTAAGAGATGTTTAGATAAATAACTCCTTTGAAATTGCACTAATTTGTATGCTTTGACAACTGAAAGAAGTAGCTGAAATCCAAGAATACAAGACAATCTCCAACTCAGCTTTCCAAAGAATGTTGTTAATAACCTACCACTTTTTTCACTGAAAATAAAATAGGCACATATACTAAATAGTGAGCCTGAGGCCAGATTTTGCACATCTTGGTTTCAATTCTTTTCACAGCCTTATTCTGGGTTGTGGGGGGGGGGGGGGGGGGGGCGGGGGAAGTGATTTTTGTTTACCTTCAATGAGCTCATTGCAGCAACAAAACTTAACAACATTACCAACCCAATAATCCAAATTAAATTCACAGTGCTATATTCGCCATCCAAAAGTTTCCACATGCCTAATAGTAAATCATTGTAATCTGAATTTTAACCTGTGGCACCATTACAGCAAAAAGAAAGGCTGCAAGGCCAGTAATCCCATAAGATCACTAAGATTTGAGAAGACCTCTAAGTCCAACCCTGAGTCTAACTCTGCCAAATCCATCACTAAACAATGCCCTAAGCACCACATCTACATATTTCTAAATACCTTCAGGGATGATGACTCCACCACTTCCCTGAGCAGCCTCTTCCAATACCTGGCAACCCTTTCTGTGAAGAAATCTTTCCTAATATTCAAACTAAAAGAAACAGAAAAAATAGTTAAAATTAATTATTAAATAATTTAAATGTGAAGAAAATATTTGGTACACATACACAGAAAAGATTAAGAACTCACATATTATGTTCATTCCGAAAATGAACCAACAATTGCCATTTTTTCCCCTATAGTTTCTTTTCTACATTAGAAAAGAAATTGCTGTTTTGTACATAGCAGGGGACCATTTCTATGCCTCAGGAAACATGAAAATGGGCTCACAGGTTACATCTTTGAACTCAGCATTTAAGGTACAAAATTCACACAAAAAAAAATCTTGAACTTGGACATATATTTAAGAGGATTATTCCATAATAGAAGGAGACAGAGAATGAGGTTTACTTTTCAAGAGGTTAAAGAGAAAATATGAAAAAGATTTACTTAGATATTCTTGACCTACATGAAATAACAAAAGGAGAGCCTGAAAAATAGCACACACCAGAAAAAAAAAAAAACACATTATGATATCAGCACTGGTAGCCATATTCCAAGGGCCTAAATTCCTCCCTGGTCTTTCTGAGTCAGCATTTCCAGTGTTCAGTACTGCTTAGCTGGCTGCAGATCTTCACACAGACCTGGCCAACAGCTGGTACCATGCCAAAATAACTAAACAACCTCAAGGTGTCAAAAGGTATCATCAAAGTTTGCTGCTGTGAAGCTGCTTTTAAAATAAATAAATAAATAAATAAATAAACAAACAGATAATTATGCTGTGGTCTATGTTTTAATTGCATCTGTAGTTCTCTACTTTTCAGGGATATCAAGGAATGCTTGACAGCATAATGAGACAAATCCCTATTGTCCTCCAGAGCTGGAAGAGAGACTGAAGCCACACCTCAGATAAGCTGTGACACACCCCAACACACTTTACTCTAAGATAATCTGCTTCCCCAAGAAGAATACTTTGCCAAGGATTGTAAACAAAAATTATTCAATTCTGAGTCCCAAGATCAGGGGATAAAACTTGGTATCATAGTTGTGCCTGTAATAACAGGAACAAAATTAGACTCTATCTGAGCTAGTGAAGAAGGGGGAAAGACCAGAGGGCACAGAAAATGCTGCAGATGGCTCTGCTGCCACAAATGACAAGCTCAGATGGCTTACCAGAAAATTAAAGTGCTACTCTAACGAGGATAGGAGAGGCAGGTTTATAATGAACTTCCTGAGTTACCTTGGAATAGGCTTTTTGAAGGAGCAGGGAACACACTTGCCTTTTTCTTGGTCTCCTTTTTTCCCCTATGCAAACTTCATATGCAAAATGCACCTGTGAAATAACAAGCCTCCTGTTAAGTGTAGTTGTGGCATATGTGCTCCCAGCCCATCAGTATGCTTTTAGTGTGCAAACTAATTCCAAACAGCTTTAGGCTTAAACAGGCCTCCTCTCAGCTCAGGAGCAGAAGAGAAATCCCTGCTCAGTCTCATTTTGCAGACTGCTAAATAAGGTGAGCAGCACCAAACTTTCACATCTCCCCTCTTTATACACAAGGGACCACAAATCAACAGTTCTTGGTGCTGCAATCTGAGCCCCAGCAGTAAGAACTATAACCACTATAGGAACAACCAAACACAGCTTTGGAGGGGAGCAGGGAGCAGGATAAAGCTGACATTCAGAAAGGTCCCTCTGGGCTGAGCTGCTGCTCCCCAGCCAGCGCAGGAGCAGGGCAGGCAAACTCCAGTGAACATTTCTTTATATGGCCTCACAAAACATTCATTCCTGTCTGAAGCGAGGGGACAAGTTTTATTTCATTCTCTGGGCCTCTTTTCAGCAGAGACTGCTGCTTTTGCCAAACTGATGAACTATGAAATGGTTCTGCAGTACCCACCAATGGGATGGAATGAAGTGCTCCAGCTTTACTTTCACACGATGAGCATAACTAGTTAGAAATCAAAGGCTGATGCTAACTCTCTTTACTACAATTTGCCCTGCCATATGTGGAATTCCTGTATTGACATTGCCTTTTCAGGACTGAATTAGGAATTTAAATTAGATGCACTTCAAAACAGGTGAAAATTGTGTTTGTAAAGAGACAATCGTAACATAATTAGTTTGTCTGTTGAGATCCAAGTTTATTTTCCTTTTTGTTCTAGCACTGACAACAGAAGTAAATTACACAAAAATTTATTTTCTCTGTCTTGGAAAGGAACAAACATTAACTGGCCATAAAGTAAACTGTGTACATTACTTTACAAATATATTTAATCTTGTTAAAATAAATATGTGTTCTACTTGCAAGGCTACTTATCCTTTCAAATAATGTTCTATTTTAGAGTTAAAAAAAATGTTATACAAGCTGTTCCTTGTCTGTGTTCTTTTCATATTTTTTTTTTCAATTTTCATGTAATTAAAGATCACTACCTTAAAAAACAAAGAAAAAAAAACAAAACACCAAAACAAAAACACCTACACATTTCAGTCCAAAAAACCCCAAAAATTTTGGATGAGTTTGTATGTGCTACAGATTTTCCATTCAGACAGAATGATAAAGCATTTTTCTGTTGAATAAACAAGATGCTACTGTTTTATGAGGACATATTTTAACTCTTAATGTTTTCCAGCTAACAATTAAACAAGAGAACTTGGCCCAGAGACCAGCAGTTTGTGTTGAGAGCAATCATGGAATAGCACCCACATATTCTGTCAAGAGTCCCTTAAAAATTATATGAGAAGAAAAAAGGAGAGACCTCACCAAGATGTGTATCAGGCATTTTTGCTTTGTTTTACTCTTTTAAAACTGTTGTGGTTTCACAGGTTATCTTTCACTGCTTTGAAAAACAAGATTAGTAACACAGCTTTTGGTAGTTTGCCCAAGCATTAGATCTGTTTCTTTGTTTTTCATGGAATTGCAAAGTCAGATATATTGCACTTAAAGACTGAATGAAAGAAGAATACTGGAGGAGTTGGAAAAAAGAAAAGGCTTCTTTAGCTGTAAAAGATACTGAGGAAAGGTCAGGAATGTATCAACCCCTGCTTCATTTCTCTGTTAGTTGGCATTGTTGATGACGTCAGTGGAACAGTCTCTCTTTTAATGTGAAGATGGGATAATTTTGGTAAAGCTGTCTCAAGAAATTTTAATTCTATTCAAAGGAAAGGCTGCTTTAATACATTCATCTCAAAAAAAGAAGTCTCATTGCTAAGGTTACTGTTGTGTGTTAGAGGGGAAAAGCTGGAAGTGAGATCTGGAAGCTCAGACTTTGCTTTATTAGGCATTTGGAAACAGCTGCAGACTGTGGTGCCTCGTCTGTGCAGCCAAATCTGGTATAAAATTTGGGTTGTACCCATAGCTGAAAAGACTGGCAGGTAAGAATTCATCTCACAGTTGGTTCAGTTCTGTTAGTTTGATTGTATTATCAACCTACTAGCAGAAATTTTGCATTGGATTTTCTAGAAGAGCAAAATTATCCAAATTATTAAATACACCCAACAACACCACACAATGTGTGGTACAGACACAATCATTCAACTCCACCGTTTATATTGTACTTGATTACTCAAATTATATTTTTTTAACAGTACTACATGGTTTCTCTGCTTAGACTTTAGTTCAGGATTCAGTAGAGCTGGCCCTAGTCTGTCTCTCTAAAAGAACATCCAGCAGTCTTTTTTCTGGAGAGTTTTCCACTGAAGCATGAAGGATACCTATTTTAAGACTATTTAGGTGAAAGCAGTTCCACATAAAAGTAGAGGTTTTTGAGGGGTGGGTGGGTAAAGCTTTGCAAAAGCAGAACACATTTTTATTAGGAACTCACGTTATTGCATTATTCATTACTATCACTTCAAATACCAGCAAAACAATCAGACAGCTATGATGTGATTGTATAATATTGATAAACCCTGATATTTCTTTTTCCTTTTCCCCCACTCTCATCCTTCTTCTCCCAAAAAATTACCATAGGTCAGGATAACAGTTGTTTAGCACAGGCATACCTTATACTTCAGTTCACATTATTTGCAATTACAATACTTGATTTGAAGATCATTAAAACAGTTCTCCTGTGAACACACACACAAAACCACGAAGCTAGTGATTACATTTTACAGCATACCTCTGAGAATACACTTTTAATAAAAATACACTTAGCATGGTAAATACTGTGGTCAAGGAAGGATTGTCACAGAGTGCAACTGCACAACCGTCTCAGGCAACTTGGAAACTACTTGGCAGTAATCTCACACGTGTACAATGAGCATATAAGGGTAAATTTAGTGGAACAGTACAGCTTCAGCAGCATCTCAAGAATTCCAGTAAAAAGCACAGCTTGGAAATCCCTTGAGCTGCTTGGGTGAAGTTGAAGGGTTGCAGTTCCGTGTCTCTGGCACCATTCTGCATGAACTCACACTTCAGAGTGCTGTGTGAACAGGATCAGCATCACGCACAATGGGTGTCTCAAAGAAGATGCAGTGCCGGTGTCCTTGTGCCTTGGGGTCTCTGCCTTGTACTCCTTCCCTGATGCCCTTTGCATTTAAGGCAGAACTGAAAGGTTAAAGCCATGGAAACAGGAGGTGATGCATTTGCAGAGCCTTCACAGCAAGAGCTGAGCAGCTAATCCAGGTAATCCACAATGGGAGCCCTTAGGTGCGTTTGTAGCTCTGTATTTAATACTATAATCAAGTCACCAAGTTGTTGTAACAGAATTATAAACTGGTGTAATAAAAAATAACAATCACTTGGAGCATAATTAGTTAAGGTGATGCTACGTCTGTTTTACTTGGTTTATAAATGAGTCTATTCATAACCTATATGAATAGCAAGAAGCAATTGTTAATAATGTAGGTTAATTGGATCCTACTTTTAGCCAAATAGCCTTTGCAAAGAATTGCAGTTAACCCTCTGTCTCCAAAAAGTGTGACATGTCAGAATGATTCAGTTAGTTCAGAGAAATAAGTAATCAAGTCACTGAATTTCTTCAAAGGATCTAAAATGTTAGTAATTTAAATTAAGGGTGATGAATAAAATTGGAAATGTTGAGAAAATTAATTTCTTGCACAAAGAATAAATGACAGTGAGCTAGAATAATCTGCTGGATTTCTGCATAGATTTAAATGAAAATATATTTAAATGAAAATTTTAATGAAATTTCTGTGAAAAATTAGATGAGTTTAAAATTACATGCAATGTGAATACAAACAGATTGAAGGGCAAACTCAGAGCAATTTACTTGCAATGGTAATCTGTCATAACATTTTACATTCTCACATTTGCCAACCTTCAACTTGCATGTCTTTTGCTATGAACTTTGCAGAATATAGCAGCTGTGTGCTCATAAATAATTACTAGGGAGAAAAGAGCAAAGTAATCTGAGTCTTTATGCAGTTCATCTATTTCTTCTTTAGGCATTAGTTCACCATGGAGAAGTGGAAAATAAAAACCAGTTTAAAAAATGATAAATCAATATTATGTACACCTAGACTTACTGAGGAAATGCAGCATGCAGCTGACTTGACTCAAGATGAAGGGATGATATTAAAAATCTTCAGTAGCCATGAGTCCAGTAAGAGCTGATAAAGCCACAGAACGACCCAGGGATGGGCAGCAACAGTGCAAAATGAAACTATGAATTGTTCCTTAAAACTTAACTATGTTCAGTGCTGTCCTCTCCAGACAGGAAAAAAAAAAAAAAAAAAAAAACATGCAAATGTGCCAATGGTTCAGTTGTGATTTTATATAATTCCAGACAGATTCTTACTGGCAGAATTTTATTCAAAAGTGTAACCAACTGGGAGAGCTGCAAGATGCCCCAAAACACAGCCAAAATAATATTGACTGATGTAAAAAAAAAAAAAAATTAAAATCTGTCCCTCCAGTGCAATTGAAGATATGTCCTAGAATCTTGACTAATTAGAAAGACTGACTTTGACACAGGAATTGACTCAGAAGGACATAGGAAATTGTAGCAAAACACCTGCATTTAACTTTACACCTAAAATAACGGAGTGTGGGAAATGTAAATGTGAATTTCAAATTTGACTCTCAGAGTGGTGACTCCCATAAAATACATCATCAGAAGCAACCAAGCTTTTAACCACATACCTGTGTGGAAACAAATTCAGTACCAAGATTAGGACTCAGCAGGCTCCAAAGAGTTGGGTTGTTTTTGGTGTTTTATTTTTGTTTGTTTTTGTTGTTTTTTTTCTGAAACTTTCAGATATATTTCTTTCTCTTAAAATAAAGGGAAAGTAAATTATTTTTCTCTAGTTTATATGTACATTGATTACTGAAACAGGAGCATGGCAAAACAAACGATATCCACATGATTAGCTGAATGAGATTGTTCATTTGATGAGCACAAATCAATACAGGGGTCAGGAAGCAAATGTTAATTCCGCTTTATATGCTTGTCTGAACCTGCTCCACATTGTTATAATAGAGTGTTAAAACACTCTGAGAGATAAGGCTATACATTTCCCTTAAGGCAGTTTGAAGCTGACCCACTTCTGAGATAGGGAAATTCAGGTCTATTTTGCTGCAAGATTTTCTTAATCCATATCTACATCTTGAGACATAATGCCCAGTGCTCCATCCCCTCCTTTATCTGCCTTTGGTGTTTTCTTTCTGGAAATGCCAATTCTTTTGGCTTCACAGAATCATTCATTGAATGGGGAGTTTTTGATACCTCTTTTAGGCTTATTTATAAAAAATCTGGGCTACCCTACCATCTTTATTCCCCGTGGAGTGTTTTTAGTTCCTTTGCTGCAGTGCTTGTGTCCAGAGTAACTGCCCAGGCAGAAACTGGTGAAGGTCAACAGTTGAGGCAGTAAATGTTAAAAAAAATCCAAAAAAAATGAAGAAACAAAAACCCCCACAACACCACCATACCCACATGCAAACAGAACCAGAAATAGACTCTCTCAAAAAAAGCAAGAGCAATTATCTGTCCTGAGTAATTAGTAAATTCATTGTGTAATGCTCAGGAAAAGAGGAATGCAGTTGTTTCCCAGAAGGAGGATCTCTCTGAAGCCCTATTTCTTGACCATTTAAATAGCACATTAGAGAGAGAAGCGGAATTTCTTTATCTTGCAATTTAATTAGGTGCATGTTTAAGAAAAACTAATTATTTGTCAGACCCTCGGTTTGTAGTCCTCTGATATGAGTGCATAACTGCCAGACAGCTTCCTAATTGCCTCCTATCTACTCTTCAATCTATTTCATGTCCAAAAAAGAGAGGTGAATATGTAGCTCCTTCAGAGCTGTTATCGTCCATTCTTTCTATTTCTTCTGTAAGCTTGCTGGAGTAGAATTGCTAAATAAAGCAGTTCAGCATAGCAGACCAGAGTAGATTATTGTGCTTCTGTGCTTTACATTTTTTGTTCTTTTCCAGGCACCTTATGTCACTTTTGACAGCGGTTCTTACTATTTTGCTTGAACAACCAAGGAGGGCTCCTGCTCTGCTGCAAAAAAGAAGTGTTAATAAGGCTACCTCTGTAATATTTTAGTGTTGGTCACTGGAAACCTGACAGAGTAATTGGAGCTGGGAGTGACATTTTTACAATGAAAAAAGTCAAATGCTACAAACACTCAGTGATTTCTTCCAGGCTTTGGTTTTACTCTGAAATATGCAAGATCATTTTTTCCTAACTATAGTATTTTAAAGCCAGAAATGAATCATAATATCCATAATGTGCAGACATACACTGTAATTTAACTGGTCTTTAGTACAATGAATCTCTAGTGTGAAATTTTCCTTGCTAATGATCAGCATAAGATATGGCTCTTAATGTAATTATGAATCCAAGCCTTGCCATCTATAGGCAACTGAGTAACAAGACTCATTATACAGATATCATTAGAGTTCTCATTTCATTCACTCATACCTATAGGGAAAAAGCAACCATTATTATAAGCTACTCACTTTTTCTATCACCAAAAGGGACCCCAGCACACATTGAATCACATATTATAGGCTCTACATTCTCCTGGGTAAGCAAATAAACTGTTCCAGCATTGGCAGTTTCTCTTTTAAATGGGTTTTCATTTTGAATAACATTAAAGAAAAATAAGGCAGTCTAGATAAGGAAAGAACCTTTCCTGATGCCTGAAGCAAGCAAGCCTTTCAGCCCCTTTGGAGAGATTCCTCCCTTTGAGGTGCCAAGTTATCTCCCCATCAGTTACCCGAGGGCTTCACTAACAGGACCCTTTCCCAGGGATGTTTCACCAAGGCCTGGGAGCTGGCTCCATCCCATAGAGTTTTACGAAGAACTTGAGCAGCTGCTTTCCGGAGCCTCCAAGGTCCCCTGAGATACTGTGGGATGATTCCTCACCTCACCTGACCTAGTAACCTGGTGGGGAAGGTGTTAAATCCTTCCCATCAGCAGGAATGCAGTGCTTCCTTGGAGTGAGCCCTGGGCTGATAAAAGCCTGTGAAGGCCTAGAACAGAAGCATCAGCTACTGATTGTCACATAATCCCATTTTCAGCAGCAGAAAGTCTGTCCAATAGTGGGCCTTCTCTAAAAGATTTCAGAAATTCGCTCTATAGAAAGCACCCCTTCCCTGTTGGGTGGAAAGCAAGTGGTTTTTCCCCTGGAAGGAACTTGGAAGGGGTGGTGTGTTTCCTGTGCACACCCTCTTCCCAGAGAGCCACTGCCAGTCCCAGACCAGAAGTTTGTGCACAGGTCAGGCATCTCCAGGACAGACAGGTTTAAGAGCCAACAGCTCTACAAGATGGGCAGAGTGGGCATGTGTGGAAATCAAAGGGAGGGTACTGGGAAAATAAACGCTGGTCTGTCTGCTCAGCCTTGCTCTATGCCATGTGTCAAGATTACAGTTTAAAGAAAAACAAAAACCCAAAATACGTGTATATAATACAGGCACACCAGAAATATTTTGCCTATCCCAGGAGACTGAAGAGTGTTTGTTAGTAGCTCTGCCTGAAAATCCCTGTGTGACAGAGGCCAGTCCTGTGATAGCATTTCATCACCCCTATGATGACATTGATGACACCAAACAGCACTTCTAGAAAAGAATAAAGAAGTTATTTCTTTACTTTTTTTAATCTTCATAACCATACTTTTACATCTCCTAAGAGGACAACTGACCTGCTTAGCAGTTAATATCTCTTACCTACGAGGTTCCCTACAACCCTTTTAATGATTCACTGGAAAGTGAGAGTAGCTTCCTCTAGCAGAGATGGTATTACAAAGCTCTGCTCGAGAGACTGTGCAGTGGGAGTTTTGGATTAAGGCTTCTTTAACATGTAACAACTAAAAGAAGAATGTTATTAAAAAGGAGCCAGAAGCTGGATGGATATGTTCTTACCTATTAACATTGTCATCCCAAAGTAAAATTAACCTTAAAGATTAACTCCAACAATCTGGTGGTTGGGTTTTAAGGGGGAACTGCTTTTTGTTGACTTTGGGGATGGGCTTTTTCCCCATCAGAGCACTGGAATTGGTATTTTGCATACTCTTTTTATTAAGACCAGCTGGACTGAGAAAGTCGCTCACTACTGACTCAATAGAGCAGTCCTCATTGCTCTACTGTTCAGATGGAAAATCTGTGTTGCCTGTTTTTGGGGTTTTTTTCAGTTTTCACAGAAGACAAAATTTGAAGTGTGGTGTATATTTTTCTGTACTGTCTCCCTGAATCCAACATTTCTAAATCAGAAGCTGAGTAAGTACAGAAGGATCTTCAGATGACTTTTAGCCAACTAAATGTCAGATAACTCTGGTGGATGATTGCTTAATCTTTTCTGTAAAATCTCAAGTGATGTAGACTCTGTCACCTTGTCACCTGTTTATCCTCACCCTTATAGTCAGTACTTTCTTTTTCCTTTTTTTTTTGTCATCTAATCTACATCTTCTTTGCTGCAAATTAAGTTTGTTAGTTCCTGTCCTATCCTTTGGAAAAGTCTATTGACTTTAAACTTGTAACAACCATGGCTTTATATAATTGAAGATTATTATTACAGTTTTATTTGTGCATTGTTCTCTAAATTAACAACTCCAGGTCATTCTATCTTTCTTTAAACTTTTTTCGAGGACCTCTGATCCATTTTTTTGTCTGTTCAAAATTCTTTAAAAGGTCACAAATAACCCATACATAATACTTCAGCTGCAGCCTTATTAAAATGGAAATACTTTGCGCTCTACAGACAGTAAGATTTGGGTTTTTGCAAGCAACATAACTCTGTTGATTACTACTCAGTCTGTGATTCTCACCATCTCTTCTGGTACTTGAAGATCTTTCACTTTGTACATGTTCTTAGTTATTTTTTTTTTTTTTTATTGTTTACAGACAATTTATGCAGTTCACGACTGGACTTCATGTACAGAAAAATTGCCTGGAAAGTGAACATGTAAGCTGCCCACCCTGTGGCTGGAAAGGGGAGTCCTTGCCAATTGACCTGTCTGAAACCTCACAAAGTCAAGCTGCTGGGAATAAGATATTTAATTTCTTAGAATATTGTTGTCTCTGGGTGACTTCTACATACAGTCAAGTTTGATAAACAGAGGGTACCATTGGTGCATTAAAGTGACCAAAATTTATACAGGACTGTTAAACTAAGGCAAGAATGCTGTAAGCATTAGCATCACCAATATATGAGTCTTCATATTCAAAACATTCATCTGGCCTCCCATATATAAATTTACTAAGGATAAAGTGATTTTACCCCAGTACCATGAGGCTAAGTAAAGAAATAAACAGAGTGAGTGCACCCTAATAATTTCTGATTTTACACAAAGAATAAACCCTTTCATGTTTACAGCACTGAATGATTGATGCTCTCAAATTCTCTTTTAATATCCTCCTTGAAGCATCTTTCTATTAATTTGTTATTTTATTTTATTTCAGCAGCTAGGTGCATATAATCTACTTCCTTTTCACCAGTACTTGAAAGAGTAAATGTAGATCTATTAAAAAGTGGTGAATTTAAAATAAATTGCATGCTTCCATAAAGAATGCTCTGGCACTATGCTTTTGCATTAAATTGAGGTGACTGAAAGCTTGTATCACAGACAGAAGACAGCATCTTGTAATGTGTTAAATAAAAATATTCTGGGTCTACTGACTCAGACATACTGAGTTCCTGCAGAAGAAGCTTCATGCTATAGTGAAGCACCAAGGAATTGCAAGACAGTGTTGGGATTTGAACACGTCTGAAAGCAAAGGGCACAGTCAGTGTTACAGAGCTGATAAATAATGAGGGTGTGTGGTGAGTGCACCCCAAACTTGAGCCTATGGGCTTTTGGCATGTGAAATGAATGGTTTCAGTGAACATTTCCATGAGTAGGAAACGAGGATACAAGATATCCAACAGAATTAGAATCATGTCATCACAAGGGTAATTTTTCTAGGGCTAAGAAAATATTCTAGGAAAATTTTTATTGAAATTTATATCAATTTATCAAAATAAACAAAAAGTAAGAACTGTTTTTTATTTTAAAGTGTTTTCTCAAAGAACTTTCAACCAGTGCCTTATTTGTTTGGCTTCAAGGGATGGCCCATCCACAGCTCCTCTGGGCAAACTGTCCGATACCTCACCACCCTCACAGTGAAGAACCTCTTCCTAATACGTCATCTAAAATGAAATACTATTAATAATTCCTTGCTGGTGACACATTTTTCATGTTAAATTCATAATTTAGCAACACTATGGCTGTGTATGCTGTAGTAAAACTGTTAATAATCTGCCTACCTGAAGAGCAAGCACCACACCCCATTAATACATTTTAAGAAATGTAAAGACTAAAAAACATCTTGAGAGAAAGCTCTGAAATTGCTAATAAGTCTTTCAAGTAGTGAGGTGACCTCCTAAATTCAGAAGTTTTCCAAGACATCTTGGATTAAACAATTATAAATTGACTTTTTCAATTGGATGTCTGCCTTGAATATACACAACCAAAATTAGCCATTTTGTTAGTAGTGTTTGAACTGTTTTAGGAGGAGCCAGGAGAATCTCTGAGACAGAAAATAATTAATGTAAATAATGCATGGGAAACATTTACACCGATGCCTTCCATTGAAGACATGTGATTAGCATTTCACTCCTCAGTTGGCAGTTTTAGGTCACTGGCCTAGTCTAGCATGAATAAAATCAGCGAATGAAAAATGACAATCATGAAGCAAAAATTAAAGAAAGGCAGTTTGGAAAAGGAACTTTTGCTACATCAAGTAAAGAAGATTAAATTTAATACCTCATTTAATGTCACCATTAATCTGTCATTGCACTGGGTCAATATATGCAGAGGCAAATGGAGACAAAGAGGACACCAAGGGCAATAGGACTTATGTGCATTCCCTTCATTTAGAAAGTTTGACTTGGTAAAGATTAAACAGACAAAAAAAGATTATTCCTGCCCTTTGTGGAGCCCTTGAGCTCTGGAGTCCTCCCAAAATAACTGAGTAATCACAGGTTATGACATCAGGCTCGGAAGCAAAACTCTTGGAGAAGCATCACCTTAGCACAGAGAAACACTCTTGCCAGTTGTTTCCAGGTTCTGTCAGAGCTGAGGAAATGGAGCAGCCCTAGAGGTGATATATATAGATATATTAAGCCAAAAACCAGAAATAGCTTCTCATTATCAATGACTTGACATGCTCCTAGTTTGGTCCTGTGACTTAACTCCTTGCAAGTCCAGGTGTTCCATCTATAGATAGATATAAACACACACATACACGTATATATACACACAAATATCCCCAATTATGGATAAAATATAACAAGCACATCTGCCCACTCAAGTTCAGGTACATCTTTAGATCACAATGTCTTAAGTGTGTACATAAAAATGATTTCTAGAACAGAGCCATGCTGTGCCATCCAACCCAAACCATTCAGTGATTCTGATTCTATGCTACCTTAGCCTGAAGGTGTTGCTGAGTAGCTTCCAGTGTTAATAATATTAGAAATTATAATTATTAATAGTAATTTATTATTAATAGTATGTAGTAATTATTGTTATTAATAACTGTAGTAATTATTTATAGTAAAAACAAATATTTTCCTATATCTTAGAATAGCGTACTTTAATATAATTAGTTCCTGAAAATGAAAACTTGGGTCTTATTTTCCATTACTTTTCATGGGGAATAGTTATTTGAAGTTACTATTAGATGTTTGATCACAAGTATAAACGACTACTCTAGCAGCAGAAATCACCCTAAATACACATTTAAATGGGAGTTTTTAGCATGTGATGGTGATAATGATAAAAACTGTTTTACATAGAAGTGTGGATACAGAAAGAAAAAAGATTTTCTGGAATTAACTCCAGTAAATGTGGGGTAATTGTGGGCAAATAATGGTAGTAAACAGTTTGTGAAAAGGAGACCTAAGTAATTTTTAATGGCTTATCACTTCAGTTTTTGAGGATTTGTAAATATTGTTACATGTGTTTGGTCTTGGACATCCTGACCTCTTGGACTTTGTAGAGTTAGAACTAAGTTCTCCAAAGAAACCAAATATGCGACTTCTAAACCTTTATTGATTCATTTACCATTAAGAGTTGCTACACTGTTCTTCTAGTATGTTAGGGATTAGGTGAATAATAAGACTCACATTCTACAGATGAAAAAATTGAAGACAAAGCTTGAGTTATTGATTCCCATTGAAATTGCAGGGCCCTGCAGAGTTGGTTGTTGAGGACCACGTTCACACTGATGGATTCTGAACATCTTTGGGGTCTGCAACCTCTCTGAGCAACCTGTTCCTGTTCCTGGTCACCCTCCCAGTGAAAAGCTGCTATTCCTCCTGTTCAGAGGGAATGCCCTGTGTTTTAGTTTGTCCCCCTTGCTTCTTGTTCTCTTTCTTGGGCACCAGCCCAGCAACTGCAGAGAGCAGATATTTTTTTTTTTTTTTTTTTTTGCTACAGCAAAGGAGAACACTCAGCCAGGGTCAGGAAAAATAGACTATGTCAGACACTGCAGTCACCTGCATCAGTGTGGGAAGAGAGCCCTGGGTTCACTGTAACTGAGTTGGGATGCTCTTTTCTTCCCCAATACTCTTTAAGCCAATTTTAAATGAGAATGATAAATGGCTCTTTTGCGACAGAAAGGGCTACTTTCTAAGGGAAATAATACTGGATCTTTGCCATTTCTGAATATTTAAGTGGTTAGAAGGTCAACCAGATAGTCTTGAATTTTAAAACCAATCCTTAAAAGTAAGTGAGAAGTTCAACAACAACAAAAAAATCCATTAAAATTAACTTTTGTGTATGATATAAAGTAAGCCAGAAATGTAAACAATCATATATTCTTAATTCAACTTTTTTATGTAAATACTTGACTTTTACCAGATCCCATTTTATTGGCCAGAACTGAAACCATGGGGTTGTTGGGACCTTGGGACCCTCACTGCTGATAAGCGAGGGGTGAAGGGCCAGGGGGATGCTGCTGGATCCACAGGTGGCGACTATCTTCTGCTTGTTATCTCTCTCCTCCTCTTTTTATCCTGTTTTTCCTCTTTTTATCTCTCTGCCTCATATTTTGTTGTTAAATAAAATCTGTATTTTTTACTTTGCCATGTGCCCTTGTTTGCCCTAATTTGGGCAGAGGCTGTAAGAGAGGGTCTGAAGTTTCCCTCATTTGCCTCATGACTGTCACAAAGACAGAGACCAAGAGCCTGAAGACCCTGACTGGGGTTCTGGCCTGGTTGAGGTGGATGCTCACCAAGTGATTGTTTGCAACTGTGCTTGCAGCTGCTCTTTGCAGTGCTACCATGGCACACTGCTTGAGCAGGGCCTGGCAAGGAGCAGCTTGCTCTGTGCACTTGGACCTGCTTCACGATATCACAACAGCCCAGGAATTTTCCCACCTCTTGGCCAAACAAACTTTCTGGGGTAATGTGGAAACCCAGGGCACCGGGAATATTTCTCTCCCTGCTCTGGGGTGCCCTGACCCCCAGGGGAGCACTGACTGTGACCCTCATTCATGGAGAAAGTTTCCTAGACTTCAAGATAGACCAGAATCCACAAAAGGGTGAAATAGATTGTAGAGAGTAGTGTAGGTGTATGACTTAGTGAGAAATTTAGGCTTTGGGGTTTTTAGTATGTTGTGGATGGAAGCAAGATGGAGGGCACAGAGTGTTGCCCTGGGTTTCTTCTTCATGCTTCTTCTTCCTTCTTCTCCATGGGTTTGGGTGGCATTTTGTGATTGGGCAGAAAAGTCCTCATTGCAGATCTTTGGGATCAGCTATTGGGTTAAAAGGGAAAATAATCCAGGTGTCAGTTCTTCATTGGATAGTTTAGTCTTAAAAGACCTTGTACCAAGAGATTGTTGGCCATTTTGTGCCTTCTAATGAAAAGCTGCAGAACTCACAGTAGTGAGACTGTCTTACTGATAAATAATAAACACCTGAGTCCAAACATGAACTACCATCTGAAGTTCCTTCAATCCAGACCCAGAGAAACCAATGACTAGTATCCCAGCAACTAGGGCCCCTACAGGGTAACTTCGGTGATCCCCCAAGGAAAATCCTTCATCTGCCTCATGACCAGTGTCACAGATGGAGAACTGAAGCCCCCTCCCAAGGACTGAGACTGAGACTGAGACTCCTATAATAATTGTGACACAGGGGTAATGGCCTGACTGAAGAGAGATGTTTGCCAAGTGTTACCTGCAGGTGTGTTTGCTGGACCAAGACTTGTTTCCCACAGAAACCAGTCCTGAACAATGGGTCCCACTCACTGCTGAGATTGATTTATCCTGCTTTGGAACATGGACTGTCTGTACCCATTTTCAATAGACTTATTCTCCATTGGCTTTTACCTGTATGCCCCTTGGCAGAGGACTGTAATAGACCCCTGAGTTAACCAAGACTTTGAGACTCTCCCCGATGTAACAAGACGGATTCTATTGGCTGGACCATGAGGATTTCATGTCCACGTTGGTAGATATCCCCATTTTCCCTCTCTCTCTCTCTCTCTCTCTCCCCTTTATCTCGTTTTCTAATCCCTCTATCGCCTTTGCTGTGGGCACTCAATAAAAAGTGCATTTGTTTTGATTAATACTGAAACCCCCTCTCTGTGTTGTTTCTGCACTCTGAAATCAGTCAACGAACCATCAAAACCCCCATTTGTGTGAATGGGTCGTGACAGATGCCTCTCTCACTAAGGGGGTCTTAGCAGGGTGTGAAGAACCCACATGGCAGAGCTTTTACCAACCTGCTCAGGGAATGAGCCACCCAACATGAGGGTCAGTGTTCATGGGGCACCCAAGTCTGTCTCAGGCTGTGAAACAATGAAAGCTGCATCTGCAGTAAAATGTTGGGACCCTGCTGAAATACATGCCTTGGCTCAACTTATTCCTCCTGTGCTTAGCTGTGCCACAATGAAAGGCTTCAGGCTCCCAGAAGGAGCCAAGCAATCCTCCTCATAAATGTTTCATCATTTTGGCCCCCAGTAGCTGAAGTTAATAATATCAGTACTAAGGGTTTTGAATTCAAGTGCTTTAACTAAAAATTCAAACAAATGCCTTTTAGCTGTCTGCACCTGAGGAGACTGTGGAGACTGTAACCCAGTGTTACCCAAGCAGCTGAGACACAATCCTAGGGGCTGCACTTATGACAAAAAATACCAGAGAATACATCCAGAATTTGAATCTGACAACAAGAAAACTATAGTAGAAGCTTCCTGTGGATTTAACAGCATCTTTATTCAAAGAAAATGTCTTTCCTGAAAGAAAGGTGAAATAAATTAAACACAGGATAATTTGCAGTATAATCAGCTAAATGCCAGTAGGCAAGTTATTTAACAAGCACTGTGTGACTCTCAAGTAGCTGATTCTTTGTTCTGAAAATGGACAGAAGAGAAGGAATAATCCCAGGTAAATCTGGTAAGAAGCCCAAAGAAATCTCTTGGGGAAAAGGAAATGCAGCAACAAATTAGAAAAAAAGAGCAAAGAAGGGAACAGTCAGATGTGTTCAGTTGCTGTGAGCTGGAGTTTCACATTCATCTCCTGTGAATTATGAAATAAGGGGAATTTTTGATAGAGGAAGTGAAAACTGTCAAACATAGATGTTGGAAGCTAGGTCCTAAATGCACTTAAAGTATTTACACAATATTGAGGCTAATAAAGGTTATAAAGTCTTAATTTTTAGGCCTGTTTAAAACATGTAGATCTCCAACTTGCACTTGCTATGCAAGTTTATATTATTGTCAAAAAAGCAGAAGTATTTCCAGCTTAATTGCCATCATTGCAAGAACTCAGTTCTCTAATTCAAATATTAACAGTGAAGAAAAACCCCATAGCAAATATACTATGTTTTACCTGGTGTAAAACTGAGATTCAAAAAACCTTCAAGGAGTCTCGTTCTTGACGTCTGGGCTCCAAAATGTCCTGTGCCTTTATGTGTTAGTAAATACCATCTTCTACAAAGCATGCGGCCAAAAAAAGTAAGAAATGCCAGATCCTTTTAATAGTTCAGGTAAAAAAAAAATCTTAACTCCCAGTACCTTAATGTCCAGGAGAACCTGGACATAAACCTTCCAATGTGACATTCTATTGGAAATAGTAATATATTTCAAAGTTCCTCCAGCAACAGTCTACCTTTCCCCAAGTTAAACACCATGCTGTGTAACAGAGGTTCTCTCTTAATTTTTCCATATTGAGCAGAGATTATGAAGGTGTACTCTATGCTTTGAAAAGTTCTCTTTGCCCATGTTACTTTCTCCATATTCAAAATCATAATTATTTTTCAACAACTATCTCGTGTAAAAGAAAGAAAATACAATATTAAGGATTCTCTGTGAAGTTCATAGCGGGATTTATGCATTTATAATAAGAGGCTCTGGGTCTGTCTGCACAGGCCTTTGCTGACCTAGCCAAGAACCTTGTGCATTGCCCAGTGCAGCAAATCCTCTGGGAGCAGGTACTGAGTGGAAATTTATTCTACATGCTAGAAGTGGTGCAAAAAAGATTTGAGGAAAGGTCAAGTAAACACAGTAAGGTACTTTGTAAATAGTGTTTTTCACTGTCTTGGTAAATTTTGGAGCAAAACAATGAAAATACGCCTTTGTGGTTAAGACCCCAACCAACTGCATTCTTCATAATATCTATTTTAAAGTATCAACAGTCTCATGTTTGACAAGATGCTGTCCAACTTACATCTCCTTTTGTGTGGGGAAAGTAAATTTTTGTGGTCTTGTACTTGGTTCAATAGGAAAGCAAATATAAGATTCATAATGGAGCTGTCTTCATCTCAGATGTGTCTTTTATTGAGCAGCTCTGAAAAGGGACTTGAGTAAGAGGATGAAAGGATTAGTTCATGATATGACCTCCTGTCTCCCACTTACATCTTGTCTGCATGACTGCAAAAGCTAAAAATGCTTTATCTTCTAAACCCAAGAGGAGCTTCACAATTAAAAGCTTTACTCTCAAGTTTTCCATTACTTTTTAATTTTATAGTTTCCCTTCACCTTGTCCATCAAAGTTCTCTCTGCTTCAAATTTCATCAGTCATTTGTCCATGCATTGATATCTTCATTGCTACTTTATTAACGATTAAAGAAACACAGTAACTTGGCTAAACTCCTTAGGTGGATTCCACAGGGCTGCTGTGATATAAAAGTTAACAGAAATCACAATTCTTGCATATTCTGCCTTTTAAATGACACCAGAATTACACTGTTAATCAAATGAAATAGTATATTTAGCAAAATTAGTATCAAAAGAGACAGAAGCAGCTTCACTTGTTCTACTGGCCAAATAAAGCAGACAAATTTCAGTGTCAGTTTTAAACTATCCTCTTCATGCCTTTCTGTCAGCTTGTCTCTAGCATTTTCTTCATTCTGTGAGGAAAACCTCTAATTTGCTCTAAAATTATGCTCAATAAACATCAAAGTTGCTGGGATACAGTGCCTAAATGCATAAAGATCATTAGCATCACTCAATAAGCCTCTCTTGCTCCAGCCATGGTGTCTTGTTGGACAAAATAAATCATAGTTCAGGCACTGCGAGAGTTATGGCAGCTCATTTTTCCAGCAGGGGCCATTATTGCCCATTTACCCATATCTGTGATAAGTCTTTTTTGAACAGGAGTTATGTCCTCTTTTGGAGTCTTAAGGAACCATCATAAAGCCATCTGGCCTTGGAGCAGCTCTTGGGCTCTTTTCTACTTCAGTGCACACGAGCAATTCCTGTCGGGTCTCAGCCTCACTCGTGACGCGTTTGGGAAATGTTAACTGTGTCTTACAATTTTACAGTAATGTTTTTCAATCTCTTTATTGAGATAAATACAAGTTAGGACAGAATGCTTGGGGTGTTTTTTAAGGATCTCTTGGGTCCCTATCTGCTGTTCCTGCTGATCTTTGTGCTGACAGATGGCCTGCTTCTCCATTCCTTTTCAAAGCTTCTATGTCACTGTTATAGGAGCTGTATACCCTTCCTTGTCTCTTCTTCTCAGAATTCATTTTTGGGAGTTTCATCTATAACCTATTTTCCTCTGTTAAGCCTAAGTAATTTTAATTTATGCATTAATTAATCTTATATATATGTAATATTCCCCGCATATTCATGGATACATAAATATCATGATGATTTTTGACTGTAAGTGTATCTGAACAGAGGCATCATCCTGACCTGCAAGTACCCCCCACATTAGGGGCCTATGGAGTTTTCTTTTGCTAAGAAAGAAGTGAATCTCAAAATCATAGTCTGTCTTCAGTCTTGACTGTTTCTGGCATTCCTTCTTTGCTCTTCAGCCCATCCTCCTGTTTTTCATAACAAACTTCCAACTTCTTTTTGTCTGTAAGATCTGGCATGTATATTAAACAAAAAAAATCCATGGATATTTTTTGTTACCTTCTGACTTATCAAGGAAATAGATTCAACCCCATATTTTTCCACTCATGCCACAGGTCATTTGAACATGCTATTTCTTTGTTTCTGGCAAAGGCAGCACTTTCCACTTCTGCTGAAATCCTTGCTGGATTCAAATTGCAACCATTTACTACTTATTTATGCAAAACTTATTGACACAGCAATAATTTCAATTATTTTATTCATCTCACACTTGCTTTGTACACAGCATTTGCAATGCTCTTGCAAAATACAGTTGGATTTTCTATGAGAACAATATTAGATTGCTGTGTAAAATTCCCTATCTTAAATCCCCTTTTAATGTGATTCCTAGTAATACTATTATTTCAAGGCACATATTTTAAAGTTTTGAGTCATGGTTCTTTGATTTTGTCTTTTATCAGCATGAAATAGATAAACTGAAAACAGCAGAATTACTCAGTAACAACATAAATTTAGGAGAAGTAATAATTAGTCTTTGACTAATGGTGAGAAATAAAAAAGATACCATTGAACTGTGTTCATTTTACATTCATGAAGTGACAATATTATTAAGCACAAAAATCAGCACTGTGTCTTGCAAGCATATTTTTCCTGCTCTATGCTATTTTCTGTGTCCCTCTGTGCTATTTTCTGTGTCCACCCTTGTTCTGTGTTGTCTGGTCCAGCATTAACTCTGCATGTTCACCTCTCCCCCCTCCTGACCTCACTTCCATGGAGATGATAAGGGTTTGGCTGAATTCTGCACTTTAAATCCCATGACAGATCAGACTGGCTGAACCATGGAGGTACAAAGACACACACACTGAAAAATACCCTGAGAAATGCTTAGGAAAACAAACATCATACATCAATATTAAACCCAGACATATTTGACAAACTGTAAATATGGGAAATATTTGTGCTTCATTTCTAGAGCACTGGTTACATTAACATAGATATTGAACTTAAAAAAAACAGATTCTGAAAACAACCTGTAGCAATACTACCAAAAATCAAGTAGTACAGTTACATGTGCACACTGAGATAACAGTTTTAAAAAACCCCAAAACCTTAATAATTTTTTCTTATGGAAGAGATTGTCATTATTATTTTCTTTTCAACATTGACTTCTACATAAGAGACATGATTTTAAATGTTTTTATCAGGCCTTCTGAATTAATAGAAATGTGTACTACCTAACATAATTAGTATTTTTCTCTTATCTGCTTTGCCATTAATTTTTTATTATGGTGGCAAACTAAGGATTTACTGGCTGCACTGAAATTTCAGAGCATCATTAAATCATAGTGTATGGTACACAAGTTGTTTGAAACATCCAGTACAAAAAAAAAAGGTTTCCTAAATCTTGAAAAAGATGGCATGTAAATTAATGTTTTGCTCTCTTTGAAGGCATAGGGTAAATATTTCTGCAAGCATAATATTGAAATGTTAGAACTCAGTGGTAGCATGTGTCAAAGAACTGTACCCTGCACACTTTTCACTTTCCTTCTTCTCCTTTCCAACTGCTTCTTTTCTTCCCTATGTGTTTCTTTATGATTTTCTCAAATCCAGGATTCACTTCCAATCCAAAAAAAAAAAAAACCCAACGCAATAAATCCACCATATTTGAAATAAAATATGGAAACAAAATTTAAGTTAATCCTTCTCTTTTCCAGGCGTAATTGGCTAGAAGCACCTTATGTCAGCATGAGCACTTTTGACACTCTCCCCTATTAATTTCCAATCTCCCTGATGTAGGTCAGTCATATCAGGGCTGCCCTTTAGCCAATATTAGCAGAAATAGTTTTTACTTGTGTTTCACATTTGCTGCTTTGTTGTTTGCTAATCATTTCTTATCTCCTTGTTGGGCAGAAGTTTATTTTTTCTATCTTCATATAGATTTTAGTCAAGGACTATGTAAGGAATGGACAGGACATAGGTTCTGAATATGGTTTAGGATTTAAAGAGTGCAAATGAAATGGATGAAGTCCATTAGTGCTGGACTAAGCATAATACAAAGCACATATTTTGCAAAAGTCTGGTATTTTTCAAAGCACACATTTTGCAGAAGTCTGGTATTATTACTGATAGCATTAAGCTCCCCTTAGGGAAAAAAGAAAGTATTCAGGTTGATGCCATGTTTCTGCAACAATCTGTTTAGGCCAACAGAAGTGAAACACTGCTGGACTTGTATTGGAGGTCAAGTCCAAGCTCTCGAGGGATGGATAACTTTCACTGAGTTATAGGGAATGAAGCTTCATTCCAGAATGTATTGTAGGAGACCTACAAAATATAGGAGACCCCATACAGTGAGCTTACACAGTGATGAAGAGACATCATCATGCTGAGAGTAACAGAAAGAAAGCAAGAGAAGTAAAAAAATAGCCAGAAATTTCTACAGGGATAGTAAAGCAAAGAACCTTAAAAAAGTGATAGGTTTGTTCTATAAAGAAAAATCCAGAAATAAATTCTGAGTTACCAAAATTCACTGCATGTAATCTTCATCCTGAAATTTTACTAAAGGAGAATTGGAAGAAGAATTGTCTCTGAAATTCAAAAGACGTGGGAGGCAGGAAGGGAAGAGAGAAAGAAAAGGACAGTCATGGAGATAAAGTGTGAAAGAAGAAGGGGAAAATATACAAAGAAAATTATGAAACATAAAATTAAAAAGAACTCTTAAAAAAAATCTTTTAACCTCTCTGGACATTTTGGAGAGTGAGACTGCATAGCTTTTGAATATAAAATTCTGATTCATTTTTACAGTTCTCCAGGGAAACTGTTCTGATGCTGTGGTCTTCTTACATTCAAAGGACAACTGTCAAGAGAAGCTCTTTGCTCTTATGAGCAGACATATATTGTGTAGATCTGAGAAGTTAATTTTATATAAAACCAGCATCTGATTGTACCACAGGAGCAATAGGTCTTTTCATGGTGTTGCATTATTAACAACATAACCCATTTCCTATAACAGTAGTGATTTTTTTTTAATCTTCTAGCTAGCTAGAAAATTTTTTCAGCTATCCAGTCATCCATTATGAGTCCCATAGACCCCCTATTGGCAGTGACTAAGATTTGTCCACTGATAAATTTTTGTTACTTAGTAGATGCCTTTTCTTCACAGATATTTGGATTGTCTTTATTACTGGTGGTCTGAGTGGGAGCCGTGTGGCCTAAGAGCTGCTGCTGTTGCTCAGGACTGACTTCATGCTCATTTTAGTAATATCACTTTACTTTTCAGCTTAGAGAGCATCCCTATTCAACTAAAGACTATAATGCCCTTGCCTTAAGAATTATGATCTCTATGGAAGGATTTAGAGTAAGACAGCATTGTCGCAGACATTTTTTCACAGAAATGCTTTCTTTCAGATTTGTCCATCTTCTGGGAAGCAGAGGCCCCAGAGGAGAATGTAAACAATGATTATCAGCTGCTGTGCAATGCAATAGGATGCACCTGTGATTGGTTCTTGTTCCATGTGTACAGTTGAGAGCCAGTCACAGGGCAAGCTCTCTGGAACGCAGGGACAGAGAATTCTCTTGTTTTTAGATTCTATTCTACTCTTAGCTTAGCTTAGCAAGCCTCTGCAACTTCTCTCTATATTCTCTTTAGTATAGTAATAATGTATTATATATCATATATCAATAAATTCAGCCTTCTGAACAAGAAACAAGATTCTCGTCCTTCTCTCTCACCCCAGCGGCCTCCTCAGGTCGCTGTAATACAGCATTAGAGAGCTGTGAGCGGTGGTGCTGAGATGCTGATCCCTGAGAGCAGCCAGCTGCACAACTCCTGCCTCCCAGGAGCTGCCCTGGCTGCTCAGCAGCACTGCCTGCCTCACACACTTCATGCCACTGAACTTGTAAGGGGTGAGTAAAAGTATTGGATGAGCAAAAGTTGTGTATGTGAAATAAGAATGGCCTTTACAGTGGTCACATTACTATGAACTGGGAAGTGAGGTGTTTATTGTGGCCCAGCAGTACCACCCAGCCACCCAGAGATCAACTGTCTTCCCCACAGAATTCCTTCAAAGCCTGAAATTGAAAAACAGGAAAACCAAAGACTAGAAAAATGCATTTTGCAATTAACACTATAACATAGTGTAAGAAATATTTCTGTGCCTGATGCAATGAAATGGTTGACCAGAATTTGCTATTGTAACCAGTCCCAAGCCAAGCCAAGCCTCTTCTTAGAAGCTCAAATCTACCCTTTGAAGAAGTAAGAATGAAAAATGGTGCCATATTGCCTAAACTTCTAAGATCTCTAGGACCCAACTGAGGTTTCTGGTAGATATTTCTTTCCCTACATATACTTCCCAAACAGGACCAAGAATGTTATGAAAATGTTAACAGCATTTTTCCTGGGACCAGAGCTAAGCACTAGAAATCTCATGTGAAAAATCTGTCTCTGAAAGCTTTCCAGCTCATTCCTGCAGATTCAAATTACTTGGATGGTCTTAACACAGTCATCTAAGCTTTCAGCAGTTTATTCAAAGCAAACAGAAACCATGAAAATTCTGAAGTTGTCCAATGCTACTTGCATGATACAAGCACATTTGGCTAATCTTTCCCGTATTTAACATTGCTATGGTCAATTCCCACAAGAAATTTCATTCTTGACATGGTTCAGGAGCATTTAATCTGATCTGACAATGTTCAGTCCTCTTCCCAAGTCCTTGAATGATTTATTTTGATTTGCCTTAGTAATGTGTCCACTGGTTTTTGATTAAGACATCAGTATTGTATGTGACCTACATAATTCCTCTTCCTTTTGCATCTAAAGATCGAGTTTTCCACAGACTATTGAGAGTCCTATCTATCTTAAACAGATCAAATACTCTAGTAGCTGTTCCTGGCAGTTGCTGTTAGGAGAAACATTTGGGATTTAGTGCACTGTAATGACTGGTGTTTTTTTCAAATTTCTTCAGTGACTTGTATATGGAAAAATTAGATGTAATCTGACATACTAATCATTTTCAATAATACTTTAATTTGGATTTTAGCAGACTAAAGAGTTTTAAGCAAAAATAGGTGTCGAATTCAAAATGGTTGATGGTTAAGATCTATGAACTAAGGATTGTTTTCATAATCAACTTTCTGCTTTGAAATCTTTAAAGCTCCTCATGTACAGTTCGTGGGAAGCCTGAACCTGACCCTTGGTTCCACTCAAGTTAGCAATATTACCAATCTTGCAGTACAAGCATCCCTTTCTGATGCTAATCTCAGTAGACATAAATCCTTAATGGCAAAAGCCCAGTTGTTGAAATATGATGTATATCCTTTAATCTTTGCAGTAGAGCTATGACTGAAGCATCACAATCTCGTGATACATTTGTAGTGAAACAGAGTTCATAATTTAATGGCTACAGAATTTAACATCTTTTAAAACAATGTGTTGCTATGTGAGAGCTCATGTTCACACTGAAATCTGCTCTTCAGTGCATGGGCAAACAGCAATATAGTACACCAGGAATAAACATGTTGTTGTCCAACCTAATTACAACTAAAGATGGTCAACTACTCTGTTGGCACACAAAGAATTAAAATTAACATTACTGAACCTTCCAAGCCCTTTGTGGCCTTCTGTGCTCTCCATAATTTTAACACATGCTCATACATAGTTTTTTTGCGCTGGTGAGAATGGTGCTGATTAAAAGAGGTAAACTCAAGCCAAATCCATTGAGTTTGGCTTTAACTTTCTAATATGTTGCAGAAGGCCATAGATAATTTCTACTGAACAGGATTAAAGAGGTTAATCTGTGCCAGCAGTCGATGACAGGCTTGTAAGGAGAAAAATCCAATGATGCTAAGCCTTCAAAAAGCTCCTTATTAACTGCATTGATGGCTGACTTCTCATTAAAGATTACTAATTCTGTCATTCCTGCATTTCCCCTTTGACCTGAGTAGTTAGTGAGTTTTTAGAACTTCCATGGTTTTTCCCACAAAGAGAAGAAAGCTCTCTGCAAGGCAGGCAACATCCAAGATGGTTTTCAGCTGGAGACTTGAAGAGAAGTCCTCCAAATTAACAGCGTTTTCAGAACAATACCCTTGCCTCTAAACAAATCAAAGTCCCACAAAATTATTGTTTCTATGTTGGGTTTGGCCACTCAAAAAAATAGGATATCTAAACAACCTTAATGAAAGTGCCCAGAAAGTGAATACTCCCACATTAATTATGATCCCCTCACTGTGCCCTTGGTGACAGCTGCTGCTCCTCTGCGTCAGCTTCTCTTTGCCACTGGCTGGATGTCTCAGGCCAGCTCCTCTGCTGGGGGCTGCACTGGAGGGGCAGCAAAGCCTCCTCCTCACAGGAGTCTTTGCATGTATAGACAAATATTCCCATAACCTTCTGTGGCCAAGCTCACAACTCACACATTTTCCCTATTTTCATTCTCCAAAAGCATGTACTACTGAGATGTGAATGGAGACAAACTAAAGGAAACGTGTGAATTCATGGCAGAATGATTTTGCATCTACAAGAGGGCTTCAATACTTCTTTTAAATGACAGAAGTGATATAAAATGATAGAACAGACCAGGGGAGAGCAGTGGGTCCCTGCAGTGGTGAGGGCTGGCCAGGCTGGTCTGCTGCAGAAACGCTTCACTGACAGCTCAGCCTGGGAAGGACAGAAAAGTGGCACTGAATGCCCTTGGTAATAGCATGTTTTGTCAGGACTGTTTTCCGAAGGCAATTATCTGAAGGCTGATCTGCATTGGCATTAGTGGACGGAAAGAAAAATATTTTCAGCTGAGACTAGAGCCAAATCTATCCTCTCCTGCCGCTGCTTTGAGAGACAGCTGCCAGCCTGAGTAGCAAGAAGTGAAATATGCACCAAAAGCCAGGACAGCCCCATGCTGGAGGTCAGAGCAGCAGCACAATCAGGAATTTGTGAAGTGATGCATGGTTTTGCAGAACATTCACAAAGAGGAAAATAAATCTGATCTGCTAAATAAATTGCAGTTCCAAAATATTTTCTCAGCCCTAAAATTTACTCTGTCTGAAACAGTGCCTACAGAGAATTCACTCAAGTAGCACAAATGTGCTGGACACACCATGGGCTTGTGGAATATTTTTCAGTGTTTATGTTGGTTCAATACAAAAGTGCATAGCCTTAGAAATAGTTGATTGAACTACATTGCCACTGCACTTTCTAGAGACCCTTTTCCCCCTTTTTATTGCAATTCTGTGCTCATTGCTATGGTACCCTAGTATCTGTGAGAATAATTATAACACTGTTCCATTGAGCACAATGTTCAGAAGTATTTCACTGAGACTTTTATTTGGTGTTTCCAGCCTCTAGCTTTCTCCACTCACTCCTTACATCAGGAGAAATTGATATCAATCTGGTGTGAGCCAGCTTAGCATTTGTTCTTTCTGAATAGTATTATTTGATTTTCTCTATTTACATTAATTAGGTTTATACATTATTTTAGCTTAGCAAATCATGAAGAATAAGTGGAAATGAAGGGGTTCTCTCCACTGTTTTATTTTTAAATATTTAGCACTTAACTTCTAAAATTAATTGATAGTCTGCACAGAATAAAATATATTCTTTAATATCTGCTCTTTTAGGTGGATCTAAATACATTGTATCTTCAACATCGTCCATATATATCCAAAAACTGCTAACAGAAAAATTCTTTCTTAAGGAGTCCAGCCCATTTCTCTTGAGATAATGAAGGCATCTAATTGAATAATTACAAATCACACTGGAATAAATGGTGCAGCTCACTAAAGTATCTACTAAATTCCCTTCTGTCTGCTTTTATCAATTTCATTAAACAAAGTCTCCATTTGTTAATCTTGAATTATATCTTATAATACCTAAAACAGAAACAGTGAAAGATTTTTCCTATTTCCCCATCCTAATTATCATGAAGCACTACTTAGAGGGATGGGATGGATCAATTCTCTGATAGCAGCTTTCTTTAGAATGATTTCGATCCAGCTGAAGGATAACTGCCTTTCCCTAGTTTGATGATGCTAAACAACACATTATTTTCACTAAGCCTTCCCAACCTATTGTTTACAACCATGCCTCCTTCTGCCCCTCTGGTTTTGAAAGGAAGAGTCGCTTTTAGAAAGTAATTTTTAATGGTTTTGTTTTTTTTTTTGGGGGGGGTGTTGTTTTGTGTTTGTTTTTTTTCTGGAACATTTTCTTATTTAGAGGGAGCTGTAAAAAGAGAAAAAATGGATCAGAGATTTCCACAGACCTTCTAAGATTATGTTGATGATACTCAGTCACCATCATTGTCAGCATGTTCAGAAAAAAGGTTAAAGGAGGTGAGAAAAAAACCAATTAGTCTCGCTGCTGTAGGATGATTAAAATCCCCATGAAACAGATGAGATTACGGAAGTGGAATGAAAGTGAATGAATGAACATGTAGCAACAACACACAGGTTATTTCAAAGAGCATTTATGAAAGACAATGCCAACATCACCAGTTTTCTGAAGCTGTCCATGGCACTTAGCTTACTTATATATAGAAACAGACCATGCTTTATTTCTCACTGTTAGAATTCAACTCTCCAAGGCTTCGTACTGTTTTCAAACATGCCACGATGCATCTGCTCCATGTCTCTTGCAGAGAAGCTCTGCTCCATGACATGCAGTTAAAACAGACTTTTTTTTAGCTGATATTTCACAGTCAACTGTATGGCCAAAGGGCAGTTCTGATCTTGTCTGAACTCTGAAGCAGGCAAAAAAATGCCATTTTTTTTCTTCTCACCAGTATTGTGTGGCATTCTTCCCTCTCATCTTGCTTAAGCTCCACTCAGAGAATCACAAATTACCAAGCTCCACTGCTGCTTTCCAGTCTGAAGCACACGTTCTGTAGTTTGCCCTTCCTCTTCATGTGAGAGGTCTATCCCTGCACTCATGATGAGAAGAAAGACAATGAAACCTTGCAGTTGAACACTCAGAGCTGGGAAAATTGGAGAAAACTGGTGTTAAATTTGAAATTTGAAAGTAGTCCAGTGGGTGAAATGTCAGGTTGAACCAAATAGCATCTCATAAATATTCATGGCCCTGCACAGAATGACAAGGAAATTAAAAGGTTAACATGAAGATATTACCTCCAATAACAGCAATGTGTGTCATGGAGGTACATTTTGTTAAATTGTTTTCACAGAGTCTATGTTCTCTTTTCAGGCCCATTCAATAAATACCTTTTCTTATAACTAAAAATGGCCACAGAAATCAGAATACATGGAAGCAGGGAGCTCTTGTTCCCAGCAAAAGGAAACTTCTGAGGGAAAATAAATGACTTGCACCACAGGAACTTGTGGGCTTGCTAGAGACCATATACTTACCTTAAGTTGCCTCTCTTTTATCTCTGGCCTCTGATTGCTATTCTTGTGTAATTATCAGAGATATTTTAAGTTATGCTAGACTTTTTAAAAGTTATTGCATTGATAACAGCAAAAGCATTCTTCTGCAAGCTTTGCAAATGAATCAGGGGATAATAGCACAAAGAACTTTTCACCACTAACTCATCATTAACTTGATCTGGTCAAAAACATAATGACAGAAAAATGTTGATATCCAATTAACAGAGCATCGTGGCATATACATTACGAGTATCTGCTTTTAGCCCAGATCCTTTTCACAAGATGAGAAACAATCAATTTAATTGGACACCCAGCTTGCCAGCCTTGATAATCTTTAGCACATAATCTTTTATTTTGATTGCAAGCGCTTTAGGGGAGACACTGTTTGTTACTGTGCTGGAAAAATTCCGCACCATCATCCTGGTGAGCGCTGTGTCTCTCACAGACTTGAAACAATTTAACTGTGCTATGCTTATAATTGGAGACAAACAAAAGAGCTGTTTTTAACAACTATCAAACCACTGCCTTTGAAGAAGCATATGATGTGTATCTGTTATACCTAAATTATTAAATACTCACACTAAGTGCAGAGGTTCATCTTTTGATTCACACAGATTCTGAGTTTGTCCAAAACAGTTTGCTTGTCTGCTGTTATCATGTTATCCAAAGTTTTTTTGGAAGCAAACAAGTCTGTCTCTAACAGAGTATGAAGGAAGAAGTAAAATTGCCAATTTCTAAGCCTTAGAGGTCTACCAGTGTTTTTGTACT
The DNA here is from genome assembly GCF_028018845.1 of Melospiza georgiana. Classification (NCBI taxonomy): domain Eukaryota; kingdom Metazoa; phylum Chordata; class Aves; order Passeriformes; family Passerellidae; genus Melospiza; species Melospiza georgiana. The sequence continues at coordinate 110,768,907 of NC_080431.1, forward strand.
AATGGGACATAATGCAAAACTTTGAGCAGATTCTTACAACGTTGCAGTCTGAGGGGCAGAAAATTGGTGGCTCACAGTGACTAATCCCATAAGCACTAACCAAACTGCATACATGACCAAATGCTTAATTCAACATGATTAAAATAAGTAAGTAGCAGAAATTAGAGAAACTGAAAGAAATTATCTACTGCATGCATGGGAATTTTCTCAGATAATGTTTGTTTTCCTCTCCACAGTCACATACCTTATTAACTCACCATCTGTGGCACTCTTAGGTTTTGTTGGGCACAAGAAGGCCAATAAGACTAAATGATCTAAGCCTTGCTTGACCTATGCACAGAAATTTTTCTCTAATCAAAAGATCTGATGAAATAAAACCACATCTGATAAACATCAAATAAACATGGCTTTGGTTTTATGGCTCTCACAATGAGCTGGAGAAGGAGGGGACTGATCAGACTTTGGGCACGACATGAATTTCACACTGACTGACAGAGAAACAGAGGGGGGAAAAGGGTATTAAAAAAGTGGTGACTGAATAACAGTGAGCCAGGTGAAACATAACATAAATTTGTGACTGCGGGAGTCTTTAATTTTGGAAAATGAGTAACAAGTGGGTGAAGGAGGGAAATCAAAGCAGCAGTGAGATGAGAAGGGCAGGGATACCTACTGCAAACAGAAAAGGAACACGGTTGGAGGGAGGAGAGGTTAGCTGCACTGAAGGCACAGGAGCCAGGACTGCAGAATTCTTCAAATTCTTTTTGAAATCCATTTTTTATGATACTACCAGTAATTAAGGTCACCACACAAGGGCATTTAGTGTTTGCCATGAGGAAAATCATCCTGAATTTGACAAACAGTAATTGTGTTTGTCTTTACACCTCATCAAACAAGACCTAGAATTTTTACTCAGCTGCAGGAATAATTTTTCTTGCCTCTCTGAAAAATCTGAAGAGTGGATGCTCTCACAAGATTTCCAACATATATATCCCTTCAGAAATATCAGCAGAGACTATTTCCAAAAACTCCATTTCAGTACTGGAGGTTTAACTTCAGAAAGTATAAATATGAGATGGAGGATATGATTACCAAAAAACCATGCACTTTATAGGCTTACTAATTTAAATGCAGTGCCACAATACATGGTTGGAACAGAGTTTGCAACACCCAGCCTAAAACATAAGTAAAGAAAACTTGTATCTGCTACAAAACACTTACTAGGTATACCTTAAGTGGCATCTGTGTACACAATGCTTTTTCTAATGTAACTTTTTGTCTACTAGATTACTGTTCTGACTCAGAAGAGACAGGAGAGGAAGACGGCACCAGAGCACAAATTAAGTGTGATTCATGGAAAATAACGCACAACTCAGTTTCTCTTAAGTTAAGATGGAAAATTATTGACTTGAGTAGGTGGAGGACCTTCAACCACTGGCATTTTGTGAGGGTGATTCCCTCATTTCTTTCTAATCATCTTTTCTCCCAGCACCTCCATCAGCACCAGAGTGGGTTCACAGCTCAGCAGCTCCATGGAAAGCACATAAAGCAGCTCCTCAGAAGCCCACTGGAAACAGGGGTCAGCCTGGGCTCTTAAGAGAAATATCTCTTGAAAAGAAAGTGGTACCAAATGATTTGTTGGCAGTGATAGAATAAAAAAAAATGCTTTTAAATAAGAACAGGCTCCAGACTACAGATTCAACAAGATCCTTATTCACAGCTTCAGCTTCAACGTGTGATTTTGCACAGCACACAGAGGATCTCCAAAAGACATCTCTAGGTAGGACATGCAGGGTACATTTTTAAAGCTCGTTCTGCAAAGGGAAGCACAGCTCCTGGGAGGGAACAGATTTTGCAACCACAGAAATACTTTCTCTATCTTTAATGAAAAAAAGACAAGAATGTAGGACAGTAGCTTTGCATTAAATACAGCTTTTAAATATATTTCTTTCTCTGAGCAGAAATAGCAATTAAAAATTATCATAGCCTCAGTTGAACTCACTGTTCATATATTCTACTTTTCAATGCATTAAGAGCTTTTTTCCCTCACTGTCTTGACAACACAGAGCCTAATGAAATTTTAGTCCATGACCTAGGCTCCTGGATTCTACCTACTGATGACAGATAGGTGTGCATTTCTATCCAGCAGAGTATTTCAATAAACGCAATGTTCCAGTTTAAGAATATTGGCACAAAACCTGAAACTTATCCTTTGAAATACTTCATAAACCAGATTGTTGTGAGGATGAAGAGGTGAAAAGTTGCATATTTGTATTTGTTACTGAAGAGGAATCTTCAATAGATGGCCTTACTCACTAGATTAAAATTGTGATAGGAGGACGTGACAAAGGAAGGGCAAAGGAATTTTTAGTTAAATGGTAAGAACCAGCAGAAAATTATTATATCCTTTGAATAGGATTGGAAGGAGTCCACAGATTCTTCGGCTGACTAAACAGCACTGTTGAAATATCTCTGTCAGTTACCATTCCTGCAAGAATTTTACCGTTTTCCTAAAAAATCCATCCCAAATATTTCACATCTCTTTTCTAACTGTGAACTGTTGCTCTTTGATTGGGTAGAGCTTTGCTGAGGCCCTGACCTTGCCCTGTCCAGTGCTGGTTTTCACCCCATTCACTTAGCTGGAGATCCTCTGCTTTTTCCAGCTCTCCCAGGAAATAAGTTGTAGATCCTTACTCAGCACCACTTTTTATCCTATGCTTTCTGCCACCTTCTTATTATCTAATCTTTCTTCCCTTCCTCCTCTCACTCTTTTGTCTGGGATTTTTTAAACATAAAGAAAAACTTGTAGATGCAACAAAATATTGGATGTATCCATAGCAGCCAAAAGGTTGGAGAGTCAATATAACAAAATTTTGGCCAATCAAAACTCATTGCTGCAATTTTGAACTACCTGTACTGGCTTCATTGCTCTGTTTAGAGTCTGTGGGAGGTGTTTAACAAGCAAGGGTGCTCAGATAGCTATTCCCTCCTCTTTTTCCTGTTCCTCTGAAAGTGGCTTAAATAGATTTCTCAAAACAGCACTGGTGTCAGGCACCCACTCACCATTTATCTTCCCAATTAATCACAATCATGTGAAGTTTAAAGCAGTGCCTGGTCTTTTTCCCTGAAATGAAAGAGTCAGTCTTTTCATTAATATTATTGGTCATGAATCACAGTGATTTCCAGCCATGCCATCAATTATAAACACAGCTGATTGAAGTGCTGATAGAGCTGCCTCTCTTCAGTGAGGCTCCTGCCATGAATTTCACTGGCCATCAATCACTGTACCATCACAGAAGAGACTCCCCCTCACTCCCCTCCAAGGCACCAGCATTGGCTTCCTGAAGTTTCCAAGCTATTGATGTCATAAATACACGTCTAATCAGTTAACCAAGTCAAATGCTGCCTCTCCCTGTGCCTACACTGCTTTTAAATCTCAGATCAGGTTGTCAGATCTTTGCATTAAACTGGCATCATCAGGGAAATCAGCAGAGTTTCCTCTCCAGCCTTAAGATCTCATGCCAAGTCAATATTCTCCATACTTTTCATGGGGGACAGACATGGATTCAGCTGTCTAAAATGTGATTCTGTTTTCTCTCCTCAGACACACAAAAGTGCTGCCTCCAAGCTGTTAGTGAGTGCTTTTGGGATGTACACTGCTGCACAAATGATAAGTAGTAGCCAAGATCTATCACTTTTGTTTCTTAGTGATAGCATTCATGGGAAATGAATCTTGTGCTGGACTGTGTGCAAGGAAGAGGAAGACTGGGAATTTGAATTGTTCCTAGCAAAAGAGCAAGAAAATTGATTGCTTCTGCTGTCTGCAACTTTAAACACAAAGCAGTGTGAGAGCACAGAATTCAGTAATTCTTCTGGATGTTGTGTAAGGGAAAACACAGTAAAAAAAAAGAGGCTAAATTTGTTTCCTCTTTAGATGATGAAGTATCAATCTACAAGTGATGAAGGAAATCTGCACTAATGTGAACGAATTCATCAACTCTTACAGTACCCACTTGTCACCCACACAAACACATTAATCACAATGCAACAAATTTTACTTTCATAAATTGCATTGATACACGATCAGCCTGTCACTTTCAGAGCCAAGGCTACCCAACAATGCCACTGCCTACCCAGTTCACAGTTCTGGTACCTACACTCACTTCCATCACTTTCAGCTGTGATCTTCAGCCAGATGTGAATGATCCCTTCCCCTATTTCAGGTGCCATTGATTTTTCCAGACAGAACCAACTGTCACCATCTCTATTAACCACCAAAGCAAGACCTCTACTCTTCACCTCTGGTTTTTACTTACCAAGAATTCTTCCTTGTGACTTCCTGACATTACCATTGATTTCCTTCAACTACACCAGTTCTCTAAATCATTCTTTCAATAGCTGGAAATCTGAGGCTTAGCCCTCATCCATCTAGGGTATCTAATCCTTATAGGTACCAACAGAACTGCAAGAGGCCTGTGGTGCATCTTTAATGCCAGGTCTGCATGATGAGACATGACATGAGCTGTCTGGCAAAGCCAGGCTAGAGTCTGAAGGATGCTTAGAGATGCACCTGCCCAAAAGCCATCCCACCACGGCCCCCCTTGAGGTAGACAACACTAATTACAGATTATAACAAAGCTGGAGTAGCTGGTATATACAGGCAGCTGCAGAGCTGCCTACAGCCTGCTGTTTTATCCTGTCTTTACAGGCCTCCCTGTGAATCCCTGCAAAGCTCATCCAAACATGGCTCACTTCTGGTTCTTAGTGTTCTACTGCTTAAACTTGGACTTGTCTTGGTGCACAACTGCCCATACCAGCCCAATGACTCACAAACCATATTCTAACTGCTGACCCTATCAACAAGCAGAGCAAGTGGTCTCAGCTGAGTTAACCACGACAGTCAGCAACTAACAAAATTCTAACTCTCCCTGCTGCAGTAGAGCCCCCAGAGCAGCAGGAGAGAGCACTTCCCTCTGTGCTAGCAGTTCCTCATCCTTTTTGGTGTTAGCTGGGGAAGGGGACTTTGACAAAAGAAGAGATTTGACAAAAATATTTTTTGAGCCATTTTCTCAAGAAAATGGGAGTAATTATGTGAACTCAAGAGATGATCAGGCAAGAAGTACAAGTCAGCTGCGCATGCATGTAAGAAACACTCTGTACTGACAGGACCAAAAATGCCAATATTTCCAGTAAGCTGAGCAGAGTGAGTTATGACTGTCCATTATGAACAAAAGAACTCTGGTCAGCTAAAATATTTTCCAGTACCTAATTTAACCATTTTACATACCTTCCAAAGTGATTGAGACAGTAAATTGTTCACTTCCCCCAGAGAAGTTCGTGGGAGGTACTGTAACTATATCAGAATACAGATTCAGAAATGACAATTCATGTGACCTTTTCCTCCATTTGCCTCGTGAATAAATGTCCATTAGTTTAACAATAATGCAGATGATCACAGACTATTGCCTGTTTTCAATTCCCCTGAAGCATTAAGCTTACTGGAAAAAATATTCTGAATATTTTAATATAAGAGATATGAAAAAAATATATCATTATTAGTCTAGGGATAAACCAAGTCCCATACCTGAAATATTTTGCATTTTGCAAAAAAAGAACTCTTGACTCAGTCTCAACAAAGGGTGAATGACCTTATACTTAATTTCAAATAGATAAGGTCTGTCAAGATTAGAATAAGATTATTGAATGTCTCCTTTCTTTTTCCTTGAATTGATATAGCACATCCCACGACGCAAAATCAATAGTGTCTAAAAAATGTAGACTGAACAGTCTCCAAGAAAATAAGAGCACAAGGAATTATGAATGCATCACACAGAACTCCCAGTACATGCAATTTAGAAGTGAAAGACAACGTGCTTTAGTACAGAGGTCATCACCAGGCAGAACCCAGTGGATTGCCTTCCTCTGGTGGGGAAAGCTGCAAAATACTGGACTATGACAACTCCAGCGAGAGGCTGGGAAGGAGAAGCACGGAGACCTCTCTTCCCACTGTTATTGCTATCACGTATAGTGCCTGTGCCCTTAAATCTCATCTGCAGTAATCCCAAAACTTAACACTATCTCTCCACTATCCACCTGCTGCAAGGGTTTTAACACATGAAAATTAATAATAAATGGTAGACAATGGCCACTCACTTAGAAGTAAAGAACACCTTGTCCAATCTGCTTGAATCTACACAGAAAATTTTCAGTAATTACTTAGAATTTATACATTTATGTAAATTATAAACATACCCAGATGATCTCTTCTGTTGAAGCGCAATGGAAGGATGCACAGCTTTGAGTGTGACAGACTAAAATCCTACGTCCTGTACTTATTTTTGGTACTACCAAGTTAAATATCCCATCAGGTTCTTTCTGAGAGATGCAGGTAACTGTTTTTCCTGTTTGGGAACTAATACCTGAAATTGTTCTTCTGTTACTTTCTATTTCTTTCTTCTTTGTACAGATGTGCACTTTATTTCCTTTGCTCATCAAATGATTTTAGAAAAAAGATTATGCAATCAGAGCTGATTTAAGGTGGAGAAGGGTGATTTAAAACTTAAAAAAAAAGGTCTGTATAATATTCAGTCTTATCACTGTTCAGTTGGTGTGCCATAACAAAATATCTACAGTCATAAAGAAATCCTCTATATCTTCTGGGTTTCTGATGATGCCAGACTGTGATGAAGCCCTTGTTGAGAATTTATTTTTCATTTGTTATTGCTCTCCCCTGTTCCCTTTGGCTTAGTTCACCTACCCAGGTGTCCTGGGGTGACATTATGATGCTTGTATCCCCATTCATATGTTCTGTGCCTTTAAGACTGGCTCTGAAGAGTCAAAGTTTTGTTTGGGCTTCTCTTATCAGGGACACAGAGACGGGCAGTACATAGTGCTGCTTTCACTTTTTGCTTGTGGCTTTCTGCTTTGCTCTCTCTGCTCTCGCTTCTGCTTGCTTTTGCTTCTGCTTATTACTAGTTTAGCTAAACAGTCCAAATTCTTTCTTGGACTGTTTCTCCTCTCCTTTTTCTTTGACCATCTCAAACCTGCTCCGGGCTGGGGCCTGGGAACACCGAGAGTTTGCACCCTGTGGCCCAGCGGGGCCTACTCTGGGCAGCAGCTGCCCCAGCGCCGGAGGGACTGAGAACAGAGCGACCACCCCCAAGAGAGACTTTCTGAATTTGTCATCTTTGTCAGAGTGGTGTCATCCTGTATTGTTCATTTTGTGTGCTGGGGGGTGCTGTGCGTCTTAAATAAACAGGTTCTTCCCACTTCTCTCTGAGGAATTCTTCCCAAAGCTGTTGGGGTGAGGGGCCACGTGGGTTTGCTTTCTGGAGGGGTCGCTTTGGAGATTCTCTACCAAATTTGCCCTAAACCAGGACACCAGGAAACCTTAAACCTTCAAAGACATTTCCTTGCCTCCTACTAACCAGTGTGGTCCCATTACATGGCTTTCAGCTTTTCCAAGGTTGGAGCTTTTGGTAACACACTTGAATCAGGAGAGGCCCTTTGTAGGTAAGACACCCTGCACAACAGGCTGTGATCCTGGCCTGCAGTTCCTCACAGCACTGGGAGGTGGATAAATAATGGTGATGCCAGTCACAGCACAAAAGAGATACCTTCCAAACAAAGACAAAATGCACAGAAGACTGCATTCCTTGCTGATGATTTGAATGATTTAGCAGCTGGTTTCCCCTTACAGAAAGAAATGGTATATAACAAATAAGAAGCTGCAGAAAAAAAACTTCACTTACTATATTCACCTCTGGTTCTTCTTGCAGATATACATTTTTAGAAAATTATAAAATTATATCCTTACCATTCCTATTTTCACCAGTGTTTGTAAAAAGGAGTATTGTGTTCTAATTCATTTTTAATGCACAAGTTACCCCCTCACTGCCAGCCATTCTCTGAATGAAATGTTGCTTCTCCATGAGTATTTCTGCATAAATATTTCATAACTGAACTAAATAAAAAATCACCTTATAACTACTTGAGGTTAAACTGCTGAAAAAGTGCAACAATTCCATTCCATTTTCCCATTTATTCATTTATTAACACTTAACATAGCATTATATGTTATTTTGTAAGGAAATCTCTTTGATGCAAACACACAGTTTTGCTCCAGTTTCCACTAAATGACAAGAAAATAAGTTCATTTTCAACATGAATTGGAATGAAACAAATCTGTAACTGATACAGGGCACCTGTGCTATAATTTAAATTACGGAGTAATGGCTGCAGACCTATTTAAACCTGGTATTAACAAAAAGCAAACAGCTTTCTACACTGTACAGACTCTAGTCCCTGAGTCCCTTTGAAATCAGGGTGTATTAGGAAACCAAACACCTATAGAATATTTTTATTTTTCATGCAAGAGAAACTACCAGCATGGAAAATTATCAAGAATACATTCTATGATCAAACTGCATGCTGCTTCAACACTCTGTGGAAAAAAATCAACTGTGTGTCAATAGCGTGTATCGGTATTTGGTTTTAAAAAGATATTTGAAAAGTGAGCCACTTACCATCTGAAATCTTATTATATCAACACAAAGGAAGAAAAAGAAAATTATGAAGATGCAGAGATGTTTAGGGAATACACCCGTGAGGACCTTATTCCTCATTTATCTATATTTATGACTGAGAAAGTCCAAATAAAATTATTTCCATGAAATTAATAAGAGAATAGACACTTATAAAATAGTTTCATTACAGATTGTAAACAAAATCTGGAAGCACAGGCGTACAAAGTGTCATAAGTATAAAAGCACAAAAGAAACAAGGGAATTCCTGCAAATCACAACTGATGCCTGTTGAGGAAGTCTGTTGCCACTGCTGAACAAGAGTCCTTTTCTTCACCTATCATCAGAATAAAAATCTCATAACAAATGTCTTTAATCAGCTTTGCCACAAACAGTAAACACCCCGAGGTTCTACACAACAATGCATTTTCAGAAGGAATATTTACTGAAACTGAGATTAAATAAAACTGAAATATATTTGTTTTGCTCAAAACTACAGGATGAGAGCACCATCATCTTCAGAAGCCAGGAGAATCTGGGCCTCAGCCCTGTAGAAAAGGTTAACCACATTTCATGATAAATAATTATAATAAACTCAGGGTACTTTGGCAAAGCTTGCCAAAATTGATCCCCGCTGAAGGCCAAAACAGAAAAGAAGGACTTACAAACACTCTGGCATGGAGATAATATCAAAGGAAATTAAATTGAAGGAAAAAAATAATTGGGAAATTTAGGGACTACAAGAAAATAGATCGGGAATACGTCTGATACAGTGCAAAGGACCAAAACAGGCCAAAACTAAGCTCACAGATGTTGCAAAGGCAGGGGAAAAAGTCAAGGAGGAAGACTCAGCTTGGAGGGGAAGATATGAGGGACATGCCAATGATATTAAAAAAAAAAAAAATCTTTCCCAAAGTCAAAGCCATCAAAAGACATGGCATGCCATCAAGTGCAGGGACATGCACCAAAGATTCCCCTATCGGTCCCCATTGAAATTGCAAGATTACGTTTCCCTTCCCAAAAGGAAATGAAACGAAATCTTGAGAACGCAAAAAGAAAGGCTTACAAACACTCTGGAAAGGAGATAGGATCAAATGAAATGCGATTGAAACAAACCCAGAAAATCCAGAAAATTAGGAGATTTAGTGTCTTCAAAAATGGTCTGTAAGGAAATGAGCTGCAGTGCAAAGGACCAAAACATGCCAAAACGAAGCTCACAGATGTTGCAAAAGTAGGGGAAAAAATCAAGGAGGAGGAAACAAGTTGGAGGGGAAGACATGAGGGACATGGCATGGATACTTGAAAAATAAACAAACGAAAAAGTCTTGTCCAAAGTCAAAGGCATAAAAAGGCAGGCCATATGCCATCAAATGCATGGACATGCACCAAAGCCTGCTAAAATTGATCCCCGCTGAAGGCCAAAACAGATAGGGAGGACTTACAAACACTCTGGAACAGAGATACCATCAAAGGAATTGCAATCAGAGGAAATAAAAAATTTGGGAAATTTAGTGACTACAAGAAAATGGACCGGGATTACATCTGGTGCAGTGCAAAGGACCAAAAGAGGCCAAAACTAAGCTCACAGATGTTGCAAAAGCAGGGGAAAAAGTCAAGGAGGAAGACACAACTTGGAGAGCAAGATATGAGGGACATGGCATGGATACTTAAAAAAAAATTGCCAAAGTCAAAAGCCATGAAAAGGTCTGTATGCCATCAAGTGCAGGAACATGCACCAAAGCTTGCAAAATTGTCCCCACTGAAGGATGAAACAGAAAAGAAGGACTGGGTTCAGTGAGTGTTCCCTGAAGTACTAAAGCATCTGTCAAGGGAAATAGAAAATCATGTCCTGTGTTTAGGAGCTGAACTGAGTAGGTGGGCAATGAAATGCACTGCATCCTTCCAACTAATGAGGAACACAAGCATAAGCAGGCAGGAGAGGAGCTTTGTTCCTCAAAGAGAGAAATATCCCCCACAGGAAAACCAGTGTTGTCCCCTCAGACTGAATGGACATGAATTAATCCCTTTTCCTCATTACAGGGAAGCATATTTCCTGTGTGTCAGCCCATGCACATTTCACCCTGGAGCTGTATTGCCTATCTACCAATGCCAGCTTGGTCTCTGGGCAGGGAGGCCTCACTGGATTTAAACCGGACTTGACCACACTCAGAATGAAAGTATTTACTCTATTTTCTCCTTCTGATAACTGCCTTCCTTGCTAGGCGTCCTCATTCCAATTCCTGCGGGTGGTTCCTCATGTGAGGCCCTTTCCAAAAGTTATTTCTGCTTTTTCATCCATCCCTGCTGCCCACTTGCTGCTGGAGCTTCTGTGCTGTGATACTGACCTCTCAAGGCAAGTGCAGCAATCCACAGATGCTTTTGGCATGTGAAGTCTCCTTCTTTCTCATCTTCACAAGGATGCCCAGGCCCTCCAGAAATAGTTGGATTTAATCAATGTTCTGCCACAGCAAAAATAGTTCATCCAAATTTTTAGCTTTCTTTAAAAGCACAATAGTTCTGTGTGAAATGCAAAATGAAATTTCTTTAGGTTAGTTGTTGCCATGATATTTTCTGAAAAATCCCTTTGCTAGGATCTTTCTCCTGAGAAGCCTCAGAGGAAAAGAAAAACAATAATTATCTGCTGCTTTGGAATGCAACAGGTGCATCATTGATTGGTCCATGCTGGTTGTTTCTAATTAATGGCCAATCATAGTCCAGCTGGCTCAGACTCTCTGAGAGTCAGAAGTTTTTGTTATCATTCCTTTCTATTCCTTCTAGCCTTCTGATGAAATCCTTTGTTCTTTTAGTATAGTTTTAATGTATTATTTTAATATAATATATATCATAAATAAATAAATCAGCCTTCTGAAACATGGAGTCAGATCCTCATCTCTTCCCTTGTCCTGAGACCCTGTGAACACCACCACGGTTAGTTAATTATTATTCACTTTCTTCATACTTCTTTGCCCTAACCACATATCCCTAGCATGTGGACTGCCTCTCTGTGGGATTTTTCTGGGGTTCTTTTTAATCCTGACACATAAAAACATATATGTACATTTGCAGTAATTAATGTTAAAATGCAGTCTTATGCTTGCAGTGTTAGCACAACAAAACAGGGGGCAACCTGGGATGAAGTAGTTGCAGTGTGTGGCCAGTGGGGAAAACAATGACACCCTCAAAAAACAGCTTTCCCAAAGAAAAAAATTGCTTGAAGCTACACTCTCTCCATATTCTGTACCTGAGTGTTTCAGAAATTGCCCTGGACTCATGGCACCACTGAGCAATTACAGCCATAAAGTTTCCAGACAACTTTCCAGACTCGTGTCAGAGCTGAACATGCTTTGAATTTATCTCCAGACCTTCACACCTACTTTGGAAACATTTTGGAGAAGAGGTGTGCAGCAGTGACTCTTTTCCATAAATAATCTCCTGGACCCTGTGGATACACAGAATGCTAACACTCACTGAATTACTTTCATGTGTTGCTGCAAGGATTTAGGGGCAGACACTAAGAGAAGCACCACTGGCACAGGGAAAGCTGTCTGGCCTTCAGAGTAGCTGGAAACTCCAGAACTCACTGAGCAGGATTAGCACAAACCTAGATGTTAACAGACTTGAAAGACAAGGCTCATTTGCTGCCCCTTCAGGCTCCCAGAGCTCCTCGTTGGTGAGGAGGAGCTTGTGAAATGAGGCTTGCACTTCTGAGGAAAATATATCCATAGGCTGCTGCGCTGAGGAAAGCAGAAATTAATTCAACAGCTGTAGAGCTGTTTGGAACTGTAGGTGCTGGAGCAGTTTATGATACTGCTGGCACTTGAATGGAGGCATTCACACAGCAGTTTCAAAGCACCTGCCCTGTTCTGTGTGCGTGAGCTCCTGCTCTGAATGGCTCAGTGTCCCCCCAGTCACTGCAGACTGTCTGGGTACTGCTCTAGGTACTGGACTGCTACAGCAAGGAACTCTCAGGTTCAGGTCTAGGTCTTCAGTCCTGATCAACCACACCACTTCACAGTCTGGCTTCATTTTGGGACTTCAGCTGCCCTCTGGGTGGAGGAATAGGTAGTGGGTATTTGAATCCACATCCAGTTGCAATGTGGATGCACCTGCACTGTGCCAGTGTCCAGCTGGCTCCTCTAAGGTACAAGAGTACATCACTGAGCTGAACAAATCTGTCACATCTACCCTCAGCACCAAGATGTTCAGCTCTGTGCCATCCTTGCCATCTTATTGCAAAATTCCCATACCTTCTTGGTGATTTCTCACAAGCATCTCCTTGCAGCACTGACTCCTTCACATCACAGCCAACAACAAACTCCAATCCTCACCTCAAGTACCAAACCCACTCTTTTGTAGCACTCTTCTTCTTATTGGACACAGCTGTGGCCTGTTAAGGGCATGCCTGTTCCTAATCCTTGGTGATTGGTACAGCTGCAACTCCTCAGGTGTGAGACTACCTTCTGCACTACCTTTATCTTACATTCTATCCCCTGACATCCTACCACAAGCCAGACCTGACAAGCTGAAAGCAGCCCTTTCATGTCATAAACTACTCACTGTATCATATGTACAGAGCAGAGTTCATGAATCATGTGTGAGGCAAACACTCTACTGTGCAGTGCACATACCTGAAAAACTCTGCAGAGTGCTCTGTTGTATGGCCACATCCCTTCCCAGCCCCATCAGTAACGCACTGTCTCTCACACAGGAAAAAAGACCAGCTTCTCCTCCCTAAATTGAAATGACAAAAGGTTCCTACTCCTCTCCATTAGTCTAATCAGTGAGCTGATCATTTGGGTATATTTCAGAGCAATGTCATTTCTTTCAGAGTCCTGAAATGCTGATTTGTCATCTGTTTACAAACAATGTTTTGGGAACTCATTTTACAAAGTATAGTTTCAGTCCATTTTTTATTTTAGCCTAGTTAAACCATGATTTGAAACAGATCTAATAAAGGTAATGCTTGATTAATATTTTGGGGGAACTGAGTTTTTTTCTTCTCTCTTTTTCAGAAGTTCTCAATGCTTCAGTTTGCTTTGTATCAATTATTGTTCCCAAATGCATTCCTTTTTCATTCAGGCTTTGTAATAAACAGAAAGGTGGTGCAGTCATCTTAAGGAAAATCACCAAACAGCATTAGAAGAGCTTTGAGACATATTTTATCAGAGGCATACCTAATTCAGAGGACCAGTAGGAGTCTCTTAGTAAGTGTTTGTGTTCCCAAGATTATGAGGTCAGTTCTCTGGCTTGAAATCAACTCACATGCTATGGGGAAATTTGAAAGAAAAGAGAAGAAGGGACTTAACCAGGGCACTGTGGGTAATCTCCTTCATTCTGCTGTTTTACAAGTCTTCGTTCATCTTGAATGTGATCTGTGTATTTTGCTGCCTGTGCCCCTTGTCAAAAACCTGTTAGCTGAGAGTGAGCCATGGTCATGAGTTTACTACCCTGAGACTCCTGCCCAAATGAGATATAGACTATTTTAGTTGGAAAAGACCTCTGATATCATCAAGTCCAATCATTACCGCAGCACCACTGTGTTCATCACTAAACCACATCCTCAGATGCCAGACCCACACATCTTTTGAATGCCTGCAGGCCTGGTGACTCCACCTCTTCCTCCTCCAAAGCCTGACCACCCTTTCAGTGAAGATGTTTTTCCTAATGTGCAATCTAAACCTCACCTGGCACAACCTGAGCCTATTGTTCTACCTCTTGTCACCTGGGAGGAAAGACTGACCTCCCTTGCTACAGCCTCCTTCCAGGGAGTTGTGGAGAGCAATAAGGACCTTCCTGAGCCTCCACCAGACTGAGCACCCCCAGCTCCTTCAGCTGCTCCTCATCAGGACTGTGCTCCAGACCCTCCCAGCTCCATTGCTCTTTTCTGGACACACTCCAGTCTCTGATATTTTTCTTGTAAGGACAGGCCCAGAACTGAGCCCAGGATTTGAGATGTGGCCCCAGCAGTGCCCAGCACAGAGGGACAATCCCTGGCCTGGCATGGGCTGCCTGCCTGACCCACTCCACTTTCAGGTTGGTGCCAAGAGCAGCAGTGACTTGCCTTATATTCGTACACATTACCAATGTAAAGGAGTTTTAAAGGCTATTTAAATACAGAATATTTAATCACTGAATAAGTGAAAGTTATCGGAAGTTTAATGTGAATCACAAAATCTTTTTCCTACTTATTTTATACTTGCTCAAACCTCAATATTGTGTCAAACCAGGAAGTATGCTTTGAGTGCTGGAAGTTGGCACAGAAAAGTGGTACGGGCAGTTTTGCTGTAAGGCAGATCTGAAATGTAGTGCAGTAAATTTAAAGAAAAAAAAAAACATCCTCAACAGAGACTGTCTACCCCTCCTTCTCAATTGTAGCCATGCCATTGAGCAAAGAAAGAATAAAATTCATTCTACCACTATCTCAAGGAGCTCCAATACTCAAGGCACAGCAAAAAAAAGCCAAAAATAACCCCAAAAATCCCCCCCTCACAATACTGTTTTCCTTTATTTCTTGCCATAGTCTCCCATGCTTATCTCTAGCTAACTGGTGCTTTTCTTTCTCCCTACATAGTTGCATAAGTATATATATTAGCATTATATATATATATTAGCATAAATATTTTCCCATAAGGCAACTTAGTTTAAACCAGAGTTTTCTCCCAGATTTTGAAGGAAAGTGAGCATCATCCATCATCCAGAACTCTTCAGTACCTCCCCAGCACTGCTAGCACTGCAGCTTGCTCTACTTTGCAGAGATTTGCTTGGTCACAGCCCTGTCAGAGTGGACCAAATTGTTGCTGAAGTTCAGCTTCTTAAATTAAACAATTGTCTTAGTGCCTGGATTGACATTGAATTTAACTAAGGATGAAAAAGTAAACCACCACCTATCCTTGTCCCCCTCAAGGAGCGTTCCCTACTTCAGTCCTGCTCCTTTGGGCAGCAGGAGCCCCATGCCTGCTGCCTGATCCCACAGGCACAATTTTCCTGGCACTGCTTGTTCATCAATTCCCCAGACAGGGATATATATATTTTAGTTAGCAATCAGCGTATTCAAAAGAAATACGTTAGTTTCTTTTTGCTAGTTTAATCTCCCTATCTGAAATGATTTCTTAACCCTGGAATACAGTGTGATTTGTGTGGCAGTGCAGTTTTAGAAGTTTTGCTTCAAATTAGCCCAGGAAACCTCTGTATACCAGTGATAATTATCTATGTTAGCTGCTGTTTACACTGGTACAAGCTAAACCCAAATAAAGTCTATCAAAGCTACTCCAGAAGTTTCCAAATGAGAGTATACAGCAGTTTAGTTTATTTAAACAAGTGCAAAAATATATACCATTTAAACTGGTAGCATTCTTGTTTACACAAAGAAGGTAAACATGTAAAGCAAATTATCTGTAGTCTTTTATCAACAAAAACAAAGAAAATACAAAAAAAACTTCCTCAGTCTTTGATACAGATTGTTTTTTACTCAGGTTTTACCATGGCACCAGAGCATTGCCCACTAGGAGATGAGGAAGACAACAGTTGGAAAAAAAAATACAAAACAAGCAGGGTGATTCCAGAATTCCTGGCATATGCTAGCAGCCATATTTTCTCTCACACTGGACTGAAAATTATTTTTGATATATATTTCATGGCACTTTTCACAAAATACATATAAAAGGTCCTGGAAGAAACTTTAAAAAGCCAGTCTTGATTCCCTTAAACAATTCAAAAAGCAGGTAACACTTTTTTATAAGATACAATATGTAATGATGACATTCATGGATAAATCATCCATTGAACCTTCCTTACCGAACAAAGAGGAACTACTTAATGTGGTATGAGGTTAAATTTTCCCCTGCACAATGTCAAAAATAGTGAAAGCAAATGAGCCCAGTTATAAAGAGGATTATTTATGCCATGACCCCGGTACTATTAATAAAAAACTACAACTATGGCAAGTACAGTTCTTTTAGAGGATCAGTCCTTGACTTTTGCTGAGCCATAACTCGACCCTGTGGAGCAGAGAGGAGAGCCAGCTTCATACAGGACTGAATCTGACACCGTGACCAGATAAAAGCAGAGCTCTGGATATCGACACAGCATTCTAAAGGCTAATTCACAACATAATTTACCATCAGAGGAATAAATACATATGCCAGCCCTGTTACCGGAAAGAAAACTTTCAGACTAAACCAACCTCAAATAAAAAATTAAAAATTGGAAATATGAATCTTATTTGCAGCAAAGATGCTTTTCATTTGAGTGACAGTGCAAAAGCATTCAAGTGGGTATGAATTACATTTCCTACACTTTGAAAGCTTTTCATCTTGTCAAAATGGTTTAAAAAATTTCCATATAAGTATGGATCCAATAACTTAACCAAGCACCCTGCCTAACTGGGTCACCTGATTTTTTTCCTAATCAAATGACACAAGAATGACAAGGGACAAATGGCTGCTTTTTTTGCCTCTAAAATTAATTTTGTCAAATATTTTCCTTTATATTTTATCCATCCTTGTATCACCTGTGAGAGGGGAAGAGGAAGGAGAAGATCATGTTCTAGTGCATTAAATAGAGTAATAACTCTACATACACGGTTTGCTGCTGCAGCCACTGCACTTATTCTTCTTTCTCTTTTAAAAAAGAGACAAACTGCATTTTTATTTTCTTCATAATCAACCAAATTAAACTGTCAGGCTGTGTCTCCACCTTGGTACTGCCACTTTTTAAAGGTAGAAAATTAACATGCACATTTGCCTGGCTGAACTTCATAGAAGGGGCTATTTACCTTAATAAGAACTAGAGCTTATGTCTACAAAGATTGAATCTCTGCAAATACTTACATACATGCATATTTAAAATTGTGTTTGAAGCGAATTGCACTGCTTTTATGCATACTGCTGAGTGTGTATCCATACACTTGCAGATATACAAGCATTTATTGGTAGAGAGCAAGACATATATTTGAGAATATTTCTAATGAATCATATATATCTGCTTTAGCTATTTCTTGGGAAAGGCAGTATACTGCTTATTTTAAGATATTCTTTCTCCTAATTACAGTTTCAGGCATAGTGCCCTTATCAGAAAAGCAGCAAGTGGAAGCACTATCAGGACACATAATTTTTAGAAGGTCACTTAAGTAACAAGAAGGCAAAACAGTCCTCTACAGTTTCAATAACTTATTATTCAGTTATCTCTTAAGGGAAGAAAAAGAGCACACTTTATCCTTTCATATCCCCAAATATGCAAGATTCATAATTCTCCTAAGGTTCAAAGACTTATTAATTATTTGTATTTCTAGTTCACTAAATTTTTTTGCCCTGAGACACTTCATCAGCAGAATGACAGTCAATCCCAAGAGTGCTGCGGGGCAGTCAGTCTGTTTTGTCTGCTAACCAGACTGACTGGCAGTAAAGCAGTGCCCCAGCACCAGAGATTATTAGGATAGAAGCACAGAATTATAGAATATCCTGAGCTGGAAGGGACTCCAAAGATCAGAGTCCAGCCTGGCCCTGCACAGGACAATCCCATATGCTTGAAAGGATGTGTGAGAACACAAATGCAAAAAGGATAGAGGGACAAATTACCCTGCCAGAGGTAATGAGTTAGGGGTGAGGTATTTGTTTTACACCATGGCCCCTCTTCAGCAGCATTACCCACACCCTCCTGAGAGCAGCAACTGCAGACTGAGGTGGAAAATCACAGAATCACAGAATTTCTAGGTTGGAAGAGACCTTTAAGATCATCGAGTCCAACCCATGTTCTAACACCTCAACTAGATCATGGCACCAAGTGCCACATCCAGTCTTTTTTTAAACTCTTCGAGGGACGGTGACTCTACCACCTCCCTGGGTAGATGATTCCAGTATTTGACCACTCTTTCTGTAAAATACTTCCTCCTTAATTCTAGCCTGTGTCTCCCTTGGCGCAGCTTGAGACTGTGTCCTCTTGTTCTGTCTGTTGTTGCCTGGAGAAAGAGACCGACCCCCAGTTTACCACAGCCACCCTTCAGGAAGCTGAAGAGAGTGATAAGGTCACCCCTGAGTCTCCTTTTCTCCAGGCTGAACAACCCCAGCTCCCTCAGTTGTTCTTCATACGGCTTGTGTTCCAAGCCCCTCACCAGCCTCGTTGCTCTCCTCTGGACACGCTCAATAATCTCAATGTCCCTCCTAAAGTGAGGGGCCCAGAACTGGACGCAATACTCCAGGTGAGGGGAGGAAGCAAAGTGTGCTGGTTCCACCTGTCCTCTTACAGGAATGGCAGCTATTCCTGCTTTCTATTCCTCTTGCACATTTATCCAGATGTCTTAGCTGGCCATCAGCAAAACATCTCCAAAAATGTCCTAATGCACCACTCTTGTATGGTGCAGAAACCAGAATGTACTGTTTTTACAACACCTGGAAGATGTAAACAAATATGAAATGGTGGTAAGGCTCAATATTTCTTGGAAGAGATTCAGGCAATTTGAAGTTTAGATTTCCCCACACCTTCAGAAACTGAAGATCATACATTTTTTTTTTGTGCATTTGAGCAGCACTCCCCTCTTTCAGAAAAATCATATTTCAAATGACTGAGTGAAAAATAGCTGCAAAAAAATAAAGCAGAATATGGACATAAAATTCTTGCAAGTTTTGCAAAATGCTGTCATGAGTTTTAAAGTTTAAGTTTGGCATTAAGTTTAACATTACATAAAGTTTAATATTTTTGCCTACTTTTTGTCTGCAGTTGCACTTGCCATAAGCTCCACCACCATTTCGGATTAAGTCAAAATGCTGACTGTAGAACAGTGTTTGTTCTTTTCAGGAGGAAAATTAAGGAGTTAGCAATATTCTGAGAAGCTTGTCACTGCTGATGACACAGCACATAAGCTTACACAAAACAAAACCAGCATTGGAGATAAAAGGTTCCTTCCAAATAATCACCAGCTGGCCATTGCCATCGTGCGAGAGGGATGCATTGCTTCACTAGGAAACAAATAGGATTTAACAGTTTCAAAAGAACAGAATCTATCTTCTGAGATAATGTAATGTATCTGCTGAGATAATGTCACTTGAGTGAAATTAAATATCTCACATAATTTCCTGCAGTTCTTATCACATGGCTACTCTTGAAATGTTAATTTCCATTTAACCACTTGCTTTTACCTCAGTGAAGCAAATAGCAAGTACATCTGTAGCATGCTGGAGAGTCTAAATTCCTTTAGAAAGTGTAGTGAACGGTGTCTTATTGCTTGCAGAAATGTCACAAAAAGATTTTAATTTCCTCAGAATTGTTTATCATTTGAAATTACTCAGCAGTTTAGAAAATACTCGTATGAGTTTGCCAAATGAATAGTGCTGAAATTTTTGATATTCCAAGGAGAAAATGAGGATCTAAGACTGAAAAAATGTTTTGATTCATCGAACTAGAAAAGAAGGTAAGCTATTGGAGAGAAATTTTCTTTTAAACAATTGAAAAGCACAAATTAGAATTTTTTTTACAAAAATGGCCAATTTTCATTCATGGGTTTTGAAGGAAAAAAAATTGAACTTGTTTCTTTTGGAAGCCTAATATGCCAAGTTGTTCCCCCAAAAAGTAAAATGAAACTGTGTTTAAGAGCCAGTAGAGTCTGGAAGATTTGTAAACAACTGATATGGAGACCAAAGAGCTTCCATGCATGGGCTATTCACAGTTTACAAAACAATTTAAGGAAAAGTTACCATGTGAAATCAGCACATTAGTCCAAAAGTTTTTATTCTGGGATTTTCAAAGCTTGAACAAACTACAGGGAGTGAAGCAGAGTTTTTTTTCCAGTTTGACTAACCCAAGCCAAGAATTTGGCTTTTACTGGGTGTGTTACTTTGAAGATCAGTGGCTGAAGTTTTCTGCTGAATTCATCTCCTAAGGAGCTTTGCTTACTGGCCCTGTGGCTACACTAAATAGATATCTCTTTATCTAGAATTCATGTTCAATAAATCTTTCTAAGGTTCCTATGAAAAAAATTATCTTCACTGTAAAATGTTGTTTACTTAGTTGCACTCTAAAAGTTAAAACAAACCCCCAAAGATTTGGTGCTAATGATGTAGTGGAAAAGTTCTGTAGATTTTAAATCAGAGCAAAATATTTGAGGAATAATGAGACTGAATGTTTTTGTTGACTTCTGCTGTTGTTGTTTTTAATCTATTCACCGGTCATTTTAGCACTTCAAATTTGCATTTGTTTGATCCTATGTACAGTATTTCAGTAGTAATTAACATTGTACTATTACTGTCACAATTTATTTTGCCTTTTGAGTTTTGTTGCTTCCTTTTACTTTTGAACTGGTGAGCATAAAATAATCATTTTCTGTGTAGCCATAGAAAGTGGAAAAGGGGAATGAGTAAGGCTATTTTTGCAAAGCTTCTTGCCTAAGAACACAGTAAATAATTTAGAAAATCTTACATGAACACTGTATTCACAATTCTGCCAAAAAAATGGGACTTTTCTACAATCAGTGTTCTTTTATTTTTCATATTATTTAGATTATTTTAATGTGAGGTGTGAAACTGCTAAAATAGCTTATAATCTACCCTAGACTTATTTAAACTTCAACAATGGTATGAAAGAGAGCAGAGAGATATATATGACATAGTGTTTTCCATCTGGACAACATTTTTCTGGATTCACCCTTCTCTTGTGGACTGCCTGTGGGGGAAAAAACCAACCAAACAACAAACTTATTCCAGTTCTGTTGGCTTTATGTGAAAAACCCTTCCTGATAAAAAATAGTGCCATTTTCCTGATTAAATATTAGCAAATTTACCTTTTTTTTTTTTCCTTTAGCAAATGTCAGTGTCTTCTTTTGAGCTTTCTTACATTTCTCCAACACTAAACTCTCTTCATAACATGAAATGCAGCATTACATTTCTACACAGTCATTCTTGAAAGGACTATTAGAAACATTTTAATAATTCTTAAAAATCAGGGTATGAAATAGCAAATGGTGAGCATGACCAGTCAGGGAAAGCTACTGTGAAGCTTATCCATGTGTGAGTTTATTTATATTCATTTCCTGCTTACTCTTAGTAGAAAAGTGGAGTCTTAGGAAGCAGGTCATACCTGAAAGCTAATTAATATTTTCCAGTCATTGCTGAGCATCTGGCAGAAGACAGAAAAAGGGAAAGGAAATGAGGAATTATAATCAGATTTTTTTTTTTCTTCCAGAAGAGGTTCAGTTCACTAGTTTTTGCTGTGAAAGCATTTGATGTTGCTTTATGAACATGAGCATTTGAATTTGAGGTCTGTCCATCTGTCTTGTGCTTCTTTTGTTGTCAAGGTTAGAACTGGATGCTTTTGTTTTTTCATACTATTTCTGCATGAATATAATATAACAAAAAGCAGAGGTCTATGACCAGTTCTCATTTTCTTCCATGCAAACCAGTTGCCAAGTGCTGTGAAGGACCCAGTTGTGCCATAGGAGGAAAGGTGAGATATTTTCATTACAAGAAAAACTGTGGGTAGAAACTCATGATACTTCCTCGTGTTCCTAATAAAAAAAGGGATACCAAAAGGATATTATTTATATGCTAAAGTATGACTGATTTAAATTATGACAATGTGTTCATGCTACCTGTATTATCACGTTTTTGTAAGACTTCAAAGCTATGAGTAAATCCTTGCATGCTCAGAAATATGAAGGATACCGAGGGCTAAAGAACCTCGGTATCCTTCATATTTCTGAGCATGCTCAGAAATATGAAGGATACCGAGGGCTAAAGAACCTCTGTGTGCCTCTCCTCTCAGCTCTGTCCTTGGATATGATTTGAACAAGCTTTAACAAGACCTCAGAAGTAGATTCCTATGGCTTATTCTTTTTTTTTTGCCAGAAAATAAGTGATGGATTTTTCACTGTGAGCCAAAGCAAATAACAGAGACTTCTCTTACACTTGTAAGTGCATTTTTGACATTTATTAATTTTCTGAATAAAGTTGAGAGAAGCAAGGAAAAAAACAGTTATGAAACTGAGTCCTGCTTCACAGTAAGTTCAATATAGGTAATGCCTTCCTGAAACTCTTTATACATGCATGCATTTTTTAAATTTATGATTATATAAAAGTGTATACTGTTTTATAGTACCATCATGCATGTGTATTAATATTCCTACCAGAATTGGCATACACTGATTGTCTACCTTCTCTTTCTAAAGACAGGCAGGCAGTATTTAGAGGACTAGATAAGCAAGTAGGCTCCAGGTAGGGAAGGATACGTCTCCTTTCAGCAACAGAAATTATATTTATTATTGCAAGCAATATTAAGGGCAATTTCACTTACCTGTCAGTCCAGGCTACAAAGAGAAGTCAGTTTACTCGCTGATCCTCCCAAATGTCCCAACAGAAAAATTATTAAAACTGCTGAAGACATGATTTTGAAATCAAATTACACAAACAATATGTTAACATACAATAAATGTTAATGCTACTAAAGTTAGAGTGGAGTTTCAGTTTAAGTAACCATTAACATCCTACATTTTAGAAAAATGGGTGTAATTAAATGCATATAAGATATGCAGATATACTAAAGACAAGTATTTTTATTAAGATCAATATAAAAGCTTTTGTATCTGTCAAAATGAACCAAGATATTGGATGTGAATTTTGGAAATCCCTTTCATAAAAGACAGGGTACTTGGGTTTGGAAAATTTCATTATAGATAGATTTTATAGGCAGCATTAAGTATTTGGCCCTTTCTAAAGGCAAACAAGCGAGGTAGTCTTATTAAACTAATTTTAAAGCTACTGTAAGGTATTTGGACAAACTTTTATATAATTTAGGTGTGTTAGGTCATAGGTTGGTCTCGATGGTCTGAAACATCTTTTCCAACCTAGTTAATTTTCTAATTCTATCATTCTGAGTAAGAAAATTTCCACATAATCAGTTTGAGAGACAGGTTAATATTGCTAAGATTTGGAAGAAGGCATATGAGCACAAAGGAAGAGCAAATACAGTCCAGTTAGAGACACCTCTGCAAAGCTGGGAGGGAACTGGAGATGTTGGAATGGCAAAGTCACTTCAGCAGAGGTTGGGGAAGTACCCATTGGTGGCATGGGCAGAGTTACCCTACACTGGTAGGAACCCCAAAATGGCATAAAAAAGTTGTGTAATGGGTGTGTGGGCTGCACACTGAGCACAGAAATCCTCACTGTCCAGCTCAGCCTGCAGTTAGACTGATTTCAGTGCAAAGGGAACTGAAATCTTTTGTAGCTGTCATTACCACCATATCTCTTACTTTCAGTTGCTTGAAGTGTTAATTTTCTCAGTGTTCCCATGAGATGAAGAAGGGTCAGTTCTGTTTTATGAGAGGAGAATTGGGGCACAAGGCATTTTCCCTGACTCTCAGCTCCTAAGAGTCCAATAAAGTACACTGCAGCAAAAAGGGAGGCTGCTGGTAAAGCAATATCTGCCAGCACTCCTTTTGCAAAAGCAGCCTTTAAAAAAAGCAAAAACCTTCTTTTACTGACACAGGGCATCACAATTCCCCAACTAAATAATACATAGCAGTTGAACTTTCCACTTTTTGGTGTCATTGTGTTGATAGAAAAATAATAGTTGAAAAAACACACTAAACATAAGCAACACAAATGTGTGGTTTTACAGTCACCTAGTGCCGATTTAGCCTCTGCCTATCTTTTGAATCAAACCCTCTCTTTCCCCTATTCTTTGTGTACATATTCCCATCTCCTGCTTTGTGTCACACCATGTCATCCCAGACCCCGAGGGCCCTAGCTCATTTCTCAGGTCTGGCCTAGAATTACTCATTTTGCTGGTCCTCAGGGCCAGCTTTCCCCTGTCTCCCACCATGGCAGCAGGAAGAGAGCCGTGGGGTGAAGGGGCAGGGATGATATGAGAGAAGGGTGACTTTCTAAAAAGCAGTACAAGCTTATTTCTTAACCTGTCATAGAACAGCCCCACTGCTTTTACAGCACAAGGTGTTTCATTAGCCATCCCTCATCCTTCTGAACACAGCAGCTGGCAGGTCTGCTGGATACACTTTTCTCCAGAGAAATAAAACACCTTGTCCAAGGTCCCATAGGATACCTGAGGACCACTTGAATGATTGAAGCATGTTCTGCAGAGGGCCTAAACTTCTTATGCTGTTTGTGAAACGTTTATCACCCTCTACTGCAGTGTGTAGAACATTTTGGTAGGGTTTTGTTTTAGGATGTTTGTCTGTGAACAGATCTATTTGTAGTAAATAATACAGCTGGGGAACTCCAGTGGCACATCTCCATCACTGAAATACTCTGGTGATAACTTTTGGGTTTATTGGCACTCTGAACTAATTTTGATTGTGACCTAATAATTTTTGAATTATAATTTTTTTAATTGTTTGAAGGTTGAATGCCAAACAAGAAGCTCATTCAGCTACTGTATCGTGTAGGATGCATTTCTCCCATGTGGTGATGAATCACTTGGGGGAAGAACAGCTGCATATGACTCCTCTAACATAATAAACAAAGGGTTCATCAATTCCAGGTGCAACAACTTACAGTGTTAATATGTAATAGAACAGAGAGCTGATTTTGATTATCAAGGACTCCCTGAATTGTCTAGGAGGAGAATAAGTGACAACAGAATTGAGAATTTATTTTTTGAAACCAGCTGACCAAGGAAGTCCAGATTGCTCTGTAAATTACATGGCTTCTCAGACAGCAAAGGAGTGCTCCATGTGTAATCACCTCCCTTACTAAAAATGCACCATGGCCTTTCTTTTAATCTTGTGCTCAGTGAGTATGGAGCTAAAATGATTTCCATCTGCTCCTATTTTCCTCAGATAATGTCAATGAAGTTTCACAGATGGAAGTACAGACATCAGGCAAAATTTATTTGGGCAAAGTAATAAAACCAACTCATTACCAACAAGTTTAAGAAGAATACTATGGCAGAACAACAATGAATATTTATTTATGACTTCTTAGTTCAGATACTAACAGTCACTGTAAGGTATCATAGGATAATTAAGGTTGGAAAAGAGCTCTAGGATCATCAAGTCTAACCATTAACCCAGCCATGTTCTCCAGATATCGTCAGTTTTCCAGCAATAATGATTTTTTTTCTCCTTAGATTTTGCTTTTTTGAAAGTAATTTCTAGGACTTACAATATACAATAAACACACTGTGGTAGAAGGCAGTGAGCTTGAGAAGATGTGCAACATCTGTGTTTATACAAATTACCTTCAATATACTTAAAATGTGAAAAATCACACAAAGAAAACAATTAATCACCATTTAAGAGCAAATACTGCCAACAGTAATTGCTGACAGAACTGCATTTGAGGCAACTGGTGTCCAAGTCTCTTGAGAGCAACTGAAGCTGGATTTTAAAATAAAAGAGCACTCAAAAGATGCTTTGAGTTAGAAGGATGGCAATGGTTTTGGAGACTCACATAATTCCACTAACCAGATATCAAGTTTCTCTCCTATTATGGCTTGACAGCCCAGAGAAGACATGGCTGTGCAGTCAGAAATTGGCACATTGGGCTGCTGTGGGCAAATGTGGGTTCAAATTTCCTCAGAAACAGCTCCTGCCAAGTGCGAACCCCAGTGCTAGGGCTTGGGACAAGGAGACCACCATCAGCTCTTCCTTTTCTGGTGTGTGCTGTAACAGAAAAACATTTTCTAAACTCTCAGAGTTCAGCAGAAGAGAAAGCTTTTTTCTTGACTCTGCTGCTATTCTTGGCTCCTGCAGATGCAGAGAAGAGCTTTGGGTATCTTTCAGGTTAAGACTTAAGACTTCAGTTTCTGGGACAAAAATAGATAAGGTATTTTAACACTGTAATTCCATGTAGCAAATGCCCTTGCTGGAAGCTTATGGAATTGTAAAAAGTGAGAAGCAATCTACTCTGTGTAAAGTGGCCACAATTTTATGCCTTCCAAATATGACAGTGTTCACAGACGTTCTTGGATGAGGGAAGAGACGAGAATGTTGACTCCATGTTTCAGAAGGCTTGATTTATTATTTTATTATACATATTACATTAAAACTATACTAAAAGATTAGAAGAAGAAGTTTCATCAGAAGGCTGGCTAAGAATAAAAAGGAAAGAATGATAACAAAGGCTTTTGTCTCAGACAGAGAGTCCGAGCCAGCTGACTGTGATTGGCCATTAATTAGAAACAACCACATGAGACCAATCACAGATGCACCTGTTGCATTCCACAGCAGCAGATAATCATTGTTTACATTTTGTTCCTGAGGCTTCTCAGGAGGAAAAATCCTAAGGAAAGGATTTTTCATGAGAAGATGACTGTGACACCCAAATGATAACAGCACCTGCTAATTTGAATAGATGACTGTGGATCTGATGGACCACATGCAGTTCCAGATGGTGTCTGGTGCTGGACAGCACAGAGATCACACAGGAGGAAGGGGTGGAAGGGGTGGCAGCTCGATGTGCTGGCACCTGTGAATGAGAGGGAGCAGCATCAGTGGTGGAGCTGCACGTTGTCTTCTCAAGAGAGCATCTTGCAAAGCTGGAAAAGGCTGGCTGCTCTGCTGGAATAGCCATCACTGTTTCTCTACAAGGAGTTTCTAAAAAGACGAGAAGTTTTTTACTTTTATTTGTTTGGTTTGTTTGTTTGTTTGTTTTTTGCACCCACCAGTCCTGCCTCAGACTCCCCCCCATATCCCAGAAGGCAGGAGCACTTTCAGGAGCACTGGGCACCAGCCCAGGCTGGGCTGCCCTGGGCTGGCAGTGTGGGCTCATGGCTGGGGATGCTCCCTTCTCCCTTCTCCACTCAGCTCCAACCAGGGGCAGAGCTGGAGTCACAGAGCTGAAGATTAGCCCAGGAAGCATTTATACCTTCAAAGGATACCTTTTTAAACTCAAAACTCAAGACGCTTGTGACCGTGTTCACAGGGGTCTCAGGTTGAGGGAAGAGACAAGGATCTGACTCCATGTTTCAAAGGCTTGATTTAT
The DNA here is from genome assembly GCF_028018845.1 of Melospiza georgiana. NCBI lineage: Eukaryota > Metazoa > Chordata > Aves > Passeriformes > Passerellidae > Melospiza > Melospiza georgiana. Next base: position 110,796,349 of record NC_080431.1, read on the forward strand.
TATTTTATGATATATATTACATTAAAACTATACTAAAAGAATAGAAGAAAGGATTTCATCAGAAGGTTGGCTAAGAATAGAAAAAGAAAGAATGATAACAAAGGCAGCTGTCTCAGACAGAGAGTCCGAGCCAACTGACGGTGATTGGCCATTAATTAGAAACAATCACATGAGACCAATCACAGATCCACCTGTTGCATTCCACAGCAGCAGATAATCATTGTTTACATTTTGTTCCTGATGCCTCTCAGCTTCTCAGGAGGAAAAATCCTAAGGAAAGGATTTTCCATAAAAGATGTCTACGACAGATACTTTTGTAGTGATATTTTCAAGGCCTGATGATCATCACTTTTGCCCATTTCTGCCGGCAAATCTCCCCTCCTGTCACCTACACCAAGTGCAAATGAGCACTGTGCAGCTCCACTCTTGTGTCTCTCCTCACTTCATGTCTGCCTTGGTGTGACTGATTGGTAAAGAAGGTGGGTAAACAAACTGTATTCCAGCTGAAATGTTCCTTTCATCAGGAATACTCCCAGCTGGACAGACCCTGCCAGAGGCTGACTCTTTTATGCTGCCTATGCAAAGTAATGGAACTGATTCAGTGGAAAGGATATTGCCCTACATACTTGCTATTTAAATAACTTGCAAATTTAAAAGCAGTCTCTTGATCATTTTTAAAGTGCTCAATGGATATGAAGTAAGTAATGCAAAAATAATTTCATCTTATTAGGGGATTTTGGTGTGCACCAGGGATAGTATGCATTTAGTAAATTCACTTGGCAAAGAACATTCAAAAACAAGACAAATAATAAAATATGGTGTCTGCAATTCCCAGACTTCACTCTAAGATATTGTTTTGATAAACAGTAGTACTTAGGTAAATTATTGTCTGGTTTAAGTTCAATATATTGTTGCAATAGAAGATATTAGTGGTAGATATTTAATTTTATAGGTTTTTTTGCGTAAAAAAGACAATATTTTGTTTAAAAAGGACAATATTGGATAGAATGGAATGCTTTATGGGGACATCTAATGTACAGACAGCTAAAGAACAAAGGCATTTTTATGGTTATATTTTTACATATATTTTAGGTCCCCACTTTTATATTATATTTTAAGAAAACTTAATGGATAAATTATCCTGATTATAACTGAAAAATTCCACTGTTATCTCTGTCCATTTGTTATTCAGCAAGTTTGCAATAACTAAGATGCATCTTAAAGCCAAACTCCCAAAGCACAATATATGAACATTCTCAGTAGTAGTTGAAAATGCAGTAATAGAATAGTAGTCAGTTTATACAAATAGAATGGCAGTCAGTTTTTATTACTGCATCTTTTCTTAAAGTAGAAACAAATCAGCCCCACCTTCCACAGTTCTTTGAAAGTGCATTGATGTAAAACTTGAACTTGAGTTTATCTATCATGTCCTAAAATTAGTAAATGTCAGTTTTGAAGCAGCCTAAGCAATGACATCACTTCCAACACATAGAAGATAGAATTCAACACAAATGGGTCCGTGAGAAATTTTATCAGTAAAAAACCAGTCATACATGAGTTGAACAGTGTTTAGACAAAGAGTTGGAGGGAAGATGGAGCTATAACCTAAATATTTATGTTGAATAGAAAACATTGGTTCTAACTTCTGACCTAAATTTTCTTCTGATGGGCTATCCACAAGGGTAGGGACACCACAAGGGAGAGATATGTAAGAACACCAAGAGGAAGCCACATGAGGGAAAAGGGACAAAGGTTAATTCCATGATAATTGAACGTTGTGTAACCAAAGGGAAAACCCCTTTGGAAAATATATTTATCTTTGGCAAGGAACACATCTTCTTGTGTTTCCAAGCAGGACTTTGCTCAGTGCCTTTCCCCACACAGACCCTCTTCTCTTCCACAAGCATGAAGGGAACATGCCCCCACACCTCACAGCTCCCCTCTGCTTCCAGCCAGGCTGTCACAGACAACTTTTATGAAAAATCCTTTCCTTAGGATTTTTCCTCCTGAGAAGCTGAGAGGCCTCAGGAACAAAATGTAAACAATGGTTATCTGCTGCTGTGGAATGCAACAGGTGGATCTGTGATTGGTCTCATGTGGTTGTTTCTCATTAATGGCCAAACACAGCCTAGCTGGCTCGGACACAGAGTCCGAGCCACAAACTGTTGTTATCATTCTTTCCTATTCTTAGCTAGACTTCTATTCTTAGCTAGACTTCTGTTCTTAGCTAGACTTCTGATGAAACCTTTTCCTCTCTTCTTTTAGTATAGTTTTAATGTAATATGTATCATAAAATAATAAATTAAGCCTTCTGAAACGTGGAACCATATGCTCGTCTCTTCCCCATTCTGAACACCCCTGTGAGCGTGGTCACACCAGGCTCCTCCATCCCTCTGGGAGCTGTGAGTTTGGGCTGCAGTGGCTGCTTTAGGCACAGCTCACCCCTGCCCCAGCTCATGGGTGTCCCCTGGCTGCTCCTGTGACACTGGAGCAGCCCTGTCCCCTGGAGCTGCCCTCCTCCTTGCACTGCCCCCACCAGCCAGCAGCTCCCAGGGCTGCAGGCACACAGCTCCTGGCAAACCCCAGATTCTGGGGAAAATGTGGCTGAAAGGCTCCCTGGGCTGCCCAGGCACTGCTGCCCTGCTCCTGCTCCTGCACTAAATGGGATTTCCCACTGAGCCTCCCCCAATGCCAGCCACAGCTCTCGTGTCCTGCAGCCTTCTGTGAGCCATGAGCAGCTCCAGCTCACTCTGCTTCCACAGGCAATTTAATTCATGAAAAGGATGAATTCTACTATACTAAAAACATAGGAAATAAATAGGAACAGTACCTCTGATGTCCACATGAGTGATTAATTCATTGCTTAGACCAATTTTAGATGCTTCCTTTACCTTTCTCACATCCCAAGCTCAGCTTAGTTTATTTCTTACCTCATTGATTCTTTAGTTAACATAACTCCACTTTGAAGGGGTTTCCTAGCACACTGGGGCATAAGGAAGTGGTTCACTGCAATCAAGTATGATTAACTACAGCAGTCAGGACACCCTGAAAATGTGAGTTTGCTTGTTTTTGAAAGGACTGAATTAAAGAATTGTAGAATAACATGGATTGAAAGTGGCCTCAAGAGATATCTGGTCCAACCTTTTGTGGAAAAGTGATTATCTAGCACCTTGTTCATTTATCCCTTAAAAAACTCCACCATGTCCCATGGAGTTACTCTGAAAGATTGTTGTCAGTGTAAAAACTTCTTTTATACTGAGATGAAAGCTCTCCCAGTTCAACTTGCACCCACTCCCCCTTGTCTTTTTTATGTGATTTATGGTGAAGGGAGAGCCTCAGTTCTCCTTGTAGATGACCTTAAAGTACTGGGAAAGTGTGATTAATTCTTCTGAGAGTCTTCACTTCTCCAGAGTGAAGAGACCTTTTGGCTTCACTCATTACTCACAGGACAGGTCCTCCAGCCTGCCTTTGGACCCTTTCCAGTCTGTCCACCTCTTTCTGAATTGTGGGCACCAGAAGTGGACACTGTGACCGTGTTCACAGGGGTCTGAGGATGAGGGAAGAGACAAGGATCTGACTCCATGTTTCAGAAGGCTTAATTTATTATTTTATTATATATATTACATTAAAACTATACTAAAAGAATAGAAGAAAGGATTTCATCAGAAGGCGAGCTAAGAATAGAAGATGAAGGAATGATAACAATGTCCAAAAGCCTCGGACAAGAGTCCGAGCCAGCTGACTGGGATTGGCCATTAATTAGAAACAATTACTTGAGACCAATCACAGATCCACATGTAGCATTCTATAGCAACGGATAAATATTGTTTACATTTTTTTCCTGAGGCCTCTCAGCTTTTCAGGAGGAAAAAATCCCAAGGAAAGGATTTTTCAGAAAATATCAAGGCTGCAGGACACAGCACTGCAGGGGCAGCCTGGCAGGTGCTGGGCAGAGTGGGATGCTCCTGTTTCTATTCCAACCAGCTGTGCCCCTGTGGGTGCAGCCCAGGATCTGATTTTCCTCATTGCTGCAGCCCTGCTCGGCTGGCTCAGGGTCCCCTTGTTGTGTACCAGTGTAAGAGCCTGAATGAGGGATGTGAGACTCCAGGGGCTCTCCAAAATGCAATTTATTCCATCCAAGAGGTTACAGCAGTCCAGGGTGGTGGGTGACAGAGCTGTGCCCACAGCTGTCAGCTCCAGCTGCAGGCAGGCCTGGAGACCCTTGGGTTTTGGTTACAGTGCATTACAGACCTTTCTTTGCTGAGCATCTTAATACAGCAGAACCAATCTAGACCTTAACTTTTCTCTACAGCCTATCATAACTACTGTAATTGCCATATTCATGTTACTGTTCTCCAATCACTAAAAGTTAGTACATTACAGTTTAAACCAGAAGTTGTTTTTCAGTTTTCTTGCAGTGGAAAATTCTGAGACCTTTTTTCTACTTGCAACATTGGCAAGCTTGTTTGCCTGTGCTATCTTTCTGCTTGGTAAAAACATCTTCTTGTTTGGGGTGGGTTTATCCTTTGCTCTAAGTCATAAAACCCCCTTCTAACTAACACACCCTCTGCCTCCTTGGTTACCCAGTCAGACTGGCTCAGCAATTCTTTTCCTCTATATCAAAACTTGCTTCCACCTCTATTCCTTCATCAGATTCTACATTTAAAAATCTTTTTGCTAAGCACACATATCAGTGAGACTTTCTTGTCAAACTTTCATCCTTCCCAGGGCCCCCAGGTCCCTCTCAGCAAGGCTCCCCAGGCACCCAGATCCTGTGCTGATTGCTTTGGTTGTGCCATCCAGTGCAGCAGCTGCCACTTGCCTTTGTTATCCTGGTGCTGTTATTGCTGGCCCACCGTCCAGCCTGGGCAGGTCTGTCAGGATTAGGAGGCTTAGCTCTGAGAACAGAGAGGTTGCTCTGAATTCCAGCACTAGAGGCATGGAGTTGAGCTGGGATCAAGCTCTCAGGGTAGCAGAGCTTTCCAGAGCAGCCCTTGTTTTGCACTGACATCAAGCAGCAAAATGCACTTTTAGTGCCCTCCCTTTATGAACCCTATTAGCATGGGGTATGTTCACAGCATCAGTCCACAGAATGGAAAAAAGATTAATTTACCAAATTTAAAAGCAGTATAAATCAATGCCTGTATTGTTTTAATTCCTTTCACACCCTGTGATCTCCAAAGGGAGAATTTTAAAATTCTGTAGTGTGTTGAGCTCTCTTTGACAGGAGAAACTTTGCAGGAAATTTAAGGGTTAAGTCATTTTGCCTCTGTTTTATTGGAAGCATAAACAATAAAGGAGAAATCTGACATACCTAATGCAAATAAAATAACTCAGTCACAACATTATAAAACTTCTCTGCTCCTTCCAAAGCATAGCAGGATCAAGAAAAAAAAAAAAACCTCCAAAGTTTCAGACTCTGTAAAATGAAATTCATGGCTTGTTTAATGGGATATAAAACTTATCAGATTTATGCTTTAAGTCATAATAATTTAGAAAGAATAATGAACCTACCATGAGACACACCATCCCCAGAAATAGTATTATTCTTACTTGTCCTAGAAACTGGCAGGGTGTCATCTCATTTTTCCATTCTGGTATAAGCAGACAGAGGATTAAAATAAGGCAAAAACCAATCTTAAGTAAAACAGAAATGGCTCAGGGCTCAAACCAGAGACAGATCAGTTATCTTGTGACTCCATGCTCAAAAAGCCTGGTAAACAGAAGCATGTTAAATGACTCTTTAGTGCACAAACCTTGGGCTTGCAAAACCTGTTTTCAAAGATTTCTGTTTCAGCCTTTTATTTTCCTTATGATGTAATTTGTGCTGTTCTTATCTTTTTTTGGTATATGAAACCAAATAAGTAGCTTAAAAAATTTATAGTGCATCAAGGTAATCAATATCCTTCATCATCAGTTTATATACATGCACCCCTTCTATCTCAGCTGGGAAGGATGAACTTTTCACAGTTGTTCAAATGGTTTGCAAGCACTGACATCCTATTTACTGTTCAAGTCAGTTCAGATGCAGTGCTGGATTTTAGGATTAAATGTGTCCATTACAGAGGTCACCATGGCAACAACTATACTTTAAAACAGAAATGTTAGTTTCATTTCAGACTTTCTTTTTCTGGTCATAGCCAGTAACCAGCTCATCATGCCAAGTGTTTGGGATATGCCAAGTCAACTGATTTAGTTTTGGTCATTTGCACAGCATCCACCAAGCATCCTGAATTCTGTGCTTTGCTTTGAACACACTGCAATACACCCCTGGCCTGTGCATACCAGCCTCATTTGTGTTATGTATTTTGATACAATATTCCATGCAGAGTCCAAATTTTAAGCCCAGGTTGTTTTATAGGTCTCGATTCAAGCAAAAAGCTTGGAGAACTGACAAAGAAGGCCCAAACAATTCTGAACCAGTTTTTCGTTTGACTTTAGTGTTCCAGCTGTTTCAGAGGCCTCTGAGAAAACCAGATAGGCAGCTACTGCTTGGACTTCAAGCACTGCTGATTATCTCTGCATCATAATTCAGTGCTTTTGCTGCTTGACAATCCCTTGGTATTATTTGCACTTATGTGGTTCCTCTTTCCCTCTCAAATCACTTGAACTCGAAAAACTGTCCTTGGTTTCCAGCTGCTAAATCAAACAGTTTGTCTGGGGTGGCTAACTGGGAATTGCAGCATTTAGTAGAGTTTAGTGGCATTTAAAACTACCAAAATCCTGGTGAGGAGAACTGCAGCAACTCCCTCAGACTTTCCAGATGAAGGCTGGCCAGGCAGTCCCTGGTGTGCCAGCAGGATTTGGTTATAACCCATCATCCGCTCTGCATTTAGCTGTTCCCACTCTCTCTTTCCATTCCATTCCATTCCCTTCCCTCTCTCCTCTCTGGCTGGCAGGAAGGCACCAGCTCAGCCAGCACAGCCAGTTCTGCAGCTCCTGGTAGAACTGCAGGGCCTGGGAGGGTTTGGCACCCAGGCTGGAGCATCCTGAGAGTGCAGCCAGCCCCATCTGTGAGCTCCTGAGACCCCAGTGCCAGCACAGCTCTGCCTCTGCTGCTGTTGGGAACGCCTGGGCAGGGAGAGAGCCAGTGGCATCCCATGCTGTGTCCCCCTGAGCAGCATCAATGCCATTAACTCTTTGTCAATGGGGCAATCATTAGGAAAAATCGAGCCACCCATCCTAATTAATTTGCCAATCTTTGCATTAAATTTTTAATCATGCTTATTCCAAGTGCCTTTTGTTCCAGATTGAGTGTTACCTTTAAGATTATTTCATTCTGCTGATAAAAATAATACAATGTGTTTCTTCAAGATGACCAGCTATGGCCATTCTATTAATAACCTCTTAATGAAGTGCAAGGTTTTTAATATGTCTTAATCTAAGCTGTGCTAACATTTCAGTGCAAGTGGACTTAATTCAGGAACTTCAGATATGGCTTTAATTTAAACAAGATTCAGTGAGTGATCCAAGATCCATGCATCAACGCAGTTTTCTACCTAAAAAGGAATTTTACAAGAGAAGACTTCTATTTTATTGTTTCTTTACTCTGAAGAAACAAAAGCTATCCATTAAAATCATAAATTCATATTTTTTGTCAGGAGCTTGAACACAATGTTCTCACATTCCTTCCCCCAAACAATGCTCTAGACATTGCTGATACACAGCCATGGCATTCACAACCATATTAAAGTTATTTACAAAATTGTTGGAGGCAGAGAAAGTCTCGAGTACATGTCCCAGAACATATTGCCTTCAGAAACTCTAGTTATAAAGTCATTTCCTCTAGTTTAATCAGAGCCCTGAAATGTTTCAAATGGCACTGTATAAACAAAGCAAAATATTAAACAACATCCTCCCTGTTTCCCTCAGCAAGTGAATAACTCAGTATTTCCCAAGGCTCCATAAGACCTGAAAGAAAACGAAGCTCAAAGATTACAGTAGAACCTTGAGAGAATAACTGCAATCAGAGTATTGCCACCCTGCACTTCAGTTTCAATTAAAAACACCTTAAAAACTTCAAAAAATTTAAATATTTTGCTCACAGATGAGTGCTTGCAACCTAAAAATACTGCTGCATCTCATTGTGACCTGTACAATGGAAATATTATCTACATCCTCTATTAATTCATATATCTGATCTGTTCTGTGACAGGAAAAACCAGTTTCCTTTCTCTTTGTAAGCTGGCTTTATTAGATGATAGAGGAAATGCCAAGGGAAGAAAAGAAAACTATATAGATAAATAGAAGGAGCTCATGTGTAAAAATAGTTTCAGGAAAAAGCAAACCCCACAGGTTTCAGTTCTGCTCGATGGATCCAGCCTGAAATACACTCACATCAATTCAAACAAAAGAAAAGAAAAAAAAAAGCACACAAACAAAACCCCCAAAAAACAGAACAAAAAAAAATATACCAACAAAAAACCCAACTCTCCCAACAAACAACCAACCAAAAACCCCAACCCCTCTTCCCCCCAAACCACACAACAACAACAAGCAAGCAACAAAAAGCCTCAGCTCAGATGTTACCCATAAATTCAGTTTTTTTGCAACCAGGACAGTTCCAAAGCCATTTTTCTCACTAAGCAAGTCCTGAGTATGTTGCTTTCATATTCTTGAGCCTAACTCAAATGTGTGTCAAAAATAGAAAGGAAATGGCCACACGGTGCAGCACAGATAACATTAATGAAGACTCTTAATGTTTAATTTTTATTCCTTTTTGAATTTTTTTTTCTGAAGGGAAATTCTGCCAGAAGATTACAAGGAAATTTGTAAAGGAAAGTTATAGTTTGGCTTATCCTTCACCAAAATGTGTCTCTTCTTGTGGCTGTGAACAAACTTTCAATGGTGAATTGAGAAAATAAAGGCAAAATATAGAACCACGACTCCTTGTTCTTTTTTGTGCTTATTCTTCAGGCAGAGAAAACTTAATTTTTCCATATTAAAATGAAATTAACTCTACTGTTAGAGAAGGGTGAGTAAGCCAGTGCCAAAAAAGAAAACCCCAACTTGACAACCACTGATCTCAGCCAGTAGTCTTGACTTGGTCAATAAGATTTTGTTCTCACCAAAAGTCAGCAAGGAGGTAGCAGTACACATGAAAGATGAGCAAGATTGGATGCAAGACAGAGCTTTCTGATGGCACATAATTGTGACCCACATCTACTAACACAATTGCTGACTATAATTATTTTAGTACTGCACACAGCCTCAAGGGTGAGCTATATAGGTACTCTTTTGCATCCCACCTAAGGATGTGTAAATGCAGTGCAATTATTCAGGGAGTAACTTATTAAATGGTGGGTTTTGTTTGGGAGAATAGTAAATAACTTTTATAGTGATGCCTCAGGTTTTAGCTTTTATATTTTTCAGATTCTGTGCTTCGCATTAGGGCATAGTAAGCTCTCTTCAGAATAGGTAGACAAAACAATTCCTTCTCTAGCAGAGGACCAAAGACAAATGATCTAGATCTCAGGTCCAAAAGCATAAACAACGTGAACTGAAGAGAGAAAAACAAGAAGGATGGGACTCTATAACCATAAGCTGTAATTGGACAATTAGCTCCAATATGCTAATGGACCAGAATTTATAATAGTGAGTGGCCAGTCATCCATTTGGTGACCATTTTGGGTTCATCTTGGGTGTAGCCCTGGCTGGGCTCTTGTGCTACCCAAGGTGGATCCATTGAGGCCTTTTAATAAATCCCTACTTTAACTCTGTCTAGCCTCTGTTCCAGGTCAGACTTCAGAAGGCATCAACAGTGTGCCTGAAAGAAACCAGCCAATTCCATAATCCAAGATAATCTGGATGTGAGGAAGTGAAATAGTTTAAACAGCAATATGAACCTATTTACTGATTTCCTTACAGCCAGCTGAAAGGACTCCAGGGTAAGGGGATTCTCCTTGTTGGGGTCTTGGCAGCCTTAAGGAGATAGAGCAGCATGGGGAGGCCTCAACTCCAGCCCTGTTTGCAGCTTTGGCCTCCACAATATAAGGAAGTTATTTAGTCCTTAGAGAGCAACCAGAGGAGGACAATGAGGATGGTGAAGGGCCTTGAGGGGAAGCCGTGTGAGGAGGGGCTGAGGGCCCTTGGTCTGTTCAGCCTGGAGGAGACTGAGGGGAGACCTCAGTGCAGTCACAGCTTCCTTGTGAGGGGAACAGGAGGGGCAGGCACTGAGCTCTGCTCTGTGGGGACAGTGGCAGGACCCGAGGGAACAGCCTGGAGCTGTGTCAGGGAGGTTTATGTTGGATATCAGGAAGAAGTTCTTCCCCAGAGGATGGCTGGACACTGGAACAGGCTCCAAATGGAAATGGTCACAGAACCAAACCGGAGAGTTCAGGAAATGCTCGGACTCTTAGGGATGTTCTTGTTCAGGGCTTGGACTCAATAATCCTTGTGAGTCTCTTCCAACTCAGGATATTCTATGATTCAGGCATGCAATTAAATACAGTCATTTTTTTCAAAGGGAGTAACTCTGAATGGTTTCTTCTGAACATGAGTAGGCACTCAAGGAACAAAAAGAAGAATCTGTGTTGCAGACTCCTCTCTCAGACAGCCCTGGAGAACTAAGCAAAGGTTCACTTCTTTATGTAATTTGAAGAAAAAATAGCTGGGATTCTAGAGAGAAAAGCTCACCTCCTCTGCTTCATCTACCCATTCACATCTGCAGAGGCACCAGTGACTCACACAGCTGTTCCCTACATACTGCAGAGCACCTCACAAAATCATTTAGCCCAGATTCAGGAGAGAAATTGCTTTCTTCCTGCTGTCTGGAAGAACAGACAGCAGGAAGAAAATATTAAAAAAAATATTGTCATTGCAATATATTTGCACACGTAAAGGACCTTTTCTGTGCTGTCATCTTCCAAAAGCTTCTGTCCACTGACAGTGACATGATAAATCTTGTAAAGTGACTGCCTGCACATCCACAAACAGGTAACACAAAGCATCACTAAGTGGCATTTACTCAGTTAAACCTTTTTGTATGGGTTTCCAGGAAACCTATTGTGTGGAAGTGAAAGCTGTCTACGTCCTGACAGATATTTACTGGGCTTGGAGCAGCAACATGTGGGACAGATGTGAGCAAGGTTACACTCAGGATTAATGAGCTGCCTCAGAAGCTGTGCAGTGATGAGTGACTCACTCAGTATTTAGGTGTTCACAGGTGGGATGCATCAAATTAAACACAGAGCATTACAGCTGAGCTTTTAGGGCATGAGTTCTCAAACAAGAGCCTGAAGTAAATGACAGCAATTGCCCCCCGGATTTGTCATTTATTTCCTTTCACTAGAGAGATGATCTATTTTGTAAAGCTGTAAAATAAGTCAGATGAACCCTGAGTGATTGCAGTAAGAATACACAGGGGGGAGAGGGGGTTGGGAGTATCTATCTTTAGGTAGGTAAGACACTTGTCTTTACAGTTGTCCTGAGTGTGATGTTTAGCTGCCTCTGGATATCATGGATTGAGTGCTGGAGGCAGAGCATCTTCATTAGCCTTGCCCTCTGCCAGAGATAATCAGCCCAGGTGATTCAAAAACACAAACTACAAACATTGCCTTCAGGTCAGCAGCTTCAGTGGCTGTTTCACAATCTCCCAGGCAACTAAGAATTTCATAAATGTGGTTCTGAAGCCATTTTAAATCCTTCTGGTTACTGCTAGAGTCAAATATGAACTTTCTTGATACAATTACTGGAAGGGATAAGGGGAAGTAGTAGCTGCTTTTAGTAAAACAAGGAGACAATTTTTATTAATGTTTTGTGTGTGAAAATTATGATAGTTGAAATTATCCTTAGCCTGCCTTTGAGGATAATAAAAAGCACTACAGCAAATGCTGAGTACTTGAGATATTCTCTCTCTACTCTGTGATTTTTCATTTCACAGACACTTATGAATTACCACAGTTATTTCACAGACTCAGTACCTGTTCTCAACAGCATTATGGAAGGAATATAATTTCCAACCCTTCTGGTATCATGGTGGATGTGCACTTAGCATGAAGAGCATTCTAGGTATTCCTTAATATATTTGTATAGGGTTAACTTGAAATGAAAAAGAGTTTGAGAAACTGCTGGCATGCAATAATGCAGCACAACAGCAGAGAAGGTCCTTCCCATCAGAGGTGGGCAAGTGTCAGATCTAAGAAAGAAACACCACAATCTTCTCAAATCAACCCAGACAACCAGGTCACTTCAGCAATCTTCTGGTGAAATTCTCAGCTGGAATAAATGGGTAGGATCTACCAAACCTCCTTCCTTATTTTGCCTTCAGCAGTGGAGTGGAGTGGAGCCTCGCTTGTAAATTAATGTTGGATTTTGTAATCAAATCTGTTGTATGAGTTAATCCTTTCCCAGAGGGAATGCATAAATCTCACAGCATGCCACTGTCACAAGGAGAAAACAAGTTTGTCCCATCACATCTCAAGCAGACTCCCAGCATCCCTGCACTGAGACCAGGAGGGAGTTCACAGCAAGGCAAGACACAAGAAAAGGAGGAATATTGCTGGGATGAGATTCCTGCCCAGGGTTCACTTCTGCTGGATGACTGTACTGCAGCAGAACAGAATGAAAGGCTCACTCAGGTATTCACAGGAATTTCTTTTAAATCTGTGGTCAGGGAGCCAATGGTCAAGTGCCTTTCCACCAGTCCATGAGATGGGTTTTGGTAGCTGTGAAATCACTGTCAGGGGTGAGGGAGGGGAGCAGGATCTGCTCAGCACTGCTGGATAAATGAAAACCCAGGAGCACACTCTGGCTCACACTGTGAATCTGCTTGTGGAGATAACTCTCTTTCATCTTGGACATCAGTAAAGCTTCACACATTCTGACTCAGGGGCCTCCCTAATGCTCGGGAGCTGAGTTTTCAGATTAACCCAGTATTCAAGAAAATATACATTCCAACACCATGGAATATGAAACTTCTAATTTCAAAATGCTTAAATGTTTTTTTCTTTCTTCTGGTGAAACAGATATACAGACTTCTTCCTTTAGCTTCACAACATTGTTCCTGTTACCAATAATGGAACAGATCTTTAGTTAAATTTTTTTTAACAGAGTCCATTCTTAATCAGTTTTCTTCTAAATTTAGCATAGAGGCATTAGGACAGTCATTTCCTTTGAAGTAAAACAAAAAAAATTATAAATATTTTCTCCAAAGTTCACAGTAATTATATTGAAGTTTTTATTTGGTGAAAAATAGTTGAGGGGATTTGATAACTTACGGCACGATCTTATGTCTTCATTTATCCAGCGCTGGTTACCATAACTCCTGCTTCCACCACCTCAAACAATTTCTGATTTCAGAGCTACAACTGGCCAAAAAAATCTGCAGAAATTGTTTGTAAATGACTGCTATGATGATGCTTTTCTAAGAGACACTGGAACTTCACAGTTGTTTAAAAAGAATAAAAGGAAAGAAAAATATCCACGGAAGCCAGGGAAACTTTCAGCAGTACACAAAGGTGCTAAGAGCCTGGTTGTATAGAACCAAGAAAGTGCTTTTCAGCTGCATAGTTTTCAAACATGTTTTACTTAAAAGCCATTGGAACAGAGATTCCTAAATCTTTACAAGGATGAGAAATTTAAAAATTACAAAACCTAAGAAAAAAAGCAAGAAATACCTAAAGCAAACAGTAAAATTGATGGAGCAATTAAAGCTTTTCACCTATGCCAAATTATAGGCTAAGTTGAGAAAATAGGATCTTGTTTGCAATATGGAAAAATGGGCACCCTGGAGCCAGTCAATAGATTTTAGTCAGTTAATTGGAGCAACTCTCATATAGCATTTTTTATTTCCTGAGATTTCTTTATTAAAATATTGCAGAACTAAAAATCTTCATTGAGCATAACAAATTCAACTTTAGTAGGTGTTGCTTGAGAATGGGCCCCTTGAGAAACATTACTTCACATTTACATGAAGCTCAGGAGAACTTTTGTTCATTAAGAGCTCAATTAATTCCTTAAAATTTGACATTTATTTCAAAAGCACAACTAGCACTGGAATCAACAAGTTGGCAATTAAGTACTTACACCTTTGTCAATACAATGATAAATTATAGTTTATTTTCCTAACAAAAGGATATTTTCAATAAACATGAAAAAATATGCTATGAGAAAAAGATAATTCTGGAAATGATTAGTTAATAAGTAATTATCAAGGCTGATTTTCTTTCCCAAACATGAGCTCTACATATATTGTTTCAAAAAGGTAGCTGATTTATACCAAAGCCTGAAAATTTTGAAAATAAGTTTGTTTTGATGATGTAACAACTTTCCAAATCCAAGTCCTGGTGATTTCCTGTTGCAAAAAAACTGGACCATGCTCATGTCCCAAAACACTGCATTAGAAATGGAGGTGTAGCAAATTTGAAGCATATGAAAACAAATTCAGTTGAAATGGGACAGGGGAGGAAGTATTCCTCCTCATCATCATCCCTCATATCAACACAGTGATGTTGGTTCTGAGCCTCTCAAAAACAGAACACCACAGAAAAAATGTCATCAGGGAGGCCCCCCTGAACATCTGGCAAATTAAAGAGCAGCTATTACATGAATTAATGTATAGACCCCAGCTATATCTCTAACACCAACCATTAGTTGCCAGAAAAACAATTGTGTAACTGATATAGAGAGGGGGAAAAATCAAAATGCAGTCTGATTTTCTGCTGGCTTTCCTAACAAAGTGCACGTGTGAATCACCTTTTTAATAGTCTCATAAAGAAACCATCCAATTGTCTGCACTAAGGTAGACTCCATGCCACATTTAGAGCATTTAAATTACGGAAGCAAAACTGTCTGGGTTGTCACTGGCGGGTATTCTGTTCAACAGAAAGCTGAACACAAGGACATCTGCTATCCAAAACCTGGCACCAGGCAGTGACCCTTGCAGACGTGCAAATGATAGATAAGGCAAAGTTATGGTGGGAATTGGCCCCATTTTGTGGCACTTGCCCTGCACATTTTAGGGTGAGAAGCAGCACTGCTGCAGCAGCCAAACAGACCAATTTTTCTCCATTTTCACAAAGTCAAAATAACCACAGTCCCATGGGGAACAGGAGATGTGCCAAAACAGGGGGGAGATCAAAGGCAACAGGTTTGACATTTTTGCCTCCAGACAGGCTCAGGCAGACAAGAAGCAGGGAATTAGGGAGACATGCTGGGGCACAGACACTGCAGGTGCCAGGTGATGCTTATTGGTGTCCTGCAGAAGCTGGCACTCTCAGGCCTGTCACCAGTGTCACCAGCTGCTCCTCTGGTCTTTCTCCACAATATTTGGTCACCCCAATCCAGCCAGCATTACTGCTGCTGTTGTGTTGGCCTGGCTACAAGGAGGCTGTGGGCTCAGCAGGTGAGAATAAATCTTGTGCCAAGTCAGATCCCAATCCACAAAGCAGACTCCTGGCTTTGGAATAAGGTGTCACCTTTGGAATAATGGCTGTAATATGTCCCACATCAAATCCATGTCAACATCTCAATCATGTTAGCCAAACTTCCAAAATTCACTACTGATTTTTTAAGATTTGTAATAAATCCAAGCTCTGTACCTGCAACTGCCAGCAGTAATTGTTTGAAAAATGCAGTGATTGGGGAAGGGTAAAACTGAAATGTCCTAAATAATGAAACCCTGCATGTTATAATTTGAACAGTTCAGTGCTGTGACAGAAATCTCTTGTAAAGATGAGGGGAAATTCTCTTTTCCTTCATCTTCACTAGACTGGATTGCCAGTCTTGCTCTTCTTTTGGACCCCTAATGACATAAGCAGAGCAGGGGAATAAAAGTGAAGTATCTGCAACAGATAAAAGTTGGCTTGGATGGTTTTGGGCTTAAGAGAATTATTTAACAGTGACTCAATACAGCTCTTCCCTGAGAAGGAAATAGTGCAGCGCAGCATTTCTTTTTTTTTTTTTTTTTTTTTTTTTTTTTTTTTTTTTTTTTTTTTTTTTTTTTAATAGAGAAAAAACTTCCTGATTGAGATAATGTTCTGATGTTCTGGTTTTAGCTGGGATGGAGGTAATTTTCTTTACAGTAGCCAGTATGGGGCTGTGTTTTGGATTTGTGCTGCAAACAGTGCTGACAACACAGGGTTGTTTTCACAACAGTTAAACAAGTAAGAAACAAAGTTTCTGCCTACTTACAAAGCTGTAAACAACATCTGCAAATTACCATCTATTGACCATGACTCTTGAAGATACTTTTAGATTGCTTTTACTCTCCCATTCAAAATAAAATGCATTCTACTGCAGCCAAGGATACAAAAGGGTTAATAGCAGTACCTTTCCTTGTTCCCTCATGTCATATTTGTATTTCTGGCTAAGAGTAAGACAGAGTAGGGATATCCCATTTAATATTTACTTTGTTGTAGAAAAGTAATGGATAATCTCAGAACAAAAGTTAATTTGAATTTTTTATTGCTTTGCCCCATAATGCTGAAGCTGAAGCAAATAGCAAAGGATACAGGTACTCCAATGTAAGTCCTTCCTTTTCTAAGTTAAATTGGAAGAATTTAATATCATTATGAAGTATGGAAGGTTTTAACCATAGATAACACATGGTTTCTTGTATGACCAATTATTCCCTATGTACTCAGATATAGCTATTCACCTTCCATACCTAGAATTTATATGAGGTTTAAAAATGGACAGAGCTGCTTCTGTTACATCATTTACTTCAAGACAAAAGCAAAAATCTCAAAACATTGGGTTTCCTTTTTTCAAATCATATAACACAGGTACAGGACAGTAAAGTGAGAAAGCCAAGAGACTTTCCTGCTACAGAATGGCAAGTAAGGAACTAGCCTGAGCTCACACATTTTGCATTTGTGGTAGTTTCTTTCCATGGTTCAGGTGGTCAAGCAAGGTACGGCTAAGTATGAGATCTTGTTTCTGCTCTTACCTCAGAGAGCAGTCAGATGAATTCACACAGGGGTGCAATAAAATGTGGAACATTTTTAGGAATGTTTGCTGATGAGTTTCCAAAGTTGTTGAAAAGAGCCAGATTATAGCAATTGTCAGATATTTTATATTCCCACCTGGCCCTAGACGCAGACATGCAGAATAAGCTCCTGTCCATGGGAACAAAATGGAAAAGATGAAAATGTAGAGTTGGGAAGTGCCCACATCCTCCATCGCCCTTCCAGAGCACCATTTCCCTGTGATACGTTATGTAAACATATTCAAAAAAACACATCTTTTTCATGATAAACTTATAACCTAAAAAGTCAAGACAAAGATAGGAAGAAGAAAAAGATACAGAGAGAGGAGAAATTATTTACACAAGGAATTAGTAACAGTGTTGTTCCCACCATATTTCAAGCTTGCTGGTTTTGATTTTGACCCAAGGAAACCCTTTCATACTCAGAGCTGTCTCTTTTCTGCTTTAATAAAATCTGATTTTGTACATGTACGCAGACTTTTCCATATAAATTTTGTACTCACCAATTAGCCAAAACAATCCAGTAATGTCAGGCAGTGATCAAAAACATTTTTGGCATACATTCTAACACTTGATCCATATCTTCCCATATTAATTGTGTGTCTTTTGAGACTGTGGACAGATATTTCTGAGGGATGAATTAATACTATTGTTTGGGCCCCTTTTTCCAAATAACCATTCAGGGGACTCTGGGTGTGGGGGTGAAGCCTGTTGACAACTGTTAGTGTCTGAATTGTAGTGAATTGTATCCCTAAAGCAACCCAAAATGTGAGGACAGAAGAGAAAGCAGAGCCAAGCTCTCATGTGAGAGACAAATAAATGAGTATGACATGCTCAAAGAAGGCAGGG
Source organism: Melospiza georgiana (assembly GCF_028018845.1). Taxonomy (NCBI): domain Eukaryota; kingdom Metazoa; phylum Chordata; class Aves; order Passeriformes; family Passerellidae; genus Melospiza; species Melospiza georgiana. The sequence continues at coordinate 110,814,125 of NC_080431.1, forward strand.
ATTGCATCTTTTTGCAGCCCAGGCTTTCTTGCTGCAGCACAGGGTCCTCCTGCACCTTGTCAGAAATCTTCAAGGAGTTCCAAATCAGCTCTCAAATGCCTGGTGTGCTGCATTAAAAAAGAAAAAAAAAAAAAAAAAAAGAACAACAAAACCCAAACCCAAACAAGTTAGGACACCAATACAATTCCTACTTGGATTTTATGGAATTTGTTTAAAGCGAAACAGCATCAACCCCCAAAACTGTCATGTAGGACAACAATAAACTGAAAGTATCAGGAGAGTTGAACCATCCAGACAGAAACTATGATAACTACAGAAAAGTCAAGGGTTAAACCAGTGAATCTAAAACTTCATGAGTTCCTTTGCACAGGCTAAAGAAACATTAGAATAAAATTAGGAAATCACTAATTTTAAAGCTATATTTGGGGAGCTGAGGCAGCTATCCATAATTAGGCAAGCTCTTTAAGTAATTGCCCATTAAGCCTTGTAAAAGAAAGGCAAGACTGATAATCTAACACAGTGAATTTTGTAAGAATTTCTGGATAAAAATCAAAGGCAATCAGTGTTGAAAGAGAGATTCCCAAAGAAAATGTGTTTGGGGGGGATCTGTTTTTCATTATTGTTGTGTTTTAACTGCAGAAGAACCAACACACATCAATGGGAGGAAAAAAATGCCTATTAGGTGATCATAACAAGTGCCACTGACTTGGAGGACAACACTGTGTTGGTATGCTGCGTATCATATATTCTGTTTTAAGAGCCAGTTTAAGAAAGCTTTACACAGGATGCTTTGGGATCTACCCTGAATTAGGATTGATTTTTTTAATGGCCACAGCAGAGCAAGAGAAAGGGAATGACTCAGACAAATGGGGGTTCACACAACCAGAATTATATTTTATAATACCACTCTGTACCTGCAGAGTACCCAACTTGCAGATAAAGCCAGTGTTATCTATCAATTGATTTTTATATGCTGAAATGCATCTTAACTTTTGGGGCACCACACTGCACTGCAGCAGACTGAGAGATTTGTAACCCTCCCAGTTAAGTGAACTGTACTGCACAGAAAACCCTGAGGAGTCGTCATAAATCAGCCATAAACCAAAAAATTCTTAGATAATAAAGATCAAGAGAATTCACTATGATGCATTAATTTATAATAAGTCATAATTCTAACATAATTAATGAACAAACATTCATTAAGGACAAACAAGTCACCTTATCAGACAAGACACGAAAAAACCTACACTATAATTCCATAATACATTTCCTCATCCTCTCTTAAGTCCCATTGAGTGTATACATTCTAGAGGGTAACTGTAATAACCAAATATTCAAGGGCATGCAAGAAAACAATTATTTTTTAACAGAGGGAGGCAGAAAAAGCTTCTATTTTAATAGAGTTAAGGAAAAAAGAAGCTGGATAAAGCTGAGTTTATTGTGTTTACAGTCAGTGGTCACAGTCCTTTAACACCATCACCCCCATTTGGGAATTACAAGGAGGAAAAAGCAAACAAGTGCATTTCCCTCAGGCAGTGGTGTTTGTTCAGCATTTTGAAAGAGTGCATAAGATTGCATCTGGCTTCTACAGATCCAAATGAGTGTCTTAAGAATGAAATTTTAAAAAAGAAAAAAAAAAAAAAAAAAAAGTTGTTGAAAAGAAAATGTGCCCTTAAAAAACAAATCTGCCTGGGGATATCGTTTGAGACAATGAAAGCTTTATCAGAATCCCAGAACCACAGAACATTCGGAGTTGGGAGGGACCCATTGGTCCTTTTGGGGAAGCCAGGAGCAAATCTGCCCTCTGTCAGGGAAGCAGGATCTGTGGATCCTGCTCTGAGAACTCACTGGAAGGCCACACTCAACACATTTCCTTCAACAGAGATGACACAGAGCATGCTGGAGGCACTGTAAGGACTGCAGTGGAGAAAAGCACAGGCAGGATATGTAATAGAGAAGAATATAAATACAAGTTGCACATAAAGATCTTCACACTGGCTATTTATAGTAGCTAGCAAAGGTTCCTCTACATCTATGTCACTCTATTCACCTTAAAACAAAACAAACCAAAACAGAGATGGAGGTTAAGTATTTAAATAAATTTACATAGAGTACTTCACCAAGTTGCTTCATTAGCAGCTATCCAGTTTTAATCTGATTGTCCAGGCCACCCCCATCCTTTTAGCAGTACCTGGAAATGTGCCTTACACAGCTGTGATGTCTCTGCCTGCAGAATGACCACAGAACCTCTGCTACCTCTGGTAAATATAAAGAAAGCTTGTAGTCAGTGAGGCATCTGAGTAAAACTTTATTTGATGTACTGATGTTGAAGATTGCAATGCAAGATGTTTTCAATTACCATCTGTATGGCAGTTGTCTTTTGTCAAGTGGGCAGTTTGCTTTATCTCTCTCTTTGAGTGACCACATTCACACCTCCCTTGGGAGGGGACATCTGCTGATAACAGCTATTGGATGTCACTGCATGGCTGATAAGAACTACAGCATCCCATTGTGAGATGCTCCGCCCAGAGGGAGGAGCCAAGCATTGCTACCCAGATATAATCCAGAGGTGTTTGAGACACCAGCACGGCTTCTCCACGGGATTCCCTGGAGGAACAGCAGCTGTCTCTTCTTCCACTGGATCTTCAGGGGAAGAATACATCCTTCTCTACAGATCCCCCTTGCTCCAGCAGAACCACACCTGGCACTGCAGGAGGGCTGAGCCACAATTCCAATGGGACTGCCACCAACACCCCACAGGGTGTCAGGTTGGGTTCTGACTCTGTCAATGTTGTTCTAGTGTACTGCATTGTTTATTTCATCCTTTATTTTTCCTTTCCCTATTAAAGAACTGTTATTTCCTGCTCCCATATTTTTTGCCTGAGAGCCCCTTAATTTAAAATTTATAGCAATTCGGAGGGGTGGGGAGGGTTTACATTCTCCATTTCAGGGGAGGTTCCTGCCTTCCTTGGCAGACTCCTGTCTTTCCAAACCCAGACAATTGTGAAACTCTTAATGAATAATGGCCAGGTGTTTTCATTTTCAGCTCATTAGAGGAGCTGTCCACACTAGAGCTTTGCTAATGTTTTGTCAAGCCAGAGTGTTATTCCTGGATATTACATCAACAGCAGCCCTTCTATACATCACCACTTCAATAAAACCCTTAACATCACAACAAAGAGTTTTCACAGTGACTGGTCCTAATGCTCTTGAGCTATAATTGGTGCTCAGCTTGAGGTCAGTCAGAATTTTTCATGGAAAGCCATATGTCACTTTCTAAAGAATGGTGTTTCTTCAGATCTCTTCAGGTGGAATTGCAAGCTTTTATACCTGGCACCACTTATGAAAAACTGTAGTCCCAAATTTTTATAATGGCCACATACAGAAAGAATGTCCCCATATTAACAGACCTGCATGGGCAGATCTAGGAACTATGTTGTTAATTCCTTGGACATGAGGAAAATTCACCCTCCTACAGGAGCAGACCATCACACCAGCCAACACAGCTTAGCAGAAACGTCAAGAAACAAGAAACTCCAGGAAACACCACCTCACTTCTGATAGGAAGGTTCATGGCCCACAGTTCTGGGTTGCTCTCATTCTGAAATACTTCTTGCTTCTAAAGCAAGGGAGGGAAAAGTAAGGATTTGTACTCATGACAAGATTAACCTCTGTTCACTGGGAATTAGACAGTAGATGGATTTGTTTTATTGAGGCTGCTGCACGGCCATCTGAACGTAAAGATTTTTTACCACCTCTGACTTGAGTGTGGTATAGAGCAGGCCTAGAACAGAATGACTCCACTTTTCATGAACACACCTTTGAAACATATAGATGCCTCATACCTGAATTTCCTTTTTCTAATGTTTTCCACCTGGAGGTACTTAGAGAAGTAGCAGCAGAGTTATTTTTACTTAAGATAGATTCTAGAAAAATACTGGAAAAAAAAAAAAAAGAAACAAAAATCTAAAAAAAAAGGCATTTTCCAATAGTAAACTAAACAATTACTCCCTACCTGTGCATGCTGTTCTGATGAAAGAACAGTGAGACCATTTGCTGCTATTACCTAGGTAACAATCATATATACAGAAATAAATCCCACTGAATTCTTGTGTGTTAGCCTTAAAGAATAGATTACACATGAACACAATCCATAGCATAAGTCATGCTGTGCAAAAGCTGAAGGAATTAATAAGGTGTTCTCAGTACTTTTGATAAGGTGCAGCAGCTTGTGCCACCTTAGTGACTTAGAGGGAAAGGAAGGATTTTTTTTCCCCTCAGTCTCCTTCAAACATACTTGCTGCAGAAAGGAGGATTTGTTAACCTTATAACACTGACATTTTAAAAGTACAGATAATTATAAACAAGGTGACAAAACCCTACCAAATGGGTTTAAGTGGAATACTTATAAGGTCTCTTTTTTTTTTCCAGCAGCTAAATATGTACTAGACAACTTTAATGAGGCAGCACAAACAGGAACTATCTCAAAAGACATTCACCCAGAGATAACACAATCCAATTTCTGTTTGGTACAGAATTTAACTCACAGTAGCAACCACTTATCCTGTTTAATTAAAAGAAACATTCATATAAGGAACATTAAGTTCTTGAATATGAATTTAAATATAACAGCCTAAGAAAGCAGTTAAGATTAAGAATGGACTACAATTACAAGTTAAATTATCTGCAATCCTTACACTTCAGAAAATTCAATAGCCATACAGATATCATAAGCTTGAATACAAGGTATCAGATCTCAGCTAATGCAATCTGTTCAGATCAGTTGATAGCATATCTTTGGCTCTTTGTATGTATAAGGAACCTGAAATTATTCATACTGGAGTTGTGGCCAAATCCTCCAGTTACCTCTGCAGTTATGTGACTCCTTTTACCACAAAGCAAAATGTGGTTCTACTCAGAAATAGCTCAGTAGATTTGCTCTGTCAGTGTTTAGCCAGATTTTGTGACTTTGGTACCAGTTTCTTAAACAACACTAAAACTAAGGCTCAAAAATAAAGCTTAAATTTTTGCTTCCTTCCAGGCATATCAAGAAGGTGTCTGGGAACAACCAGACAGAATTATCAGAAATGAATCATATTTTACCAACCTGATTGCCTTCTACCATCATCTACCAGCTGGGATGACTGGTAGCATGGATGATGGGAGAACTGTGGATGTGTTTATCTTACATTTATTAAGGTCTGCGAAGTTGTTTATCTTGGATTTATTAAGGTCTGTCCATTTTCCTGCAGCAGCCCTATACCAAAATTAGAGAGATACAGATTAGAAAAACAGACAGTAAATAGCCTTGAAATTTGCTTGGACAGCCCAGCTCAAAGGTTCATCTCCAGACTTCAAAGTCCACCTAGCGGCCATTAACCAGACAAACTAATTCTTCAGGAGCCAGAACTGGAACCAATAATGTCCAGTAGTTTTATTAATTACCTAGATTATAGGACAGAAGGTGCTCTCAGCAAGTTTTCAGATGACACAAAAGTGGGGAGAATAGTAAAATACAGTAGGGAGCAGGGCTTCCATTCAGAAGGACCTCAGTAAGGTAGAGAATCTCACTAAATTCAACAAAATCAAAAGCAAATCCCTGCACCTGGGATGGGACAGCACAATTCACAAGAGACAGGATAGGAATGACTGATCAGGGAGTAGCTTTGCTAAAAAAAGCCTTTGAGTCCTGGCGGACAAATTCAACATGACCCAGAAATGAAGACCGACGAATGAATGAAGACCAAATGAATGCTGAAGACCAACAGCACCCTGGGCTGGTGCAAGTGCAACCAGGAGGTCCAGGAGGGTGGTCCTTCACCTCTGCTCAACACTTGTGAGAGCACAACTGGAGCTCTGTGAGTTTTGGGCTCCTCAGTAGAAGACAGGGACATCCCAGAGCAAATCCAGCACAGGCCAGCCAGGGTGGTCCAGGGCATGGAGCATTTGGCAGAGGGGATGAGCTGAGAGATGTGAGTTTGTTAAGCCCAGATAAGAAGACAGGTCAAAGGAACCTACTGCAGTCTAAAGCTAATTACTTGCAGGATATGAAGATACGAACAAAGATGGACAGTGGAAAGATGCAAGACACCATGGACATGCTGGAATACAGGAAATTAGACACAAGGAAAATGGGTGGTCAAACACTGGAACAGAGATCCAAAACTCCATCCTTGAAGTTACTCACTTTTCAGCAGGGCAACTTTGTCTAGCTGACTCTTTTATGAGTAAGGACTGGACTAGTAGGCTTCCAGAAGCCCACCCAAAAACCCCATGATGACCATGATTCTGTGATTCCAGCTGTGGATTCAGCAAACAAAAGAAGTAAATGCGGTATATCTCAGCATATCAGCACCTTGATGTTTCTACCTAAAATATCTACAGATTTTTTTTTCTAAAATTCTAGTTTATGTTACTCTTAGAAATGGTCTCTGTCTGCTGAAATAATCATTGGGCTCCCTTTACTTTGCTTATCTGATCATGTGGTGTATTACAGCAACCTGATGAAGGTCTCCAGGGTGAGAGAAGGATGAGAATCTTGTTTCATGATCAGAAGGCTAGATTAATTGATATGTGATATATAATACATTATAACTATACTAAAAAGAATAAGGAGAGAAGTTGCAGAGGCTGCTAAGCTAAGAATAGCATAGAAAAGAATGAATAAAAAAGTTCTGTGTCCAGCAGAAAGCAAGGACAAACTCTCCTGTAAGTGGTCAGCAAATCCAAACACTCACAGAAGCCCAATCACCGCTGCACCTGTTGCATTCCACACCAGCTGATAACAATTGTCTACATTCTTCTTCTGGGGCCTCAGCTTCCCAGAAGATGAACAAATCCCAAAGAAAGGATTTCTATGAAAAAATGTCTGCGACAATGCTGTATATCCTCTTACTGCTGCCTCCTAAATTAATTATTTAAAAAGGTACCAAACCATCACCCCATCACAAGAATGAGGAAGAAAAATGTGAAAAGATCCAGAGATGCTCACAGAACCACACAAGTTTTTGGGAAATCTTGGAATTCCACACATGCTCTCTGAATCTTTAGTGCAAACCTAAACTTAAAAGTGTTCTTTCTTCTTCAGGAGGTGAGAGTAATTTTGCAAAGGTAAAGAAACTTCTGAAAACCCACAGCTCTCTCAAATTACCCAAAAAGAAGGCAATTTAGTGTCAGATTACTGTAGGTGACACTGTCTGACTACCATGGCCAGCGTGCAGGACTAGAAAATGAAGGTAGGAATGGAAGTAATGAAAAAGCAAAGTGGAATGAACACCATAGGACATTGCACATATGGCAAGCCCCCATCATATACTTTTACAGCATTTCCAGAGTCCAGTCTCATTTTAGGCTCTGTGTGTTGAATGAGCCAACCAGTCAAGGGTGCCCCTAGACTGAGAGCATCTGTTTTAAAACAAAATCCCTGTGTTTTGACTCTGCCTTTAAAAGGGGTGACTGGACCAACCAAATCCTGTGTAGCTCCATCCTTTCACTGCACCAGGTAATGTGAAAAGCTCTTTAAGGTAAGCCTACAGCTGTTAGCTAGCAGTGATAAATGCTTTGAGTGCATTAGCATGAATATATTATCCTCACCCTCTGATTCCCACAATAAATTAAAAACTGGATCTGCTCAAATTGCATGCGTGTGGGGAGAAAGTTCAAAATCAGCAAAGTGTGACTGTATTGTAAAGTTAAATTTGTAGGTAGTTCTCATTTAAAGTTTTATGGGCTTGCAAAGATTGGATAATATGTCAGAATAGTTAGGAGGGGACTGGGAATCCTATTTGCAGTTCTCCAGCAGGCTCAGTCCTCAGGCTGATCTGCTAATAAAGGCAACCCTTGGACCATGGAAGAACTACTGAAGCAAAGAAAGGTGTAATGGTCAGATGCAGTATTAATACCAATTGTGAATTACATATTACTTTGGCCAAGTAGTGATATAAAAAAGGATGTTTCCTGTGCTGGCTAAATGAGGAGAGAGAAGAGGAAACTGCTGACTTTAATCATTACTTGGTATGCTTGGTTTCTCTGTTTATGAACAACAGGAAAAAAATATACATTTCTCACTTAAACTTATTCATACAAAAAAGGGAGGCCAATAATGTCAGGGTGCTACATGAAAGACTGCTGAATTATTTCAAAAAAGATGATGTACTACTAGGAATTCAGTTAGAGCAAGGCAGAGACAAAGAATGATGAGAAGTGGAACCAGATCAAAGAGGACAAAGCTTAAAACTGTATTATCAGTAAAACACCAGCAGTATCTTTACTATGTACTTAATATATGTGACATTAGGGTTAATCATCAGTGTGGGGGCTTGCAAGGAATCCCTTGACACTCGCAGAGGGACCTGTCCAGCCTGTGGTTGGAGACAAAGGAAACACCTAAACAAAGGCAATTCCCCTCAGTGTGCTGTACTCTGGTATTTCACTTCACCCAGGGAACATCAGGCTCCTCTAAGCACTGTGGTCCTTGCACTGTGCTGTAGTAGAAAACTTATAAGACTCTGCCTGTGCACAAAAAGGAATTTGCACCAGACTTTTATGAAAAAAAAAATATTCCCAGCTCTAAGCAAGCAAGCAAGATAGGAGAAACGCTATGGGATAAAGATTTGAAACACTGCACAAAGCACCAAAGCTATAAAATCCTAGTTAATATACATGGAAAAATAATTAGTATGCATTGAAGCCTTGGGAAGAAAGCAGATGCACAAGCATTTTTACTGTAGATAAACACAGTGTGGCTGCTGCTGAATGTAAAATACAGAAGATAACTTTTTTCCTTCTTATCCCTCGTCATGCTTGATGATCTTGCAGCAGTTTGGGATGGTAATTAAGTAACAAACTCGTGGAAATTAATGTTTTACCTAGTCCATTTAATCTCATTCCTAGCCTGTGAATGTATGGGATGAAATCAAGTATCCCTGTGGTGTCCCTGTTGTCTGAAGTACACTGTTGCTCTATGCTAAGAAAAGATGCAGGTATAAGGATTCTCTACATTTGGATATGAAAAATTGCTGTGAAGTGTGTGGAGAGGTTGTGTACTAAAGATCTGTAATTAACTCTGGAAGTCTTCATCAGGCATATACTGTTATAAAAGGTAATAAGAGGTAATAATTTTAATGAAAGGTAATAATAACAATGATTTCCTTTGTTTTCTCTTCTTTTCTTGTTCATTCTTTTCCTTGTTCTCCATTGCTCACATTGTTCATTAGTGATCTTTTGAGGGTGGTTCAAGACCATCCCTGTCCAAGAGTTCCAGCTTCTTGAATTAAAAGTAGATAAATCACTCTAGCCCTAGAAAAACCTATGAAGAAAATAATTTTCTTTACCTTTCCCAGAAATTAATGTGCAGACTAGACCAGGAATAGATACTCTGAGAAGCTGCTATTATCTTGGTATTTGAGCTTACTAGAGATATTCACAACATATGGGGTCAAATATAAACTTTCTCATTTCTCTTGACTGTCACTATTGGATCCATAACTAAAAAGAGGTTGAGCCATAATAGTTGCTTTCTTATCTGGCACTTATAGAACATGCTAAGCAAAAGCAGGATTTGACTTGATTCAAGACTTGAAGTGCAAGAAACTCATTACATGTCATAGCAGTGTGAAATTTTAAAAGTAAATAGAGATCCAAAGATGCAGCCTATGGCACACTGAAATACTCAAGAAATATGGAAAAGCAAAAAAGGGAATTAAAGGTTTGGTCTATTCTCTGTCATTGTTGAAGAGACATCAAAGAGAAAGGAAATGTTGGGTCAGACTGTAGCTTACACTGGAATTAAGGTGATTGATTTTATATCATTTGCAAGTGCTCATGTTTGAAACCCAAATTAAGTCTTGAGGTGAGGAGCTTCCATGGACTCTCCTCTTGCCTGGTGAGGCTGCCCAGCATCCAGCGCACCCAGAGCTCACTTCTCCCACTCAGGACTGATGGCAGTGCACTGGAAGAAAGGGACAAACCAGCAGAGACAAAGGGCTTTTGTGTGGAGACAAGAAAGAGATAAAATGTGATTCTCTGACAGACTGCATAAATCTGACCATATCTCCAATTCCTTAGCAGCCCTGGCGAGGGGAGCAGCATCAGAGGCTGAATAGGGGATATTGCCCAGTCTCCTGTGAAAAGCTTTGCCTGTGCCACCCACAGTCCTGCTGAAAACCAGCTCTGAAATGCAATCACTCCTCTTGCCAAAAGCATCCTCTTCCCCACAGGAGTCCAAACCTTCCTTCTCTCTCCCCTTGTCATTAAGCAAACATTACAAACCAATTCAGCACTTTCTATTGTTGCCAGAAGAGCATTTCTGCTACTGACTTGTACAGCAGAAGAGGCACAAGTAGCCACATGTTCATCAGACATCTTAATTTACACTCCTTCCAAAACCAGCACGCATCTGAGAGCTCGTCAGTTTCTAAAACAAATTACACATCACTTATGACATATCAAAACTGAAGCAAAGCTCAGCAGGACTTATCAATTCTCAGCAAAGACTAAATAGCATGGTGAGAGATTTCTAATGCCTGTTTAAAGGGTTTTTTAAAAATATGCATATGGATACCTTTAGCTAGAACATTTCATCATGACTATCTAAAGACAAACTGCAGCTGTCAAAATCAGAGGACAAAAACATCTTTGTGATTTTTGTTGTTTAATGATGAATTTGTCTCTTGCACACAGAATATCACATCTGTCTTATCTTGCTGGTATTTCAGGGCACATTATTTTACCATATAGGAGCTGAATTCCACATTCTTTGTGCCCCTTCAAGTATCAAGACAAATTTGTCTTTGTCCTGCTGCTCTGGGGTACAAAGAATTTTCCAATACCTTGAAATAAAATTGCAAAAAAAGAGAAAACCAGGTGAAAGAGGAAAAGAGCTATCTCATGGTCATTGTGTATGTATTGCAAAGAAGAATCTTCAATTTTAATTCAAGTTGCTGTTAGAATCAGATGCAACCAGAAGTGAAATTCAGTAGCTCTTCCAAATATTACCTAACGTGCATTTGCTCTGGAAAAAACAATCTACCTCAAGATATCAGTGGAATAAAAAAGCAACAGAACACATATATTTAAAATCAATGTCTCTGCAGACAGCATCCATTCTCCATTGTCTGCACTTTGGCTTGGGAACTCTTGTTTTCCTCAGTGTTAGGCTTACCTTCAGACTCTTCAAACACTGGGGAAGATGGCTGAGAAAATAAATTCCTGCCTGCTGGAGATGTTCTAACCAGACTCAATCACAGGGGCAAAGGATACCCCTTCTGATGGCCCTCATTTCCCTTCCAGCATCCAGTGACTGGTCTCACAAATACCATGATTTTTTCTTCAACTATATTCTAAGTGCTGTTAGTCCAGGCACAACCCATTTGGTATAATTCAAATTAGCATTTAAGGTTAATTTTGGGGTCACACCAATATCTGGGAAGTCTCATTCTAAGGTGGTGGACAAATTTTTCCTCTAGCATCTCTTTCTGCCACAGATTCATCTTTTTAAACCCACGTTCTACAGGCAGCCGTGGAAGTCAAGGCTGGAGGATACAAGAATGCATCTCTGAAATTAAAGACTGCAGTTTTGTTCTATGTGATGAGGTTCATAGAAGAAAAGTGTAGGAAATTGCTGCAGTTCATTTGGGACAGAGAGAGAATATTCTTCACTTTGTTCCAGGATTGTGCAACCAGTTTACATGGACTGGGCAACTTACACTTCACTGATGTTTGCTGCCCCTAAAACGTAAAGAAATCTTTTCATTGACTTCAGTGGTTTTGTATCCAGTTCATACTCTACAGTGCAATCTGTATTTCCCACTCAGATCAATAAAACACAAAGCAAAATATTCACTGTGTCGTGTAATCCATCCTGTTCCAGCTCTGTAGCAGACAAATGAGATGTCCTTTATTGAAGCTCACAATGAATAAATGAGACTTTCTGCAAGTTTTATATGTTCATCAATGATCATTACTTCTCAATTGATTTTCTAAGGTCTGAGATATTCTTCTACCTGCATTTAATATATGCCCTTGGTTTAGTTTTTTTTGACTGCAGTTGAAAGTCTCCTGGCTCTGATTCCAGGCTGAAAGTTCCCTATTTTTTATGACTACAAGATGAAATAGTACTACTTGCATCCTTCACTAAAGAGTGGATACCTTGTCACTCATCAACATTTTACAGGCAAATGAATGAGCTTACTGAACAGAATATCTCTATTGAAAAAAAATTCCAATTACTGTTATAGAATATTCACAGAAAACAAGAAATTGAATCCACCCATAGGGTTGAAATTGAGAAATCCTTTTTTTATTAATCTTGTGCATTGAATCAAGGAACAAAAATGGTGGCACTATGAGTCACATTGATAATTTAAATTACCTTAAAATTCCAAAGCCAAACATTCAGAATGGCCATCTGACTTGCATTTTTCAGACCAAAGGCTGCAAGAATTATTAACTAACTATTTTGAAATATACACTAGTTTTCACATTTTCATCCACGGTACAGTTTGTTGAGGCCACTGATGCAATAACATATCCGTAAGAAAAATGACAGGTTTCCATCCAAAGTGAGCCTTTGGGGAGAGTATCTAATGGCCTGTTGGGTCAGATTGTATCAGAATACCTGATTCTTGTTTCAGACACTGATTTTTTGCTTTTTTTAACATTTTACAAAGCTTCTGTTTCATCTGCCCAGGGAAACAGACACAACCTGGGACTTGCAACAGCAGCAGTGAAGGAACAGCTGCTGTCCTGAGTGTCACAGCAGAGGCTGGGGTGTGACAAGGACAGGGCACCTGCCCAGCAATGCGGCCACAGCTCCCTTCATAGACAGCAGCAGGCACAAATTCCCAAGGATCTTTCCTGGGAAGGCAGTGAGAAGCACAGAGAGAAGAAGAGGAAACAATTCCTATCTCCATTCATTGCTCCCGTTTTTGCACATGTGGAATGTGTTATGAAGGTTGTTTACCCAGAGTGATTTGGTTAATTGGATATGGGTGAAAGTGATTAGCCAGTCACTCAGAGCCGTGTCCTGGCTGTCTCAGACAGTCACGGGCTTTTCTTTACTACAGTGTATTATCTCCTGAGTATAGTTATAATATAGCATTAGTGTAATATAGCATAGATTTAATAAAGCAATTGTTCAGCTTTCTGAACCATGGAGTCAGAGCACATTATTCCCCACATCAGGAGCTCCCTGTATCGATACAGGAGTGCAGCTGGGGCCAGTTCTCCCCTGCCCACCCCTCCTGGTGTGCTGCTGCAATGGTCAGAGCTGACACTTCCCAACCACTTCACTGTGCAGTGGATCACTGAAATTATTCACATTTACCATGCAATCATGGAAAAATATTGTATTAGAACATCAGAGGTTGTGGTCATGGTATGGTGGGCAGGAACAAGAAGCCAAAGGAAAATATGGCATTAGAGCCTTGAAAACAAAATCTGCTGCAAGAAATCAGGAAAGACCAGAGGACCTTTTTCTATATTCTCTCTTTTAGCTCAAAAGGAATTTTTTCCTCCAGATGGTAACTAATTAATCCCAAGTAAATGTCAGTAAAGGTGGCTAAAACACTTTTTGGAGCAGCCATTCCTCACACAAGTCACCCTTTTTTCTTTGACCAGCACTGCCCTACTTAGAGAACAAATCTCACTGCCATCTTAATTATGAATTTGACTGGAAACTCCACAGTATAGAGGGACTGGAAATTTTCAGGGGCTCTCCTTTGGTGTTGGTTGAGTTCTAACACAACAGAGCCTTAGTCTCAGATGGAATGCCTAGCTATGATGAATTTACCAGTAACTAAAAAAATATTAATTTCAGTAATAATAGTACCCTTATTCTGATTGACCTCAATCCAAGAATACAAGTCCCAAAGATACCAGAGGAAAATTTAAACACTCTTTTTTTAAACAGTGCTGTTTTTTGCCCTGAAAATAGACTCTTACAGATGCTATAAATACACTCAGCATAATGGTCAACAGTTTCTAGCACTGCTCTGTGAATCCTTTTAGCTTTGCTGCTGACTCCTAAAATTGAAACCAATTTAATTTTAATTTTACTTCATTGTGCTCGGAAAGATTTTTCAACATAGGGTTTTGGGTTTTCGTTTTGTTTTGTTCTTTTGTTGTTGTTTTCAGTTTTTTTAAAGCACTGCTGTTTCAGGTTTTGCTGACAAATAGTGCTGAACTCATTCAGTCTGTTTGCCAGAGTTAAGGTCAGTGCAGCTTTAGTTTTACAAAGAACACAATTTCTCTGTTTCTCTGCTAATCTTGGCCTGAAAAGACCACACAGTTCCCTTCCCAGCTGAACAGTTTAGCCTTTGTTCCTTTGTTTGGGTTGTACTATTAATCTGCCAGGTCGATAGCACAAACGTGTGAGCTGCTGGTGCACCAGATGACTGACAGGCAATTAGCAGCTTCCAGAGAGCCCTGCTCTGAATTCCCCAGATATGTGGCTGTGTTGGGAGGCAGAGGCTGCTGATCTGACTTTTTTTGTAAACTTTTGCTGCAGCGCTAAAAACGAGATCTGTAAAAGAACCAGTGTAACTGTTCTCAGGAGCTACAGCTGCATGAGACCCACAAAACTGGACCAAAGGTGTGAAAAACTTAACTGTAAGCAAATAATTAACCTGCATCTATTTAGATTTCTCAGACAATAAGGTTTGCAAAGCAGCATTAGTTTTAATCTTTGCCCAAAGAGCAAGTAAAATTCCTCATTAAAGCCCAAATCTGAGAAAACATTCTTCTCCAACTTTGTCTGAAAAGGTATGTAGCCTGTAAACAGTGAAACTTTTACACTTGTTGCTCGTGAAGTTCTCATTTTTTGTCTTCCTGTTGCTAATTTCTTATTAAGATGATCACTCACTTTATGTTCTGTTAAGCTCTGCTAAAAACTAGTAGTGGGAACAACATTCTATAATAGCATTTCTGTACTCTCCAATGATATATATTCTGGTTTTTTTAAGTTTATACATTTGAAAGCATGTAAATGTGTTCAATGCTACTCCAGTTCTCTGTATTCCAATGATATATATTGTGTTTTATTTAAGTTTATACATTTGAAAGCATGTAAATGTGTTCAATGCTACTCCAGTTCTCTGTATGTAGAATAAGTCTAAGACATGAGAGTTGCATATCCTTCTCTGCCACATAATAAAATATTTTATTTCCTCAGAAGATTTTTAATGTGTATAAAACTTCATCAACTGAAGTGTGTGAGTGTAGGTCATTTCTTACAGACACACGTGCCCCTGAGAATCGCCAAGTGACAATTTTATCATTTTTTGACAGGGTTTGGACTTGGTCAGTCACCACCAGAAGATCAGGTGACACCTTTACCAATTCACAGTTAATGTGCACAAACCCTCACGGAGCCAAGCAGGGGAAAATCTGCCCACCTGTGAGAGCTGCTGGCCAAAGGGGTCCAGGAGCAGCAGTGCTGGATCACATCCCCCTTGGAGAGCCACATCCACAGACATGCACAGCTCTGCAAACCACTGCAGGGACACAGCGGGAATTTGTGATGTGAGAAATGCTACTCACTTCCAAAATTTAGAAAAGTTTATTAGAACCTTATCAAAAATACAACAGAAGACTGGATAGAGAAAATACTACGGGGCCAAGAGCACAACATTTTCCCCACCATGTGCTCATCCACACAATGGAGGTTTCGCTTTTTAACCCTTTTGCCCCCCAAAGTTCTGTCCATCAACTCCTTTTCTGCCATCCAGTGGTGGAGTTCACTTCCTCAAATCCTGATGGGAGGTCAGATATTGCCATAGTGACAAGCTGACCCTCCCAAATGTCCCAAACCCAGGCTGCCCCCTGATAACAACATAATAAAACACAATTATAAATCTGTAAAACTTTTCCTAGCATGTATACATGATATTTGCCTTTTAATTGTGAGAGTCAATCTTCATATTACTCATCTGTCACAGTGAGAAGATTGGAATGGTTCCCTCCCAATCCCCCTCCCACATCTGCTGCAATGATTGCTTCTGTACAGACACACAACAGCCAAACTCTTGGGGGTTTAGCTTTAGTCCGTGAGGCTCGAGAACCAGAAGATGCAAAGAGCATCAAATATAGATGGATAGTTATCATTGTTATAAATGGATAATGAGATGATTGGCTCTCACAATTAAAGGATAAGAATTGTGTGAATATTAATAAAAGCTTTAGTGATGTATAGTTATGTTATTGTAGTTTAGATGTCCTCTGCTCTCCCCATAGCTCCCTTTCCCCCCTGTATTGTTGCCATCAGACAGCCTGGGTTGCCTAAGACAGATAAAAAGAAGGTGTGTACAAATTCCCCTTCCTGAGGGCAGGTGGGAATGGCAAAGGTTGGTGCTTAGGGGGTGAGGCATGGCAACACCTGACCTCCAATCCAGTGACAAGAAAGCAGTTTGCACTGATAAATGGCAAAGAAGAGCTGACTGACAGACTTTGGGAGGGGCTGATGCAACCCCCAGGGGTATAAAAGACTGAGCATCCAGCTTGAAGATGAACTGGCCATGTGGTATGCATGAGGTAGTTCCTAGCGCTGTGAATTTTTCCTTACATAGACCTTTTGTTGTATTTTTGTCAAGGTTTAATAAACCTTTTTAAATTTTCAAAGTGAGCAGTTGTTTCTCACAAAATCGACTTTGCCAGGATAAAGGCAGGAGCTGAGGGAAGTTTGGATTTGTGCCTTTGGTTCCCAAGAGAAATGGCATTCTAAAACCTGAGGCTGAAACATCCATGTTGTCACACTCTTACAGCTTTAAAAACAGCCATAAAAATAGGCTGTGCTGGAATTGCAAGATGTTTGGAAGGGAGTATAATAGCACTGCACTTCCATCAGGTAAGGGCTGTTTTCAAACAAATGGAGCACAATCTGTTCACTCTTACGCTTCTCAGAATATCCTTGCCTGTTGCTTTTGTGAGCTGCATGATATTTTATGTTAAAATGCCCATGTGTGAAGAGATTCAGAAAAATTCATCAGTGTTTCTTTTAATCCAACATCTGCAAAGCTTTTCAGATGTTCCACAGTGAAAATCATTTTCTCCAGCTAGAACTTTCTGTTTCATTACATGAATCCCTTTTGGCTTTCCCTCAAGCAAATTTTATTGATGTAATAATTTAAGTTGTTTCCAATTAGGCCTCAGAAATTAGGTATTCTAAACATTTCCATTAGAAATTCCTGATATTAGTTTAACAGCTACTTTGTTAAACAGCTTTGCAGCAAGCACACTTACTTCAAAAGATAACCAGGACAAATCCTGAAATAAATTCTTCTTTTCTTGTAGCATCAAGGGAAGAAATGGGAACAGATAGAAACAAAGTGTGTGTGTTTAGGAAAGAGAGGCCATTTTTTCTCAGTTTCTATTCATTTCACCATTTTTTAAGACATTTTTATTACAGAGCTATCTGCTGATACAGCTGAAATTAGCCCCCCCACACTCCTGTTATTCCAAGATAAGTGTACTGCTCAGCCTTGCCCTCCTATTCTCTTAACTTCCAAGTGGCTCAAATGTTTCAGCTTTCTTTTTCTGATTGATGTGAAAAATAGATAAGTAGTAGAAAGGGAAATAAGAAACCAAAACCTAAAACAGATGTACCAGCCAAGAAATTATTTTAGAAGAGATGAAGTTTCACAACCTGAATACATCTAAGTATTTTAAATCATTCCAATATTATTAAATTTCCTGAGAAAAAAACTTGACTTGCTCTCAATGAAAAAACTTTAAGAAAATGGCTCTGATTCTGCCTCCTGTGACACCAACATGAAGACAAAGGTATTTTAAGCCCACAGCAGCTCTGAGTCAGAAAGTACTCCTCATCATTGTTATATACCAAGGCTTCTCCTGCTGCAGAAAATCTTTTGTACCTCTTGGTACCGTTACAATTTATCTCAGTTCCAGCTGGTTTCACATTCACCAGGAGTCCCAGCTGCCTGCACCTAATCTTCATCTGTGGGATCCTGATTGTGGCAGGGCTGGGGAGCATCCCAGAGCCCTCCATGTCCTGCCCAGCTGCAGTGTCCCAGCACAGTGGGACAGGGCTCTATCAGTGATGCACAGAGCAGTGCAGAGAGCTCTCACAAGGTCCTCAGTGACCAAAGGCACCCACAAGGGCAAAAGCACCACAGGGAGCTCACATTCAGTGGGAATGCATCAAGGGTTTCAGCGCACAAAAGCCTCCAAAGCTGCTTTGCTGTCCAGTTCCTCTCAGGGGATTGAAACTTAGACCTTTTGTGTGTCTTTGTGACCCTCGAGGCTCAGCTCCCCAGGCAGGAAGGTCACTTACTTCTCCCAGGTGTCTGTCACCTTGACCTGAGCCCGAGGGCTCCCTGTTTAATGCTCACTTGTGCTCCCGTTGTTTATTGTACCCCAACTCCAAATCCTTATCCATGCCTGGCTGCCTGCAGGGAAGGGCAGTCTCCTTTCAGCAGAGGATTAGATCCCTCACAGAGTGCTGAGGGTAAAAAGACAAGTTCTCTCCCTACTGTCCTCTTTTACAGACCCATTAGTGTGACATAACATACATGGCACCACAAAGCAGCCCCAATCAGGTACCCAAAACAGCCCAGCTGCCTGTCCCAATAGCCCCACTCCAGGTGTTTTAAGTTGCACCACTATTCAGCAGCTTTGACAGAGTAAGTGCTGATTTGTTACCTCCCCTCTCATTGGAGAGAGGGAGGAGGCTGCAAGACCTTGTGCCAACACATAGGAACACAAATTAGCTAAAATTTGGGCATTAAAATAAGGTCAAACCCTTGGGTAATGTGCCCCTAAAGCCACACCTACAAGAATTTTAATGCAGATTTCAAGAAATATGCCTTTCATTACCCCTGACTTGATCCCTCAATCCCAGTGGATTCATAGTTCCCTATGAGCATCCTCTCTCAAAGCATTTCAAAGGAGAGCAAAGCTTCAGACACCTCCCATCCTTGTTCACCCCCATCATGCTTGTTCCCTGCTCTGAGTTCCTTTCCTATGAGTTGATTTCCACTCTGGGCACCCATCCTGGTGCCTGCACTCACTCAGCACTCATCTGCTGAAGCCAAGCAAGGCTTTTGCCTCCCATTCTCCCCTTGGTTTCTGCTGGCAGCCTCAGGTTGCTGCTCCCCCACTTGGGGGATATCCAGTGATGCAGTTTTCTACATTACCCAGTAGTAGAAAACACAGTATCATGTCCTTAGTGCTTTAAACGTGCTTTTCCTTTTTTGCAACACCACCTTTCAGGTTCGAAGCATCTGTGTTTTTTCACAATGAAAAGTAACACAGCTTTCAGAATCAAAATAGACAAAAGCATAAGTTATTGGAAATTGAAGAACAAAACCTGTGTGTAATGAATAAATCCCCCCACTAGAACAAGGTGCTCGGTAGTGATTCCCATTTCAACACAGCCTTGTTATTTACATTTAAAGCATTTGGTTTTCTCATGTTAAAATACTTGCATCTTCATAAAGGCAGTGTGGGCTCTGTGACACCCAGAAACTCACCCTGTGCTATTGCTTTATGGCCAGGTGAGATACAGGAACCTACAATGACACCCCTCCATCTCTCCCTCTCTCCCTCTGTGTATTTTGATAAGATTCCTTCAGCATGTAATTAACTGAATACCAGGAATATTCATTAGCCTAAGGAGCCTGTTCCTCCTCAGTAAACCACACCACCTGAGCTGCATACATCTTCTATTCAGAGCAAAACAGGCACATTTTCTTAGTGTAACAATTTTTTTTTTTATTTCAGTTACTTTTTCACATAAAACTTTATGTAAGCTACAAAAATCGTGAAATGCAGAAATGGTATTAAAACTGCAAACTTAAAAGTTTAGATAAAAAAAAATCAGTCTTTCCCTGCTAACAATGACCATTTAAAACGAACCATATTTTGATGGATTCATTTAATAAACATACCATACACTTCTCAAAAATAAATAAAGAACAACATCAGAAAAACCAATACTA
The DNA here is from genome assembly GCF_028018845.1 of Melospiza georgiana. Classification (NCBI taxonomy): domain Eukaryota; kingdom Metazoa; phylum Chordata; class Aves; order Passeriformes; family Passerellidae; genus Melospiza; species Melospiza georgiana. The sequence continues at coordinate 110,834,077 of NC_080431.1, forward strand.
TCAACAACATGAAGCATTTAATCATCTCTTTTCTTTTCTTTGAAAGACATAAATGAAATTTCTAGGCACAGTTTTAGGCATTATAGAGGACACAGAGGCAATAGGTTAGTGTGCACTGCGCTGTACAAAAATACAGTCTGAATAAATTACATTGCTAGCCATAAGATTAGACTTCACTTACCAGTCAGTTCATTGCATGTTTAATAATATACAGTTACATGCTAATCCATATATATCATTTATATTTCAAACACATAGGTCTCTCTATATTTGTTTTTAAAATTTACAAAAGCTAAACGAAGTTGTGCAAGAAATCCAGGAGGTGCTGGGTATTTGTCAGCACCGGACGGTATACTTTAAGCTTAAAAAATACAAATAACTAGCCCTGCTTGCAAGTTTGCTATATATATATATTTATTCATATATATTTGGAAGAAAAAAAATGGATTTGTTGTGGGAGAGAATCATTCTGCCAGTGAGATAAAGTCCAAGAACTGAAATAATGGTGACATGACACAAGCACAACATACAAAATTATTAATTTGTCGTACGTACACTCAGGACACAGACTTGCATCTTTTCCGTGGCTAAAAAAAAACCCAAGAATCAGCACAGAGTTGCATTTACCTTTAGTTCTGTTCTGAGAAACAGAATGCTTGCCAAAATTTGCAATGGTAAAGAGGAAAAAAAAGACACTGCAGTAGCAACCTAAGCTAAACGTAGGTACCTAAATCCATATACTGAATGCCCAAACACAAAGGTCCTGAGGAGTCTGAGGTGGGTTCTAGTGGACTGCATCACCCTCAAGAGGAAAAGCAGACATTGGGACTGAAAATCAGATCTCTGACTCAACTGTGAATCAAGAACCTTGTCTTTAGGCATTCACGTTTGTAAATTGTTGTGCCAGAACGCCTTTCACATTAACAGCCAGTGCCTTGCAGAGCACACACCATTCATCTGCATCTGCCTTAGGCCTGGCAGCTGCTTTCACTCAAACTCTACATAAAGAAAAACAATTTGATAAATTAGTGGCTACGATGTGGGTTCAGCATTGCACCTTCTTGTCAGCACAGACAAGTGCCACAATGCTGGCCCCAAAACACCATCTCCTTAGAAAGGTACAGACATCTTCTCACAGTGGGCTTCTCTGCACTAATCTAATTCCCATGCCAAACTACAATGTTCTCCATGCTGCTAAATAAAAGCAGAACTACACAGCTGTTCAGAAAGATACTGAGTGAACTATATACTGAATATCTGCCTCAAGTCAGTTTCAGGAAATAAAGCAGAGTTGCAAATGCTCTCTTGGTGCCTGTGAAATAACTGGAGCCAAGTTTTCCTCCCATCCTTTTTGTTCTCCAGGCATTGCCATGCAGTCCCTTCCATGTCAAGCTGTCATTTTGCTCCATCTAATCTAATTAATCACCACTGCTGATTCTGAGTATTCTGCCACAGTAGTAAAGACTGAACTCCAGAGCGTGCCAGAGTTTTATAAACCATCTCCACAAGCCAGCAATACTTGCACAGTGACCTCCTAAAGGCAGCCCTGTGGTCATTGCAGACTCTCAGCACCCTGGAGATGGTGGCCCAGCAGAAACACAAGAGATGCCATCTTAACACCCATTATTTCAGGAGCCTTTTCCATGGAACCAGCAAAACCGTTTGTGTAGAGGTGGATGTGCAACCCCAGCATATCTGCTTGTGTAGAGGTCCACAGAGAATATATTTTAAATTTCTCCATTAAAAAAAATAGTTATTTCTAAAGATTACAGTTGTATAAAAATATGCTTATAATTAATTGAAAATATCCAAATAAGCAAATTGTAAACAAAAATAAAAGTGATGCGGATTAAATTCATGTGAAGGTTCTCCCTATTTTATATTGGGTTTAATTTCATGAGTACAGTCTCTGGATGTTTTAAATGGGAAACACACTAGGCAAGGAGTAATCAGATGTAGATAATCACCAAAAAGTCCATTAGAAACACAGTTTTTAAAAACAAGAGATTACCTCCTGAAGTGCTAATGTTTTAATATGGACATGATGGGGTCTCAGCTGTATTCTTGATGATCAGGGACATTCACAACCTAACCAGATTTTTAAAAAATGGCAGTTTTTAAATTTGCAACACCCTTAGAAAAGTATTTTCAGCAAGTATTATATTACACATGGAATAGCAAGAAGTTATTTTTCTCCAGTTCTACCTTAACTTGATGTGAACTTTTAAGCATTTCCCATAACACAGAGTCTGTACAAGGGCATATACAGAAGACAAACCATTGTGTGTTTATTTTGTAACACCAATCAAAATTGGGGGTACCAATCCAAGACTTTCAAGAATGTGTACAAAGTTAGTATTTTAACCACTGCATCACAGGTCATATTAAAATTTTAGGATGAATCATTTCTCTCCCTCTGCATATATATTTGCATTATATATATTCATTTATACTAACAAATACCTTTCAAAAATATAACTGAACTTGTTCCATATGCATTCGTTTCATGACAATGTTTGCAAGTTAAATGGTTACTCAGGACAACTGCAATTCATTCACACATTTTAGATGTCCCAGGGACAGAACAGGTCTTTTTCTATTCCCCTTTATCTTCACCCCTCCAGCAAAACACTGAGAGCTGAGACAACTTCCAACTACACAGTCAGAAGCACATGTCTCTGGGTTTGGACTTCCTTCAACAATCTGCTACAGCTGGCACGGTGATGTCGATTACTAATTCATGAAATCCTGTGTGGGTTGGTGGCTTGTTTGGGTTTTTCTTTTTTTTTAATTATTCCACCAGCAGACTGTTGAATGCAGATATTAGACAAGTCATTAACCAGTTACATTCACTGCCCTCAACACAGTCCCTTGCAACTAATTCCTTAAGAGCGCTTTTGAGCAAGTAACAAGGGGCCAACTCAGCCTATTGTACACGATGCCATTGCCTGCTTATCAGACATCTGAATCCTCTATGATACAGGGAAACTTCTAAATGGAGCCCATACCAGCTGCTCCCCTGAAGGCAATAGCAGATGCTGGCATTGCATTCTCATTCCAACTAGTTTTCTCACAATGACCGCTGTTACGTAGATCCTTTTGCTTGTTGTCAGGAAAAATGAAGTTTATGTATCAGCAGCTTGCAGCATCTGCCTATGAAAGATCAGCAATCCTAGTGTTTGCAGTTCTTCTAAATGGTTGTAAAAGCTGGTTACAGTGTTCACACCCAAAAGGCAAAGGCTATTTTATCAACAGAGCAGACTGTTTGGTGCTCCACAAGTGTTCTAAAAAAACTGTGAGCTAGAAAAGATGGGGTAATCCTTTTTTTAATTTTTCTTTTCATTAAATGATTCTAGTAATAGTCTTCATAGTTCTTAGGGTTCAGGCAATAAAGAATGGCACCCCCAAATGAAAATATAGTTGCACCCCATGCCAGGCCATAGCCCCAGTTGAATTCATGGTATATTTTCAAGCTGACCGTTTCGATGAACTTGATTGGGTAAAGGACTAAGCTGCAGACCTGGAGAACAACTGAAAGAGAAAAAAAAAAATACAAATGTCAGAAGAAGCCTTATTTTGCTTCCCTAAAACAAAGAAAATATCAAATAACTAAAATTCACATTTAGAATGCTTTTGGAGATTCTTAGCTTCTAAGTGCTGCCCTTTTTAAACCACCTTCATTTCATTCACAGACAACAGAGCAGCTCTTCCATACTCCCTTGCTGATCAACAAATATTATGGCTGTGATATAATGATGATCCTTCAAATGTCCACAAAATAAACAGTGAGAGTGGCATTTCCCAAATTCTTTTCAGTTTCTCCTTTGTATTTGAGTTTGCAGTCATTACTCCTTCCATAACAGCAAAACTTGTTCTATTGCCATTATAAATAAGTCAAAACGAGAAGCGAGAATACGTATTAAGAAATGTTGCTGAGAATCAAATAATTTACTTAGCCTAGAAATAATTCATTGTCATAGGTGATATATACTTGTGCTCAGTAGAGACTCAGTGAATCACATATTTCATATTCATTACTGTGTTCTGTAAGCAGAATTAATGACATTCTTGCACAGAATACCAAGGAAACTATAAAATTTGATCAGTCACTAAACTTCAAGCCAGCAAACTATTATGAATTTAGGGGGTGGATCAGAAATACTGTTTGATGAAAGAAGATAATAAAATAGGTCAAATCCAAGACATTAAAAAGCTTCAAAATCAATACTTCCTATAGCACTGCCTCTGAGATCTACAGACACACATTGGTCATTTCACTCACACACACCCTTGCCCAACTGGCCCCTTTCATTAGCCCTGGAGACAAATGCTCACCTGTCCTGAGGAAAGGGCTGCTGTGGGGAGATCAGACCCCATGTTCATCAGAACCTCAGTGATAAAACTCTGTAAGACACTCACTGGAAATTTCAGCTCATCTACCTTAGCCTACAGAGTAGTTTTTGGACCCTTACTTGAGACTGGCAATCTGAGTAATGTTTGCACAGTGGATTTTCTAATGTGGATATCAAAATCCTCAGGACTTTTATTTAATTCTACACTTATTGAAGTATTATTTAATATTATTCCATTCGAATATAATTTTTTGTCTGTCACCTCACAAAATACTGTGCAACATTTGAGAAACTCTGGCAGGCTACACTGGGAAAAGCACCTACTCTTATGAAAAGATTATGCATTCTAGTTCTGTATAATAAGAGCATCTTTACATCCAGAAACACCTCAACATATGCTCAGCTTTCAGACACATCTTTAAGACCATTCAAGGTCAGAAAGGATTTCTGAAAATGTATGGAAATATATGAGTTTTTCTTTAGTGCCTTCCTGCACTGGGGATGCAGCACCTCTGCTGAGTCAGTGCAGAAGCTGCTCCATGTGTGTCTGTGTCAAGTGCAAACCAAGGAAGTCTCCACCTTCCACACTGTAACATATGAAGTATGCTTAATTTCAATCTACAGATTGGACTTGTCAAAACACAACCGAAAAAAAAGTGATTCTCTTGGAAGAGGAACATGTTGCTAAAGCAGCAACACACACACAAGAGGGTTTTTTGACATTTCCATAGTGAGGGTTCCAGCTTTCCCTACGATTGATCCAGATTTGCTGTTGTAGAACTCAGAGCAAGTGCTGGCAGCAAGTGGCTGGTGGGAGCAGCCACCCTCCACAGCACTGTCATCACTTTGCACTGATTTTGCCTTCTGTCATTGTTTTTCCCTGTAGAGCAGCAAGGGAGCTGTGCAAGCTAGAGACAGCAGTCAGCAAAGTTATGAGAAATGACCAGCATGACCCCAAAAGATGTTGAAAGCAATGCCTGTAACTTCTGATTTATTTCTAATGAATTTAAAGGAACTCCTGCTAAGGGAAGTGTGTACTATCCTTCTTCAGAAGCACAATTCTTTTCCTGTAAGAAAAGCAGACTGCAAAGGAAATCTTTAAAAATTGGCTACTCAAATGCTGTTCAGAGAAGACTAATCATCTCAAACTTGATTGTTCACTCCAAATGTAGACAGATTTTTATGAAGCACAATGATGTTTGTAATATAGGAACAAGAATACCAGTTTTATTCCATTCACATGAAATATAAGCAATTATACATACTCATCATATTAAACATGCAGAAATCATGAGAAATGCTTTAAAAGTAGGAAAATATAATTTCAGTCATGCTTTTTTTTCTTTGTACAAATGTTTGACTGTAAATTTTGACATCAAAAAACCCACTTATGATGTGGCTTTCTAATTTATCTGTAATTATGAAAATGCTGGTGCTGGCTAGTAAGTTCTGTACTTCTGTTCTCTACCTCCTGCTCATTTCAGATGAGTAAAGCACTTCATTAATCAGTGCTGGGTGTTTCAAAGATTACCTGAAAAAGTAGCTGCAACAATGATAGGAAAAAGAAAATTCCTCTTTGCAGTGCCAGGCAAGCTGGCAGTAATGAGAGTGGACACTAATCTCAGAGATTCAGGATGGACATCAGCAAGGAAAAAAGTATCACAAGGAGGGCAGCAAGGGCCCAGGACAACATGCTTGGAAAGGCTGTGACATCTTCATGCCTGAATTTCTTCAAAACTGGGCCAGACAAAGCTGTCACTGTTAGAGACCATGCTGCCTCAAAAAGGAGACTGGAGCACATAACCTAAAGAGTATTATCCCCAACAGTATTTCTTTGATATTATGACTCTTTTTGCTGCCTTGTAGCAACCTGAACTACATTCTACTGAAGTCAGTCCTACTTTTTCAGACCATTCCATCAACTTCATGAAATCAAATTCTGGCTTTCAATGTTTTTGCAATTTTTCCTACATCCATTGTAAAATTGACAAGTAAACTTTCATTCTATCTTCCACTAACTTTCATTCTATCATTATGAAAATAGGTGATAGCACAGAACTAAGGATGCAATCCAACTGTGCTCTCTCTATCAGAAGTAAAAGATACCTCCTTAAGTATTCTTCAGTTATTGTCTGGCACCATTTTATATTACTCTCTTACCTGTAATATTTTCACTTAGCCACTGTTTTCCCTATCTTGCATGGAAAAGCACCTTGTGAAATGCATTAAAAGCTCACTAATGTCACCAGGATAGTCTTCAAAACACTGTCACAATTTTTGAAACAGCACCAAAAGGCAAGCATCTTTACTTTTTCTTTTGTTTCTTTTATGGACTTTCAGCAAGCACACTTCCTATTTCTGCCCCTAAGTTAGACTTGGTTAGCACTTAGTTAAACAGTAAGTGTATCATGAAACTCCTGCACTGACAAGTTTGTGAGCCTGCACTTTGAGGGCCAGTTTGATTAATGAGCTCTAAGACACCCAGCAGCTCCATGAGCTGGAGACTCCACTAGAGCACAGAGGCACACGAGCCGAGGTGGCTCCATGCAAGATTTCCTGCCGCTGCCTCCCTGTCTGCTCCACATTTTTCCACCACCTGAGGTGTTCCTCAAGTTCTCAACATTGAAATACATACTGTCAGCTCTAGGAAGACACATTCACATCTTTTCATTACTTGCTGGCTTATTTTCAGCATCTAGGTTGAATTTTGGTTTTTTTGGTCCCTTTCTTTGTCATCTCTTCCAGTCCCACTCAGTCAATCTTCTCCCTCACCTACAGAGTTGCTAACTGAAAGCTGAAGCTGAGGGAAAAAAAAATAATCAAAACTTGAAGGAAAAAAAATAGCCTGGAGCCAACTGTTTAGACTCCTATAAGGCACCTGGAAATAACTTTTCCATTTTGTCCTTTCTTCCACACAGAGACCTTTTCTACCCAACACCCATACATCATTAAATGTCTCTGGGAAATTCATACTGTGCCCTTTTTCCAGAGGCAGCTGATACACTCGCAAGCACAGTTACACAGAATATTTGGTCTTGCCAGCACATTCACAGGTCAGGGTGATGTTTATCCTGAAAGATTTGTGAAATCCACAGATGAAGGCTTGAATCCATGGAAAGCTGCATAATGCACAAACTGCTACAATTTAACCTTCCCCTCTTCAGTCGGGGATTCTTTCCATAATTCTTTCAAGATACATCATCCATATTCATCTCTACAATTGCTGACATCAAAGATAAAACCTGTAGGAAATATCTTCTAACAATGTAAGTGTCAAATCCTGAAAGGATTCTCCTCAGATTTGCTAGATAATGAAGAAGACTGGGGCAGGTTGTCTTGGGCTCATCATCTCTCCTCCAAAATGCTTCAGGTTATGGCTGCTCAAAACGCACATGCACACACATAGAGGCAAAGGGAAGATGTAAACACCATCAAAAGCTAAAGAACCAACTTAATTTCCTCTTAGATTCAAGTAAGCATTAAAAGCCTTCACCATCAACCTTTTGTAGTAAAGACTAGAAGCAATTTTATGCAGAGGAGAGCGCATGAAGAGAAACAGTAGGATTTGAGGAAATCTTTTCTTGTGGAAAGCAATTTCTTTTTTTAGTACAAACTTAACTACTGAATGAGCAACACAGCAAGACAGGCATGTATGGCTGAATAATTACCAAGTTAACTATACGATGTTATGAGAAATGAAGCCAAAGGCCAAACAAGAAACCACTACAAAAATTATATAACCCCATTTTCTTCAAAGTTAACTGCCCAGCATACCATATAAACCTCAGAATTAACACTTAATTTAAGTACTAGTACCTTTATTCATTTAACCAGTACCTTTATTCATTTAACCAAGCAAGCAATGCAACACACAGAACAAAACCAGATGATTTCCACTCAGGTAATCTGATCCTAGGTTGCTTTAATTTCCTAAAAGCAAATGAAATGCAGTCTAGGAATATGTCCAGAGCACATAAAAGCGCATCTCGAAGGGCTTGGTTCCATCAAGGCAATGTTATCAGCAGGGGGCAGCAGGAGCCTTCCCGGAGTTCTGCTTCATCCCAAACTCCTCCAATTCCACATTCTCATCCTCTCATCTCCCTCTAAGTGGCTTTTTTTAATACATCCCAAAGGTTCTGTCATCCTCTTCATTATGGGCTATCAGAAGGGGCTTAAGCTGCTGGCTCCAATGCAGATGTGAGTGACAGGATGAAGGCAAATCATGGTTGGTGAGTCTCAGGAGAATCTGAAACATCCATGCTGACAAAGCCCCAAAGCACCAGAATATATATAAAAGGAGATGATTTGATATTTTAATTGTACCTCACTGGACCAGTCTTACAGACAATTCAGATTCTTAGGTCTCCCTTAAGATTTTGTGATAGTTTATATAAACTGTTCCATTTTTATGTTTTTAAAACCAAACAGGGACTGCACTGTGACAGCTTGTTAAATTAATAACCAAGTGAGATGACACAACAAAATTAATTCCTTATGGCACAGGGGCATATATAAACACCTTGAAAGATAATCCCATTTATTTTCACATGTAGAGCTTCCAGGGCTCACCTTTGGGTATTAATTTCCCTGTTTTAAAATTGCAAAAGAGAGAACATTAAAATAAAAATGGCTTTGCACGAAGAATAAAAATGGGGACATCAAGCAGCACAAAGTCACAGATTAAAAATGGTATTTTAAGATTTATCCTCTGTAGTTTCTCCTGCTGCATGTACTTCATAAAACAATAAATATAATGCAAATAAATAATTGTTTATGAACTAATAATAGTGCAACTGCAAAAATGATTAATGCTGTGCAGAACTTACAGCCTGAGAAACCTCACTGGAGTTAAGACAGAAGTAACCAAACACCTCTGAATTAGTATGCAGAACGAGGCATATCTCCCTCCGTGAAGGTTCAGCTGCTCTCAGGAAATGTTTTTAATGATGCCAGTGCTTACCTGCAGCAAAGAGCATGACTGCAACTGGTCTGTAGAAGCGCCTCCGAGATCCCACGCAGATGGAGATCAGCCCAACCAGGAAAGCTATGAGAATAATGGCAGCACCACCCAGCAGGAGAGCCAGAGTAGCTATCTGCCAGTCTAGGGGGAAAAAAACACAAAGAGGTGAAAAAATAATTATATAATTTCAGTAAAACAAGCCCACAGGCCTGACAGAAACGAGAGAATATGAGGAACACAGAGGCTGCATTGAGGATTGAGTAAATAAAGAGCTGTGCCTTGAATTTCTTTTTCCCCTAATTACTGAATCACCTTCATAAAGCAGATGTAACTCAGAAGCAAAGTGCCACAACCTCCCACGCTTACTCAAGCCTTAGTTGGCTTCGTTGGGATTTTGTCTCAAGTAAAACTGAGTAATTTGGTCCCCTGGTTTTTATCCAATTTAGAATGAGAAATTGAGGCTGGCTCAGAATTAGCTGGTGTTATGTTAGCTGTCCCTCAGTCTGCTGTAACTTTCTCACAAAAGAGAGTGAAACTCAAACCTCTGCATGTGAGATCAGGATGACACAGCAAGGGAAATGCACAAAGCCCCATCATACACACCTGTCCCTTGGGAAATACCAAGGCCACAGTATGAGTAACAAAACTGAGGAGATGCTCAAAGGTTAAAAGAAAAAAAAAATATATATATATATTTTCAACACTAAAAGATAACTGCAAGTCAAGAATTTCTAAAGGCAGTAACAATCATTAGCTGCAGACCCAGTCAAATCTCAAGACCATTTTAAAATGTCTGTTATCCTCAAGAGTAAGTTCTTCTTCCCCCAAAAACAACCTCTGCACTTGTCCCAGACTATTTTCTAGTTATTCTGATATATAATGGATGCAGTTATAACAAAATATTTGCAGTCTTAAATCACATAAATCAGAATCCATTTGTAAGCTGATGGCCATGATGCATGCGTACAACTTCCAAAATCTAACTTAAGAGCTTCTGTGGGACTTTAGAAAGGCACAGGCACTGGGTTGTCTCTTTTCCCAAAAGAATATCTAAGACCTTTCCTCTCTCCAGTAGCAGGCATAAAGAAAAAGAATCAGATCACTATTTACTGCTTATCACTACTATTTACTAGTTCAAGAAGATGATATAAATTCAGCTCATGGGAAAAGCATGTATGGATCCTTTGCATCCCACTACTTTGAAAATGCCACCAGTCACGTGATACTCAGAATAAAATGCCCAAGTTCACAGAAAATAAGATTATTATTTCCAAATTAAATTTAGGTATCTTAAGGTTACTAAAACAACAACAACAATGAACATAGTCTTTTGGGAATGAGTAAAAAGCACTGTTTTAAATAAACATTGGATCCAGTTTCAAGAGGAATCTAATCTGCTGAAGATACAGACAGTGCAGCTGTGGAGTTTGGGAATGGAATGCTGGCAGCTATTATCACCAAAAAGCCCTCACATATTACATGAAACAAAATGAAGGAGATTAGAAGAAGAAAGTGGATAGAAGAGCTATAAAAGCATTGCTTGAAAAGAAAGTGATTTTAAAGGTGTGTTTGTGCAAGTACACACATTTATTTTCATTCTTTCCAGAAATCCAGGCATGTCCTTTACTAATAATTTAATTACTAAGTACTCAGCCTTCCAAGATATTTTACTCCGTGTTTTCTTACTGGACTAAACCCCAAGGCTGGGAACAATCTTTCATCCTATCATCAGCCTGCAATCTCTAAATATCTAATGCCAGTTTGTTGTGTGTCCCACTGCTACACCATCACTATTGGGATGGAAATATGATTTTAGGACTGGACAGAGATGTTTCAGTGAATGGTTTTTAATATTAACATGAGCCTTCAGAAACACCAAGAGGTTAGTGTACTGATGATTTAGAAAGGATTTTTCCAATACCAAAGTGCATTACAGATACAAAACTCAGAAATAAATAAACAGAATGAATCACTTTGGAACAATATGAAAGGAATCCTTGCACTGGAAAACTGCACAGATACAAAGACCAGCCACATAAATCCATATCACACCAAAGTTAAAAGACACATAAAATTGATGAAATAAATCAAAGGGCCAGACAGGAAAACTCAGAAACTAAAATGTTTTGAAAGTCACCACAAATAATTAAATATTAATTGTTGTCTTTGCATTGATCAGGTGCCAAACTCTAATGCAAAGGGATGTGTATGACACTGGAGTAGCAACTAAATGGAAAAAAAGGTTAAGCATCCTATTGCTTTCCAAAGCAACACTGGAAAAATCACCAAAAAACTGATAATAAATTAGGCAAAGATGATATAAGTGCAGGGTTAGAATAAAGTTTAACTTCCAGGACAAATATATAGATTTTAGAAAGGTTAAAAAATAAACAAACTACCTTACTATAGCACTGATGTGGGAGGTAAAAGGACAAATGAGTGTTGGGAGACACCTACACTCCTAACTAAAAAAGAACTGCCTTGAATAAACAAAATTAATTTCTTGAGTAAGACAACCTACTCAGAGATGCTGACTGCAGGACAAAACCAAGGCTCTCACTGCTCCTCACTACCAGCTGGGGACCAGGAACTGAATGCTGTGCTCTGGGCACATCTGGAATTGCCTGCTTATTTTAGTCCCTTTCACAGGAGCACACAGTGCTACCAGCCTTTGCCTTAAGCTGCAGGGACTTTGGCTGAAGAACATGGTGAAAGTCAGACATTAGTGCATGAAGAATACAGGAAGAAACTTTCCTATAGTGCCTGCCATAGTAACTAAATGTTTAGGTTTCCTTGTCTTCTCTGAAAAATGTTAACTTTCAATTCCAAAAGCCATTTATTAGGTGACAAAATAAAGCTTATGGTGGACTAAGAAAGCAAAATCTTCTGCATGGGTCTTCTACTTAACAGCAATTTTTTATCTTTTATTTTTTTTAAATCCAGGCCATTGGTCTTCACACAAAGTAAAATAAAAATCCAAAGAACCACTACCTCTGAAGGCAGAGCATCCTGTAAATCAAATATCTATAATATAAACACATAGAGGAAACAGAATTTTTCTACAAAAAGATCTGTAGTGTTTCTCAGACTACCCAAGAGTGATTTACAGGACACAGCACCAGAATGGGATCAGGAGATTGTTCTGTTACACAGTGCTACTGGTACACAGATCATAAACATCACAAGCCTACTTTAGAGCATCCAAAATATGCTTGTATCTCTTCTAGGCATGCACCAATCTTGCAAAGAAGTTACTAATAAGAACTGTAAGTTCAGGAGCCTCAGCAGTTCAGTGAGACTGCTTGTTCTCCCAGAGACAGAAATATGTAAAAACAGAGGTAAAATGGGCCTTACAGATGATAATTATTACTTTTCTGCATTCAAAACACAATTGGTTACACTTGAAGAGTACACATCAGTCTTTTTCACTGTACACCACTACAGGTTTTTAAACTACACATCTATTATCTAAGAAAAGCATTAGGAACTAGCAAAAACCTAGTAAAACTCATAGAAATGCTAATAAAATTTTAGACTTGAAAAAGCACTGTGACCTAATATCATGCCCAAGTAAGATTTCCTTTATTGGTTTAGATAAACTAGATTTTTCAAATGTTCCAACATTTTAGCAATACATTAAGAAGTACACTAGTAGTGCCATCTATCCCATGCAAACTAGAATTAAGACATTTTTGACAATTATTAGGTAACTCGAGAGATTTCTTAAGGAAAGTCTCACTTAATGTATCCTATTTTTAGGTCTGAAATTCCCCAAGAAGCATCCCAGAGTCTAGAACCATAAGAAAGATATACTGCAGTTCTGACAGGGATTACAGTGTTTGCATATTTTTAACTGTAACAATCTGCCCGTAAGTTTGGGGACATGGGCTTCAGTATTTGGAAATATATATAAATATGAACCTAGGCACTTGAGATCTATTTTCAATACATATTTGGTGAAAAAAATTATTAAAATTACCATCTTCAGTTAAAAAAAAATAAAAAGCCACCAAACCATGATGATAGAGTTTATTTTCAGTTAGTTCCTCATACAACAGCCTTTCTGGGGGGCAGCTTGGTCTCCTTCCTATTTGGAAATTCTGCCTGTTTCTTAGTGACCCAGAGGCACAGTGTCAACTGTACACTGACATTTCTAACTCTCCTCGCTTCTTTCCCCAAAAGAAATGACCCAAGGCTTTGAGCTGTGATTTTTAATTAAGAGCAGTGCTATTTCCTCAATTCCTTGCACAAAATAATACTTCGCCACTAGGAAAAAATCAGGGAAAGGCATAAAAGAAGAAGAAATCACATCAAAGTCCTGAAATGTCTATTTTAATAACTAGGTCCTTTTTTTAATACATGGAAAATCAATGCAAAAGGCTAGTACAGATGTCATGTTTTCAGTAAGGCACCCCAAAATTAAATTTTTTTTTCAACATGGTATTCTACCAAGTAAAAGAAGTAGAAGAAGTGGTGAAGCAAAGTGTAAATGTGAAGCATTTGTGTATAGGGCTATTCCAGACAGTGCATGTGAAGTGAATTAATTTCTTAAACAATCAAATACTCCTTTCTTCCATTCAACAGCTCTTCATCAAGTCTTCTCATAAAGGCTGAAGTACCAAAATGCATGCAGCTTCACACATGATGAAGGGAATGCCTGACCTTCTAAACAAAACAAAATCTGGGTAAGAAACGAAACCATAACACTCAAGTAAATTTTTCTGATTTATTGCAATGCTTCTATTTAACAAGTACCTGTTCTCAGATAAAATACTCGAAGAAATTGCAATATAGCATTTAAAATCAAGAATAATGATTTTGAAACAATGGGTGAAGCAGAGAAACCTGAGGCACCCACACATAAGAAATAAAATGTAACCCACTGAGTATCATAAAATCAACTTAAATAAATAGGATAGCTAGAGATATTCCCAATTGCTTCATATTCAGACTTAAATATCAAATAGCCAACAAAACTTTGAGAAGTGTAGTGCATATATAAAAACATAAAGACAAACTCTAGTTCCTAGAAGTGCTTTGGTTGCATGATCAATGAGATTTCTTCTTTCTTCAGCAGGATCCTGAGCACAGGCCTCCGTGCAAGGTGAAGGGCCACTGAGTTCTGTGGGAATGCTGAGGAACAGCAGGGGCCATTAAGGACTCACATCAAATTACTCCACAGAGGTCACCTCTGGAGCCCCAGCCTGAGGCAGAATGATGGTGTTCAAAGAGCTGCTCAGAAGAATTCTGCCCTGGGTGAAGGGGATGCTGGCCAAAGCTGGGAAGTGCCTGTGAGTTCCTGGGTTCCACACTCTGCTCCTGTAGAGCCAGCCTGCAAGTGCAGTCCTTTGGGATCCCACAATGGACACTTCTGCACACTGCGGGCACAAGTGCTTCCTGGCAAGATCCACACCAAACCTCCATAAACTGCTCTAGCCACAGCTTTTGACATTGGAGCCTTGTACAAAAATGACAATAAATAAGTATTTTCTGTTCACTGATTAATATAGTATGCTTACTAGTGCTGGCTGCTGCACAGACATACTCTGGCTTTTGTATTTTTCTTTTTATTTTATGGATTGAGAATAAGATTTTTCTGAAGTAGGAAAATTACTTGTGCACGTGGCTATTCCAGTCACTCGGACACTTGAAAAGCATTAGCATTACCAGAGCTACAGAAACCAGCCAGCTCTGGCTGAAAGCACAATTTCCTTGAGGAAACTCACTTTACACCAAAGCTTTCTTTTAAAAGCCATAAATTCAAACAAATGAAACAGCTACATTAAGTCATAGATATGTTAAAAAGAAGAACATGACATTTTCCCTAAGAAATCTGTCTTTATCCACACGCAGCAGCACGTGGGACAAAGCCCTGGGTAACCCAAGCGCTGCACAACACCCATGGGACCAACAGGAAGACTTTGCCATAGCTCCAATTCAGCAGGACACTGACAACACCCAAAGAGAAATTTAAGCATTTAACGCTGGATGCCAAAATCCTTAAGTGCCTCCTAAGGATAATTCAGAGGCTCCACATAAGGCATCAGTCATTTTGCATTTACTGTACAAGAGGCTTGTAGGATGGTTGAGTGTTCCTGATGCCAAGTGAAGAGTCACTTAGAATCAGTCAAAGAAAAAGAGAACAAGCAGAGAGAAATCCAAAAAAACAGCTTTCTGCTGCAGACCCTGCGTCTTACAGAGGTGCAGAATGCTAATGGATAATGAGGGCAGGCAACCAGTGAAGGAGGAAGGGCAGAGAACTCCTCAGCTGCCATACCCAGGAGCTAGAGAGCTTTCCAGAAGCTGCAAGGCCTTTGCTTCCCAGCCCTTGCTCCAGACTCTAATCTCACACCTCTGCTCCCTTTTCCCAGTGGGATTTCCTGACTGCTAGGGCAGGCTGTAACTGCCCTCCTCTGTCTGCTGGACCCAAGGCACAAAAATATTTATGAGGTCCATGAACAAATAGGCACAAGGAAGCCCAGATCTGAGTCTTGCTCAAGAGAGCCTCTTATTTAACTGGTCCCTTCCAACGCTCTGTTGCTGCTGGTGCACAGGAATGCTGACCATCACTGGATGGTGGCCCAGACTCAGGGCTCTCCCACCTTTGAGGGAAAAAGGCCTTAGCAGCTCCCTACAGAGCTGCAACCCTCTCACCTGGGCTCCTCCTGTGGCTCTCCTCTTCTCAAGAGCAAGGTAACTTGTCACTATAAGACACGAAACAACACGACTTGGACACACTGCTGCTCTCAAGGTAAAAAGGGAAGTTGATTTTCTGACTCCAACATTTATAGATTTCCAAAAGTGACAGTGGACTGGAGGGTGAAAGTGCCACCTCTCCAATGACACTGGACAAACCAACAGTCCATCAAATTTTTCCTCCTCCATAAAAGAATGCAAAACAGTAAGTTATCTACAGAAAGTGTGTGAGAAAGTTTGTTACAAGAATGCAAACATCAGAAGGCTTAGAAAATCTTAAAAAATCAGGGTGACAGTAACTGAGAAGAGAGAGGAAGAGGTTGACTATTGCAGTCAAGATAACAAACAGCCCACTGGCAGGATGCTCCAGTGCTCTCCTCCCAGCTACCCTCCTCAGCCTGGAAAGGATGTGCTTGATAGTCTGGGGGAAGAACTAGGCAGCCACTATGCAGACTGCTCACCTCACCATGGAAAGCAGTGTCCTCTGACCGTGTTCACAGGGGTTCTTGGAGAAGGGAAGAGATGAAGGATCTGACTCTATGTTTCAGAAGGCTTGATTTATTATTTCATGATATATATTAAAACTATACTAAAAGAACAGAAGAAAAGGTTTCATCAGAAGACTGGCTAAGAATAGAAAAGAATGATAACAAAGGCTTCTGTCTTGGACAGAGAGTCCGAGCCAGCTGACTGTGATTGGCCATTAACCAGAAACAACCACATGAGACCAATCACAGATCCACCTGTTGCATTCCACAGCAGCAGATAATCATTGTTTACATTTTGTTCCTGAGGCCTCTCAGCTTCTCAGGAGGAAAAATCCCAAGGAAAGGATTCTTCATGAAAAGATGACTGCGACAGTGTCCCTCACCTTCCACCCAAAGATGCCATTGGGAGTACAGGGGACAATTTGGTTATATCTGTAAAAATATGGTAAGCAACTCTACTGCTGTGTGAAAGAGACAGCAAGACAACAAACTGGTCTAAATGCCTGGGGGCTGCAGATGCATGAGCAACCTGAAACACAGCAGGTGCTTGCTCATCTGCCCATGGACACACACCTCTTGTGAAGAATCAAGCTTGAATTCCTTGTTTATATGAAATATAGACACTTTGCAGAGGTGTGGGTTGGGGTGAGGAATGTTGTATGTCTGCTCTGTGGTCCACTTTTATTTCTAAAATCACCAAGTCCTTTAAACACAGCACAAGTTCAAATAAAAAATTAAATGGTGCCATTGTATAGATCTTTATTTTACCATTTATAAGCAACACACATTGCACACTACTTTTGCCAACAGAGGACTTGAAGACAAGCACAGCATTACAGAAAATCATGTAATCTATAATTCATTCACAGAATAGTACAGCATGTACTCAGGCATTTCCTCTATTGGATACACAGCATTCTTCTGAGATTTGCTTGTTACTATGTCATTTTAATTATTGTATATTCATTCATTCAATAAAAATAATAAAAACCCTCAAACAACTGCACACACCCACAACTTTGAGAACTTCACAAAAACCTGGAACTCTTAGAACTCTACCATTAGGAAAGAAGTGTGGGAGATGTGTTATACAAGCTTTTCACAGTAAGCTCAGTATGTCTGACCTCTTCTATAAAAGCTACTACTTTTTAGCAATCTGAAATACTATGCTTTGCATTGGAACTGGAAGTAACTATTTTCCACAGTTATCAATGTTCTTCCAGAAGAATGGCAATCTTCTGCAACTTTCAAAACACATTCCATTGTTCCTTCAGAAAAACGATTAGCATTTTAAAGAGTTTGAGTTGTACTTTCCATCAGAACAATGACTTTAAGTGGAACAAGTGAAATACATAAAGCAATACAGCTGGCTGGACTTTACAGGTAACCTCCTGTTACTCTGAATCCTATGTGGTCATCTTGGGCCACAAATCAGTAGCAGAGGCAAGGCCACGCTCTATGCAATTCTAAATATAAAAATCTCATCAAATATTAAAACTTCTTGCATTATCCCTAACTCCAGGGACATCATATTTAATAAACAAAACTTAAAGCAACAGGATACATTACTGATTTTAAAATTGCAATGAACAACAGCAGCAGTAATAACCCACTATAGCTATGAGTCTTTATTTATTTCTTTTAAGAGTATTATCACTGATAAGGTGTGAGGTGCTCTTGCCCTGATGACACAAACATCACAGATGAGCTCTAACCATGTCTTTTACTGCTTGGAGAAGAGTGGCTGCAATGGCAGCCTCCACCACACTAAAAGGTCCACACTGAACAGGATCTGCTGCTCCCATGGCCTTGGGTCCATTTGTAAGAGAAGGAGCATTCCTTGAAATATTCTATCAGGGGCTGCTGAGAGGGGTAGTTAAGCCAATTCAAGGCATTCTGCACAGTTTGAAAAAGCCAGACAGACTTCAGGCATTAACAGAGTGTCAGTCATCACAGAATCACCAAGGATAATTTAGGTTGGGAAGGGTGTCTGGAAGTCACCTAGTTCAGCTCCCCATGGAAAACAGGGCTAACCTTCAAGTCAGACTCAACTTCAAAATTAGATCAGCCTGCTGAGAGCCTCAGACACTGAGTGTGAAGTAGTATGGCTTTTGATTATATATCCATCTTCAGATACAATGCTGGGGATGATTACAGAGTTAATACACAAAATGAAAGACTACAGTATTCAAAACCAGAAGGAATGCTTTATTAATTCCTCCTTAGATTGTATGAGCCTCTTTTTTCAGGTAAGTAAAATCACATTCATTCTTCTGTTATTTTATAGCAAACTACCAGCTTTGCTGAGCTTTTTACAAATACATGTCAACATCAAATCTGAGCAATGATCCAGATTTTCTAATGAGGAAGCTGCTTTTGAGCTAGCAATTTCCCCTTGGAACAGCTCCTTAGATTCTGAACAAGGAGATACCATCCAAGACTATTCTGGCATGTCAATTCTGATATCTGCATCTAATGTGTAATTAAGGTTAAGCCCTTGAAGTGCTACCGAATGAACAGCCTCTGATGATGCCTTTATTTTAAGAACAAATTAGAACAAAATTACAAGCATAAAACTAGACTCAATTTGTTTACTGCACTGTGCTACAGGCTAAGCTTACCTTCACTGTTTGCTCATCACAAAGTTTAATACACATTCAGAGACTCTGTTGCTTGTATTTCCTGGAGATGTTTTGTTTTTCAAGCATTCATGGGCAGTTGTAAAAGGGCATAATATTCTTGAAGAAAACTGAATGTTGCATAAAGAAATCCACAGGTTGTAAAGTAACAAAGCCATATACCCCACATTCTCCAAAATGAATACAGTTAATCAAAACCATTCAAATGTATTTTTGTATGTGCTGTTTTCACAATAAACTGAAATGCTGCGAAGGAGCCATTGTTTTCTATGAATAGCATATACACATATTTAAGTCAAAATAGACAATGTTCACCTGCAGGTCAGATTCTATGGAGCCCTTTATTTCTTCTACATTACATTTGTGTATCTTTCATTTAAAGAGCCATAGTGGCTGCAGTCTGTTGCAAAAATTCAAATTTACTGTTAATTATCTGCAGGAAGAAGAAAAGTACCTGTGATGGTACAGATATTCCAGGCAGTTTTGTATGGAATGCATTTAATTTTAATGCTGTGACAGGAATAAATATTCATATATAACTCTTGATAAATCTGCAAATAAACCATCACAAACTAGCTATAACGCATTTCAAATAAGGTCTAAAAAAATTAATTTGTTTCAAGACACACAAGTTTAAAATACAGTGGGTCTAAAGACAACTTGTGCATTAGCCAAGGTAAGCTTTGATCACAAAGAAAACAGCTATATGCCAAGACAGGTGGTGAAACTTCAGAGCTTTACAACTGCAATTCTGAATTTCAAGATTTTGTAATGAAGCTTTCCACACTGGCAACTTTGTTATTCATCTCCTGAAGTTGCTGCTAGTGGGAGATTTACTCAGATCCTAAGGACTCCAAAAAAAAAAAAAGGCAAATTAAGATGAGACATTTTATAATTTTCAGATGTCAAAAAATTAATTTGACTCACTATTTTACATACTTGAACCATAATTATTGCGAAGTACTTCCACAAGTTTAAAAGTAGTATGTGAGCAAACAACACTTGCAAGTTACAAAAAAGCCATTGGAACAGTGAAAGAAAGAATGCGAACACGTGCTCCAAGCGCTAGCAATGCTCCAGGAAAAATGAGATTATTCCCTGCTACAACAGCCAATGCCACCATGCTCTGTGCATTTTCCTTCTCCTCTCCACTACCAAGCTGCCCTTCTGACAGCAGTCAGGGGTCCTACATGTAATTACAACAGAAGTTTTTAATTAAACCTCAAATAGGCTTTAACAGCTTCCAGTATGAGCATGCCCTTGATGGTGCCACTTGAGGTGCTCTCCTTCAAGGGATGATGAAGTAAATCTCTTAAAACCATGGCTGAAGATGCCTTTTTTTTCCTGTGTGTGCTGCTGCTTCTCACAGCTAGCTGCAAAGCTGCCTGCACTGGTATCAAGCTAAAAGAGCTTTCCCTGTGGGAGCTCTCCACTATCTGCAAAATCCTGCTTGCTGGATTCACAATGTAGGCGGAAAGTGCACTTAAAATATTAATGCCAGCGCTCAAGACGGTCTCAAATATGAGCCCAATCCAACTTGGTGAACTTAGCGGGAGCCCTCCTATTGGCTTTAATGGCAACTGTACCACAGTAGCAAAAGGCAAGAGGAAAACAGTGCAGTTTCTCACGTTACAGGTCTAGTCAGAATGCAGTACTCTGTGCTGAGCATGAGGAAAGTGAAGGGTTTATCCCAGTCACCTCAAGTAAAACAACCATTCCCTTCTTCCACAGTAGCTTCTGAAATTTGGCTCTACTAGACTGGAAAGTACTTGAGGAAAATGGGTAAAGCTCATTCAAGGAACTTGAATAAAACTGGATAGGCGGGAATTTGTGCACGATAGAAGAAGGCACCAGCAGAGGACAGACCAGCTTTTCAACACACAGCATCCAGCGAAAACTACATCTCATTCCTATCCATCCTCACCCATTCATCTTCCACAGACAGACAGGTGACCAAGAGAGGAACAAGAGAGATTAGTGTCCCTTTATGCTGTTCCATGAGCTGTCCTGCTCCTCTCCCCATCCCACTTTTGTGTCTGTCTGTCTGTGTGTGTCTGTACAGACGCATGCGTGACGGGAGATGGATGGAGCGGGGAGCCCAGCAGAGCGTGTGGGGCTGGGGGGCACTGGAAGCAGGTTCTCATTCAAGCCATCTGAAAAGTCTTTCTGTAATCAAGGGGATACTATTTCAGGAGACAGGGAGAAGGGGCAAAGGATTCACGTTGCTAAGGAGACACGTAGAAGCTGACATTCCTACATAAATTTCCATTTATACCAGGGAAGGAAAAGAAAGCACTCCAAACTTTGTGCAGACACCCTAGTAACTGACTGAAACCGGCATTTCTTTACAATTCATTTTATATTACTTAAAACAAAATCTCAAACAACATTTTAACCCTCAAATATTACAGCACACGACAAAAAAAAAAAAAAAAAAAAAAAACAAAAAAACAAAAATAAGCACAGCAGCCAAGGAACCTGTGTAATTCCAACTCAAACTGAGATCAGTTTTTTCCCAGAACCTATACAAGGACCTCAGAGAACACAGGGAAACAAACACACCAAGAATATAGTCAGTCCTTTGCTTTCCCTCCCAAAACACACATCTTGTCCCTGCACGATTTACCCAAAGAGCACAGCAATCCAAACAGATGATTTATCAATGCAAGTGTATGCAAGTGTGTCTGTGTGGACAGGAATGGGGATAAAAACGATGTGGGGGGAGGCCGGCTGCATTTGCCAGTGTTTCTCTTGGGGCTCCAGAAGTTGCTATCAGGCATAAAGTAAATAAAACCACCCATGAAAACCAAAACAATTATCACACTACAAAAGAATTTACTGAAAAATATTCAACAGGCAGCTTGTTTTTATCATTCACAACCCGTTTTTGAAGTACCCCAAGCAATAGTGAAATGACGTTAAGAAAAACAACAATCTGTGATCAAAGACCTAAAAGGAGAAGTACGAATGAGCATCAAGAAATCACAATGGGGAGTGTGGCATGAAGGCAAAGGAGCGTGAAAGACGATGGGGAGATCAGTACGTGATAGAGAAAGACACACACACAAGCACACCCGGCGTGATGGAGAGAGTCCAAGCCCAGGCGTCCCCACTCAGGACAAAGCAGCAACCGGTTTGGGTTTAGGAAGCCCCAACTTTCCAGAACCTGAGACTTCTCAGATGGGGGCGGAGGGACAGTAAAAGATACTCGATCCCAAACAGTTTCTCCGCGGAAAAAAATAATCAAAACTAGTTCAAACTCGGGATCTTTTGTGACAGTACCACGGCACATAGGGAACCAGTCACCACCATACGTGATTCGTTTCGCTCACTGAAGCCTCGCACTTCCCGCAGCCCGAGCACGATCCGAGCTCGGCACTGCCCCTCCCGCACACGCCGCTCGCCGGGAGCGCCTCCGCCCCAGCCCGAGCGCCGGCGAGATGCGGGTCGGGGCGGCTGGGGGAGGACGGGGAGGAGGAGGAGGATGGGGACGGGTGAAGAAGCTGGGAAGGGAAGGGAAGGGAAGGGAAGGGAAGGGAAGGGAAGGGAAGGGAAGGGAAGGGAAGGGAAGGCGGGCGGACAAAGGTGCAGGCAGGGGGCTCCTGCCTGCGCTGGGAGCCGGGCGGGGACCGGGGCGGCAAAGGGCGAGGCGAGGAACCGGAGGGGGCAGCGGGACACGGCCCCGGGCACTGCTCCGGTCCGGGGGGACTGGCTCCAGGAGGGCTGGGATACACTCCCGAAGGAGACTAGGGTGAAGGAGAGGCAACTCGAGGGATGCTGGTGGGTCAGCCAGGGCACGGCGAGGGGAAGGAATTCTCAGTGCCCGGGGTGCGGCCAAGGGAACGGGAGGCGGACGAGGAGGGGAAAGCCGCAAGGGCTGGCGGCGGAGGGGAGCGGGGCAGCGGGGGCAGCCGAATCTCACCGCTGTTCAGCGTCGACTCGCAGAGCCAGCTGTCCAAGTTGCCGGGCTTGCGGCAGGACTCCCAGAGGGACAGGTAGTACTGGTGGTCCGCCGTCACCCAGGCGGGGCTCAGCACAGCTCCCAGGTCCAGGCACAGCGCCAGAAAGATGCACACCAGCCCCACCAGCTTCAGCGGGGTCAGCACCGAGACGCGCACCTCCTCCATGCCGCTGCCGGCCGAAGCCATGGGGCCCAAGGGAGACGAGGAGGACGCGCAGCCGCCGGCCCCGAGGGGAACAGGAGCGAGAGCCTAGCTCCGCGCAGAAGGGGCGGGCGGAGGGAGAAGCGGCGAGACCAGCGCTGTCTAACGGCGGCGAGAGGCGTTCGCAGGCGGCGGCGGCAGCGCCGCTCCCTCCCGCCCTCCTCCGCCGCGCTCCCGCCCCGGTGTATCAGGTGCAGCAGCTCCCCCGGCCCTCCGGCGCCGCCCGGCCCGGCCCGGCCCGGCGCGGAGCGCTCCGCCCCGAGCCCGCCCCTGCCGGGGGAGGCCGGGCCGCGCTCCGCGGGGAAGGGGCGGGGGCGCGGCCCCTGCCGGCCCCGCTCCGCCCCGCCGGGGCCGACTTTGGGGAACTTTCAGCGGCCGCAGGCGGCGCCCGGAGCCGCTCGCATCGATTCCCGCTGCCCTCGAGCGGCCTCCCCGGCTTCCCTGGGAGCCTCACCGCGCTGGGAGCGGGAGAAGCGCCGGTTCTGCCCCGGCGGCCCCACAGCCCCCGGGTGTGGCCGGCACTGAGGGGGTCCCGGGCCGGCACACCCGGCCCCGCCGCGGCATCGCTGCAGCGAGGAACCGGGCGAAAGGAAAGGCCGCCTCGGCTGCAGGATTAGCCGTGCCTCACCTTGATTCTTCTTCTGGAGTGACCTTTAAATCACAAGATATTAGTGGAGGGTTTAAAAAAAATAATTCAGGGTTTCATTATTCGTGTGTGGGCTTACCTGCGATTCGCGCTTCCGTCTCCCGTCAGCGCCGTTGCTGATCCCAAATTAAATCTTTGAGGAAGGATAAGTACTTTGCCCGGTTTCCATTTAGTCTCTGTTTATTTTGTTTAATTAGCGCTAGGTGCTGAGAATGTCAAGGGCAAATGTTTGGGTTAGTTATTAAACAAGGTACTAGTATAATTCACTGTCTGAAGCAGCTCTTCCTCGAGATACAAACACACACAGGCACGAAGGCGGAGTGTAATGTCCATAAAGGATTATTGAAAAAAGAAGAGCAGGAAGAGTCAACCTGCGGATTTTAAAGTGAATGCTACTACTTACGTTTGAGGGAGAACTAGAGAGAAGGAAGATAAAAGTTAAGCCAGAAAAGC
Organism: Melospiza georgiana; assembly: GCF_028018845.1. Taxonomy (NCBI): domain Eukaryota; kingdom Metazoa; phylum Chordata; class Aves; order Passeriformes; family Passerellidae; genus Melospiza; species Melospiza georgiana. The sequence continues at coordinate 110,858,474 of NC_080431.1, forward strand.
CATTATCTAGTGAAGAAACAGGGAAAATCTCGTCCATGAGTGCTAATTGTTTTATCCCTATTAATAGTACTTAGAGGGTTTTTTTACCTTCTAAGTACTATAGGGATGTTCACATTAATCTCAAAAGGTGCAGGATTAAAACCTAGTGGTTTGCACAGCTTTCTTCCAAGTTTAATTTCATTCTGTTCACAGTTTAAGGCTAAAACAGAAAGAAAAAATATTATTTACATGACAAACTTCTCGGAGCACCAACAGCTTTGCTCTTACAGCTGCTCGTAGGAGTTAGCATATGAGGTCTAGTCCTGGTTTCTCAGTGGTGTTATGTTAGAGAACACTTACAGCATATTGCAACAATTTCTCTTTTTCATTTAGACGTCTCCTCTGCTAGAAGCACAACCCCCAAAGCTCAGTACCCTGATTCCATAGCAGGTGTATCACAGTGCATATAATACTCCGAATGTTAGTGGAAGTTTGGTTTATTTCTAATGGACTTTTGGCCATAGGTATCTGTGAATTCAGCTACCACCAGTCTGTCATTAATTCTGAAAAAGAAACTCATTTCCTTGAGCTGTTGCTGCTAGAGCGTGGAAATAAATTAGAAATTTGGAGGTGGAATTTTGTGGAGTTTGTTGGTTTTTGGATTTGTTTAAGGTGTGGTCTTACTTCGCTAGGTATGTACCAGACACATGTTAAACAATTTCTTTGTTGGAGTCATGTTTCTATTACATCCCAAACATAAAGTGTTAAGTATTGGAAGAACGTAGCAAAAATAATTAAAAAAAAAAAAAAGGAGAAAGAAAGGAGTTAAACAATAATTTATAAAGAACGTAGATGTGCCAAGCTAAAGACTTCAAAACCACATGAAGTGCAGAATCATGGTTCTGATCTAGTATTTCAAATAAAAGGGAGAGAAAAAGTAAACACTTTGCTAGAATATGTGAAAACTTGTGATATTATATACAGAAATAACACTTGCACCTATAGTTAATGTTGCCAGTACTTTCTGGCAGTAAAAACTCAGTTTTTTATTTTTTATAAAAATATTTTTTATTTAATTAAACTATTGCTGTTTGTGCTGGAGTTGCCTATACAAGATACCTGCCTCAGGCTGATTTTCTTGTTTAAGAGTTACAGCTAAAATTCAGTCATATGTAGTCTGAAAAATAGACATTTTCACCATCTACAAAGAAAAATCCCAAAGATTTCAGCACTTTACTCAGTGAGAAGCAGAAGGCTGACATATAGCCTGCCCCAAAAACAAACCCAAGCACAGCCTGCACAGCTCAGTACAGTGTGCTGTGCTCTAGGGAGATGCTTTGGTATCTCACAGTCTCCAAATTCATCTGAGGTGAGTGTGTGGAATCCATTTACAGCTTCTCTGTCTGAATAAATGATGTATCAGCAAATGGACGCTTGGGCAGGCTCCAGCCTCCACCTTCTGGCCTCCCACTGTTCCCAAAGTACCTCAGAGAGTGCTGGAGCCACTCTGGGAGCAAAAAGGAGCAGGGACATGTCAGCCCGCCTCAAAGACACTGCTCACAGATGTTATTATAAACAGCCCACATGGTGGGAACACTTGTCCTAAGGCACCTTCCAGCATTGGGGGTTCAAGGGTTAGGAAAGCCTGGGCATCACAAAGGGCAGGGAGGGCTGGAAAGAAGGCAGAGGCAGTATAAATGTACAAGGAAGGTTAAGTGAGAGAGGCAAAATGGGAAAAGAAGCGAGAAAGCCAAAGTAGCAGAGTTCATAACAAAGTAACAAGCACCATTGCTTCAGAAATTTGACTTAAGTACTGCGACTCTTTTCCTATGGTCAATGGATGTGAAATCAACTGCAAAAGTCAGCCCTGCCCCCCTGGGTGGTCAGTCCAGAGAAGGAGCAGCCACTGAAGCTGTTAGTTGAAGTGATAAGGATCTCCTCTGTGTCCCCCGGAAGACCTGACCTTTGCTGATTACATAAGTTGTGGTTCAGTGCAATTTCACACGGTGTGCCTCTCATCTGTACAAATAAGTTATTTTTTGAAATGTCTGAATGACTTACCTGGTTTCATTTTCGGAGCTCAAACTGGAAAATGAAATCAGTTACAAGGATGTTTCTAACATGTAAGATATTAAAAGCTTGTTGAATATTTCCAAATACCAGGTGCAAAGCACTGCCCATTCTTACCATCAGTGGGCAGTTCCAATGAATCTCAGTAAGTCTGTACATGGAATCTCTCTCAGGAAACAGGGAAAAATACACCATCTCTAAACCTAACAGAGATGTTCATTACTGTGTGGATTTTCTGGGTCCCCCGTTGGAGGAGGAAATGATGAATCTGACTCCATTAGAAAAGTTAATTTATTATTTTATGATATTATATAAAAGAATGCTATACTAAACTATACTAAAGAATAGAGAAAGGATATAGACAGAAGGCTACAAAGAATGATAACGAGAATTTGTGACTCAGAGTCTGACACAGCTTGACAGTGATTGGTCATTAAGTTAGAACAATTTACATGAAACCAATGAAACACTGACCAGTTGATAAACAATGTCCAAACCATATTTCAAAGCAGCAAAACACAGGAGAAGCAAATCAGGTAATTATTTTTTTCATTTTTCTCTGAGGTTTCTCAGCTTGCAGGAGCAGAAATCCTGGTGAAGGGATTTTTTTTCCAGAAAGTATGACCGTTTATGAGAAGACACATGCTAAAGTCAGGAAAACCATCAAAGTATTTCAAGATAATTAATACTGTTGTATTCAATAAAAAGTCAGTATAGAGATAAAAATTCAATGAATTTATAGTAAAGGTTCTAAGCCCTACTGTCTGCTTCATTTCCTTGGAGAGGCAGGGATCCTTGGGAAACATAGCTCATGCTCATGTATTAATTAGCATGCCACCATTTACATTAGTCAGAGCACATGTAGAAACAGCTGAATTAAATCCGTCTAAATCTTGTCATTCCCTCACTTCTAAGTGCCACACTTTGGAGCAACAATATCTTTCAAAGTGCAATGTATTATTCTGCATACAACTTGAAATGGAACAATTCTAATTTAAAGCATTTCCAATGAGTACTATTTTTCCAAGATACATGTTAAGAAAGTGAGCTGCTACTACAATTACTGTTGTACTAGTTCATGTGTCTGGCAACACCATTTTTGTGTCTTCAGATCAGGAAATAGTGAGATCTTCTTAAGCCTTTACTTCTCCAGGCTCAACGATCCCACTTCTCTCAGCTTTTTTTATATAGATTGCTCTGACCATCCTCATTGCCATCAGCAGGACTCGTTCAGCATGACTGTACCTTTCCTGCACTGGGCAGCCAAAATTTTGGACAGAGCTCTCCAGAAATGGTCTTACAAACCTGAATAGAAGTGGTGAATCACATTCCTGGACCCGCAGGCTGCTTTTTTACCAAGGCAAGCCAGGATGCTGTTGGCTGTCTTTGTTACAAGGGCAAGAGCTTTAAAATTAATGACATTGGTGGTGCTTGCTCCCCTCACTGCCCATCTTGATCACTATGTCATTTTCATTCAGAGCTGATGCCAGCTGTTCATACCCCAGCCTGTACTGGTGTGTGGTATAATCCTCTCTGGGGTGCAACGTTTGGATTTGCATCCTTGACCTTTGTGAGGTTCCTGCCAGACCATTACTGCAGCCTGAGCAGCTCCTTCAGAATCCCAGTGCATTGGCTGCTCCTCCTCTGGCTCAGTGCCACCTGCAGATTTGTGGAGAGTTGCTCTTCATGCCATCCTAAGGTCACACACCTTGCCAAGGGTCCTTTCAAGACAAAGAGCGTAAGGAATTGGCCTGAATATGATGGACAATGCATAGGGAAACGTGAGGGATTCAAGCTTTTCCCTGTTCTGTCACGAACACGACTCTTACAGGAGAGCAGTAGCAAGCAGTCAAAGCCTGGTCCTACAGCTGCCTCTATTATCAGGTTTTTGCAGACTCAATAGGAAAAGCTGTGTGACAGAGGTCCCCTGAGATGGTTCCAGCCTTGCAACCTTTAAAAAAGGATCCAAGCAAGCAGGATGTTGGTTTCTGTGGGACTTCTATTCTGCATAGTGTCTTAGCACCAGACCCTGTGATAATATCAGGAGCACTGAGGCAGCAGCTGAGTTCTTTTTCTCTGGAGTGGGGTAGAGTCTGAATTATGCATGGGCTGAATTCACTGCTGCTAACATGCTTGGTTTTAAATTAGACTCCAAAGCCAAATAGCACCCAAACTGGGAAGTACAGCACCACCTAAGAACTGCTGCATTTCCCTTATCCACAGTGAACCTGTCACTATGTGGCAGGAGAAAACCTTGGGTGGTTTAGTATTGGCTGTGACACAAAATGCACAGTCACTATGAAAAAAATGAGCCAGATACTGAAAAAGCATGTGAAAAGTTTATCTTAGTAGGAATGGAAAATAGTGTTATGTCCATGCAAGAAAACAAAATGTGTTTTGAAAACTGTGATGAAACAGAATATGACATATCAAAGAAAATAAAAAAGGTGAATAGAAACTACTCTTTGCACCAGGTGGTACACTCGTACCAAGGGGAAATATATGGTTAAGCTAGTGACAAACAGAAAATTCAATGTGACTGATTCATCCAAAACTAAGAAGAGGAGCATCATTGCTGCAAATTTTAATATCCTTTTCATTTCTTTTCTTTTTTTTTTTTCCTTTTCTGCAGAGGCTGGGATTGTAGGAACATTATTTCCTGATATATTGCCACCTCATATGGCCGAATGAGCTACTGTGCAACCTCCCAGACATCATATCTGGGAAAGTATATTTGTTCTGCTTGTTGATGCCTGTTGGAATTTCTTTCACAATGTTTTGAATCTTTCCCCAAATCGTTGTCATTTGTACATCTGACTGAGTGCATTTCCTCACTCATATATTTTAACACTTTTCATATGCCCTCGAGCATCAACAGAAATGTATTTTTCATTGGCTGAATTGATGTTGCTGTTTCTTCATTGCATTTGTAATGTGACATTCGTGTTTGTTTTGTTTTGTGTTTTGCTTTGTTTTTTTTTCTCCTAGTACTCTACTTTAAATGACAAAGTATTTAAAGAGAGCAAGCTGGTTCATTCTACTCTCCTATATTAAGAGAGTGCTTCTAACTGTAGAGTTAGAGCTAATCTAATTAAAATTAATGACAAAACTCAGCATTTGAAAAAAAGGGATATATTGCTGTGCTCTTTGATTACTTTGGTTAACATGAAGGTCACCTAGAAAACCATTCCCCCCCACCCCAGCATCCGTTCTGTTGTTCTAGGTCTCCTGCTAATGAGAAGAACAGCCAGGCCTGGAAGTTTTGCTGCTGTTCCAGGCGTGACCATCCCAGTGCTGTGCTCCCTCAAGCTTTTTTTTTTTTGCCTTTCTGTGGTCCATTTGTCGTTTGACAAAGGCACCAGGTCCGTCCTCCAGCAGCATTCCTGCAGTTCCCTCTCCCTGAACTCCAGCCCTTCTGTCCCCTTGCATTTCCTCTCTCTCTGTATTGCCCTTAGAAGAAATGCAGATGAGGAACGGGAGGGCTGATTGTTGAGGGCAATCCTATTACTAATCTAGCAAGGCTATTTCATTATAATAATATGGCAGAATTTCAGTCATAGTCTTTGTGCTGCCTTCAAAGCAAATTGTTCAGATCTTTCTCTTAAATGAGGGAAAGGACAGCCATCCAGCTGGGGTTTTTTTAAAACCCTGTCTGGCATTTTTTTGATTCCCTGAGAATCTATAAAGTGTTTTACACCCATTTTTTGTAATCTCCTCTTCTGTCAGACAAACTTCATGCATGTTTGACATTTGAAAAAAAGAAAATTGAGACCTAGCAGTTCCCTTTCCTCTTTCTCCCTCCTCCACACTGTACACTCACCACTTGTTTTTAGCCAAGAAGTGGTGCTTCACAGCTCCAGTTGCTTTGTTATTCATATTAAGACTGCCAGTAAAAGAGTTTCATTTGGCTTCTGTCAGTCATACAAGAAGTAGGGAAAATAAAAGGGAAGGGAAGCTTGCAATCAGAAATACAGCCAAAAAAGTTTTGCATTGAGAAGTCTCAGAACTTCATTTCTTAACAGAATTGAATGCAAAGCAAATAAGGTGATAGTTTTTTAGACGATTGAGAAAATAATGGATCTTTACTAAGACTTTTCCCTAGATCTATTTTAAGTGTTTTTTTTTTTTTCCCACCAAAATGCTTTGTTTTCAAAAGGAAAAAAAACCCAAAATCATAAACCAAGATTCAGAATGAAACCGGAAAAATTATTTTTACTTAAAAAATCAGTTTTAGACAAAGAAACAAAATTAAAACTCTCTCATGGAAGGTGGCTTAAATTTTCCTTTAACGTGTATGTCTCTCCACTAGCTGGCCAGGTAAATTGCTCAACCCCCTAGTCCACTTAATCTGGACAGTGAAATTCCACTCTTAAAATCACTGAAAAAACAGTGACTCATTTTCCTAAGTCTGTTTACCACAGTTCTCTGTTTCTTCCTTTTCTGGATGTCTCCACATTAAGAAATATGGGGAATGAAAGAGGCTGTCATGGTCTATTGAGAGATGTCAAGGCACCTTTGATGTTTTCAGTATCCTTGTTCACTTGAAGGAAAACATTAGTTATGAAATGATGGACCAAAGAGCTGGTGAAGAATGTGAAATTAGTAGAAAAAATAGTACAATGCATCGTACAAAAATTAAATTTGTCATTCAAAAGAAAAAAATAGCTCATTGTGATGTTCAGTGTATTAAATCTACCTTCACTAGAGCACAAAGCATGTCAATTACTGATTAAGGGAAAAGCTATATGTCAAATATAGTATATGATAGATTGAAGAAAAATCACTTTGACTAGCATGAAAATTAAACCCAGTCCCAGATTCTTTGCATACACCAATCTCTTACTGAGTTGAGTAGATGAATACATTAGGAATGCACACTAGTTGGGAATGAGCGCTGGTAATAAATAACCCATACCCCAGAAGGAGTATGGGTTCCTTTCAGTTCATTCCTTTATCCCCTCTTATCCTCTCACAGGGGCAAACATTTGTGTTTTGGTGTTCATTACATAAATCAATAATTTTTTTAAAAATTCAACTTCCCTTTCAGTTGGAGGAGTACAGGGTTGCAGCAAGGCTTTCCCTATTCATTTATCATTTACAGAAACTTTATATAATCCCCACAGCTTTCTGTCCTTGTGGGACCACAGTGGGATGGCAGCCAGCTGCTGGCAGCAGCCTGGCTGGTGCTGCCCTTGGCTGTGAGCAGTGCCTGCACAGGCACACACAGAACAGATGTCTGTGGCATGCTGCTCTTTGGAGATGAACCATTATAGACCTTTCACACTGCTCATCCAAAATGTGGGTTGGAAATTGCCTCTCTGTTTTGAGTGGGATTCATCTGTCTGAAGAGCCCCATTGGTGCGAAGAATGAAGGGTCTGATTCACAAGCAGATGCAGCCTGAATGCACAAGGAGCATTAGGAAGCCAGGTAGCCAAGTGCTGAGGGCTTGCCTCTGCCTGAAGGCAGCTGCAGGTCTGGGGGCTGAGAGGAAAAGGTTCCATGGTCCTGTTACATTGCATGTCTGGCTCTCAAAAAATGGCATTCGGGACCAAAAACTGACTAGAAACAGCAACATGATACTGAAAGCAAATTGATTCCCACCACTGTGAAGTAAGGGTGTGTATTGTATTTGCCAGGATGCCCCGACAAAGGCAGGAATGATGAATCTGACTCCATGTTCTCAGACGGCTAATTTATTACTTTATGATACTATATTATATTAAAGAATACTATACTATACTAAAGAATACAGAAAATATACTTATTGAATGCTAAAAAAAAATAATGAAAACTTGTGACTCTTTCCAGAGTCCCAACACAGCTTGGTGGTAATTGGCCATGAGTGAAAACAACTCACAGCGGAATCCAATGAAACAATCACCTGTGGCTAAACAATCTCCAAACACATTCCACATGTGAGCACAACACAGGATAAGCAAATGAGATAAGAATTGTTTTCCTTTTCTCTGAGGCTTCTCAGCTTCCCAGGAGAAAAATCCTGGGCGAAGAGATTTTTTTCAGAGAATGTGAATGCCACAAGTGTGAGATGGGGGTAGGTTGCAAGAGTTATTTCTTCTTTTCAGCCTACATCACACCTATCCCACTGCCTTGCCTCCCCACTGAAACAGTGTGCCTCACAGGGAATTCTCTGTGGGAATGCCAATGATTTTACATCAGTTTCTCATTGAAACAATTCACTTTGTTTTGGTACAGAAAAAAATACTGTCTAGCCTCTTTCTGTGCTTTATAGCACCAATTCCCACTCTGGAAGGAGTACTCACATACTTTAGGTTAGATGTGTCTTCAGTGCCCTGGCAGACAGAGGCAGATGTTTCCCTCCTTGTGCTCCATCTGCCAGGAGAACAGGGCTGGAACCAGTCTCACAAGCTGCCAGAAAAAAGCTAGCAGAGAGCAGAAACTTTTAAATGCTGCAAATTTGTGCCTCACTGTTACCAAAGAAAACAGAAATTAATTTCAAAGTATTTTCCCATAAATCTCTATTCCTTGCTATTTTAAGTGAGCTACACTGTTTTGTTGTGTATGACCACACAAGGTTTTAAATTTATGGGGTTGTTTTTTCTGGTTTGTTTTTTTTTTTGTCTTTTTTAATAAGTTTCAGCTTTATGGAAATTCTATGACATCCTTGAAGGCTGGGATCAGATCCAAACTGTCTGTGCCATAATTATTTTCAAAACTATCTGAATTTTGTGTCAACTTTAACTCGACGCCAATATTTCTGTTTCCCACAAAAGCATCAGATGGTGCTGTGTATGAACAAGTGCATGTGGACATGATAAACTAGCACCTCCATAATGAATTGGAGTGACTCCATGTCCCTAGCTTCAAAAATATGCAAATTTGGGTTTGTCATAGTGAATTTTTCTCTTCTTCCCACTCCAAGAAAGAAGCAAGAAGAATGTGAATTTCAAAATGTAGTAGCAAAATGTGTTGGTTTTTACAAATTGACTACTTAATTAAAATGGATGAATTCTATGGCTAGAAAATTACTTCCCAGTGTGAGGAAGACACAAAGGACTGTTGTGAAAATTAGAAATAGATATGCAATTCGGGGACAATAATTTCTGTCCAATATTCAAGAGTCTTCCTATCTCACATCCCTTTGAAATGATGACTCTATGCATTGGTTTATTTTTTGTACTAATGAGCCATATGGATTTGTTCTTGCTTTTGGTTGCTGTTATATTTGCATTTGGGAACTTGAAAAAACAACTTAATGTGTAGCAGGAGTTTAATAAGATTTTATGGAAGCTCCTGGATCAGGCTGACCTTTCCTACTCAGGTGTCTGGGAACTCTGCCTTTTTTCCATGCTTGAGAACCATGTGTTTTTTCTTTGGAAAGAGTCTAAAGAGAAATTAAAAGAAAATACAACAGCCTTCCAAATACCTTTGCATTGTTATCTGTGAGGAAAGCTGAAGAAATGTTGGGGAGGTAATAGGGAGAAATGCAATGAAAAGTTAAGAAGGCTGGAGCGGAAGGTGAAGATGGGTGGGGACTAAATGTCAAGGATACTGGCAGAAATTGTAAAAATGAAAAAAAATAGAACGCCAGAAATACCTTCAAAGTGATGAAAAGAATTATTATGTTCAAGGAGGTATTCCGACTGTGCAAGAAGTGGCAGCAAGGTTGAAGTGCTAACATGAAACTGCAGAAATGTCACTGCAGTACAATGGGATTTGTAATCCCCATCACAATGTAAGTGTAGTCAGTTGTGGAAACTCAGATACCCACAGATGTCACTGAATTCCAAGGTTGGACACCTGGTAGTCTGTATGCTATCACTGACATGGAAAATATGGATTACTCATAAAGACACAAAAATTAGTAGTCATTTAATAGGTATATCATATTAAAAATGTAATGTTCAAATGAGAATGGAATGAGCAAAAAAAAAATGGACTTTTTTTTTTTAAATACAGTTCACAGTGAGATCAAACTGTGAGTATAAGGCTTTAAGAATAACATGGGCTAGGACAGATAATAGATGAAAGTCATCCTAAGTTGTCAAAGTCTAATACTTGTGAAAGCTGTAATTCAATTGAAAGTATAAAATAAACCAAAGCAACATAAAAATGCAGCACAGGATTGTAAATGGGACCATCAGAGGAGATACCTCACCTGATAACAGCAAGGCTGTAAATATGAGGATGACAGAACTGAGAGAAGCAATGGGACTAAGCTCATATCATGGCAATGAAAAGCCATAAAGTGGGAGGGCAAAGAATATTTATGGGAGGAAAGACATTGAAAACTGAAAAAGATATGGGATGACACCATCCTATATTTTAAATAATAGATATGTCATGCAAAAGAGGCAGAATGAAGGAGATGAAATACTGCACAATAACACATCCGGGTCACCCAGAAACCCATGGAGCTGCTGTGAATTAAATGCTGTTACTGGAGGATTATTCCATATTCCTTTATCTGGTACCAGCAACAAAGAAGAATGACAAAAAATGAGTCTGCATTTAGGTAAATGGGATTAAATTTGATTTAAAATATAAAATTGCAATCTGAACAGCTGTTAACGACTATCAAAAATACCAGCACACAAGGAAAAAATATGTAAAACCCCAGTGTGACTATTCACTAAGCCATTAACAAATTAAGTTTTTGTCAGGCTTTCAGAATACCAAGCAATGTGGCATTGTCTATAAGATTACCACACATATAAATTCTTCACATATTCCCTTAAGAATTTACAAGACAGTATAAAGTGAAATATCCAAGTGATATGTGCAAATCTTTCACAGGTTTGAAAGAAGTGGAAAAAGAAAGGTGATACTATCAGCACTGTCTTTTCTTTAAGCTTTCTTGATTTCTATAATAAAGGTGCTTAGAATAGCATTTTAATACTAATAAATAAAATATCCTTTTAAATATCTTATTAAAAATTGAAAATTATTTTATTCCTTTTGCCTAACTGAGGAGCTAAAATAAAAGGTAAAAACGTTTGTAGAATTAAAATGAAATTATAAAATTAAAGGGTCTTCAAGTCCTTGGAAGATAATTTAGGATTGATAGACATAGATAGAGTGAGGGACAGGAAGGAACCTTTTACAAAAATAGGAAGTTTCTTTCTCAGGGGAACAAGAGCTACAGACTATTTCCAGTAACTTCTTATCTTACTAGAATGAGGCCAAGAAATAAGGATTAACCTCTTAGCAGAAGACTCACCTCTCTGTTTGAAGCAGCCAAAGAAGGCTAAAAAGGAGCAGAAATAGGAGGAGAGGAAAATTACTATTAGCTGCATATGCCAAATTTCTGGAAAGCACATTTAGGCTCCCTTTCTATATGGTGAAGAGATCAATGTAATGAATACTTGATTTCCTTTCAAAGGGACTATGAAGTCTAAATGACATTTTTAGCCATCCTATATCTCTAGATCATAAAGCTTCTGACAATAGCCATCTAGAAGATGATGAATTGATAGATTTCAAAACATTGTAATTGAAATTATGTACATCCTATACAGCCAGAGAAGAGGATAATGCAGCAGGAGCTTTTAATTAGAATTGGTTTTATTGCATTAACAGCTTGTTTAAAGAACTGTGGTTTCTTATATTACATAAAATGAGACCTCTGTATTATCCATATTTTGCTATATTTAAGAGTGATAATACAGGGACAAAAACCAATGCTAATTTGTTAGTCCAAAGTCTTTCCACAGCAGATAATGATGTGTCCTTCCTAAGAGCTAAATGTTGATTCTGCTCTGAAAACAGACTTGCAAAAGCCCTCAGTAAATAAGTATTTCTTCTATTGACTCTATGCCCTAAGAAGCTTCTGTTTGCTATTTACTGCTACCTGCATACTGAATAATTACACTCAATAAATTCCTTCCTGCTATACCTTTCTCAGATGGTTGGATAAGATTAGTCACAGCAGAAGGTGCCTTCATCCTTTTAAAAAGGCAATCTATTTTTTCCCAGAAACAGGCATTCGTTTAGATGTTGCAACTGCCTTATAATTTATTTTAAATTACAGGGGGTTTTTAAATCACCTTTTCACGTACTTATTGTTGTGGAAAACGGTGTAAATAAATGGAAAATTTAATATTTTATAGTTTTACCTTTTTTTTTTTCAATGTATGTATGCACATGCATATAAAAGAAAATATAAATGTAATATGCTTATAAACTGTGTGGATATATGTGTGTACCACACATTTTCAGTGGAGGAAGAAAAGAGTCAGAAATTCATGTTCTTCTGTCTTGGTTAAAGCCCCATATAAATGCAAAATGTAGAAATAATTTAAATAGCATTGATGCCCACTATTCCTTTCAATTTACTTCATTGTGGTTCAGAATCCAACATTTCATTTAAGCACTGGTAAAAATGAATGTCTGCACTTCAGCAGGGAGGTTCTAATGGAGCAACATGTACCCAGCAGCAGGACCTGCTAAAGGTTCCTCTTTAACTACCTGTCAATTTTTTGGTAATTATATCCATAGGCAATGAGACTTACTATAATTCTATTAATCTTTATAAACAAGATAAACAATTCAAGATAAACAAATCAAGATATATGAGCCTGTATATAAATGACAGAAATTTTCACAATTGACTATTAATTTTGTAACTGTGCATTTTTATGGAACTCCAAAAACAAGATCAGATATCTTGTAAAAGAGCTCAGTTGGAATGAAAGTAAACTTTAGTTTTCTTGATAGTGGGATTATCATTGAGTAGTTACCATCCCTGCGTATTTTAAAAGTGAGGGATGGAAAGCACATCCCATGGGATAAACTGAGAGGAATTGCAGTCCCTTAAATGAATTATTAATATATCTCCTTGTGACCACCTTGGTACTCTAGTCCCACTCAGATAAGTTTAGCCACAGGAAGTACAACTATTAGCAGGGATCCTGGTATTGTTATCTTCTATCAGACTTTGTCTGTCAGCCAAAGTTCTTTTACAATAGTTGAACTATTAATTTTAGATCTGAACACTGTGCATAGATTGCTATCAAATGGTTACAATGAAGAAATAGATTGCAGTGCTCAGCCATGATACTTGGTGTGGCAAAAATTAATCATCATTTCTGCTAAGTGTCAGTCTCTAAAACAGTTGTTCCTCTCAGATCAAAGTCCTTTCTAAGTGTTTTTCCCCATGCTAGAGTCCAGTATGCCAGAGAAATAACAAAAAGTACTTTGAGTACAGTTAAAGAGGGTCACAACATTGGTGCATCTGGACTTTATTTTCTTTTTAATGTCAGTAATTCTGTGCAGGTAAGAGAAAATACATATATTCTTGTTTACTGGTGCTGGTCATACATACCACCAATGGTAGGCTCATTAATGCATCTCTTTTCAAGATTTTTATGTTCTAAATCTTTTTGCAGCTTCACACTTCCTCTAGTTAATTAAAATCAACCACTCAGCAGAGGCTTGGAAGGTCTCTGTGTATCTCACTTTAAAAACATTTGTTTGGGTGTCAGATATTTATACAGTTGGAGAGGATTGGATTAATACAGTTGGATTAAGAATATTATTTCTTTAAAAGCTTTCTTGTAGATGTTTAGAATCAGACTCATCATGATTAGGGGTCTAAGTCTGCTAATTTTCATGGCAAAACCCAATTTAAATAGTTGGAAAGAATACCAAGTCCTGGTGGCATTACTACAGCTTATGTATATACACACAGAAATTGCTTCATCCATCACTGATGCTCAGCTGTCACTGTCTGTCTAGAGCTGGCATCATCACCAGCAAATCAGGGGTTTATTATTTGTCTTTAAGGGCAATGCCCAGACTTCTTGCTGGATTAGTGGTTGCTGTATTATCTCCAGTGTTATACTGTCTTTAAGTGTACATCTTCCAATTTGAGATATGATACTTTCTCTCAAAAAAACCCAAAAGTTGAACAACAAAAAACTAAAATAAAATTAATCTCTTCTGGAAAAAGAATGGAGTATTTTTCACTGTATAAAATAAATACAAAGAAGGTAACCATGTCTGATTATGTGAATGCTAACACTGGCAGGGAAATGCTCTATTTAGTTCCCCATAGAATGAGGATAAAAAGAATTTGCTCTGAGCATCGTCTACACATTGGGATTCTCCTTAGAGAGTGCAAGAAACAATTCTCAACCAACCCTGGGCAGCTTTAAAATTATGGGTTAGCTTTGTGTTGAAGGGAAAGGGGAAAAGTGGCCCAAAAATGCTGCTGGGTGAAGGCATCCCCAGGCAGCCATGCAGAGAGGAGGAGCTGCAGGTGCTGGTATGGAGCTGGTGGCTGTGGCTGCAGCCCCTGCTGAGGCTCAGAGCTGGGAAAGGAAGCAGAAATCCACTTTTGCTGGCGACGGCTCTCTGTTGGAGGGGCAGAGCATTCTGCCCCAGCAGGAATACAGCAGCACATCTCCTCAGAGAGGTGTCTCCAGGTTCAAGCTCCAGCCCAGGGCTCTCAGGCAAACACCGCCAGCTCCAGGAGAGAAGCTCCTGGGGATGCATCCAGCAGCTCATGGGGTGCAGGATTGACCCCCTCACAGCAGCAGGCATGACTTCGCTCCTTGGAAAGGATGACTTGTTTTATAAATCCAGCTGTTACCAAAACAAAAGGGCTGTTTCTCTGTAATCACTTGTCTTTTGTCTCAGTTCTCATGTTGCAGCATTTACTGTGGGGTTTTTATCTTTTTTGCTGTGTAATAATTATCCTTCATCTGAAAATTAGAAACAAGCTTCTTAAGCTCTCAACCTCAGCTCCACAGGATTAGATATTATCACTAAGTTTTCTGACATCTATTTCAAATGCTTCCTTTTTTTTTTAACTTTTCTTCTTTGAAACCAAAGGAGAAATTTTTGACTTCATTTTCTCCTCCACTAAATGAAGAGTAATACATTTAAGATTAATGTCCTCTTGGGTCAGGCAGAGCAGCCAACATTCCCATGGCTTTGGACACCAGATGTTCTCTAGGAAAATGTTGTGACTTATAGGCACATTTTAGTCCTAACTATTATGAATTTAGAGAAAATACTGTGATATAAGCCTGGGATCTAAAATGAGAGCTGAGCAGGGTATAAACAACCACACTGGCAGTTGACATCAGGCAATGCTTGTAATCACTCACTGAAATGGGAATTTATAGTGTTCTACAGCAGAAAAAACCTTCATTTCCTGCCTATCATTTAAAAGGTTTCCTGCAAAATTTTTATCACAATGAAAACCAGTCATAAAAGATACTTATTATTTCCTGATTTGATATCGTCTTTAATTTGCAACTTAAAACACACAGTTCAAAGACACAGCTCAGGACTTGAATTAGAGGTTGGTTATGCATTTTCTAATTCCTGCTTTTGTGAATTCTAATAGTTACAGGGAGAATTCAAATGAATTTGACAGCTTATCACAGGATTTTGTGCTAATAAATCTAATTTAGTAGTATGTTCTTCAGTGCAAATACATAATTGAGATTTCCAATATTTGGTCTGTCAGAGTATTTTGAAAGTATCCACACAGATCTAACAAAAACTACATGTATCCTTCACTTCAGCAGAAAATGCATTATTTATAAAAGGTTGGATTTGGTTCCTATGTCTAATACTTTTCTTTTGACTACTTGGGAGATTTTTCTAAATCCAATATCTGTCCAGATTGGGGTTTTTTTCATTTTTTTTTTTTTTTTTTGTGTGTCAATTAAATCTCAGCTATGGCAAAGGTGATTATCATATATCATAGAACTGGAGCACTATGTTGGCATTACTTAATAGTCTTTGAAGCTATTTACCAGTTCCTTACATCTAGAAGAGAAAGCTAAAAGAAAGCTTGCTTTCTTTTTAGAAATCAAATCAGAATTAACTGTTTAAAAATAAAAGGTCAGAATTAGATGAAAGGAAACATTTCTTAGCAGACAAGCAATTAGATGATGGAAAAATGCTTTCTACTGATGAACCTGAGTCACTTTCACTAATGGTGTTCAGAAATAAGTTAGGTACATTTCTTGTTGGTTTTCTGTACATTCTGGAACATTGTGCTCCACACAGGAGGTGGTACTGCGTGATCTGAGAGATCTTCTCCAGCTCAATAATCAAAGCTTCTGCAAGAAACAGGAATCATTACAGATCTGTGAGTTTTCTTCATTTTTTTTTCAAGTGGAATATAGTGATTTGCCACAAATACTACTTGAAATAATCTCAGTATTTCTCATTTGGCTATTAAAAACTTTTGCAGTCCTTCTATATGCATTCACTGCTTTCAGCTAAATTCTTGGTGTAAATTTAGGGGTCATAACCTGTGGTATGTGTATAGTATTAGTGATACAGAGGTGATTAGCTGATTCAGAAATGGAATAAGGCCTGACATGAAAACCCTAACCTCATTGCATGCTGCCGTCACTGCTTCTGATGGTGAGAGTTTGCAAAAAAACCCAAAAAATCTGCAAAATGTTACAGTTGGAAATGAATATGCTAGTGTGCTGATTTTGGCTGGGATGAAGTGAATTTTCTTCCCAGTGGCTGGTACAGGGCAGTGGTTTTGATTTGTGCTGAACACAGCGTTGAGATATTTTTGTTATTGCTGAGCAGGGCTTACACAGAGCCAAGGCCTTTGAGGCTTTTCACACTGTGCCACTGGTGAGGAAGTTGGGGGTGAGTGGGAATTTGGGAGGAGTCCCAGCTGGGACAGGTGACCCAGCTGACCAAAGGGACATTCCAGACAGGGTGGCATCATGCTCAGTGTAAAAGGCGGGACCTCATCTGTGTTCAGAGGGGGGCTCTGGCACTGGGCAGTGAGTGGCAAGCAGTTGTTTCCGAGGGTGATGTTATGATGCTTGTATCCCCATTCATGTGTTCTATTATGCTGCATATTTTATTCTGTGCCTTTAAGACTGGCTCTGAAGAGTGAAAGTTTTGTTTGGGTTTTCTTATCAGCCTGGCGGAACAGAGACAGGGCAGTACATGGTGCTGCTTTTGCTTTTCGCTTTGCTCTCTTGCTCTTGCTTCTGCTTTGCTTCTGCTTGCTTTTGCTTCTGGTCATTAGCTGGTTTAGCTAAACAGTCCAAATTTCTTCCTGGACAGTTTCTCCTTTCCTTTCTGGAACCAGCTTGAACCTGCTCCGGGCTGGGCCCTGGGAACACCGAGAGTTTGCACCCTGTGGCCCAGCGGGGCCTACTCTGGGCAGCAGCTGCCCCAGTGCCGGAGGGACTGAGAACAGAGCGACCACCCCCAAGAGAGACTTTTTGAATTTGTCATCTTTTTCAGAGCGGTGACAGAGTGGTGTCGTCCTGTATTGTTCATTTTGTGTGCTGGGGGGTGCTGTGCCTGTTAAATAAACAGGTTCTTTCCGCTTCTCTCCGAGGAATCTTTCCTGAACTGGTTGGGGTGAGGGGCCGTGTGAGTTTGCTTTCTGCAGGGGCCCCCTTTGGAGATTCTCTCCCAAATTTGCCCTAAACCAGGACAAGTTGTATTGTGCATCACTTATTGTTCGCTTTTTTCATCATTCTTATTATCATTTACCATTTTTACAGTGTTTTACTTTGTTATTATTAAACTCTTCTTATCTCAAGGGAAAAGTTTTACTTTGATTCTTCTCCCCATTCCAGTGGGCTCAGGGGAAGAGATGGTGGCTGAGCAAGTGGCTGAGTGTAGCTTAGTTTTCAGCAGGGCTTAAACCATGACAGCTGACAATTTCTGTTACTGACGTCTCCTACATTGTAAAAAGTACATTATAAATGTGATATTTCCAAATATCCTGTGCATTTAGAAGTTGAAAAAATGAAGTATTGGAGACTCTAGAAGTTCTAATCTTTTTGTTAACTTGTGTTATGCAGTAGTGACTTAAAGCCTGTCTGTCAGGAAGAGTGATGGAATTAAACAGAATAATAACATTTCTTTGCGATAATTCTGTCACTGGGTTTTTTTTTGTGTTACAGTAATACAACAGAG
Source organism: Melospiza georgiana (assembly GCF_028018845.1). Classification (NCBI taxonomy): domain Eukaryota; kingdom Metazoa; phylum Chordata; class Aves; order Passeriformes; family Passerellidae; genus Melospiza; species Melospiza georgiana. Next base: position 110,876,427 of record NC_080431.1, read on the forward strand.
ATACATTTCTAAAATGTTACATATCTGCTTTTCTTTCCTCAGTCTTTTGTATTTTTAGTTTTACAGCCAGGTATGGTGCTTAGAAAAATTGTGTGCACTAGCCTGCTTACTTATTATTTTTTGCTACTTGGTGAGCAAGAATTCAAACTTAGACTCCTATGGGAACACACAGTTTTTGTCCTCAGATCAGAAGGAATAATTTTTACACATTTTACTCTAGCGCTGGGTGTTTATATAGATCTAGATATATGTGCAAAAATATGATTTTTTTCAGTATTTTATAAGATATCAATTATGTGATTTTGCATAAAAACCTAATTTTCTAATGTTCACTTATTGTATGTGGTAAGCTACAACTCCATTAACTCTTATATTAGATACAACATGAGTACACAGAAAAGTAACAGATATAAATAGAGCTAAGTTTTCACTGTAAACAGGGCTATACATTTAGCAATTCAAGGGAAAAACAGCAGCCTTCTTCAGTTTTGGAAAAATTGTCTTCCTGGGTTTATCTTCCTTTGTGAATTATAGGAGAGTAGAGTATATATAGAGACAGATATAGATACAGATATTTTCACTTCTGCTTAACTATGGACTGGATGACTTGTCCCATTTAAAAATTGAGAAAGTGCACTGAAGCTTCCGAAAGCTTTCATTTCTGTTTCATAAAAAAATTCTGGTCTGAAATCCTGTGTCCACTGCTGGAACTGAGTAGCCACTTCCAACTGAAGTGAACAGAAAATCAAGGCACTGAAAGGAAGGTCAAGACCAAAGTGAAGAACTGAATTTACTCAGCAGGAAAATCAATTCTGGGGAAATCAGGAAATAATTTGGTCTCAGGAACTGAAGGAGACTTGGAGCCTCCTGATGCTGGCCTCCACACAGGTGGGAGACAGGGCCCTGCTGCAGCCCCTGAACTCGTCCCTCTCCCAAGTCCTGCATCCCCTGCAGTGGCTTCCCATTCAGCCTCTCCTTTCCCAGCACAGCCACAGCTCCTTGATGGAGGGAGGCTGCTGCCCCAGGCATGGTCTGGCAATAAAAGTCTCTTTCCTTTTTCTAGATCAGCCCCAGGTTAAGAAGTTGCTCAAGGCAAGGAACTCCTCATCAGACAGATATTCTGTGCCCCCTGTCTGGCACCTGCAGTTCACTCGCCCTTCTGTTTGCACAGCAGAGGAAACTGCCCCAAAACACAAAATCAGTCTTGTTCAGTTGCTTATAAAATGTGGCTTGTTAATGCACACATAACATTTTTATAGGCAAATGTATTATTTACATGGCTCTGAGAGTGAGCTGCATTAGTTGATCCATACCATGCACAGCACATTGCCTTGCAATACCTGGGGTTGCAGACACTTTAGCAGCTCTGCTGAATCTGTGGTTGATCACAGTTTCTTCTGCTTTCTTATCAGTCTGAGGAAGATTTTAGAATAGGAATTACACGTGATTTCTTCAGCTGGAATAGCAGTTCACCTGAGTCAGCCCTAGAAAACAGGCACAAACTGTGGAGCCTTTAAAGCTGAAAGCTTAAAACAGAGTAGCTCAATAAGCAAACATTCAAATAAAAAGCAAAACAAAAAACCACAAGAAACCAAATCAGTCTGAACAATATGGGCTGATTTTGGCTGGTTTTACATGAAAGCTATGTGAAAATAATTCATGATTTGAGTGGAGTGTTATGAAATTGCTATAGCAGGAAGCCTAGGAGCGAGGGGAGGAGTTAATTGTGATGTTAAACCCTATAGCCTGGTCCAAAATGATCAGGGGTGGAGATTGTATTGGACATGCCTTTAAATTGTTAGATAGTGTAGGATGTGAGCATGACATAAACGGTGCAGAATAAGGGGTGGAGAACTTTACTCCAACCAGAAGCAGCACAACATCTTTCCTGAGCCAAAATGTATTAAGCTAGGGCAAATCTGAATTATTTTCAGATAAGGGCAAATCTGAATTTTCTGCTAAGCACATGTAAGGACTTTTATATTTCTTTTACCCAGATTATGCTGGGGCAGGATGATAAGGTCAAACAAAAATACTATCAATATACACACATGGAAGATTAGTCTCTGAATACAAATCTTTAGCTCCATATTTAGAATAGAATCATTTTCATATTTTCTTCATATGCATATATACAGAGACACAGTCATGTGCACATATGTGCATGCACACAGTTAGTACCCATAAATATTTAAGAATTTCCTTATTTAGATGAGGATTTTTCATATAACAACACTTTGCAAACCATGTTTATAGAATTACATCTACAGTGTAACCTGCAGCAGGACTGCTAATCAAGCAGGGAAAGAAACCATCTAATATTTGGTGATGAAAATTACTTTAGAGTGACTGATTGTGCTAATCAATCTTCGTCAAGTAAATCACCACTAAAAGATAGTCGATAATTATAGGATCTTTCCCTGTAACTGAGAAAGAAGTGGAATAAAAATAAACTTGCACAGGAAAGCTGTCCTCTTCAGTAAACACAGTAGTTTGCTTTGCTTCCAACATGTTGGAAAGAAATTTGGAAAAACTGTCCAAGTTGTCTTAGCTTTCAGAAATATAATTCTTGTGTTGATTGAGCTAACAGTGGTAAAAATGGCCATTAAAAATAATGTGTGCAATGATCCACACAAGACATCTACAAACAGGTTGCAGTCTTGCTAATTTCTTCATGATTCACAAAACTTTGACAGCTTTTATAAAAATGAGTCCACTTCTGGCATTTTACAGTTTAAAAAGAAGAATTTTTCTATTCTCCACTCTTCACAAAATTCTTAGATAAAAGTAATTGTTGGAGACCAGTTCCAGTAGGAAGAAAATACATTTTCTAAAATTATTATGCAGATTAAGATTAATAAGTACAAATAAATCAGTGAGGTGATAAACTCAGAAAAACAAATTCACAGGCTTCAGTCACAAAAGATGCCCCAAGGAAAAGGATTATTTGGATTGCCATTAAAAGTACAGATCACCAACGAATTGTAGGAACTTCTGCAGACCAGAGCAGAATCTCATGTGGGCAGGACAGAAACTGCAAGAGCTGCAGCAGTGTCGGTTTCTCGGCTGTTTTAGGTGGCCTGGAAAGGCCCAGGGTGGTCTTGGACAGTCCGGCGCTTCAAAGGACGAGAAGAGACTTCTGATCTTTTCTCGGTCTCGGTGTTTATTAATTGTTTATCTAAAAGATTTTCTTTCAGCCCAACAGAGGTCTGCACAGCAGCCAGCCATGAGCACACTGAGAGCCCCCGGGGCGGTCACTTATCTTTATACCTGAAGTTACGTATACAATATTTATAATTTTTCCCCAATACCTTCTACCCTTATTAACCGGTGCACTTTTAGTAATAACCAATCCCAAAGTGCCAACATCACCACAGAAGATGGAGGCCAAGAAGAAGAAGAAGAAGAAGAACAGGACACGCCCCAATTCCTCCATCTTACTTCTTTAGACCACCCTGTACAGAAATCTTAAACCCTGTGTCTCACACTCTAATTAACTTATCCCTCCACCATTCACCCAGTGAAATCCTCCCATCCTCATACAGGTGTCGTCTCCTGTGTAGGATCAAAGTCCAGCCACCAGACACTTCTGGCAACATTCCAGGACTCTCGAGCCCCCCAAGGGTGGTCTCAGCCACTCTGCACCTCCGTCCTGAGGTGCTGAGATCCCACACAGCAGGGCAGTGGTCTGAAGGAATTGTGCCTGTGCTCTGTGACTGGTGGGAATTATGCCCAGCTCTGCAGCTCTCTCACACTTAGCACAGACAAAATTCCCTTGGTCAGGCACCCGGGAATGTCCCACAGAGCCCCATTCATGTCCATGTCCCAGCACAAGGATTTCCAGTCTGGGTGGTGACATTCAGCACATCAGGGATGGAAATGGAAGGAAGTTCATACATGGCTTATTCCTGATCCAGCAGGGCTGCTGTGTTGATTGTTCTGTGAGCTTCCTGCGGACTTCTAATGCCAACCTAAAGTTCACTTTCAACAACTTCAGCAAGGCAGGGTCAAACTAGACAAGTCTTTGACCATGATGTGTCAAGGTGGTTGCAATCTTGTGGGAAAAGTTAAGCTAAGGAGCCTGTTTCAAAGTATTCAAGAGAGGAAAATGTATTATTTCAGCTGAAATATTTAGTTGATAAATGAACTTCCAGACTAATGATGACATTCAGGGTGTGCTGCAGGATTCTCTTTGGAGCAGATTTTCCCCCATTGTTAAGCTAATGGGGGATAAAGAAAAGTAAAAATGGCATGTTTACCAAAACCAAAACCTGCTAAAGGGGGAAGCAGGCTCCCAGTAAGGAATTTATTGTGCATATATAATTATCCAGAGAATGTCACAAAACCTCTAGGAAAAGCAAAAGCTCAGAGAAACCTGCAAGCTGTATTGGCCCAAATTCATGGAAGTGTCACTGCTCTTTTGTAGTAGTGGTATTTTTTTGATGTTGTAACAGGTCTGACTTTATTGCATAGTCATCCATTACAGTGAAGTAGCAAAACTTCTAAAACTTATTTTCTTAGACCAGCTTCAAAGGTGGCTACCACCCCTAACATTAAAATGCAGATAACATTTTTCTGGATGGATTGCTCACACTGCACTTTTGTGTTGCTCCATTAGCCCACTTCACTTATCTATCATTCCTGGAGATGACAGGAAGGTCATATATCTTATTCCCAGCTTCAGAACAAATGCTGCCTTGGCATCTTTGGGCATCTCCTGTCTCCCCTTGTAATTTGTAGCTCCTGAATTCCACTACCTTGTGAAGATACTACCTTGCTGTGTGAGGGGAAATTTCAAGTACTGATGAGAAATATTTTCCACAGGTGAACCATCTGTGGTGAAAATTTTGAAGTGTATTGAACATAAAAGAGCTTAGCATGTGTCTTGACTCTTAGATTAAAAAGCTATTTTAAATAGGTGAGTGCAAAACTTCTGCCAGTTTATTTCTAAGAAAACTACTTTATTGCTCTTTCTAGCTTCCATTTGTGAAGGTGAGGAAAACAAAAGCAAAGTTATTCTTTTTTTTTTTTTTTTGCTGTATTGGACTTGAAAGCCTGCATTTTCCCTTCAAAACATAGCAGAATTTCCCATTTCTGTTCAGCTTGGGATATGAGAAATGATGCATATTTCCCCTTTGTCCTTGTGGAACAAGCCAAGCATCGTGTTTAAAAGCAATTCCAGTGCTGACAAGACTTTTTTTTCCCCACACTGCCTTTTCAACTGTCATCAGACACAAGATCCTGGTTACTGCTTTTGGATGACAGCACTGACACTTTCTTGGAAGCACCTGCTCTGCTCTTGAGTTTCCACTGCTGCTCACTGTCCTTTGTCAAAGCTGCTGCTGAAAACTGGGTCTGCAGAAAAGGTATTTTGCCAGAAATTTATAGCAAGACTGCAGCTCAGATTCCATTTTCTTCAATGGACCCTTTTATCCTCCTTCAGCTAGCTTTTCTCTGTGCCTCAAAGTCCAAATTTCATCTCTCAAAGCCAAAATGATTTACATTTTTAGAGATCAAACCCCACCATCTCTGGAGACTCTGTTCTCAGTGTACACAGTAATAAGTGGTGCATTTCCACCTGTGACAATCAATTACATGCCCTTGTCAATTATCAAGCTAATCCTGCTGATATTGGCAACTAAGTCAAAAAGACCATTAAACCAGGCACCAGTGGATGCTTTAAAATGAAAATTCTTAATGTGCAACAGATGGTTGATGTTGACTTGTTGTTGTTATTTATGCATCAAAGAAGTACATGAAAAGAGTTTTAAAAGCCTGTTTGACAAAAAAAGCCCCAACAAACGAGAGATGAAAGAAATTCACAGCTAACCCTGGGTCATCCACATGTGAAACATTCTCCACATAATTCTCCACATGCCTCAATTTATTTGCATGATCAGATTTTGGCTCCAAGTCTCCAGAATTTTTTGTATCTTGTGCCACGTCCTTATATGATTGCATAAAATATAATCCCAGGTAAACAACTTTCCTTGCAGGCAACAACACAATCATTGCAGAGCAGTCTAAGACATTTCCTTTCTCAAGGGCTGAGCAAAGCCTGGAGTGTCCTTAACAAGATCAAGAGACAAAGACCTGTCTCTCTTATGGCTGCTGAGAACAGCAATCATCCAGGCACTAGAGGAATCTGCCAGGTTTTAAACCGTGCATCAGATTCAATAAGAGGCTATATTTTGCTTTATGAAAGATAACCATATTGCCTCTGACTTCTTTAGGTCTTTGTCAGGGAATTTACTTCAGCTCTGGTCTTCTCTGTTTTAAGATTGCATTCTATTTTCTCAACACAATTCACATAATTCCCAGAAAAATATTTCCGTTTTCCCTCTGAATGTTTCCTTGTCTCTTAATATACTGACAGATGAAAATAATTCATATGCTGCAAGTGGCAATTACTAAACATTCCAGAGCTATTTAAAAATCACAATTTCAAAACTTATACTACAATTGTAAATTTGAACATATAGAATAAGAATAGATTTGCAAACTGAAAAGCTGAGTAATATCTGAAATCAGATAAATACATTTATCTTTAATCAGATAAATAAATTTGTCTTTTCTGATAATCTGATTTTAGATAAATCTGAAATCAGATAATCAGAAAGCAGATTAAGATCTGTTCCATTCAAATTAAGAATCCAAAGCTAGACTCTCATCTTTCTGCTTAAAAGCAAAGGCAGGAGGTTTTCAAAATCAGTGGTTTACTAGAATTTTCAGTTAAAAGCAAAGCATTCTGAGTGGACTTTAACAACTTCTGTAGACAGATTCCAGTGCCTCTGAAATGGAAAGTACTGGCTATCTGACAAGGAATTCTAGTCCCTGCAGAGCTGTGAGCTTTTGCACAATACCCGCTCAACATGACCATTCCTCCACTTGATGGCTGAAAAGTCCAAATCCCACATCAGGTTTGTGCCAAGGGAGCTGCATGGTGGAGGTGCTGAGGACACAGAAGGTCCCAGCCCACAGGTGGCACATTCCTGAGAGGAGCACCAGGAGCCAGTGCCATCCTCACTGCATGGTCACTGTCACACCATTAGCTGGAATTTCATAAAAGGCCTTTAATCCAGGGATTCCTGTTACTGAATTACCCTGAAATTTATTTCCAAATATATTTCTGCTTGATAGACACGTCTGTCTATCTGCTTAAACCTAGCTGGGCTGTGCAATGCTTCCCTCCAGTTTTGGGATGTGGTGGTTCTGAAGTGCAGCCATTGAGAGAGGAACGGCTTCAGTTAATATGGAAACTGACGGCTCTTAGTTTATGAATAAAAACACAAATTTAAAAAATATATTTTGTACGGAAAATATACTAAGCTGGCAACAAAATCTAATGTAATGTGGACCTAACCAAAGCTTGCCTTTCTAGATTTAGCTGTCTTTTCCTGGTGCATTCTGCTCTTTCCAAATCCATAGCTTCTACTGTGCTGTCTCTCCTGCCTTTCTCATTGTGCTTTTACTCTGTAGTCTAAAAGAAATCAAGGTATCCACCCACCCACAAATCACCCTGCTTCTGTGTAGATGCATTTGCATTCTAATAAAAATATGGAGAAATTAATTACGTTTTTACAGCTTCCAGACAAGTAATCATAATTTGGCAGAGTGAGGGATATATAATGTGTTAATATGTGATAATAACAAGTTAATTTATTTTGCAGTGAATATCTGAATTTGCTGGTCTACTCTGTTATCTGTCCTTTGGAGGTCACTTAAACACTAAACAGCCTAATAAGCCTTTTTTCCCTTAAACCTTTTAAATACTCAGCCAGCTTAATATCTTATTTACATTTTTAATTCCCAGGCTTATAGAAATTATATTAATAGTAATAAGTACAGAAAGTAATTAATAGCTCCACTAAGTTCATCCAAACACAGCTTTTGAGGTGTCATAATGAACTATTTAACAACCAATATGCAATCCTTTAAAGCTTAGATTTTACCCACTTTTAAGTTGTTATTTGAATGCAAAATCCACTGAATTAATTCTAAAAAATTACCAAAAATAGTGCCAAAAGTAGAAGACTACAATTTAAAGTGGTCAAAATATCAGACTTGATAGACAGAGCCTAAATGATTACTGTCCTTTGGCTTTCAGAGTTCTTTTAGCAATAAATCCTTCAAGAGTGGCACCTTTTGTGCATATCATGCATTCATGTGAAAACAAAAACAAAGAAAGGCCCCCCCAAACCCAGTAGTTCACCAAGAAACACAGAATATATTTCAGTTTTGTACATGCTGAGAGCTGCATGGCTGCTGTTTCAATTTTCAGGTTTATACAAGAAAGAAAAGCTTTCTCTATGAATAATGAGTCCCTTAAAACTGTAGGTTTTACAGGTGTTGATTAAAGACAAATGAGCTTAGAGGCCTGAACCAAGCACCTCAGACTGAAGAGCAGAATCAAACCATTGCAAATTATCTTTATTACTATTGTAGTATTTCATATTTATGGATCAGAGCATACCCTAGCCTGGACATTTTCACAGTCTGTACCTGTAAGTAACTCCCTGTCAACTTGAACATATTTTAAACAAAAAAAAAAGAATATGAAGTTTTGCTATGTTTTATATAACAACGACTGGAGGATTTTTTTTTCTCAAAAATTTTAACTCTAGTACATATATACAAAAATGAAACAACCAGTTGGGAGATAAGCCAACAAAATTATTCTGGAGCACTTCAAACCTCTGTAGAAATGAACTAGAGCACAGTACAAGCGATGACACCATGGCATAAATAGTTTTGTGATTAAAGAATTAAAAATTCTTGACTTTCAGTTTCCACAATAAGATGAATAATAATAAATTAGCTACAACCAACAGTAATTAACATGATCTTCTCACTAAACTTGCAGGCTAAGTGTGTTAGAAAGCAATATGCTTATTAAAAAAAGGTGAAAAAGTAAAAAGCAACAAAAGGAGATGGAGTCAGTAAAAAGTGCTGCAGGGCAGATAGCAGAGCATGAGAAGATGACAGCTACACCCTGCAGTGAGGTACACTTGAAATATGCTTTTGTAATAATTTGTGTGCTTCATGGTTTTAATATTCTTGTCTTAAGGCTTCTTAATAATACCAGAATTGAACACAACCCAGGATCCTTCACATCTAATGCACATGATAAATTGGCCAGTATTCTACTTGCTTTAGGGCAAAACATGAAGACCAGGTTCCAATATTTTGAGTTAGGATACATGCAAATAAGCCGTTGCCACATCTCATTTAGGAAACAAAGCTCTTTTGAACAAACCAAGTCAGCCAAAACCCTTAAATTCATGTTTAACTTTCAGTCCATGCAACTCCAGTAGGAAGTAAACACATACTTAAATAAGTTGATGAAATGCAGCCTTTATGTGATCCAGTTGCAAAACTACTGGCCAGCTAATGCCTTAGAAAACCATAAAGTGACAGCTGATCATTTATATTTTCCCTCCACTCCAAAAGCACCTGGAAATATGCAAGTAATGTTCACCTTAATGTCACTCATTGCTAGCAACAAAATGAACAAAAACTAACCCCCACCTTTCAAGCTAATTTCTCAGTTAACTAGTAAAGGCAAAAGTTAATAATTTAATGTTCTCTACACTTGGTGTTATCCTGTGTGATGGCTGGCTTCATGCAGATTATTGCTATTATAAACCATACTCAACTGTTCGAAAAATCAATAACATATTAAAACACCCCCAAAAAAACAACAAACCAAAACCAACAGTAATATGTCTGGAGCAGCTGCTATGGCAAATTGATTGTTTTCCCAGACACAAAAGGTGGGATTTGTTTAACTTCCTTTACAGTGTAAAGTTAACTACATGTATTTCTAATTTTTATGGTTTCCTGCTATCAAAATACCATTAGACACACCGTGAGGTCATATTCTTTCAGGTAGCAAAATCAGTTTGAAGTAATGGGCTTTAGAATAATTGCAGAAAATTACAATAGCAGAAAATTACAATAGCAGAGACAAATTACAAAAATCTATGTGAAGCATTTTTTTCCCAAGAGAAAAATCTGTCCAATGCTCATCAACGTGAGAAAAAAGTTGTCAGCAATCTAATGGTTAATCAGAACTCCATGTACTTATTTAATGCAACATTTAGAAAGTGTGCAGGGCTGTGTAGGTTACTAATTATCCAGGGGGGTGTGGGATTTGCATTTTCTTCCCTTGTACTGCTTCAGTTGTGTGCTGAAGCATTTTGCCTCTAATTTAGGTTAAAGTGTAGTCTAAAAGCTATTGCATCTCCTGCCTTCCGTGTTAAAAAAATCATGAGAACTGTATTTCACCATCTATCAGTGTGGTTTTTCAGCCAGGCAGATGTGGGAAACTCAGTACAGGGAAATTTGTTTCTTCCCTCTGTCTTTTAAACAATTCAGAAAACAGAAGAGGCATTAGGGAAGTGCAAAGCACATGCAGCTGGCTCTCACAGACATGATGAAATTTTGGCCCTTCTAAAAATTACTGAGACTTCAGTCAACAGTTAAAATTACTTTTTGCCACTTATTCATAAAATGTAAATACTCCACTAATGAGGGGCAGTGACAGCACAGTGTATATGCCCTTACTGGGGCTGTTATTTATGATGCTATTTACACAGTTGTCTCAGAGCTGTCAGTTGTGGAAATGCAGGCTCGAAAAACATCTAGTAATGATGGTTTCAGTGTGACAATACAAGCCATGCTTTGTCAGAGAACATTGAATCTCTCACCTTTAAAAGAAAATAATGCAATTCCTTTCTTGTCACTAGATGACGAAGCAGGAGGTATTCATGATTAGATGAAATTAGAATAATTATTCTCTTCCAGTTAACCTGTTAAATTAATGGCCTAATGAATATATAAGCATCTGTAAATCATGAATTGAACTGACTAGTTAGAAAAATGAGATATTACCTGCATATATGTTATGATAAGCAGGTCTGTAGGTATGTCTGTATTTCTACATTTAGTAAATGTGCCTATATATTTGAAAAGAGCACTTCCAGCACAGTATAGCTTACTCATGTTTCCTTCATAAATTTTGATTTCTGCCTTTGATAAAAGGTGACAGTAAAATTGGTCTGAGTCAGCTGGAATTGCAACCTTCCCCTAAAACCTGCTTTCTCTGAGGCACATTCACTCACTTGCTCATTCAAGAACATTCACATGGGAACCTGTGACAGGGACTGATCAAAGGGACAGGCATCATGTAATGGCAAATAGCAACAGAACACACTGAGAGTTCTGGATGCTCCAGACTGAGATATCTCCCTCCCAGTCAGGGATGCTCTCAGCACGCACACACTGCTGGGAGTAGAAAAGATGTGGGTACCACACAGGGAGGGAGAGAGGGGAATCAAACAGGGATTCTGCCTGGCTCTCACAACCTGTAATTCACCCCTGAGTGAGCAGCGCCACAAGCAGCAGGTGTTTGGGAGGCTGGGGCTGGTTGCAGGCCATGGTTTCACAGCACTGAGCCACAGCTCTGCTCTCCTGAGGTAAGGAAGGGATCAGTTCCCACCCACCACCCCCGGCTCGGAGGCTGTCTGCTCCCTTCTCACCCTGCACAGCTTGGCTGCAGGGGATTTGGAAACCTCTAGACCTATTGCAAAGAGAGGTTACAGCAGGACTTAGGGTTCTGTGACCAGAGCTAAGGCAGATGGCTCAGACAGCGCAGGGTGAGCAGAGTCGGGGTACATCCCCACCAACAGCTGTGTGATGCCATTGAGCACCAAGGCACACACGGGACAGGAGGGTGGCTGAGCCCCATCCGGCCCCTCTCCTCCATCTCCCTGTCCTGCCCTGGGCTCCTGGAGGAGCTCCAGGTAGAGATACCGGGACAGTGCTGCCCCCACCTCCAGCTGACACCAGGGTCCCACATGGGATTTGGCTGGACCAGAGGCAGAGCCACCCCAAACAGGATTAGACATTAGGATTGCCATGCTGGAAATGCTCTTTATGTGTCTGCCTGTCGGAACCCAGGACATTCCTCTGGCTGCCCTGGAGGACTCCAGACCCTGGCAGGGGGCTCAGAGACCTTGGCATGGAGTCAAAGACACCTGTGCCTTCAATTTTAACCCATGGAAACAATTACCAACTTTGTGTGAGGAGTTACAAGCCACAAGAGTTTGAATAGAATGATAGTGAATTTATCACAGGGTGAAAAAGTAGAATTTTGGGGATTTGGAATGGGGGTTCAAGAGGCAAGATGGAGGAATCTGGGTGTGTCTTGTCTTTCTTCTTCTTCTTGACCTCCATCCTCTGCTGTGATGGTGACACTTTTGGATTGGTTTAGAGTAGAGACAAACTGTCTAACATAGGTGACAGGTATTGGAAAATTATTGTAAATAAAGTACATGTAGGTTTTAGTATAAAAAGATAACACTGCCCCAAGGGTGGTCAGTGTGCCTCAACCCAAGCTTCTGGACAGACCTCGGCAGGTGATAGAAAGAATGTATTTGATAAGAGAAAATAAACAACCTTGAAAACCAGAGCTGAGGAATCTCAACTTCTTCTTTGGTTGCGGGGTTGGGAAAAAAGACTTTTTAATACCTCGGGAACCATTCCAGCAAGACAAAACCCAAGACCTGCCTACCAGGGGAAAACATTTGGGAGGATGAGGATGGGAAGATGATGCAGATACTCCTATTCCAGTCTCCGTGTAGGGTTTCAGTGCAAATGTATTTAAAGCAACTAAATTTCAAGTGCAGTACATGTTCAGCAGTCAGTAACACTAACTGCCTTCATTGGAGAAAAATAAGTAATCACCAACTATTTATCAGGTTAACTTGACCAGGAACTTTGCTTTTGGTTGTCATGCCTTTTTGATCAGAATGCATCTGTTGACAGACTTGTTTTAATCACATTTACATTTGGTAAAAATGTCAGAGCTGTCAAAATACATTGATTTGTCATTTTCAGAAAAGAAAAAAGTTGGATTAATTGAAAATAAAATTATCTTTTATTTTGAAGTTTATTTCTAGTGAGAATTAAATCAAAGCAGAGAAAATATGACTGAAAGATCCTTATATTTAAAAATAGTAGACATCTACTCATTTTGTTTTATGATATTGTTTCACTATTTGTAGCCCAGAGAGAAAAATCAGGTGATAGTATCGTATTCTCAGGGATAGGTAAAGATGGAAACAGAATCTACATTTATTAATTTTGATAGGTCACCACTCAGCCCTTTGCATCCTCCTCACTCATTGTACAAATAGGTCTATGCCTGTTCATGGGTCTCTACTAGATAAATATAAACGAGTTTCTAACATAAATAAAAAATACAAATTAGAAATCCACCACCTCCAGATTTCATAAATCTAGTGCTGAAAGGAGTGTTTTTTCAAACCCAGACGTCTGTACCGGCATTGGAATCCTGGGGTTTGCTCAAGTTCTCTGCATGATTGCTGATTCTTATGAGGTGCAAAAATATATATCAAAAGGCATAAAACCTGAATTTTAAGACTCTTAGTATGACTTATGTAAAGTAAGTAAAAAATGATTCATGACTATGCCTCAGTGTAATCCCCCAAAAGAAAAGAAAAGCCCTATTCACTGATTCCCCCGAATCGCTGCCTGCATGCTCAGGCTTAGGAGCTGGTGCTCAGTGCCTGTGGACACAGAGATAACGCTCTCTCAGCCCTCCAAACATGTTGTGTCAGGTTGCATCACATCACATGTGAAATGACTTAATGGGATGTGACACAGTGTAGACCAGCACTGCTCCTGGCCTTGGGAGCTGAGGAGGGAGTGGCAGTGACTCTCAGCCACACCTGGGGCCATTTGAGCCTCTGGGTCTGGAGGCATGGTGTGCCTCAAATGTGACATGCATTTTAGGCAGGTATCTCTCTAATATATCATATTATCCTTATGGAAATCCATGGTAATACATCAAGCTGGTGATGGATATTTGCTCCTTGTGAACTTGCCCACATCATCTCCTCCACTGCAGAAACCAGAGAATAAAGGGAAATCACTACATCACTTTTGTACCAAAACATGCTGGGCACAACATTTCTCTGCTCGCTGAAGCAGCAATACTGTGACCCTACAGAGGAAGCTGAAGGTTCTACCTTGAATGCAGCAGCACCTTACTTGCATCATAACTGTCATGATTACTGTTTCAGCAATTTGTATATGTGATGTTCTAAGATTCATGCCCTGACTCCAGGGATTTGAGTTGTGCTGCTATTGCAGTATTAGCTCCCATTTTTGAATGGTATCTATCAGAGTATTTTACCAATTTCTAATGAAGAAGAGCTAAACAAAAGGTCCATCCCAAGTGCATCCAATAGCCTGTTTTGTCAGATAATATTTGCCCAAATGTAAATCTGACAACAATTTGCAATTGCTAGAAATAAAATTCTCTATCCTCTTCTCCGAAATCCTCCTGCTTTATTTTTTTTCTTTTTCTTCTTCTTTTTTTTTAAATATATTTTGCTTGAAATGTTGAATTGTGCAGTGACAGCTATGGGGTGGGTAATTTTCTCCACTTCCCTTTTCACTTTTGACCCCTTCCACAGGAGATCCAGAAAAAATGAGATCACATATTCCTGCAAAAAAGCTGTCCTTTCACTTGGATTACCAGAATTGGGGAAGTTTTCAGATGCTCACAGATCACTACAGACTTAACAGCACCAATATACACCAGCAGTCACCTTGGCTGACCCCTCATGGAGAGGAGTAGGAAATATAAAGCTCCCATCTTGTTACTCCCTAATTAGCTAAATTAGGGATGCATGGATCTCCTAGTAAAGTGAGGCCAGCGTGCTTGTAGACAGCACATCTCCTGCTGCCTGAACAGGGACACTTATTCATGTGTGCTGATTACATAAATGTAAATGGTAACTATTCCTGTGTGCTTCCTCACCCATGGCTGCCCAGGAATCTTTAAATTAAGGGTACTATCCAGTTTCATAGCTTAAATACAGAAACTGATAGTAACACAATCAGCTTCAAAGAGGAAAGAAAAAACATCCATCTATGTATAATCTTATTTTATTTACCACAATTTAAATAACAATAACAATATAAAATATTAACATATATAATAAAATAAAAAGCATTCTTAAATATGACACATATTCAGCTATTTTATGTTTCTAGTGGATAATTCTCTGTATATGTACAGTCTTTTTTCTTTTCCCCAAGACTCTGTTCCCAAGAGTCCAACAAACTGTTAGAGTTTGTGTTCAAAATTACTTACTGAAACTACTTTCAATGATTAGGGCAATTTGTCTTATGCTAACTGTGCTCATCCAAACCTCAAATGAGCTGACTGATACATGAGAGTGATGTTGTAGGACTGACATCTAGGAAACCTGGTTAATAATCAGGGTTGGCATTTTATACTCTACCCTATTAAAGACAAATAGCAAATCCTCGTTTAGGAGATGGAGACCCTGGAGATGATTAGGATGCAGCAAAGGAGTAAAAGAAGCAAAAATGTGACAGAAATCGAAGCTTTCATTTTGCTGCTGTTGCTTTCCTTACTAACTCTGCTCAGATATTCACCTGTTGGAATTAGGTTCTCAGCAATTAATTTCAATAGCAACTGATCCCAGGCTGGGTATATAAGTGGATGCTTCTGAATTTTTATAGGGTGAATAATGTGCAGAAAAATTCTTCCTCATTGTATGGACTATGAAGTGTGAAAACACTGCACTGCAGATCCCAGAGGCTTTTAGCCAGTGACACAAGGTCCAGTTGGAGGCCTGACACCAGTGGTGTCCCCCAATATGTCGTACTGGGCCCAGCACTATTCAATTTATTTATCTCATTCATTATTTCTCTTATTCATCGTTATTCCTTATTTTAACTTATTCATCAATGAGGGTTGATGCCTCCTCAGAGAGTTCTCTGGTGACACAAGGCTGGCAGGAGGAGCCAGTACCCCAGAGAGCCCTGCAGCCCTTGGGAAGGACCTCGACAGCATGGAGAGATGGGCAGAGAACCTCCTGGAACCCAGCAAGGGCAAATGCAGGGTCCTGCCCTGGGGAAGAACAACCCCAGGCACCAGGACAGGCTGGGACTGACCTGCTGGGAAGCTGCTCTGGGGAGAAGGACCTGGGGGTCCTGGTGGACAATGAGCTGCCCCTGAGCCAGCACCGTGTCCCTGTGGCCAAGAGGGTCAATGGGATCCTGGGGTGCATTAGGAAGAGAACTGCCAGCAGGTCAGGGAGGGGATGCTCACTCTGATCAGCCCTGTGAGGATCACCTGGAGTGCTGTGTCCAATTTGGGCTCCTCAGGACAGGAGAGAGGTGGAGCTCCTGGACTGGGTCCAGTGGAGGGTGACAAAGATGATGGAGGGACTGGAGCATCTCAGTGAGGACAGGCTGAGGGAGCTGAGCCTGTTCAATCTTGAGATATCTGAGAGGGGCCTTCATCCCTTCATCCCCTTGTGATCCCTTCCAACCTGGCCCATTCTGTGATTCTTTAAACTCTTAAAGCTCTCAAGCTAATTGGAGGTTTTGAGACAAGGTCTTCAGAAAGGAGTGTGGTTTCAGCAGCAAGACAGGAGTGAGCTCTAGTGCTGACACAGCTGTGTTTCCAATCTTCCCCAGTCCATGGCCTCATTTTCAGAAGAAACCATTGATTTATGTTGCTGTTATATTCCTGTTTTCAGCTTGGAGCCCAGCATGTATTTGTCCAGTCAAGCACTCAAAATTGGTGGCTCCTGATGGATGATTTGTTTTCAGCCTCCTTAAGGCTGAGGTTTCTCCACCTGTTAACCCAGGATTATGTTTAGGAATTTGACTTGGAGTTTGCAAAATTTATTTTATTAAAACTACCAAAGTGCTTTGAAGTTCAGGCTCATGTCTACAGTCCCCTGTTTTGATTGCTTTGTTTTCTCATTCTGGCCTAAAATTAATTTTCCCAATTAAATGAATCTCTTCATCAGGCCTTCTCACAGCTGAAAAAAATACACAGA
Organism: Melospiza georgiana; assembly: GCF_028018845.1. Taxonomy (NCBI): domain Eukaryota; kingdom Metazoa; phylum Chordata; class Aves; order Passeriformes; family Passerellidae; genus Melospiza; species Melospiza georgiana. The sequence continues at coordinate 110,893,340 of NC_080431.1, forward strand.
GACAGAAGGTGGGAAAGGCTCCCAAGGCCCATATGTTCTACAGCATGTTTCTTGCATAAATATGTCATGGGTATTTTAGTAACCTGCTGCCTTCTGGCATGAGACGTATTCAGCTTTCCATTGTTTGCACAGACACTCAGAGCAGGGGAGGGGAAGGATGAAAATCCACAGAGGGAAGTCTGATACTCTTCTGTCTTGTCAGGTCATGTTCATTTTTTGGGAGAAAAACATTCTCCTGCTTGCAGATATGCTTAATAGTAGGAACCACAGTCTTATAGCAAGTTATATTCCAGTATATCTCTTGCTGCAAAGCTTGCAGAGAAAGCAGAACAAAAGCTGGTATTGTGGCCATTTAAATAGGAGAATCTAGTCATGCTTCTCTCAGTCTTTAGTGTGTACTCCATTTGTATGCTAAAGAGGAAACAATTTAAATTCAACGCTTTTCTCTTTTTCTTTAGGATGGGCTTTCTGAAACATGAACATCTGAGGAGATAAACATTATTTACAGCTTTGATTTATAATGGTTAACTACCATCTAATTGAGGAATGTAAATTTGTTTGGTTACCTCCAACACTTGTAAATCCTTATTTACCATCAGAAACCACACACTTTTAATTTAGTGTGTTAATTTATAGATCTTGTTCAAATCTTATTTAACAGACTGATTTATAAACATTAGACAAAATGATCCAAATTATAAGTGTAACATTTCCATCAGATTTATGCATTCCAGCTAAGAACATGGATGTATTTCTTTGGTTGATTTACAAATTATAGCATTAATTAGTTCTCGAGTTGACTGATTAGAAAATATCTTCTATCCTGGCCATTAAGTTCTGATTTATCTTTTTGATGTGTAACTATGCCTCATAATTTGTTTTCACAAGGTTCTGATTTATTAATGCAATGTACTAAACTTTAAAACATAAATTTCAAAAGCTCTGAAAAAAAAATGTAAAACAAAAAAATTCTGACTGAAAAATAATCCTTGGGAGCACAGAGTAGACTTTTTTCCACACTTTTGTTCGAAACTTAGGGAAGATTTTGAGAGAGTTTTCCAGCAAAATTTTTCTCTTTTATTCTTTTTGCATAAAAAGTCTCTGCATTTCAAAGCACTGGTAACTGCTAGAGTCAGACACATAATTCCAGTGTTACAAGCAATGACATTCCAGTGCTGGATCTGACTGAACTGAGACAATTAGAGGCTACTAACCTCAATTTAAGGAACTGGATCACAGTTTGGTTTCAATATACCAGCACCTCCAGTGTTTTCCTTCTTTGGGAGAATAACAACCAAAGTATTTTTTGACTTAGCAAGAGTTGTGTATTTTTTCCCAGACACTTGGTGCAGATTTAAGTTTATCAGTGCCTTGCTCTCACCTACTGAGCTACTATTATCTGCCAAAGGCACTTGCTGCTCTAGGAATCCTGGGCAGTGCTGGAGAGAACTGGGCAGGGATTAGCCCAGCAGAGCCACTTTCTAAGCTGTCTCATTTTAATTATTCTTTTAATTGAAGCTACAGAAAAATGCTGGTCTGCATTTTAATTTTTTTCTGAAAATTCTGACTTTTTAAGATCTAGTGTTTCTGTGCTTTTGGTTTTCACACTTGGCAGAGGATGGATGGTGCTGTTTTGTGCATCTGGTATGTGCCTAGATAAAAAATTTTTATACAAATATTAATATAGATGTAACTATATAAAATTATAACTCCCCATACATGACTAATGGAGACTCTTACAGCTTTTCTACTCCATGATTGGAAAGCTAATGTTGATTCAAAGTAGTAGAACAAATTAGTAAGTTCCCAGTTTTATGCTTAAATAACTACACAGTTTCTTATGCATGAACTAGCACATGTAGAAAGAATTTGAGGTTTCTGTGGGTATGTCTATATTTCCAAATTAAACAAGAGGAGGAAGGCTAAGTACTGCATTCCAATCCTCCAAATTGACCACCCAAAACATGATATAAAATTTGATAGACTGTTCATTCCCAGAACTGGTACAAAAATATACTGTTAAGCAGATGATTGCCCTGTTTGGTCTTGTTCAACTAAAAAAGTCTTCTAACATGTCTCCAGGCTTTGTGTCCTTAAATACACCTATATATCCTTTTGTCATGCCTTACAGCATGCAATTCATGCCCTTCTTTACATGTTATAAACAGAACTCTCCATAAAGCTGCAGTGGAGATTAATTCCTTGCAAGCCTTTGGCCTGCCAAGAGCCCCACACAAAATAATCCCTTTGATTTAGGACCACATGAGTTTCAGGTGAGAGGAGCCTCAGGACAGGTCAAAGACTCAAACTATCTGCTCTAGGGGGACCTGGTGTTGTGGCCACAAGCCTGCCCATGCTGCTTGGACCTTGGGAGCCAGAAATCAGTCCCTGCTCCTCTTTTCTTCAGCAGTGTGGTCAAAATCAAGATGTGCTGTGCAGTGGTGTGAGCACTGCCCTGGGGAGCCTGTTCAGTGCCCAGCCACCCTCTGGGGGAAGAACCTTTTCCTGATATCCAGCCTAAACCTCCTGACACAACTCCAGGCCATTCCCTGGGTCCTGTCACTGTCCCCACAGAGCAGAGATCAGTGCCTGCCCCTCCTGTTCCCCTCACAAGAAGCTGTGACTGCACTGAGGTCTCCCCTCAGTCTCCTCCAGGCTGAACAGACCAAGGGCCCTCAGCCCCTTCTCACATGGGTACTCCTCCTCAAGGGTCATTAACATCCTTGTGCAGAGAAAACCACATGAGGGCAGGGAGAGAAAGGCAGGAAGAAGAGGAAGGTCAGATACCAATCAAATGATTTTGTTGAATCCCAGGCTATCACTGAGCAGAAATTGAATCAAGGAGAATATTGAAGACCTGCTGATGGAGAAGGTGCAGTAGGAAGAGAGAAGAAGAAGCAGCACACTTGTTCTGGAATTGGGGTAGCTGGTAGTTATTTCAATTAAACCATGTAGGTCCTTTAAGACACTAGCAAAGCGCAACACTTCTCAGCCCAAAATAGATGTTTTAAATAGGTTAAACATGTACTGTCCTGTACTTGATTATAAGAGGCTCTTAGAAAACCAGGTAAGACAGACATTTGTAGTGCATTTCCTCCCCCTCCCCTTTACAAAAAACTGGCCACAAAACCCCAATATAATGTCATTGAGTGAGATGAACCCCACGTGTATGGACTACCAAGGAGATGGTTCAGGGCTAAGGCCTGGTAAAGATCAACCACAGCAGCTTAGAAAGTGTGGCTTGGGAAAGGAGCACTGAGGGAAGTTTCTGTCCCCTGGAATGTACCAACCCTTGTTGAGACAGAACCAGAAGCTCAGTCCCAAGTCTCAGCTTTTCTTTGCTGTTCAGTAAATGCTTATGAAACACTGGCAAAGCTGTTGTGGGCTCGCACCAATATTGCTGCTGGCAGTGGTAAATACTTCATTAGCTTAAAGTGACACATTCTGCTGCTTTAATGATTCCCAGTCTACTGCTGACCTATGCAAATATCAATATGAATCCCTGAGATGAAAATAGTTTTGAGAAACAAAACACCAAGCAAATTGCACACGTGCACAGAAATGCATTAAAGAACATTATTCATCTCCACCAGCTTAATATCATCCTTTTAATGTTGTTTGTGTGCACAGTAATGGTTTAAATTTCTCTGACTCTTGAGCATGGAATTATAAGTATCCAAAATAAGATTGGGATTTCAATGAATATCTATCACTTCAAAAACTATGTAATGGGATTCAAATCCAAAAACTGATCAGAGCTGCAAAATTCATTGTTAGCAACTTTCTAATACTGCTGCACAAGGTTATAAACTCGTTCCTTCCTCCTGATCTATCCTCACTGCCCCTGTGTCCAGATGGCTTTATCAAGAATCTTGTTCTGTGCTCCAATCCTTCAGCACTGCCCATGTACTCATTAAGGTAACTGTCTTTTCCTGAAAAACCTGCTACATTTTACTTGTCCTCAGCCTCTCAACTCCTTAGTGCCAAAATTGTCTCAAACTGCAGTGTGTGTAAGCACAGCAGCCACTGCCATCCTCCTCCGATGCTAATGAAGCTTTTTAATTCCTTTGTTAACCCTTTGAAAGCGCCAAGTAAAGATTTACACTCTGCCTGTCCCTGCAGGGCCTCTGGAAAAGAAACCATCCAGATGGCAAAATGCAGTTCTGCCATAACCCTCTCCCACAGCTGCCAAAGGCAGGAATGTGCTCAAGGCTCTGAATGCTCAGCACAAGACATTTCACAACTCATTAGCAATGCCACATCAAAATAATGAAGAACAAAACCCACACTGAAACCCAGCAGGCTGCAATCCCAGAGGGTAGCTGGCAGAGATGAGAATTTGATGTCACCATTTGCACAGATAAGGTTTCTTGACCACTATTTTGCACTTCAATATTGTTACCAGTGTAAATATGCAAAAATAAGTCCCCAAAATTATTGACTCAGTCACCTTTTGAGGATGAAGCAGCAGCAGCTGAAGGATTTGGAACTCCCATGGTATTTTTTTAAGAATTTGAAGCCAAATAATTTGATTCTTCTTTCCCAAAGTGAAGGTACAGCTGCTTTTGCCACCCTAATTTTTACATTACTCTTTCCTGAAAGAATGCTGGGGGAGTGTGAAACTGATTTTAAACTCCTTTTGGCAAAAAGAAGCATCAACTGAGCTCTGGGAAATCTGAAATTCTTTCCTCTAGAAGCCCTCACTGTAGTCTGACCTTTTCTGTACTAAGCACTGAGGACATGATGCTATTCACTGGTTCCCCACAACAAACTTGTTTTTCCACCTCTCCAGATTTTCTGAAGGAAGAGAAATGACTACATTTTAAAACAAGCCAGAATATTTACCACTGATCATTTGTATTAACTACTTGTGCTTCAAACTTCAGATTTCTGAACTCAATTGGGATTGAAGGTGAGTCAATAAATACCTTCTGCAAATGTATATCAGAAAGTGGGAGGCTCTTCAGCTGCTCAGTACAGTAATTTTTTGTACAATGCATGCAATTATAATTTGATTTTCTCACTAAAGGGTTAGGGGCCCACTCACAAATCACCATCCCTGAAGTTTGAGTGATTATAGGGTTGACAGCTGGCCAGTTTCCAGGTATTCATCTGAGCCACTGCATGCACACAGCTGATTAGCACGGGGCCATGGACCTGCATATCTCCTGGTACCCTCTGATTATTATTTATTTGATTTGTGAGGTAGCAGCCTTAGCTGGCTAACCAATAAAACATTTTTTGAGAACAGGACGAAGTTATTGCTAGCACAGAAATTCTCGTCTGACAAATTTTAAAACAGAAGTTACATACTGAAGTTTGTATTTACACATTGCTTCCCCTGCTTTCTCAGAGGATTACCTGAGGAAAGCAGAGCACTCTGGGTGTTTCAGAGTGAAGCCGTGGGTGGTTTGCCATATAAATTCATTATGGAATTTATATGGCACTTAACTTGCATGAGTTGAGGATGCTGTTACTCTTTTCTTGTTTTCCTACTTTGTCCCCTACCTCCTCTGGTTCTCTCTGTCATCCTCTTCTCACTTGCTGCCTCTCTCCATCCCTGACTCCTTCCCTCTCGCTTCTGATGCATCCCTAGGATGCATTATCATCTTTCCCCTCTAGGCCCTGCCTCTGTTCACTGGCACAGAGATACCATGAGCAAAACCAGCTCCTGTTTCATTCTGGGAAGTGTGAGCCCAGGTTCCTGGGGATTCCAGTCATTACAGACTCTATGGCAAACTCCATTATATAAATCAATTGCTAACAAAAATTCCTTGTAGGGGCACGGGCTGGTTTGGGCTGGGGTAGAGTTCATTTTCTTCCTTGCAGTCAGTATGGGGCTGTGTTTAGGGTGTGCTGTTACCAGCACTAATAACACAGGGACATTTCTGTGACTGCTGATCAGCCCTTGCACAGTGTGGAAGGGTGGCCAAGAAGCTGGGAGGGGACACAGCTGGGACAACAGAACCTGGCTGACCAAAGGGATATTCCACACCAAATGGCATCACGTTCAGCATAGAGAGCTGGGGGCAGAAAAAGGAAATGCTTGGAGCATTGGTATTTGCCTTTCCAAGACACCATCACAGGGGACTCAGCCCTGCTCTCCCCTGGGGGTGGCTGAACACCTCCCTGCCCATGGAGGTGTGGTGAATGAACTACCTGGTTTTCTTTGCTGGCACACAGGACCTTTATTTTACCTACTAAATTGACTTTATCTCATTCTCCCTTCCACTTCTCTCACCCATCCTGTCAGGATGGGTTGCTCTGTGGGACTTAGCTGCTGGATGGGATTAAACCTTGACAGAGCATCTGAGCTGATTTCCATGATGGAAAAGGAGAAATTCCTACTGCACTGTGAAAATCAGCTTCTCACAAGTTCTAAGGAAGCCCTCTTGTGTGAAAGCTGGCATTTGATTGCTGTCTGCAGTTTCACAGGTACCTCCTTGGGGAACTCCTAAATTACCCTAATATTTTGGCAGGCATGACAAGGACATCCTCGAGGTAGAGTTTTAATTAGGTCACATAACAGGACCAATAGTAGATTATACAACAGGAGGGCTGCACCTTTCTATGTAGGTACGTGATCATAACGTTAGAGTAAGGACTATTATTTCCATTATAAATCTTATTTATGTTTGCCGTTGCTATCTTGGTTGCAAATATTTTCTTCAGACTAAAATCTGACTGACAAACCTACAGCTTGGAAGCAAATATTTACACTGTATGGAGAGAAAAAAAACCAACCTGCAGTAAGGTGCTTTGTTGTTTCATTCATTGCATTCACAGACAAAGAAAATCAGCTTCCATTTAAAACAGTGATCTAAAATGATGTCTCTCTGGGGAAGCAAAGGAAGATATTCATAAAGGTTAACATTAGCCTTGGGAGGAAAGTCTGCTCTATTCCCTTTAAGGCCTGAAGTAATGAAGGCTTCTCCACAGGATGATTTGAAGCAAGAGACTAACTTTAGGGACGTTGAATCCAGCCCCCTGCAGTAATCTCCCTCTCTGCTGCCTGTAGGCACTTGAAGGCTGCAGAGAGTCTCTCTGGATATGCTTCTTAATGTTCTAATAATGCACTAATAAAAAACAACATCCAGTGCTGGAAGAATTAAGCCTTTGCAGCAGTTACAAGGGTTTAAGAAATCAACCAAAAAAAAAAAAAATCACCCCTTTTTCTTCCTTTGTCTCAGGTGTGGGCTGAGAACCTGCCTCACACAGCGCTTGCCATGCTGTCACTCCCAGCAGATCAGGCAGTGAGGACTTGCCCAGGTTATTGATCCTCAAACACCCATTCCCATTAGCCAGCTGGATAATTGGGGGAGAGGGAACGTATTCCAAAGTTAATCATGTCTGCCAGCTTGCTTGCCTATAAAATGACAAAAAGGTGGCTCAGTTTTTAGTATTCTTAAAGGAAGAGCAAGATCCCAGAGGAGTGGAGCTTATCGTGGCAGCACACACTGAGGTCCTTTTGAGGAAATGCCCTGAAAGCTCTTCCTAAGCCGACTTACAGAGTGTGACTCGTATTAATTCCTGGGGATGTTTTGTTCAAGAGGAGTATCTATTCAAGGAACTCTGCACTTCAGAGGCAGGAGCAGGCTAAGCTTCCTTCAAAGCACTCTGCTGGGCTGTAGAACATAACAGCAGGGCTTGTGACACACGTGCATTTTCAATTCCAGTCTCATAATTGTAGGAAAGACTCGCTTTTAATTCTTTGAAGGTAAAGCAGAACAGAGCCCAACCCATGTATTTTCCAGCTTCAAGGTACTTAAGGGCTTCCTCTTTTTCATGTATTGTTTTTGTTACTGAAACTATCAATTCTCCTTTAGCCCTAAGCCACTGATGCTTTGTGCTTTGAATGTAAAATAAGGGAAAATCATCAAATTATTTTGACTGGTTGATCAAAATTTCATTTCCCTGAGTCCTGGAGTCTTTTCCTGACATTAAATTGCATATAAAAAAGATTCTAATATCCCTCATTTTCAGATATGGTTACACAAATAGTTTTAGGTTAATACAGATGGCAAACAAATGCTACAAATAATAAGATCTTAAACCATTTCATGAGATTAGTGTTCCTCTAACAAAGCAGAACACAAGTATTGCACAGCACTAACAAGTAAAGCTGAAAGACGTAATCAAACATTCTGGGCTATAATTGAGGATTTGGGCAAAGCAGGATTAACACATACTTGCCTGGTGAGTTGCAGAGTCAATTACAGCTCTTCTGAGGGAGCTGCTCCAAATGGTGACTGGAGAAATCTCTAGACCATGGAGAACTGTAGGATTTAATGACACCTTTACTACATAGAAACCGTGAAAATCTAAGGAGAAGCAGAATTCACATGACCTTATTTTTTTTCTCTGCAGCTTTAGCAAATCTCCAGTGAGAGAATGCTGATAGTACTGGGTCATGCAGAAGATCTGCCCTGGATCAGACCCGAGGTCACACCTGGCTCTGTTTCCAACAATATACATGCTGATTTCTGTGAGAGAATAAAAGCATATTTTGCTACTTCCCCATTGTAGTCTGACAGTTTCATAGTTTTCAGATCAAAGGTGGTTTGTATGTTTTTTTCTTTTTTTAATTCAGATGTGGATTCCAGGTGCTCAATAAGGTTGAAGGAGTTGTCCAGACTCCTTGACTTCATTTAAACATTTGGGGTTTCTTTGATAGCAAGGTCACAGGTGTTGTTACAAATTGTAAATCTGTGAGAGAAAATTGTTTCTCAGCTTAGATCTCTTCATTATGTTATGCAGGCACTGACATCCCTTCATTGACCACTTAACTGATGCTCCAAACTAACTTTGACATCTGTAGTCAAAAGCATAAACACAGACTAAAGTTTGTAGAGTGAGTACCCACTTTCTGTGGAAACAAATCTAGTTTGTGTGAAAATAAGAACTGGGAGTTTAATTCATTTTCCCTGGAGGTATGGTGGAAAAGGCAGATTTGGAAGGTAAAGGAAGAGGATGAAAATAATTTCTCAGAGTTACGGTGGGCTAACCACAGGTGTAATGCTCTAGACAAGGTGTGTAGAGCTTGTGAGAGCAGCTGACCCAACCCAAGCCTCGTTAGCAGCAATATCCATCCCTGGCTGGCCTCAGCTCTTGGGCTCAGGAGCTCACCTCCTCCTGGGTGTTGGTTACAGCAAGGAAATTTCTGATCTAGAACCACAGACACCAGCCAAAATCTGTGCTGGAATCTATATTGCAGCACATACTCCTATTAACAGTTACTTAGGAAGGGAAGGGTGAAGATATTATCTTTTTTTTTTTCATAGAGACTGAATGTATCTGAAGAGTTGACATTATTGCCTGGAGATATTTGTTTCACAAGAAACTGTGAACAAACCTTATTAATTTTTATATTTTACTTTCCATATATTATGTTGAAGTGAGCTGTATTTGTTAGAATAAACATATTTGTTGAATATACATAAGTTCTAATAATTATGGATCCTTCTCAATCTGCTTTTTTTTCAGTAAAAACCAGTGAATCCATAAAAATAACTTCAGAAACGTCTTTTAATTTTATTTTTTCAGGTAAAAAAGAAAAAAATATCTATTTCTACTGTAACAAAAAAAAGAAAGGAGCATGCACCACATCTAAATCTAATCTTGTTGCAGTGAAATCAATTCCACAAACCACATTTACATCGTTCCTTTAGTTTGTGGATTTAAATTGCTTCTAAAATCTCATTAACCAAACCCCTGCATGGAAAGAGTCTGGCTTTACTATGACAATAGGAGCCTGCTCCCAACCCATATACACCCTGCACAATCATTTTCACACCTCATGCTGCAGAGATAAAAAAGCCCTATTTTTGGCAGACATGATCTGAACATTGTGATGACCTTAAATTTCAGGACAGCTTTAAAATCAGAACATGGAGGTGCAATTTTACATTAAAAAAGTACACTAGAATAATAAAATTATGTATGCAAGTGGTTTATTTAGGATTACTATTAAATTTTCAGGAATCCCTGTATGTGGATTAACTCTACTTGTGTGTTTCTTACCTTGAAGAATTCTCGTATGGCTTCTTTGCAATTTCAACATTGGTTTCTGTGTTTTTAACTTGTTCAAGATATTAAAGTTATGGGAAAATTTATATAAACCTTGCACTTTTAAAATTGGTACATTCTCATTCTAATTGTAGAAGGCAGAGACCTCAAAATCCAGTACACATTTCGCCCTTCATACATGTAACTAGTGATATAAATTTCTGAAGTATTGCAAAAATTCTCTTTAAGAGGACAATTATTTTCTCCTCCCCCCCTCCCCCCACAAAAGAATTATTTGCCACATGAAAGTGTTAGCTTTAAAATATAAGTAATTTGGAAGGTTCAACCAGATTCAAACCGAATCTCTGCCTTTTTTTGTTTTGCTTCTGTTGGATTACATGATTGCACAGATAGTCACAGTGTCTTTCCTGATGGTTTGTTCCTTGGGTATTTATTCCTGTATTGACATGATTTAGAATTGCTGAAGAGCAACCAGGTGCCTTATGCCTAGATTGTGCAAATCTACAAACCTTAAATCTGAGAGATTATCACCATGCTTTAAAATTCTACACTTGCCAACAAGAAAATATAGTTACCTTTAGAATAGCAGCATTTGGTTACAAATGTGTGATTTTTAATAACTTATTTTTCCTAAAAGGTAAACGATAATATTTGTACTTTAAAGAGAACATAACCCTGGACCTTCCTATACATTTATTGAAAGTTCTTTGCTTATAGTGATAGTTTACCCTTGATTCATATCTTTTAAATAGCAATAGAACATGCAGAGCTGCTTTTGGGGAGAAGATATCAAGAACTAAAGCAAAGGCAGAAGAGTTCTCTCTATGATCTCTGCAGGAGTAGTATGTCAAAACTGAAATGACTATTTAATGAATAATTCCATGAAGTATTTTTAGTCTTTAAAATATTGCTTTGATAAATGAGTGCAGCTCACTATAGGTGTGCACCAAGAAATAAGTTCCATTCATCTGCTCTTTCATCTTTTCTATCTGGTGTTCACAGCCTCCTGTACGTTTCACAAGCCAGAGATTCACGTAGCATTTGAGCATAAATTAACTCAGTGCTTCCTGACAGCCTCTCTTGTGTTACTGCTGGGCTCCATCTTCCCATTCTTCTGTGGAAGCTGCTAATTTCAGCTCTCTGCTCACATTCCTGTCACTCCAGATCAGTGTGCATCTCTGCTGTCACGTTCTGCCTTGTCCTTCCTTGAATATTCCCTTCCAGAATGAAGCCATGGACGTGGAGTTTTCTTAAGGACTCTGGTCCTAGCCCTTAGTGCAAGGTTTCTCATCCTACTGCAAAGTCAGATCCTGCCTCTGACCTAAGAAACAGTCAGATGTAAATCTGTTTTAGACAATATTATTGATGAACTAGCAGCAAGAGATGATGAGTCCCTTAACACTGCTTTAGAAATGGTTTCACATAGCAGAACCAGTGGTGATGGATTGCATTTCAAAGCAGTGTGAGTGTGTACACAGGAATTTTAGAACTGGAGGAAGCTTTGAATGTTGTCAGAAAGATTTTTGACATAGGAATCAGGGTTTACAAAAGTGAGTTAAAATCCTGTGCAGGGCAAGGAGTTGGAGTGGATAATCCTTCTGGGTCCCTTTTAATTTAAGAGATTCTATGATTCTATGAACAGTTAACAAAAGGATGGTGAGGAATTGTGAGGGCTATTTTCTCTGTTCCCTCTACCTGCTCCAGAACTAGATCCTGAATATGTGCCCTGATGAAACCACACAGCTCTGATGACAGAGGAGGTGAGAGCCAAATCTCTGGGAAACACAAAGGAGTGGTCAAATCATCTCCAGGTCTAACACAGTTGTCTGGTAACCCTCCAGGTTACTGCATGGACTACTGGGCCCAGTCTGAGAATGGAAGGGGTGGGTTGAGCCCAAGAAGAAAGAGATGTAAAACAGCTCTATAAGGAGCAGAAATTGGATGAAATGTGGAAAATTACAAAGGGGGGAAAATTGTCAGAAACAATAGTCAGAATAGTTTCCCAAGGTACTGGCTGAAGACTTACAGGTTTAAACATATTGAGGTAAAATATACAAATTTAAATACACTGTTTTCAGTCTCTCACAGGTTCCTTCTGCTGGGTTCTCCTACAATCTCATCCTTCCCTCTGTTCCTCCTCTGTCCCTAAACCCACTGCACGCCCTCACTTGCCATTTGAAAGCACTCCAATGAACACTAAGTACCACCAGCACCTGCCATATTTTGTTTCCTTTGTCTTCTTTTCCAGGATGGGAAGATCTCTTGCAATTTATGCTTTTCCATTGAAAATGAATGACTTGCAACATTCTTATTCTTTCCTAGGTTTGAAAATGTAAAATAGGAAGGATGTTATTTTTTTTCTCATTTTACATAAATGCATGCATATTGATTAGGTTGAAAGTGCATCAAAAGAACAAATAAAGGAGAAAACAGAAGAGGAAGAAGGAAGAACAATTGTTCTATTACACTGACATATGCTTTCTGCAGCCACAATATTAGCAATTGCTGTAATAAGGGTTTCTCTGCCTGTATAGGGGCCTTACTCTGATAGATGTAAAAGCATGAAAAACCTCAGAGAACAGGATTCTCAGGATGGTGTCCCAAATAAAGAACTAGTTTCAGATATCTGAAATTGATTTTTTCTTCTTTTAGGACTTTCAGATCTCTACATCTATTTAATCCATATTGATGGTTCCACATTTTCTTTCCACTGCCTAAATGAGATTTTCCACTGATATAACATTCAGAGAAGCCCATTTTATCTGTGCATATAGAATCTCTTTTGCATTTGAAAAACCGTGCTAATGTGCACAGGATGTATTATTCATATCACACCAGCTGTAATTTACATACCTCAGGAAAAAGGATTCACATTCTGGCTTTTCATTGGTTGCACAGACAATACTGATAATGCTCACTAGACTTGTGTGACTATCTTAAAGTACAGTTGTTGGTCACCATGGAAATTTAGTGTAGCTAAATAATCTCACATGTCTTTACACATTAGTATAGTATTCCTTATACTGAGCAGCAATATTTCCTGAGCTCTTGGCAAATGCTGTGATAATAATATTCACTTAGTCAGAAAGAGAGAGCAAAAGGTATCATTTTAAGACACTTGCAGCAGGTACTGTAGGGCTCCTTACATATTTCCATACTGTAGGGCTCCATACATATTTCCATAATGGATCAAACTTTCATAGTTTGAAAGCAAAAAAATATTTGCCTTCTATCTTCCTAAATTAATTCTGAAAATTAAATCTGAAATTTGAAATTAAAGATGACTGTTTCCAGCTTTGATTATGAAAAATTATGCCACAAGAACTTAATAAGCTCTTCCACAAGAACTACAAGACAATACAATTCTGTAGCCCTAATTCAGTTCCACTGGAAATTTTAAAAATTACAAGACTCAATCTTTGTCTTTCAAAATGAGTAAAGGCCAAACAGAGACTCAAATGTAGCAAATGAAAAAATTGCTATCACAAACTGAAATGGGAACCAAGAGAAAAAACTCTCAGGCCAGAAATAATATTCCACTTTTTCTGTAGCCATATAAATAAATTCCAAAGGAGAAAACTGTCATAGCTCTTCCTCTTCCTCCTCTTTTAATCAGTGAAGAGTACAAAGCTGTTCTTGGGCCTTAAAATGCTATACAGGAACATACTGGGATTCATTACAAGAGTTTACCATAAGGTATTTCTCACCAGAAAAGTTCCTATGCCATCAGAGAGCTTGTTTCTCCTTTCCATAGCTCTAACATGCTGGAATAGACAGAACCTTTTCTCTCTGTAGGCTTAGCTTCAGCCACAGACAGTGTGCCTTCCTCTCCTGCATTCCACCAGATACCTTCAGGTCAGAACCTTTCCCTGGAAGTTGGTAGCAGCTCTCCTGCTCTCTCAGATGTGTGGAGTTGCTGCTGCTGCTGCCTCTTCCTACACATCAACACCTGCTTTGCCTCTCAGGAGGGGCTTTGTGCCTTTTTCTGTCCCTTGGCAGACTGACAGACACTCATTTTCCTCAGGGAAAATGTTCATTTAAGAGGGCTCCAGGCCTGCTCCTACTGCACCTCAGCAGCTCTGTGGATTGCACTCTTCTCTGCTCCTGCCAGGCTTCCTCATCCTTGCCTTCCCTGCCCCTCTTCCCTATTTCCTTCCCTGCACCCATCCTAACTCTGTCTGATATTCTGGAGTCCGATTTTGAACTCTACACTTAGTTATACTTTTTCAAGAAGTATGCAACCCTGACATTCTGAACTCAACCCTTTTGTGAATTCAGGCTAAGCCCAAAAGTCTTACAAGCTGCATATCTGTCACCCAAGCTGCTGCTTGCTGAACACTCCTCTGCTGTCTTTGTTATGCTATAGGACCTCAGAAACAATCTGGTCACTATCAATCAAATGCACTTTAAATGCAGATTTTGCTGTTCCGCTTTAGAAAACCAACTAGTATCTTTAATAACATTCCAGGCTTATCTCTTTTGCCTGAATTCACACTGTATTTGATGAGAGGTAGATGAGATCTGAGCTCCCTGTTTCCTGATACTATTCTTGGCTCAATAGATTCTCTTTTTGCCAGGACCTGTAAGTGTGAAACCAGATGTTCCCTGACTAGAAACTAATGTCCTTTAGCAAGAATTGTTTCAGGCAGTAACATCTAAAAAAGTGAAGAGCAAAATGTGTTTCTGCAAAGACCTTTAAACAAGAACTCATCTAAGTCAGAAATCCTTCCCCTAAACCACCTGGCCCTGTTCACTTGAAAAAGTTTCTTTTTTGCACATAGTTTTTAAGGTATCATTTAAGTCACTTAAGGGTTTTCAAAGAGCAGGCACAGAGTGCTGTCCTTAATAAGCGTTGACACTGAAGACAATGGATACAGAATGTTCCTGCAGCTTCCTGTGGTTGCACAGCTTTGTGGGGAAGGAGCCTTGGTCAGAAAGCAGGTGCTTGTCATTTACCAGATTCTTCTTCATTTGGGGGATGAGCAAGCTACTAAGCAAATCCAGCTGTAAATTTAAATCTATGCATATTGACAAATATTAATACAGCCTTGCAGCAAGTACTTGCCAGATTTGTTCTCTGCCAGAATATGTGGAACTGTCTCCCATCATTTGTTATTCTGGCATAAATAATTATGGATATTTGTGAGTTGCTTTCAATTCCCAATCCATTTAGAGGAAAAACTATCATAGTTTAAATGAAAGAAAATACAGGCCTTGTGAGAGTTTCATTCACTGTACTGCAGAAGAGTTTATAGAAGTTTATACTTCAATAGGGTCTTCTTGCTCTGCACCAATGACTGGAGTCTACTAATAAACTATTTAAAGCTAATACCCAAAAAGCATCAATAGAACCTTTTAATGAACCCACTCAGATTACTTTTTTCCCAGTTATCTTGACAGGTGAGTTGAGTTTAAGCAATTTACACAATGTAATGCTATCAAACAATTTACACAATGTAATACTATGAAGGAAATGTGCTGTAGCATATCTTGTAGGACTAACAATCTCAGTGAGATCAGCCTTCCCTAAGCACACTGCTGTCAAATATCTGCTGCTATTTTTAAAGTGTGTTTCCACAGTACAGGAGAAACAAGTTAAAGAGAAGCATCCAAATTTCCACATTACAGAAGATGACCTAGGAAATTCTACTGCAATAAACAAATATTGCTCCCATTGATATAATCAAGTTCCTCTTGGTGCAATCATGTTATTCCAGTTTTATACCTGTTTAGCTAAAATGGGAATTGGCCTATTTATCTTCTCCAGGCTGATATTCCTGCAAACTGCTCTATGCCCCTGTATAAAGCTGGGATATTCATAGCAATTTTCATAAACACTCACTGCACTGAATCCTACAAATCCTTTAGAAAGTACTGGTGTCAACTTATATTTACAGTCAATGCTTGTGCCACTGGAGTGCAGGGTTTTTTCTAATCATTAATACAAAACTGGTGAGCCAATGAAGAACCCATATGATCAGTTTTTTCCACACCATACTTTTCTCACTGCCTATTTAAGATCATGAGGAATATTTTTGCTACAACCTCTGAATGCTTTCAAGCAACATTAAAATGAGAGTTTAAAAGTGATTGATCCAAAGTCCTGTATATCCATGGTGGATACACTACTTTTTCAGTGTCACTAGTTTTAGTGACAATGTGATGGCAAACAAAGCAAAAGAAACTTAGAGGAAAAATAAATAATATAAAGGGAACATGGATTTATTTCTCAAACTATCCACAAGTTCTGCCATATAGAGGCCTTGGAAGGAGCACACATTCTTGGGAATTTGAATCTAAATTAAGGGAAAAAGGGAAAGGTACATCTCTTGTATCTTAAGTCCATCAGCAACATCTTATCCTGTCTTTCTGACCCACTGTAGGTACTAGTTCCTATTTTGCAGGAAAGCTGATACAGACTCTCATGCCATATTTCCATCACTGTTTTTATTCATGCAGATAAATCCTAGTACTAAAGGGGAAAAAATTATGTCAGCTTTAAGTTTTTCTAAACAAGCCTGAGTAGCAGGCTGTTTTTATTTGATACTTACTTATTTTGGATTCATGCAGCTCTGCTGAAAGATGTATTGCCGTGACACATGAGGAGACAAACACTGTGGAGTACCAGAAGGAGCAAAAGCAATGAGACCTCACAGTATCATTTTTACAACCTGGTGAAGCATCCTGACAGCAATTTAAGGACTGAACCATTCCCAAGCTATGTCAGGGACCAGCTGAAGCAGGTGGCTCTGAATGGGATCTCGACAGATCTCATGGAGTTTAGGAACAGATTTATCTCAGGGACAGGTGTTTCTGATCGCCTCTAGAAGCCCCTATGTTTGTCCCGTTCTCCTGGCAGAAATTTATCAAATCATTATTTCACAGGTTCCTCAAAGGGCTTTGTATCATTCTGAAAGAATTCCTGTGGAGCAAAGCATTAGTTCAGAATGAAAAATTGACTATGATAAATGCTTCTGCAACGAAGTAGTAATGACTTGCAATGCACTGCAGTAACAGTTTAGGAGCCTTATCTCTGATTCATCTGAAATCAGGCTCTGAACTAACCACTGCTAATTTGTGTTGTATCCTTGTGGATGTCATGGACGATCTCATGAGACTTCTACTGCAGCTAAGCAGTAATTTAACTAATATTTAGAAAGAGTATCTTAGCCTAGTGAAATTATTTCATATTCATCATAATAACACAGATCATAATGGACTCGTGGTTTCACTGTCATATGTATTGATATCAAAATTCCATTAAAATGTTGTTATATCATAAGATTATAATAAATTATCTGGAGTAGGAGAGTGAGACGGCATTTTGAATCTGTAGGACATTGTATTTTCATACAGCATCTTTATACCCTGAAAAAGCATAGAAGAGCTTATTTTCAGAGAACACCAGCTGTAAAGCAGCACCTATAGGTAAAATATTTATTAAAATAGGATCTCTATTACACTGAGATTAAATCTGAGAAAGAACAATTTTTGCATTTGTTTTACTTTTGCTAAAGGAGAAATAGAGTGCTTGGAGAAATTATTAACCTGTTATTCAGAAAAGGCTTGAATTTCATGTCAAACCATTCAGAAATTTTTAGGTTCATATTGTAGCATGTAACTGTAGTGCAAAGAGAGTGTAGTTCAATAAAGTCTTATCTGCCCAGAGGCTAAAAAATCCCTCCCTGAGACATGAACTACAAGCCTAAGTGATGGTTTAATAAACCTATCTCCTTTTTTATGTTTTTACCATTGGTAAGGTTTCCTTCTCTTTGTTGTCAACACTACAGTGACTTTGCAGTTTAGTTTTGTACTTACACCTACAAAAGTAGAGCCTGTTGCCTCCTATGTTCTTCTACTCAGGCCTGGAAAGCTGTCATCTCACTGCAGATGACAAGGACTGGAAAACAAAATCCAATTAATTCCCAGGTAAATCATTGTGAACTGTTAGCAGTGAGTAACTGTAATTAGTGAGCAACTGGGTAAAGCATGAGAAATTCTAAGCCAAACAATTAAAAACACTACTTACTGATATGTATTGAAGTATTAATCAGTGGAAAATAAATTATGAGGTGCATATAAAATAGGGTAGGAATCAATGTACAAAGGAGAGGGCTCCACTTTAGCATGGTGCCTGTTGCAGTCTCCTGTCAGGAGTCCCTGATCCTCTGCCAAGGGATATTAACTTCCCATTCCTCACCACTGACCTTACTACCTCTGACCTCTCTCATTCTTTGTACTTAACCATTTCTCCATTTATTCTCCTCCACTTTCTCCTGTTGCCAACAAGTATCTTGTTTCCATCCTGCCTATTAATTCCCTTTATTCTCCACCTCTTCTCTGGTAGCTCATTTTTCTTCATCCAATTATCCCCTTCATCACTGTCTTGCCACAAGTAGCCACAATCTTTCTTATTTTTGATAATCTGCCATCTTGGCAAGCCTGAGAAAGATCAGGGCTTTGATATTTCTCATTTTCCTCTCCATTGATCGCAGAGGAGTCGAAGCTGCTGGGAGGGGGGATCCCTTTAGCTGGAACTCAGACAGGCAGCTGCCATGGCTGTGGTGATCCTGCAGGGACAGACTGCAGTGATGCAAGTGACAGCTGCAGCCGCCGTGCCAGCACAAGTCAGTGGAGGTCACACTGGGAGGAAAAAAATCAGAATTTCACTGTTGTTGCTGAAACTCCCATTAGCCAGCCTGGTTATCAGTGCAGGCAGACACCAGTGGGGTGGAGATACACACCACCTACCACAGGCTGAGGACTTTTTGGGAGAGCTGACTGCATTTCTGCCTCACTCTACTTTTCTCAAGTATTATGAGCAAGGAAAAAAATATCTAGAGGCTGCAAGAATGCAGAAGGGATGGCAGGGGTATCCAGCTCCCAGTGTCTGGTTAGGAGACCCTGCTGGTACATGAGAGGAGAGTCAGACAACCACTGCCTCCAGGAAGAGGGGATCTGAAGCCTGAGAAGTCTTCCAAAGTTGTGCTGTAAGAGAGAGGCTATTACAGCGACCTGAAAAGGTCTCCATGGTGAGAGAAGGACGAGAATCTTGTTTCTTGATCAGAAGGCTGGATTAATTGATATATGATATATAATACATTATAACTATACTAAAAAGAATATGAATAGAAGTTGCAGAGCTGCTAAGCTAAGAATAGAATAGAAAAGAAGGAATAACAAAGTTCTGTGTCCAGGGAATCTGTCCCCGAGCTGGTCCTGTGATTGGCCCCCAGTTGTAAACACGGAACATGATCCAATCACAGGAGCACCTGCTACATTCCACAGCAGTCATAACAATTGTTTACATTCTTCTTCTGGGGCCCTTGCTTCCCAGAAGATGCACAAATCCCAAAGAAAGGATTTCTGTGAAAAAATGTCTGCGACAAGAAGCAGATCCTAGTGGGGTCTCCAGCCAGAGAGTCACAGCTTTAAAGGCCACTGGGTGTCTTAGGCTGTGAATCCCTGGCAAAAGGATATAAAAACATGTCAGATGAATGATCCAGGCAGCATTTGTGTGCTGAAGAGAGTCCTGTGAAGACATGGGGTACAACAGCACCCAGAGGCACCAGCCAGAACAGGGTGATGTGTTTGTGGTGCCAGTGCTGCTGGCTCTGAAGGGTTCCTGTGCAAACCCTGCAGCCCCAGAGGTGTAGCTGACCTTCCAAAGTCACAGCCCTGGCAGGGGAGAGCTGGAGATGGCACCCCTCAGGTGGGATGACTCCTTGGTCACAGCCCTACCTGCTAGACCAGATTTCCCAGCCGCAGTCACACTCTAATTAGTTCTGTTTCCTTGGAAACCCACAGACCCAATTACAGCTTTGTTGCAGCTCTCTAAGGCCAGCTCTTGGGATGACAAAAATATTCAAGGCCACTACCAGCCCACCAACTAATGCTTCTTTTTTTTTTTTTCCCTTCCCTCTCCTAATTTTCTTTTTAAAGAAACGTAAATGGCTCAGGAAACTCAGGTATTTGTTCCCTTCACAAATCAATAGGGAAAAAACACAATTTGAATGCTTTTTGCTGTTGCCTTTTCTGGACAGAGGATTCAGACATGGTCAGTAGGTAAGTCCCTTTCCATAAGATTTGCCTTCTGTGGCATCTCAGTGTCAACATGAATGCGATTTGTAAGCTGAAGCTGGATAAAATTTATAGAGAAAGAGCAAATCACCCTCTGCCTCCCTTGTTTCAACCCCCTCCCAAATATTAAGCTTCCATAATGCTTCTGTGGATGCTACAGACAAGACATTTGAGGAAAATCACTGCTGGCATCAAGATATGGCTTTGTTTTGGCTACATTTATCCTGCAAGTCAAACAGCTCACACAGATCTTGGCAGCATTGTAAGCAAGACATTAGCTAAGCCACAAAGTCAGGATGCAAATTTTGAAACCTTGAAACTCTCAGGACACTGGACCCATAAGTCCTATTCTTGATAACACACACTAATAGTTTATTTGAAAAAATCCAGTAGATATTACTAATAAGCACATAATGTCTGTGTATTGGGATTTAAGATTTCTGCTTGGAGCCTGTTGTATTAAAAAATTCAAAATCAAACCTGGCACTTTAATCTTTTATAAACAGATTTTTCAGGAATGTTATTTTGATTTAAAATGTTTACAAACTGGAGGCTTTTCAGCCATTACACAGAGTATTGGACACTATCATGTTCAGAGCAGCTACAAGTCACATCTGTTTAGGGTGCCAGAGGACAGGAAATTTGCACTGTTATTTTGCAGAAGATAAGAAGCTATGATGAAAAATAAGAATACTTTTCCTTTTGGTTGTCTTGCTTTTCTCCTCCTGTTTTTCAATAGGAATTGGGGCACTGTGTTACTTAACTGATTCTGACACATTGTGGGTAGCATAAACTTGCAAACTTTGCTATTCCAGGCAAATTTTCCAGGCAGAAGAGAGTCAAATACAGTATCTGAGAAGTGAGTGTTTGAGATTATTTTCAGGAACAGCATCCTCATGTTCATGGCCCATGCCTGGAGATAAGTTACCTGAAGCAGAAAGCAGAGGCAGAGCAGAAAGAACAAACAAAATATACTGAATTGAGAGTACTGCCAATAGGGTGTGAGGGTCTGGAATAAAATTTCAAATTTCCAGCATGATTTTTACACATGCATGTAACCTGTAACTGTAGTGGCAGAAACCCTGCAGCTACTGAATAAATAGCAGCTAGATTTTTTAGTAATTTTTTTGGTCCCAATAAGGTATGCTTCAGGTTAGACAGGGAAAGCAAGTCCCTTTTGGGAAGGAACATCTTTCATTTTGATGTTCCTTTGAACACTGCATTAGAGAGTCTCTGCATTTATTTTTATAGCAAGCAATGATAGTCAACTAGTCAGCCCTGTCTATTCCATTGTAAGTCACTAATTATTAAATATTTTTTCCCTATTTCTATTCAAGATATCACTAGGCAAGGGTACATCACAGTTATGTGCTTATCTTTTTCTGTTTTTGCTCTCACTCTCTGCTTTGCAGACACACCACCATCCCTGCACAGCTCTGCAGACTCAGCAGTGCCTTTAAACAACCAGTCAAGCATTGAGAAGGTGGAATTCCATCTGGGCAGGCTGTTTCACACTGACACCTCCTGAAAGATGCACTAACCAAGAAAAGAACAGCTGAAGTAGCTAAAGACATGTTTCATTTTCACTTAAGACAACACAGACATTAAAATAATGTAATTAATCCTCTCAGCCCCTTATACCCCACATGACAGAGAGGCAAAATCCCCCTCCTTGATAAGAGTGCTGAAGGTACTGATGAAGATTTCTGTTAGGCTTTTTGCCAAGACATGAATTTCAGCATGACAAATTTCCAACATTAACACGTATTCTCTCTCACACCGTTGTCTTCCAACAATGGAACTGACCATGTACCCAAACCCAGAATTTCAGCATAAATGCACACCATAACTCTGAAACACATCACTCCAATGTCACCCAGACAAACAGACTACTGTTGTACAACCATCAGGTGACAGCTCCCTGAAACACAGCAAAATTGGTATCAAACTAATTATTATAATGTGAGTGTGCATTAAACAGGACATTGGAAATGTACTTCATCATGTATTTCTATTTATTCTGCAGGCACACAAGAGAGCCCAAGGGTGAGCAAAACTCATCATTTACTAGTCCAATGCACATCTATATTAGGAAAAAAGAAAGATTGGAAAGGAATAAATGGCAGAGGGGGAAAATAGCTGAGTAATGAAAAGTAATGCCTAAAGAAGATGGATAGATGGATGGATGGATGGATGGATGGATGGATGGATGGATGGATAAGAAAAGAAATAGAGGCATGACAAGGCAAGAAAACAAAACAAAACAAAAATCAAGAAGGAAGAAGAGGGAAGAAAGATGAGCAAAGAAGAGAAGCTGTCTTCTGGCATCACCTGCCTTAATATGTGATTAGGACGGCTGGCCTGAAAGAACAATCAAAATTCAAAATTTCCCATGGAATCATGCCATGAGAAATGAAACAGAGATGTTCACTCTCCCCCCCTGTTCCAGTACCCATGAACTACTTTGCACTAGAGTGATGAATGTGTACTGACAATGTCCCTTTGGGATAGGGGGGAATCACCCTCAGTCTCCAAAGGAACACACAGTGGGACTGAGCAGCTTGTTATGGGTCACACAGGACACCTGTGACAGAGCTGGAGACTGGCCCAGTCTCCTGGGTTTCATGTAATGCTCTTAAAAATCAACTGTGGGGGAGAACATCAGCTTGGGGACAGCAGGCACAGCATTACACACTCCAGTGAATCTCAAAGACACACATTTCTAGAAGATTGTTTTGTTAATGTCTGCACATCCCTAAATCAAACAAACGCCTAGAGTGAAAATTTCTGAACATTTTCTTTTTCTGAAACACCTACAGTGAAAATTTTCTGAACTTACCTTGCTCCTTCACAGGTGCTGGAGCCAGTGGGGGAGATGTGGATTTGGCAGACAGTGTAACAACTCTGTCCAACAGGAATCACTGGCCCAGGTGCAGTGACATTCTGCTGAGCTCCTGCAGTGTGAGAGGGACAGCAGTGAGCCCTTGTCACAGGCTGTGCCCAGGGCTGAGGCTGCCTTCTGCTAGTCCCATAATTGCCCTTCCAGTAGACTTCCCTCATTCCTGTGGAAATGGGCTCACATCCTTGGCTCTGAACTCTTCTCTCCCAAAAGGCTGAATCAAAGCAATTGCTGATGGGATCCTCTTCAGGATCTGGATCCAATCAAACATCAAAGGTCTGGAAAACCACCAAGGCTTTTCCAAATTCTTCAAAGCTAGAGCTTTCCCCTCTCACTATCATCAAGATTTTATTCTCCCCAAATGATTTCTCTGCTTCAAACAGCAATACCCCTTCCTCTGTTGTGCTGTTCTTGTGGGGAAAACACAGGCAGATTCCTGCTTTTCCATGTAATTGGGTTTCATCCATGGACAGGCCTGTAGGCACAGGATGTTTATTGGTCAGTTCATGAACCATCCCCTAGGACTGACCCCACTACTGCACACTCCATTTTTGCTGGGGCAAAGTCTCCAGTCTGAATGAAGGGTCAGACCTTCAGGCATTAAATCAGGTGTTTTGGAGATACTGAATTATTGTCTACACCTGCTATATAGCTACTGCAAATAAGGTGACCCACCTTACTCTGAATGAACTCTTTTGAACAAAAACCAGTTTCAATCTGTAAAGGAAGAGGCTCCCTTAGTCTGACACCTGTTCAAATTGTTTGCCAGAGGGGGTTAAGGAAAGAAGGGAAGGACCACGATGCTGCTGCATTTTGATTAAAGAAGTGGTACTTATAGTGAGATATGTTGTAGTGAGGGAGGACTTCATTACCAGAAAGTAAGAGACAAATAATTTGAATGTAGACTTTTCAATAACTGTTCCTTGAAAGGGGACATGAATGCCTTTCTTTTAATGAAATATACTTCCTAAATTTTGATCAGTCTCTACTCTTCATGCTACCAAATTCTCCATTCTCTTCTGACAAACCATCCTAGTGCTTTACAGCTTTAAACTATTTGATTAAGAACTCCCAAATACACAACAATTGTGTAGTGATAGCTTACAGGACCAAATTTCAGAGTTCACAGTGGTCAGGCAGATTTGTTTGTTTGTTTGTTTTGGTTTTAGAAAGCAGCATTTCAGGGTGGAAACCCTCAGAGCAAGTAAAACTTGCAGGGAAACTGAATTTGTAGTCTGCCAAGCAATGATTCTTTACTGGCACTCTTAAGTTTACATAAACCTCTCCCTCTATTTCACAGTAAAATCTGGTGATACAGGTTTAAAGACAAGCCAGCCAACAGTTTGTAGCAGCCCTGTGCCTTTACCCAAAGAATATCTAGCTAGCTATGACTTATCTAATTTAGGAGTGATATGATCTGTTATTTTAGTCTGCAGTTAAGAACAACAGCAACTAAAGAAATAGAAAGTAGGCAAGAAACCAGATTTATATTGAGATCACTGTAGCAACAAGAGCATATTTCTAAGTACCCAGAGCCAAATAGCAGTTGGTACTTCAGGAGATAGGATTTTGTCCCAGTGAAGGCTGGCATTGTGTCAAACTGCAGAAAAGTGCTGTGGTAGATAGGGAAAAAATACCTCTCCCTGAGAGCAGTAACCTTGTCTCATTCTGCATTTATGAATTCCTTCTCTTTGCCAGGAGGGAGGAACTCTTGTCACCCTATAAACTCTTCCCACCCTAAAACCTAGCAGTGGCTTTACAGCCACTTTTCTTTTTTCGTTTGTTCACTTTCTTCGTTTCTCTCCATGAAACATAAAAGAAAAATCAAGTACTTTAAACCAGGCCAGATTGGTTTCCTTTTTTCCCCCTAACATTAGTAAAAAAAAAAAAAAAAAAAAAAAAACCTCAGGAAATAGTTTTGGCATGTAACTGAACAGCTTAGCTAATTTTTCCCTCCTAATATGGATGTAATTATGGACAATACAGTATGGTCTTATTGCAATCATTGTGATAGAACTGCATTTGCACAGTAAGCTGCTCTGAGACAGATTTTCTTGTATCACAGCTGCAGTGAGTGTCTTCTTGCTTAAAAATAATGACTTTTCAAATAATTTCTAATGCTGCCTCTTGACCCAGAAAAATTTAAGGAAACTGACAGCAACCAAAACCTCTAGCTGCTGGAATGTGAAAACTCTGAAAAGATAAAAAATAAACATAAAGGCATTTCGAGGTCCCTTCTCCCTTAGCCCAGCCACCAAGTGGTTTAGCTGTGGATGTGTGTTCATGGAGCTGTGTGGTTACAGAAAATAACAGACAAAGGTTGCATTAATCACCCCTCAATCCAAGCTGAAATTAGACTTGTGGAAATTTTTGGCTGTAGCTGTTTTTCTGCCTCTGTCTTTTTAGTACTTGTCAGGATATGGCACCTAAAATAGTTTTACTGCATCAGTGATCTGTTCTTCATGGATCTGGATATGCTTCCTCCACTGTGTGATGTCTTCACCTTGTGAAGGCCTCCTCTTCATTTTCCAAACATACAGATGGTAGCTAAAAGGTACAGAACTTTGGCAACATTCTTGGCTATTAATTCAGTCATGTAACGAATTTTACCCTTTTAGTGTATAACATTTCAAGTTGTCATTTCAGTAAAAGATATGCGGAAAATTGTTTGAGGAAGTGTTTTGGATTCAGTTCTTGTTGGATGAATGAGTCCTGGAATAAACCATGTTATCCCCATGATTACATTACCTGTGCTAAGTAAATCCCTGGCTGATGGAGCACTCATGGCAGGTAAGAAGTTTGGAAGAGCTGAATGATGCTCTCAGACATCAGCAATCCTGCAAGGCAGCCAGCCCCAGTGGAGGATGAAGTGTGTGATGGCTTCAATGCCTCTCCTCTCTCATACCTTCCTGTCTGGCAGCAAGGCAGTTCACACTCTCCTTGCTGAAATGAGTCACAGCCAGGGAATGACCCTTGTATAGAGGATTTCAAGCTGCCCCCAGAAGAAGCTGTTGTTTCAATCTCAATGTTTTGGCTGCTTGTCAGATGACAAGGCCAAGGAGGAATGAGGTCAGACCAGCTGTGGCTGAGTTGTGTCATGATTTTGCAATGAGTCCCAGCTGACTGATAAGGAGCCATGAACACAGCCAGAGCTTTTCCATCTCCCTCTCTGAGGCATTGGCTCCACTTTGCACTTCAGTCTGAGCCCAGTGGCCGGTGAGCTCCTGCTGGAGGTGTCACCACTGGCACAGGAGCAAAGGAGTCTCAAGGTTGAAGAACAGCTCCTTACCTCAGCTGTTTTGTTGCATTTTATGTTGTTGGAATATTTGGGTTATGCTAAAGATGCTTATAATGACAATACCAAATGACTTCTCCATTATATATGGACATGGAAAAAGCAAGGTTTGTTCTATTTCTCCCTGGTCACCTAAGCTCATTAAGTCCAGAATCCCATGAATTCTGATTTTTAATTAGATGTACAGTGATTATGGTTTTAGGAGTTCCTGTTTCAGTCTGATGAGCATTATGTGAACCTTCAGCCAAAGGTTAAAGCCTTGCAGTCTGAGATGAAGCTGGTAAATCTCCCCAAACAGTGAAAGCAGCCAGGACTGGCCCTGGCCTCAGTTCCAGCTAACTGAACTAATGTGGGAAACTGGGATGTGAGAAATTGCTGGATGTGACAGATAACAATGACAGGAGCTGGCAGGAGCTACTGACAGCACCATGAAGAATGGCTGAGTTTCACAGGTGGTTCAGGGGGAGTGGTGTGAGGGATGGGCAAACCTCCCTGAAAAGGAGCTTTGGGACCTTGGGCAAGACCAACAGCAGCTTGATGCCCTCATCAGCCACAGGATTTAGAGCTGAGATCAACTGTGCCACTAATGGGGTCAGGAATACTAACAGGGCTGTGGATGCAGTAACAGTAGAACTAATAATAAAAAAGTAAATGAGGCTGGGTTGTTTAACTGGGGAGGACTGGGGAGGAGAGGGAGAGGGGAAATGATGGTGAAAGAAAACAACAAGAGGTGGAAAATAAGGTAGCAAGACATTTAAAAGGTGTCATTGCTGTTATCCAAAGGTACCTGTCAGGCACTCCTGCTCTTCCTCACTGCAAACAGAGCAGGACAACAAACTTGTTGTCCATACCACACCACAGGTGTCAGGGATGCTTCCATGGCCTGGTGGACCAGGGATGTGGTGGATGCCCTCCCTTGCTGGCCAGGGCACAGCCAGGATGGCTGTCTAGAGAATCATGGGGTCAGCTGAGCCCATTCCCATTTCAGGCCTGAGAGCATCATAACAACATCCTCAAGGGAATAAGGCAAAATGAGGTGAGCCTTGCACTTGGGACAGCTGTGGGGAGAGGCAGGGTGTGAAGATTCAGTCCATTCAGAAGATGGGAGCTGAGCACTGGGGGAGAGTGAGAGAGCCAAGGGCAAAACTGCTGTGTTATGAAGTGGGAGTGGGGAATTGTCACAACTGTGCCCCTCTTGAAGAATTAATGGCTGTAACTGCAGTTCCTGCAAGCCAGACTTGGCTGGAATCTTTCAGGCAAGCTTTGAGAATTAAATTTTAATTTAGTTCCCTCCAGGAATTTATGATTCTTCTGATCCCATCTGGACTAAGGGCGACTCTGCACAGCAGTTTATTGAGCTGAATCTCCATATTGTCTCCACTTACTGAGCTTTACTTCAACTCATGGAGAGCCCTCAGGGAAAACCAAATTGGATTCTCTTCAGTTAACACCAAAGAAGGACTTAATTGAGGGGCAGCTGGGATGGTTTCACAGTTTCTTTTTACAGGCAATTAAACCCCTTTGTCCAAAAGTGTCACATAAGCTGCACGAGTCCTTTCAGGTCCCTTTCTGACTGTCAGACATTTTTCTTAGGTGGGTTTGCTCATCTCCTGAGTTAGTGAATTCCTCTGTGCTCCTCCATCTTTCCTTCTCATGCCTCTGCAGAGGTTCAAAGAGCAATGGTGTGAATCTGTGAAGCTTCAAGGTATTTGAAATTATAACCCTGAAAAATTTTAGAGCAGACGTGCAAGGAGATTACAGAGAATATGGGGGAGCATGAATGTAAAACATCAGAATTCTTCTGTTTCCTTATCAAAATAAAATTTTTTTATGAATCAACACAAAAAGTGAGTTTTGTACAGTGACATTTCTCTAAAAACGTTATATATCATCACTGAGGGCAGAGTGCCTCAAATTTTTTTCAGATTCTTTTTTCCCTCTTTATTGCATAAAATAAATATATGGGCCTTCCCAACTGAAAATTTTCTCAAACATAATATCAGGGGAGTCTTTCAGAAATATATCATAGTTCTGCAGTGCCTATTACTCTAAAAATGTAAACAAAGTCAACTTGTTAGTTTTGAATTTTGTCAGCTTCTGTTTCGGACATCACTGAGGAAACACAGCTCTCTGTTAAGCGGGCATTTCTTTCTCTGAGGCCATGTTGAAATAAGTGGTAAATAATCTATTTTAATTTAGTTTAGTCTAGTTTTAATTTAATTTTATTGTTTTCTATCTATTTCCCTGGGTTAGATTAAGCCTCTCTGGATGAAATTAGAACTTCTTCCAGAAAGCCTTTTTTGAGTGCTACAAGAGAACCTTAATGGATTCTTAGGGACTGGAATTCCCTGCCTAGAACAACAGAACCCACAAAGATAATGCCCAGAGGGTTTCAAGCTGATCCTTTCCACATTCATCAGGTCCAGATTAACCCCAGCACTGACCCAAGGGGCCTGGAGCAGCAGCCCCATTTTACAAACCCTGCACCACACCAGGCTGTGTCTTTCTCGGTCATAATCACAAAGAAGAAATATGGGAGCCCTGCAAAGACCTTGTAAACCATGTATGGGACAAGCTACAGCAGAATGAGGTGACACATGGGGCACTATGGAGTGGATGGTGGTCTCTGCACACCTGCAGTTCTTGCTGAGTGGCTGAGAAATGGTGATGATGAAATGAAATCTTTTCCTGAAGATCATCATCTAGAGGGTAATCCAGCTTGGGAAGTCAGAGCTCCACTGAAGAATACATTCTTTATGTGGACAAAGACAAGCAGAGTAGCTGGAGGAGCCTAAATAGGAAAGGAAACCTTTCACTGAACCTTTTAAACTACAAAAGGATTTACAGAGAAACAAACCATCACTAAGCAGGAAGCTTGAACTGTGTACTGTGAGCAAATCAAAAGCAGAAAAATATTTTCACAGTGAAAACTATTTAGTAGGTATCTTGCCCTTCAAGTGACTAATACTGATTGCTGTGCTCTACTAACATGTAATTTGCTGGATCAACTCTTGGTTGGCAAAACTGGAGTGAAGGTGGAAAGAATGTTCATGTTCAGCATGTTCAGCAGCTAAAATCTCTCAGAAAATTTAGAAACACAGGATTATTTCTTGTGAAGAAACAGATAAGAACATTGCAAAAATGGACTGAGAGTCCAATATTTTTTTGTATTATAATTTTTAGAATCCAGAAAGAAGGGGTTTTTTGGTAGAGGGGTTTTTTTGGGATCTTTTCTTTTGCTTTTTTTGCCTTTTTTTTATGAGTGGAAATCCTCCCCTAATCCTTTGTGTTAGAAACAGAAAAAGGTGAAGCAAATTTATCAACAAATCTGGTACACAGAAAAAGCCCCACATGTAATTATAATCACTGTTTGATTCCTGAGAGATAAGTGATTCCTTGTCTCTGCCTCTTCTTGTAGTCTTGGCTTCATTAAAAAACATCTGATTGATCACACTGACACATTTAAAATCCATCTCCCCACAGCAGAGATTTGCAGCAGAAGGAGAGGGATTTTCATCTCACACATGATCTCATGTTCTCCAAGCACATCCCACAAAGCAGCCAGCTGGGGGGAAAGGGGAGAACTCAGCATTCCACAGGTTGGGGGTCACTCTCAGCCCCACAGGTACAGCAGGAACGAGAGTCCTG
The DNA here is from genome assembly GCF_028018845.1 of Melospiza georgiana. Taxonomy (NCBI): domain Eukaryota; kingdom Metazoa; phylum Chordata; class Aves; order Passeriformes; family Passerellidae; genus Melospiza; species Melospiza georgiana. Next base: position 110,923,288 of record NC_080431.1, read on the forward strand.
ACCCCCAACCAACACAGCACACCTAGAAATAATAACTGAACTCTGAACTCCAATATCCCACACCAGCTCTATATATGAGATATGGATCAAAAAGATGCCAGTTCCAAGTAGCAGCCAGGAAAATGATTCTGCTTTGGACACTGAAGTTCTAAAAATCTTTAGGAAAGGCCAGACCCTCGCCACTTATCATGGTTATTCTGAATATATACAACCTTTTAAAAAATACTTATTAAGATTCATTCTTTCAGCCCCCTCTGGCAAAAGGCTAAAAATGAGCCAAGCTGGAGGAGAAGTGGGTGGGAGGAACTCATGTGCTGGGAATTGCAGCTGTAGCTTCAGTGGACCTGTGAAGCTGCAGGACCCAGGGAGTGCTTTCACTCAGCCAGAGATGACAGAAAACCAACTCTGTGTGCCCTGGCCTTGTCAGGGTTCCTGACTCTGAGGTTTCTTCAAAGGGTTTTTCTGCCTGGAGTAGCTGTCCCTGTTTCAGTCTGATTCACAACTCCATTGCTACAGCTTTATGCTGATCTAACCCTTCTGAAAATCAATCAGCCAGACTGGCGCCGGTATAAAAGTGGAGTGATGCAGTGGTGAATCAGACCCATGGTTACAAAACACTGTTTGGAGGAGATTACATAACTGGACTGGGAATATTTTTAAGAAATTAATCACTTTTAAAAAAACAAAATAAAACAAAAAAAAAAACAACCCAACAACAGCAACAAAAAAAAGCCTCAACAACCCCAATATGATTATGTTTAAACTTTCCTGATGACAGAATCATAAATATATTGCCTCTTACTTAATCACACACTGACCTGTTTTAGATTCATTAAAAAGTTCAACAAACCCAAAAGATATGAAGTAGTGCTACTCTATCTGGCATTCTCTCTCACTGGAAGGCAATGCTTTGCCTTTGCAGCAAATTTAAGCGGGAGAATCAACACTTTCCTCAGAAAGTCAGGGTACAAAATGCATCAGGAGGAGACTTAGTGCTGAGTTGAGCTTGTCATGAAATAAAGACCCATTTTGTGTCTCTGGGATGGGATCTATTTTGTATGACTGAATTGAAAGCTGATATCCTGCTTCATCTCATCTACTCCATCCTTCTGGCTCTCCCTTGGCAACAGGTGCTGATGACCAGCAGAATTCAATCTGCACCACTCTCTGCTCTCACAAGTAGAAACTGGGGCAGGATTTAGTTCAAATCCTTTTGTTAGGAGAGGGTTTGCTGCCTTATCTGCAGACATGGGAGGGTGTTCATCACATCAGTTGGTACTGCTGAGCAGAAGTCCAGACTAGTCCAGCCTTCTGAAAACCACCAAAAGTTACCAAAGCTCAAAAGCTTTGTGATCTATTCAAATGAGATCATAGAGAGGTGTAATCCTATATTAAGCACAACTAAAATTATTACATCGCAGGTATTTTGGCACAGCATGTGTCAGTGCCCAGCTTTTTTCTTCAGGGTAGGTCTGTCCTCTCACATGTGGGTATCTCAGGACACTGCAACATTCCAACACAGCAATGGTGGTTACTTGGGCCCAATACATCTACTCTGTCTTCAGGTATTACAAGGATTCAGGTTTTTTCTTTCTTTATTTTTTTTGCATTGCAGTATTTAAAGATCTCAGATATCTGTGTGGTTTCAGTATTTGCTGCTTTTTCAAACTGAAATCCTAAATCTGGCTCTCCACAGCCCCCTTTTGCTGTGGCTGTACTTTACCAAAAGCTCATCACCCACATTCAGTCCATCTCACTTCCCAAACTGACAAGAAGGGACAAGTTTTACTTTCCTATTGTCTTGACAATCATTTTTGCAGCTGCATCAGATACTTTTTAGTTATAAATCATGGACCACCCCAAAAGTACTTCTCTTATTAACTCCTTGTGAGTGCCCACAGTCATCTCAGCTGTCTTAACCTACGATGAAGTTGAAGAGAGGGTTTTGTTCTTTTTGCCATAAAAAATCAATTCCCAGCTTTAGGCTTGGAAATGAACATGGAACTCTTGCTCACTGAACCCTTCAATACCACAACTAAGGTGGTTTTGAGGTAACTTGGAAGTAGTAAAAGATTGGTTTAAACTATTAAATTAAGTACTTTCATTTTGCACAGAAAATAGGCATTTCCTGGACTGTACTGCCACAGTGGGTTGCAGAGAGAGATATTTTTATCAAAAATTCAGGGAAGGATTAGACAAATTTATGGACATTAGGTCTGCAAAAAGAAATGAAAAAAGACATGAAAAAGACATCATTGCATTCTGAAATATCCCAAATATAACCATTGTGGATGCTAGAAGAGAACGATGGAACAAAAAGCCTTGTCTTGCTATTTGTTGGAGATAAATTCCTGGGTTAAGTGGACTGTTGATCTGACTCTGAAAGGCATTTTTTCTGTTTTTATAGAACATGTTTACTTTCACCAGTTCCATTTTCCATATGAACACAAACATCATGAACTTTGGACTTATGATCCTTTACCTCAAAAATTTTCAGAATGAAAGCCTGTATTAGCTTTGAATACAGCAGGACTATCTCACTTTCTTTGCTAAACTTCAGCCCAAGAATTTCACTGTAAGCTGGATTTTTTGCTTTTTATCTCATGCACAATATTCAGGCTACAGCTCTACTGCAGTCTGAAAGGGAGTGTGTTTCCCATCCACTTAGCCTTCATACTGTGAATTCTGTTCTCATCTGCAGTTAGTTTTAAAAAGATTTCTTTTCCCTTTCTTTTTATAAATTCCTGCTCTTTGTCCTGTCTGATGTCCACGCTTCTCAAATCCACTGATTTACTAAGAAAGTACTTTAAAAATCAATATATAGTTGTTGCTGCAGAAACTTGCTAAGTTGTTTGTAAAACATCATCTGGGACCAGGCATGGAAAGACAGGGCTTTTGTCAATCATATTCTCTTATTATTGATTGTCCTCAGATCAAAGTAAGTATGTTGTAAGATGTACTGAGATACAAGGTAATTTCCAGCTGCTGGGAGAGGCAGAGTCCCCAAATGCTTGACAGGGAAATGTGAAGGCCAGGAGCTGAAGATGGTCTGGTGGATGGCACACCAGCATGCACAAAGTGGTCTTTCCAAAAATATTTCTGCCATTGCTGATGAATGCATCATTTCACTAGTTCTAAAACTGGCCTCATGTGCTAATAAATACTTGCTTACTTGGAATGCTTGCCTTTCATTCTTGCGGGCCCTAATGATTTTAATTCACTCCCTCGTTTGCCCTTTTCTTCCTTCTCTCTGAATAGACATGGGAGGAGCCCCTGCATATTAATCTTGTTAAGTGTGCTGGAGCTGATGGTCTAAAATCTAAACTGCTTGATTTAGCTGCTAGAGGTAAGTTTCCTCTTTATTTAATCTCTCTCTGGAGATTGATGAACTGCTCTGAAAACACAGCAAGGTCATACCTTTGCATAACAGTGAAAGCAAATTAAATGTGACCTTTCACAGATCTAGTTCATGATTTTTTGTAATTCCTAAATGCCATGGAAAAAAAAATCTCAGAGAAGCATGTTTTGGGGTTTTTGGGTTGCTTTTGTTTTTCTTTTTTTGAGTCATTGAGTTGTTTTTATTACTAAAGGCGTTAAATCTTTCCTTTGTGGTCCATCTGTCACAAGTATCCTGCCACTTGTTGGCTGTGGCTGTCATCCCAGGGTAATAGGCTGCAGCTGGTTTTAATAACTTATAGCTGAAATCCTCAATATGTTAAATCACCAACTGCTTTCATGAGAAAACACTCAAAAAATGCAATCAACACTTACTCATTGTTACAACTAATAATTCAGTATTCACATGCATAGCACTCCATATCAACACGACCAAATTTCAGGTTTGCTTTGAAGGAAAGGAACAAGTGTTTGTTACAAGATCAATTCTAGGATGGCTCATTCTTGAGAATAATTTATCCCATGGTGATAAAATGTGGATATGTACAGAAGTTTACCATGATGTCCAAGCTGAAGCAATAAAAATTTATTGTATCCCTTGCTTCCTCGCCTCTCTTCAAACAAAAAGCATATTTTTTTTCAAGAACCATGAAAGACATTGCTTTAGGGTGAGATCCTGCTTCATTTACTCTATGAGCACTTCTTTATATTCACTCAGTTTCACTGTTTTTGTTCTATAATGGTACTGAAACACTTCTTCATTTTGACTGATTGTAGCAGCAGGGGACAAAATTAAAATCTCTCTTTCATATATGTGTATATATTTACAAGTATACTTGTGTCCATGTATATGGGCATATATCCGTATGTATGGCAATGTGAAAAATCCCAAAGTGGGTAGGAAAAATGTAGGCATAGATGCAGAGTTGGAAGCCACTACACAGAGGTAACTATATAAGTCCCAGTGAGCTTGTAAGACAGAAAAGCCCTTTCATCTTTCTTTTAGCTCTAAATGTAAATAATATGAACAATAGGAGACAACTTGTCCTGCTGTTTACTCTCCCCTCTATCTATAACATTGATGCTCTGCACAAAATCATTCCTCAGTATCTAAATTTCCTTAGATAAAAGAGAGTCATTTTCTTTCATCTCATCCTGTCGTGAGTTAAATCCCTTTGTTCAACCAGGAGAAAATATTCTGTAAGTGCAAATGTATATTTATTATAGGAGTTCTACAAGAAGGCTATTTTATATAAGCAGTGGTACAACAAGCTCACCATTTCCCATCCTTGCCAGTGTGCTGCTCCCTTGGGCTGCAGGCACAGGGGCAGGTGGGTGTTTACTGTGCTGGCAGCTAATAGGCAGAGCCATTATGCAGCTCTCTTGGATGGTTAATGGGGAATATTATCCAAAATTGACCTTGTTTAGACACGGAGTGCCTTTGGCCTCGCTTCAAGGCACTTAACATGAACAAGTATCTGATTATATGGGCTTTTAAAAGACTATTGCTTAAGCAATATCTCACTGCAAGAAGCCCTGGTGTGCACCAGAGTTTTCCTTTCAAAAGGTTGCATGAAGTATAACTTCATGTCATTTAATTCATATTTGTCAGACTGATGAGAATGGAAGCCCAGGAATTTAGACCCGATAAGTGCATTTTAATCTAGTACAGAAAGAGCTGCTCACTGTCTTTGTTTCACATTGTTGCCCAGATTTCTTAGCACACAAGAAAGTTTTACCTTTTTGGCAGACCTGCTGTGCTGAAATTTCAGATTGTGCAATGGTTTGGACAACACCAGAGATGAGACCAGAGGAGCACACAAAAAGGCTGCTCCCTGTCTCAGGTACATTTTGTATCTTTTTCTAGAGGCACAAGAGCCTGCTGTCAACTCTGCATTCTCACAGGGCTCCATTTCTTAGACACAGGAATTACCAAGCAAGCTGTTTGAACAGCTTGTTTCAGGGCTGATATTTAGATATCTAAATAAAGTGGCTGTTCTTAGAAGAGACTCATGACAAAAGAGGAGATGATAATAATTCTAGTATATTATCATTTCACCTGTCTTAACTAAACAAAGCTGTATCAGGGCTGTCAGTAACTGGGACACATTAGGCTGATAGAAGTTATTATTACTTTTAAAAGATAAATATGCAAACAATAGATTAAATTTTCTCTACAGTGTGTGATTATCAGTGATGACAGGTGAGATGGTGCTAAGTATAGTGAATGTACCTGCATTTAGACCATTGATGGAAAAGCAAGAATCTGAATATTCTTTGTAGCTGAGGCAAAGAGAGCAGTGCAAGCCCGAGCTTCTCCTACAGGAATAGTGAATTCACCTCAGAACATAATTACAGTATAAGTCAAAAGCCTGAAAAATGTTTTTCTGGGGGCCAAAATAAAAAGAGAATCTCCTAGACTTTCAGCTTATCAAATGGAGATTGCAGATTTTTTTAGAAATGCATATTAACATGCTTGAATTACTCTATCACAGGGTATATGTATATATAAGGTATATGGTGCCTATGTCCTTTCAGCAGGGTGCTTCACCTGGGATAAGCTGCAAGTCTTAGCTGCCCCATCACTCTTTTCTGTCAGGCATTGCCGTCCCCCTCTATAATGTTTTGGGTTCAGCTTCAACAATATGGGTTTATTTAATTGCACTTTTTCTGTAGCACAGCTTCCTTGGGCTTAGCATGCTCTCCAGAGCATGAATGATCTGGGGTTAATATACCCTCAAGAACCTCTCTTACTCAATTTAAAAGGCCACCATATCTCATTGCAGAAATGGTCACGTCTTCCTAATCATTAACGATTTTTAAAATAATAATTTATTCACCTTTCCAGGCTATTACAACTACAGTTCATAAAGTCTCCAGCTAAAGAGCTAATTCCCATTTCTCTAACCACATGCAGTATTGCACTGCAGGATGGTCAGGATCTAAGAAATAAGAAAAATATTGGGCGGAAGAAATGTCCATCATGTCTGGCACAAGAAGAGCAGATAAATTGTTCAGTCAAAAGACTATGGCAAAACTGATAATTGAAAGTGGACTTTCCAAATCCCAGGCCTGTGCCTCAAACAAAATTGCTGCCTTCTTCCAAAATATCAGTGCTCCATTTCAGTTTTATCTCAGGATTTCCTATCAGAAAGGTAAAGCAGCTTTCACATACTTGTACTGAAAATAAATTTGCCACACAGTAAGGTCAAGTTTTTTAAACCCATTTTTACAGTTTTTATTTTTTCCATCATTATTTTAAAACAATTAAACTGTATGATTACATCAGTAATCAATTAAACACTTGTTAATGGCCCCTCCAATGCCCCTCTACTCATGTGCTGTGCTAAAAGTACAGGCAAGAGAGATATGACACAATGCTACATAGAGACCCAGCAAAGAGCCATCACTCTTGTCTCTACCTGGCATTTAGGAAGGAGTGAAAAAAGGGGGAAATTGTGACTCATTAACTCAACTGTATTTACAACATCACGAGCTCCAGTAGATGAAGAATTGCAATCATTACCCAGGAACCCAACAGCCCATGAAACCAAGAGCCAAGGTTAAACAGGCTATCTAAACAACAGGGCTTTATTGTCTAGTACATCAGATTTGCTCAGAAAACAGGAATACAGTTTGTGTGAATTATGTGTTCATCAAAAGGCAGTTGCTAGCAGAGCATGGGATGCATAACTCCCAGTTCAACCCATTGGGATAAACATCTACTCTGCCTTTTGGGGACAATTTAAATGTCTGCTGAAACACACACTCAGGCACTGGGGAGAGTAAATTATTCCAATTCATTTCACATGTTCCACCAATAGCAATTTTATTTCATTAAGAGTGTGGACAGACCCTAGAGATCTGAAATGAACTTCAGTTAGAGCTCAAGGTGTTCTTCAAAACTTGCACATAAAAAGGGACACAAAACAGAAAGGAATTAAATACAAGGTAGGAATAAAGTTAAAGAAAGAAACAATGCTTTTGACAACAAAAATAACTACATCAGAAAGAATTGTACAGTGTTAGAAAATTGTTACATGCCTATAATATGCATTCTGGAAAAAGGATCAAGGTACCATCGTGCAAGGTGCCACACAGTTTTTTAATAGCCAGTTCCTCCCTGTAGCATTTTTATCTTCATTTGTTCTCTTTTTCTCTCTCCATCTATACCCTAGTCTCTGAGGGCCAGGCTGCCATCTGTCTGATGCTCTGCCCTTGATGGGACTCCTCAGGATAACATGCTTTTAAATGCAAGTTAGTTTGGGAGAAGGAGGTGAGGCCAGGTAACACGTAGCTTCTGCACAGTCAGAAAAAGGCTCCTGTCCTTCCCTGGCTGGGCTGGAAGCTCCAGGCTACCTGGCCAGCCTGGTCCCTCTGTACAAGAATGAATTTCACCCTGAGAGGAGAACTTGGGTACAGGATACACCACTGACAGGCCATGGGGCTGGTCCATCTGTTTGCATTTCTACCTGAAATGTGAAATTTATCATCAGATGGAAAAAAACCTCAGTGCTACAACTTGCTCAAATGAAAACATACACCTGAGCTTAAAAGGAGGAGACAAACTGGGATATTCAGCTGAACCCTGAGTCTCTAAGTCTTGCAGGTCAAGATGAGAGATCTTGGGAAATGTAATTGTGGCTGGTCATTCTCTAGCATCTGTTTCCTATTACTGCCACTGTATTTTCAATATAATTTTTTCTGCTTTCTGCTAGAGAAAAAATAAATCGGTGCCAATGCAGAAGAATTACCATGGATAATTCTTTATTTTTGTGAGTGACGTGATCTAAATAACACCTTAAAAGTAGCTAGAGAAGCAGGAAGCCTCTTACTTTTTGACATGGCAATAGAAGTTTAGATACTTTTAATACAGCATAAATAGCTGACAGAACTCAAATTACCATGACAGATCACAACTGTCTGATCCAGTGGGCTAATGCCAACTTACAGCAGTTTAAAAACTGTGCCAATGATACATGAACTGAATATAGCTCCTTTTTGCAAACCAGGACATAGTTCTACATCTACTTAGTGAGCATACTTATTTTAATATTTAAAAAATTAAGCCACTTCAAATTAGATTTTTTTTATAGGAAAACCCATGACTCGCTAAGAAGCCAGTGTAATGTTCTTGAAATCATGAAAAAAACTTTGATGTGTTGATTCACTGCAAGAACAAAATTACACACTTAAATTGAATTAGTCCAGTCCAGACCTCATGATTCTGAGGATTTCTCTCTCCACAGAGATCGCTAATTGTGAAATTCCTCACAGGCATACCTGTGCTTGACAGGAGAGCAGCCTGATCTGCCAGCCAGTGTTGTTAAGATCAGCTGACAGAACAGTATTCATGTAAAATCATAGGCTCAGAAAGAAATAGCCAAGAATTTAAGCAAACAATAACGTTATAAGCAGCTAGCAATTATCTTCAAGCATTTCAAAGCAAATGAATCACCCTCTCGTGATTTCCCTTGCAAAAGTGCAGGCAAATTGTCATGGTTATTGTGGTTGTTTCTGTAATTGATCTAGTTAAGACTGTAGAGTGGAATGGATAGATGGGTTTAAATCATCTCCCAAGGAGGTCTGATTAACCTTCTGGATTTGTTGAAGCAATTTGGAAGGCTGGAGGCAGCAGGTTTGCCAAGAGGATGCCAAGACAAAGATTTGCTTTGCCTCCGGTTCTTCTTGACACAACCCACAAATGCACTCCATACCAAAGCAATGGAAAATAAACTGATTGGTAATGAACGAGTTAATGCTTTAGGCCTCCTGCAGCAGTGTCCTTCTGTCCTGTTGCTGGGCTTGCAAGGGTTTTTCAGGGTGAGAGAGAGACGAGAATGTTGACTTCATGTTCAGAAGGCTGGATTTATTATTTTATGATATATATTACATTATGACTATGCTAATAGGAATAGAGAGAGAACTTCAGAAGCTTGCTAAGCTAAGAATAGAAAAAGAATGAATAAACAAAGGAGCTCTCTCTGATTCTGTCCCAGAGAGAGCTCGGTCTTTGATTGGCCCTTAATTGTAAACATGCAACATGGGCCAATCACAGGTGCACCTGTTGCATTTCACAGCATCAGATAACCATTGTTTTACACTCCCCTTCTGGGGCCTCAGCTTCCCAGAAGGGGGAAAAATCTCAAAGAAAGGATTTCCATGAAAAGATGTCCGTGACACTGTCCTTCTGCAGTGGGACCTCTCCCAAAAGTCCCCAAGGATGGTGAACACTGAGGAGAACAGGTTCTGTTCCCCATGTTCACAGCCTGGCTTTCTGCCTCCTTAACCAGGAGCTGAAAACTGCATTTGGGAGTCAGGACCAAGCCCCTGTAATTTTGTGTTTTTCAGAAAAGGCTCTAAGAACACCAGGAACAGGAACTGGTATGGGTGCAATTCGCCACTTTTGTATCTTATTTCTCCTGTTTCTACTTAACAGAACTGCAAATAAAGATCTAGATAACTTATACCTACTCAGTATTCCCATGGAGGAATCAGGCGGGAATATTGAGTATTCAGGCCCAAACTCAGTATTCCACCAAGATTTTGCTATGTGGAAAAATGTTTGTTTCTTTATTGCAATGTTTTCCAACATTTTCCTGTGTAGAAAGTCTTCTCCTTAGACTGTGGTACAGGAAAATCCAGATTCTCAGGAATTTTGCTTTCTTTGGTTTTCCTCACTAATTCACAGGGAGCTTTTCAGATATCTATCTTGCCACCTTTTCATAGTTAAGAAGACCACACTTAGAATCTCTTTTTAGGAAGAGTTTTCCATAGCCCCGGTTATCTTCCTCACCTGCTTTGATGCCTGTGTTAGTCTGAATTCAGAGGCATTATGAGCATCCATATGTGCATTTTTATATTCCCATTCTATGCTTAATTTCATTAGTTATGTGCCTATAACTCAGAAAATCTTAACCTGTATTTAATGGTACTTGATTCCTTTTATTAAGGCTCAGTAAAACTCACTTTCCTATGATAATTTTATCAATTCCTGGTTTAGTCTTCTACATATCCTCTTGTGTTCATCAGCTCTTAAGTTTTACCCATGGAATGCTGAAGTTTCTCTTGTGCCCTCAGAGGCTGAAGAACAAAGGAAGGTATTTGTCCCATCTGCTTAAAGAAAATTCAGATGCCTAAAGGACAGTTCAAAATTTCAGAGTTTAATATTCATGTCTTTTTCATGCAGGCAAGAAAGAAAAGTAAATTCTCACCTGGTGGTTCTTAAGGGCAGACCAATAAAATGTCTTGAGCATAATTATTTGCCAACCTGAATAATTTTATCAGATGCATAATGTTCTATCTGATTCCCTTCTTCCAAATTAGTGCATACTTTAAATAGAGAAATTAATATAGAAATAATTATATATCTTGATGGAGGGGTTCTTAACCTTAAATTTTGTTTTAATTTTCTGTTGATTTCCTGTTGCAACTCTTTCAAGGAACTCAGTGGAAGGTTTTTGGATGCTCTAAATAAAGTATTGCCAGTTTTTTTCCCAATTTCAAAAGGGTGATTACAGAACCATAGAATCACAGAATGGCTTGGGTTGCAAGGGGCCTTAAAGATCATCCAGTTCCAACACCTCTGACATGGGCAAGGACACTTCCCACCAGACCAACCTTCAGCTTTCAGGGATGGGGCATCCACAACATCTCTGAAAAATGTATTCCCATGCCTCAACACCCTCACAATAAAGAATGTATTCCTGATAGCTAAGCTAAATCTACCCTTTTTCAGTTTAAAGTGCTATCCCCACATGCCCTTGTTAAAAGTCCTTCTCCAGCTTTTTTGCAGCTTCCCTTTAGGAGCCATGAGGCTGCTGTAAGGTGGATGCATCCAAGCAATCTAAAATGTTAATATTTTAGCCATTACTTAAGAAAAAATCAGAGAAACTAGTTGATTTTAGAGTGACATGGTGATGCTCTTAGATAAAAATGGTTGTTTGCTATTTTGGTAGGGAGGTTTGCTTTTACTGTAATTCTCGTTCAGTCAGACAGAGCAAGCAGTATTTTCAATGAGCAGCCCCACGGTTTGAGCTGTTCAGCGTGTGTGGGATTTGAGGGGAAAAGCAGAAGCTGCAGAATGGAAAATTCTGGAAGGAATGGGATTGCTGTGTGAAGGAATGGGATTGCTGTGGTATGCTAAACCAGATCTGCAACACAGCCATTTCTACAGCCAGTCTGTGGCATGGGAGTGAGCCTGCGAGGGCAAACTGAGTCACTCCACAACAGGTGAAAGAAATACAGCTTGAAAGCTTTGGGAACTTCAGGAGATTGATGTGAACAGCACAGAAATGTGTGTGCAGAAGACTCAACAGCAGTTTCTGAAAAAAATCAGATGGGTAGAATTTTATCTTATTTTCCTTATTGCTTTAATTGAATGGATTATTCTGTTAGCTCAGTTCTAACTCTGTATTGCTGATCAGGAAATCTGAGAGTCTCTTGGCATTTTGTGAGCTATCCATGATGTGTATAATTGGATGAGTAGAATGTAAGTTTTGTTAGTATAGGATTATTAAATTTCATTTTCTTTAGGGTTTGCAAGGGTATAATGTTACAGCACATAGGGAGTTTTGTGTCTCATCACAGCCCCAAACACTCAGCAGGTGCCCCAAGACTCAGAGCACATTCATGTTCAAAGCCTTCAGTCCTACTCTGAGAGTAGCTAGGAATCAAATTTTTTGTGCACTTGATACATTCAGTGGCCATAAACCCAGTAATTAAACTCTTGTATGACTTCATAGTGGTGCCTTTTTTCCACAGAGGGAAGAATTAATAATTTGAAGCTATTTAACACAGTTATTTCAGCTAGTAATTCTAGTACATTAAAAGATACGAAACATAAACCAGTCCCATTATATTCCAGGAGCAGCCAATTCATACAGCAGCTGAAAATGAGACCAAAGCAGATTTTTCTGTCTGACCAACAAAGGCACAGGACACACCGAGTGTGTGCTGGCTGCTGCCACAGCACTGTGCATGGAACAGCAGTACAAAGAGAAAAAAAGGTTACAATGCACATATTTTGGGAGGGCTTGTGCTCCTATTGCAGCACAGACATGTTTGTTCACTGTAAGCTGAATGAGTGGAAAGGCTGACAAAGCTGCATTGCCACGGCAAATTTGCACCAGAGCACCACTGGAACTGAATATTTAGAGTCAGGAGATGGAAGGGGTGAAGCTCCCATTGCTCCAGAGTACAAGATGCCCGAGGCTGAAGATTGACAGTGCCCTCCAATGCCAGTGAAAAAGGCATGAAAATTATTTGTTCACCTTCTTGGTTTGGAATGCTCACCGTGAGCATTTTGGATTCTTATAATCTGTGTATTTCAAACGCCTTCTGATTCTCTCAGGAGCCATATTTAAAATTACAAGGAGACTATAAAAAAAAGTTCAAGCCCAAGCAGTTGCAATTTCCTTTCTTTTAGCAAAACCAAGAGGTGTAGTTGTAGTTATTAATAAAACAAGTAGGATTTGAAGAACTGCTTTCATGTGTACCCTCTGTTCTTGGAGTGCCTGCAAAGGAGAGAGCATCAAGAGGTGTAAAGGAGATAGAATAATCCCAAATTTTCTAAACTGAAAAAAGCTGTCAACACTTAATTGCTTCACATTACAGCACTGAAAGGTGGGCAGGTGGGGCAGGTTGTCACTGCCTGGGTGCAAAGTTGAACTCAGGGTTTGTTGCATTTCTCTTGAGTCACTGAGGGAAACAGAGAGAGGAATTCTTGTCTTACATCTCTGTATTGTCTTGTGAGCCCATGCTTAGGATGAAATAAGAAAGAAAAAGGCACTGCAATTAAATTTGTTTGAGTTGGCAAGCTCTTAAATAGCAAACTCTTGGGGAGGCAAGGAGAAGGTGGCTGCAGAGACAAAAGACTGAATTTCATTAACAGTTACACCTACAACAGTTCTAAAATAATTACCAAAAATGCATTTTTGTTAGAAACAATTATTTAATAGTCCTGGAACAAAATTTGCTACTTAATTGGGAATACTGACAGGTAAAATAGGGAGAAAATATTTCAGCACTGTGACCCTGTACACATATGCCCTCTACTTAAATGCTTCCCAGCCTTCTCTTTAACACAGAGTGGTTATAAGCTAATTTAACACCTATTGCTCAAATTAATATCTGGTCATAAGAGGGCAACATCCAAACCCAGCACAAATCTTTTGGACTGTCCCTACATCCATTTCTGCTCCTGCACATCCTGGATCCTCTGGATGGGTTGGCAATGCTGATCCCATTTGCTGGCAAGACCTGGACCCCCCATTCCTCCCACCCTGCTGCAGTGGATTCTGGTCTGCTGGGAGGCCATGGGGCTTTTGTCAGCCAAACTCATTCACAGCTCATGGTATGGACATTACAAACATCAGAAACCAGGAAAAGGCACCAGTGATACTAAAAGAGTGAGAAAAGACCACACAGGAGGAAAAAAAAAATTGTCTACAAACACAATTCATACTAAAATGCTTAGAATTTTTAAGAGGTGCATAACTACAGCATTTGAGCATGTTAATTGAAATATTTTTTTGATATTAAAAGCATATTTCATCCCTTCTTTAGAATCACAGACTTTGAAATAAATGGTTCTTTTATTATCAAGTTCACTTCACATTATAGCAAATTAACATTCAGTGGTTTAATTACCCATAATATATTCAGTTTAAAAGAAAAGAGCATCCATTTTGCCTAGCACAGCAAATCATAAGTTCTCATAGAAACGGACTGCTTAATGCAGAGAGAATTCATAATTTTCTAGCAGTGAAACCAGTTATCCATGGTAGTAATACAAGAATATTCCTGGCAGTATTGGAGCAGATTAAATGGACCAGATTAAATACACCTGATTCTAGCAATTTCTGTGAAGCACTGAAGAAGCACTGAAGAGAGAAGAGTAGCCCCATTCCTAATCCTTCCACCACAGGGGAAAATCATGCTCATCTATTTCCCTTCTTTCTGTTCACTGAATATTTAGGATGCCTACAGTGTTTCTAGTCCACTTAATTCCTGACTTCAGTTAATTGTAAGGCTCTAGTCATCAAATCTTAATATGCTCAAGACAAAATTAAACTGTGGATGATGTCTCCACAGAATGCCTTTTCTGCCAGTTTTCCTTTGGAAAGAGAGAGGTTTCAAATCCTAATATTAAAAGAACTTCTCAGATTATGAAGGGGGATAAAATGCCCAACAATTAAATCCCCCAGAGACAGAGGCAAATATTATTGTGGGGAAATTTAGTAAAAAACAATTAGTGAGTGATAGAATAGGGCACCGTGGATCCCTGGAAGTGTTTTGTATAAAGACTTGAACATACTGAGGAAGGAAAGCACATATCACAGGGATCCTGACTCTTCCTGTGAATATGATGAAGAGGTCACTTCTTTGCTGCCCCGCAGTGAAATGAAGAAGGAAGATGCTGGGAAGCGCTGTTGCCAAGTTCTCTCTTGGAAACAAAGCATTTCTATCAAACATGTAACTGACCTCAGGTTTACATAGAAGTGTCTGGATTACTTTTGCCGACTTCAAAATGTTGTGGTGTCAGAAAAAAGCACGTTACTAAAATTGTAAACAGAAAATAAAAAAATGAAATGGAAAGTGCTTTTACTTTAAAATAAATAAAAAGGCTTTAAATTAAAACTGGAATTCAGTTCTTCATTGTTTCTTCTGCAGCTAATCATTAAATTCCCAACATATTTCGCATGTACCTCCAGGAAATACTTTATTTAGTTTGAATAGGTTAGGGAGTTACTGGTATGAAACTTATGGAGATGCTTATGCCTTCTTTCTCTGAATTAGTATGGATAAATACACTCCAAGTGACATAAATGTCTTCTCAGGTTTCTCCTGAGACAGGTGAGCTCATGTAGCAAGTGATAGAGAAATTTAATTTATATTTGTTTGCAGTTAAGCACAGCTCCATGCAGAGGCTCAGGTTTCTGTTTCTGTGGTGCTTTGTGTATGTCCCAGTGCCCCTGATTCCTGTGCACTCCTCTACTGCATCCAGAGGGGAACCCACTAAGATGTCCCATGTTTGATGTGATTGACTCTATCAATATTAATTCTTTGTTGTGCCCTATGCTGCATGATAATAGTTATTAATATTCTCCAAGACCCCAGATATTTGTATTCACCGTTTTTCTATTACACTAAAAGTAATATAGTTCTTTATGATACGTTAAATATTAATAGCATTGCTAATATTATTAAAAGAATGAAAATGCATATCCCCTTCAGAATTTATTTATTTGGAAAAAAAATCTGTTTTTGTCCAGAGCTTGTTGGAGGACTTTGGCACAGTGAAAGCCAAAATGCAGTCTTCTTATTCTTCCCTCCAGAGTCCAAAAAACAAACAAGACTCAGTTATTTCAACCGCACTGAACAACCATGTTGAGCTGTACCAGGACAAAATAATTTTGTGCTCATAGGAATTATTATCCAGGCCTACAGTACATACTTATTTTCTCCCTGTAGGCAGATGAGAGGAGTTCAGAAGTGCTGATTTCATTATATCAGTCAAAACAGAGTCCTCACACAAAGAGCTACACAAACACCAGTAAGGTGTCAAGAATTTCCCATACCAATGCCTCTTCTCCCTCTTCATCATGTGCAACAGCTAAACAGAGACAGTTCAAATGATGGAAAAATATTGGGAGAGGGGGAGGGCATTTCAATCAATTTAAATTTTAAAAAAATCCTATTGAAATCTTGAGTTCCAAGATCTATGTCAAAGCAGGTACTAATTATTAAATATATATCATGTATATTGTATCAGATGGAGGTCTGTATGTATGAACCATTTTTTTTTCCCTGGGTTATGTTCAAAATGGAGAGGTCAGTGACTAGAGGAAACCACAGAACATTAAGATCAAATATAAAAAAATAACTAAGTTGTATAGAATCAATTAATACTTTTTGGTTTTTCTACTGTCAAGCAAGTAGTGTCCAAACACAAATATCTAAAAGGGGATAAAGATTTGGACACATGAGAATTACAGCTGGTTCTAAATATCCCACATGTACTACCCAAAAATATATTCTTCAAAATTATATCTAGGAAGTAAGTTTTTGTGACCATGTGAAGCACTAGAGATGTCCTTTCTCATCACAAAGGAGCTCCAAAAGAACTCTGCTTACTGCTCTGCTGGTCAAAAATTAAAATTTTTGCAATTTATGCTTTATAGAAAGATCAAATTCAAGTCTGGTTGTAAAAGGAAAAAGAATTGTATAGGCTCAATAATCATCTTGTTTTATATTCCTAAAAATGGCATAAAATCTTGCATCCTGCACATTTTAAATCTAAATGTTAATGGAGGTGCATTGACGATATTCCCTCAGAAATCACCATCTATAAAACACAATTTAAACAATTCCAAAATATTGTATTAAAACATTTTAAACCTCTTTTCAGGATAATAGGATGATTCAAATAGCTGTCACTGAAGTAAATATAAATCACAGCTTGACTAATCATAAACAAGCATTGATATTAAAAAAATCCCACTTTTTTTCTAAGTGAGCCTTCCAATGCAGTGCTGGGATTTCTTTTTTAATTCTGCACTGAGAGAAGTGCTGGTGGCTTTATCTTTCATTCAAAGCTGAATGGAATCTAAAGGTTATCTTGAACATTCAGGCTTTAAAGGGCCTTATATTTTCCAAATATTTTATTTAGACAAAGACCATGCTTTTCCTGAGTCACAACAGCTGACATGTTGTATTGGAAAGGCACTTCACATTTATAAGGTGACCTTCCAGACAGACACTTGAAATCTGCACAGGTAAGAGTCCACCTGGAGGAGAGTTTTGTTTGCTTGGGTTCCTTGTTTTCCAGAACAAGAATTTATCTATTCTCTCTACTTTTATTTCCTGATTTGTGACTTGATCCCTTGTTAACAGCTGGTTTAAACATCCCCTGCCCAGTAAGAGCTGTGTGTTTATGTCACTGCCAGTGCTGATGTGTGTGTGTGCACACAGAGGGGAAGATGGAGGAGAAAACAGGGAGGGGATAAAACCAGGATACAACATTGTAAAACTTTTACAGTTAAAGGCTCAGCAGAATTCCCATTTCAAACTGCTTCCACCCAGAAGAGCTTCTCTGCTCCTCCCTGCAATGTGATGGATTGTTATAAGCCCATGATTTACTCACAAGGTAGCGTTTAATGCTTTCCACAGAAAATGGGGGAAATTCAGCTAATGGAGTCATTTCTAACAGTTTTATGTGTAAGAAAGGAATACTAGTTAAGAAACTCTGTATAGCAGCAGCCCCCATGCCTTCAGCTGAGAATTACTAATTTGCACATCAGCATTGACTTTGAAAGTCAGTTCACAAGCAGATTTATTACAGGATGTAATCAAACTCTCACTCAGCTGCACGTTCCACCAGTGACATGACATAATCCATTTTCTGTGTGTTAGCAGCAGAGCAAGCTCTTTCTAGTGTTGAAATGTCAGCTGTGCAGCCTGACACATGCTTTGATTGAGTTTGGACATCCTGTTGGGCCACCAGAGAAACTGACTTTTAAAGCGGCGCTTATGAGGAGCCTTTGGTACATTTATCTTTGCAACTGTTCCTTTGTTCTGTTCACACAGCACGCTGCAAAGTGAATTTATTTATCTCAGTTCATAAAGGAAAGCCTACCAAACATGTTTCTATGTAAAGTTTAAAAATAAAATCCGTAATTAGATAAGAATCAAATTAAAACCTGACAAAGGGATGTTCTGCAGCCCGTTCCATTAGACGCCACAAAGGAGCAGAACAGCAGGACAGATCAGAAAAAGATAAAACATGAAGGGACCTGGGAAGAGTAACTGAACAGGGAGAGCTGATTATGAGATGAGACAACGAATTGCAATGGAATAGAAGGACAAGGATTTGAGAAGACATGAAAAGGAAAAAGAAAGACGGAATGGAGACTGGTATCGTTCAAGACACAAAGCTATAAAAAAAGGTGGGGAGGAATTTTTTGAGTTATTACAGTGACAGTTCTGGCCATCTGATTTCCTAAAAGACAAAATAAAGGAGGAGGATGTGATCTACTTGTTAAATCTTAACCATTGTTATGGCTTACTTTGTAAGGGTAACTGTAAATGGCTGAGAATTAAGAACAAATATTTAATTTTACACATTGCATATTGTTGCACTGAAATTTTTCATTAGAAATTTCACTTGTGTATTTATCTTATTCTGGATTAAGATGCAATCAATTTTCTTTTTTTTTTTTTTTCCATGTAGAGACCGTTCAATTATAAAATAATCAGCAACGGGGTTTCTATCATATCAAAAATATCACAAAGAATTCAACATTCAGAACAACACAACTTTCCATGATGTGTAGCAAAAGAATTTGCACCATATTCAAAGGAGATATAGGAGGAATTTGTAGAGGAATTGGACATTCTAGCTTGCAGTATATAAAAACTGGGGCAAAGTTTGTCAGGGTCTCTTTCACAATCTTGTTGAAGTCTTGTTTAGTTTTGGAAAGCCTTTGGGAAGGTTAGCATCTACACTAAGGGGACTCCACAGAACTCTTCTTTTTGCTCTTTGTTTGCATTCCTGAATTCTTTGTTTGCATTTCTGCAGTGTCTTTACAATAATACAGTGGATTTTGAATAAATCCTTTTACTAAACACCTATAACCCGCAAATGCTGCAGCAGGTCAGGCTGGTTTCTGTGGTCATTGAAACATGGGCACAACTGCCACCATCCCAAAGCAGAGCTAAGCATAAACACAATTATCTCTGCTGTTACAAGACTTGCATTGGTAGCTCCATGACCTAGGACTGTGTTTGGTTAGCATATACAACATTTATTCTTGTGGTACGGGAAAAGAATTTCATCTTCTTTCATGGTGATGTCGTTCATTGTATGTCTAAGCATAGTGATTTTCATCCTCAGACAGATATCCAGCCTCCTGTAGGGAGACAGAATTTAACCAAGCCACTGAGTCTGGTAACATGGACTGAAATCTCAAATATTTATGATGAACAACTCTTATTTGAATGCTTAGATGTATTAACCTACTCCAAGGTACTCCAAGGTACTCCAAGAATGAAGAGATATTAATAAATTATTAATCCATTCCAATGACTCTTCCTGTAATTCAAATAAAGAAATCTTTTATCATTTACATTTGTAATGGTTAGAGACAGCTGAAACAAAAGATCATAAAGTGATTGGTATCGGACAGGACCTTGAATGTCTTATATCTTGTTCCAATGCCCCTTCCATGGGCAGGGACACCTTCCACTAGACCAGGTTGCTCAGAGCCTGATCCAAACTTCAGAGCCTGATCTAAAATGAACCCCACTGACTCTCTTGAATAAGTTTACAAGTTATCCTCAGTGCTGAGGAGGTGCTTCCTTAGAATCCCACAGCACAATCCAGTGCCATCAGAAATCCTGCTCAGCAAAGGAGGCTATGAAAGAATACTTCCTCTTGTTTTCTTACAATTATGCGGTGAAAATGAACTTCTAGTTGTCTGTAGGTGTATTGACAGAACTTGTTTTGATTTTAAGCAAACAAGCAGGATCCCCAGATATACTAGGATAAGAGTTTTTGGCTATATTTTAATAAATTAAGGGTTTGATTCTATTTTTTAACTAGTCAAATAAGAGTAAAACTGGCGGCTTGGAAAAATGCTAATGCATAACAAAATTTGGGCTGTATCCCAAGTGACTAAATCCTATCTAATTAATGCTAGTATAAATCCAGTGGAATTATATGGAAATAAAATTACACATTCTTTCTTTGGCCTAATGGACTGCAACATTCAGTCCACATTGTTTAATGTAATAGAATTTACTTTTGATATGCAAAATATTACAACTGCCAGGACTCTCCTGCAGGAAGAAAGGAAGAATCTGAATAGCTGCCAACATGAACTCTGGATGCAGTACATTTTCATCACATAGTCTCAACAAACACTTCTTCCATTAACTTTACTCCTCAATGAGAATAAATCTTTCTCACAGTTTCATCAGATCAGAATAATTCATTCATTTGGAGCAAACATAATGATATTTAATGGGAAGCTTGAACTATTTCTGTCATGGTATATTTTTTGCAAATGTTAAAAAAGAGACAGGTGAGTATATTTTGAATTTTAGCACTGATTGTGCCTGTCTGTTGAAGCACAAACTTACTTCTCGAGCAGGCCATTTCTACATGATCCATGACATATAAAAATAACATAAACTTGAAAGACATCATGTCAGTAGCAAAAAAAAAAAGGAAAAAAAAATCATTATTCAAGGCCATACAGATGTGACAGAACTGATAACATTGTAATTTTTCCCATAGAAAACAACAAAAAAATCACAATCATTCAGATATGTGCAAATATTCCACTATGCTGTCTCTAAAATTCACATGAGCAACACTTAAACCTAAAAGATAATGAACCCAATACCTCAGGCTTGCATATATATTCAGATTAAATTCTATGTTCTACAGCCAAGCTTGCTATTTTACCATTTTAATGATTCAATCATGTGTAATGAACTAATTTGCTACAACATCTCATTGAATTCCTTGCTGATGCGTGTCCGCTGTTGCCCTTTTCTTGCCCCCAAAGAATTTTTAATACAGATCAGGAAAACAAATAAAAATACACACCCAAAATAAAACAGGAAAAGTTATCTCTTTGTCATTGTGTCCTGAAATCAGCATCATCCACTCCTTACAGAAGACCAGAGATGAATGTGGAACTTTGCATCAGCTCCCTTGCTCCAGACTGACACATTCCAGTGATCAGAGCAGTGCTCTTCCAGCTGGAAGGGCATTTTTAAACTGTAGTTGATGTGAAATCTTGGTCATGAGAAAGACACTCAGAAGCTCAAGGTTTCCAAGGAGGTTTGTCAGGGAAACTGCCTGTACAGAGCCAGAGCAGGAGACAACGAACAGGCCTAGGGTTTACAAGTAGGGAAGCATGTGAGTGAAGATAACAGATCTGCATGACTGCTTGGATAAACCACCTTCCATTGTGCAAAAAGTCTGGTTGATTGTACTAGGTGCTAATAAAAATGGATAACTATATGCTGAGGCATCCTTGAAGGCTTTTTTCCCTCCCCAAACATTCTGCCTTTGGTCAATAGGATCTGTTCTTCTGCTAATGCTCTAGATAAGCTACCTGTGTGTTTAGTATTTTAGGGTCCCCAGGATGAGGTGAGAGATGGGTGAATCTGACTCCATGTTCTTAGAAGGCTGATTTATTATTTTATGACATATGTATTATATTATTTTTTGACAATATGTTATATTAAAGAATGCTATACTAAAACTATACTCAAGAAAAAGAAAGGATACAGACAGAAGGCTTAACAAGAATGAATAATAAAAACGTGTGGCTCCTCAGATCCTCAACATGGCTGGCTGTGATTGGCCATTGAGTTAAATCAATTCATGTTTGATAAACAATCTCCAGACCACATTCCAGAGCAGCAAACACAGGAGAAGCTGAGGATTCTCAGCTTCCCAGGAGAAGAAATCCTGGCAAAGAGATTTTTCCAGAAAATATGACAGTGACACCTGTGCAAACCGCGCAATGAAGATATTAAAGTAAGACCCGACTGCTGTGCATTTCAACAACTCAGAAAAATAAAGTGGGTTCACATTAATGAGAACTTTCCATTTATAGGAAAAAAATATAAACACTAAAGAAAAGGAGATGGTTAGATTCCATGACAGACAAGGTGAGAAAATTGATAACACCATGAAGCACTTATATACCCAATTAATGAAATTAACATCCCCTCAGATAACACTCTTTTGTCATGTGAATTATGAGCAGTCTCTTCACATCTATTTTGCTGAAAATAAATTGGTTTTGTGAGGCTTGAAGGTCTAGAGATTTACTATAAAGGTGATCACCACCACTCTGATTACTTTTACTGAACATTAACTATGAGAAGTAATCTTGCAGCTAGTCAGATGCTCTAGCAAGTGCGCAAAGTAAATTCTTATGCAAAATGCATGGTTTTAGGTAAGTCAAACGGGTAATTGTAGATGGAGAAGTGACTACCCAGAAAACCATTTTTTTTCACAAAGATATAAAAATTAATAAATAATCACAACTTATTTTTAATCTTCACCTACCTTATGAGCAGAGCATGGTTTTATTTAGCTGCAAGTGTTATCTATCTTGTCATTGGAGTATCAAAAACAAAGAGTGTATCAGTAGTAGGTGCAGTGATGCTCTGAATGGGGATACAGGTGTGGAAGAAGAAGGAAGTATGTTTTGGTTATGATTCCAAGATACCAGCTGAAGATACCTGGGCACCCTGTGTGTGCTTTGTTCTTAAAAAAGAGCTAACTGGTTTTGGAGCTTAATTTGGCTCCCTCCTCCACAGTGCACAAAGGATTAGTGGGTACTTCTTTTATTAAATACAAAAGACCAATCTAAAAATTAGGATTCTTGATTTTACTAGCCACTGAACAAATACAGAGCTGGGCAGTCTCTGTGCTAAAGGGATTACCTGAAAAATACATTAAATAAAGATTACTGTGTCTTTCTTATTTAAGAAGGTGAAGGAGTTCAGTTCTTCCAGTCATAAAAAAGGAAATAAAAGATCACAGGTTTAACCCTAGATGCCTTGAATATTGCTCTCCTCATTTTTATTGCCAATATTTTTCATTATGTTTGTGGAGGTTATGTTTTCATGAACCTTCCTCTCACCACAGCATCCTCACAGCCAGACACACACAACTCAGTTTTATGCAGAAATTTGCAGAAAATAATGCTTTGTGTGTGAAAAAAGAAACAACTGAAAGCTTAAAAAAAAAAAAAAAAAAAAAAAAAAAACCAAACAACTCTTTCTCTGCAGATATATTTTTTTTACACTGCCCAGTCGTACATATTTCCATATGTGTTAAAAATAAAAAGCATATGAGTTCACCACATGGCATTTCTGCATGGAAGGTTCACCAGGGAAAGGCAGGTCAAGGATTACGACTGTAATGCTGAAATGGACTGAAAGCAAAACTGAAGCATTTGTTACAAAGCTGCACCCTCGGCTCTGTGGCTCTGAGAGCAGCTCACCAGGGGCTATTTCTACACATGAGACATTACAGGAAGCAAAATTAACCATCTGACATTCCTCAAGGTAACTATGAAGAGGAAGAAGTGACCAGAAGGTCTGGCCTTTAGCAATGTACATGAAATCTAGGTGGGAGAGACTTTCCTCACAGGAAAAGAAAGATGCTACTGAACTTATGTATCTAAAACATGAGTGAATTAAAATTCTAAATCTCACATATCACCCATAAAAATATGCCTTTACCAGGCAGATGCAATCTAAGCCCTAGGAAAAAATCCAGTAAGGGTAAAATCTTCAGCTGAGTTGAAGAAAATAAATTTGCTAGCAGGCAGTCAAGAATTTTAACTCTGCCTAAAGACAAAGGTCTGAAAAAATACTCTTTTGCAAGAAAAGGATCCCCTTCCTGTCTTGCACCAATGCTGCCTGCATTAGAAGAAAATGAAGTGAAAATGGCATTCACCGTCAGGGAAGGCACCAATGTGTCATCGTCTCGCTCAGCAGGGATTAATTTATCCAACTTACTCCTTGATGATAAAAAATTTGGAAGCTGCAGATGCTAAAAAACAGAGTTACGATGCTGTCACTGCAGAGAAGTAAACATTTAAATCTCTGGATGCTCAGAGGAAAGCTGCAGAGCAGTGTCCTGGTCGGAACGTGGGACGCTCATTGGCGCGAGCGGCTGCTCGTGCCTGCCTGGATGCTGTGATCAGGAGGGGAACACACACAGACAGGTGAACCTACGCATTCAAACACCTGTGATAGTCTCAGCACCCACGTGGGGCATGGAGCAAGCAGTCTGTGGAGCTCTGGGTCTCAGGAAAGTGAGATTGCTGTTCCCCTGGGAGGTGAAGAGCCTCAAATGGACCATGGCCCTGCTGCCACTGCAAATCTCTGGAGAGGGGAGAAGGGAAGCAGGGTACAAAATGCTCTGAACGCTGACTGCAAATGGGAGGATTTTATTAAAGCTCTTAGTAGTAATCTGTAAAAGAAATGCAATGATGCAGAGAGGCCTTTTTCAATTCAGAAAGAAGGAAGGAAATACGACGCTTAAGAGAATGTGGATTTATGTAGCCCACCACTACTAAAGAGGCAATTTTGAGGCAATTTTGCTTCTGCAGGTTGGCTAATGTGTTTGGTGCTGCCTTATAAAAAAGAAAAGCAAATAAAACCACCAAAGAACAGACTATGTGGAGATAGGTGGAAGAAATTTCAAGTACTGACAATTTCAAGAAATTACATGGGAGTTTCCCTAATGCCCACTCCAATGTAAAACTTTTCCTGCAACTAGCGAGCAATATATTTTAAACATTTCTTCCACAAGTTCATAAGCCCAAAAATAGACAAGACATAGCTGTACTGCTGTGAATTATAATGTTGTGCTTATCCACTTGAATTAACAGCAACACCCCTCCAAAGCAACTTGCACTTCACACAGCTTCAACAACAAAGCTAATAAGGAGAGCACTGCTGATTACAGCCCATGTATAAGAAAAAACATGTGCCCACTACCCAATTTCTCATTGAGAACACGGAGAACAAGCACAATAAAGCTGAAAAAAACAAATTACATTAGAAAAATATGATTTTTTGTGTGTGTGTGTGTGACTGCATACAAAATAAACATATGAGAAAAATTATCCTGGGGAGTAATAGTAGTAACAGTAGTCCCTTCAGTCTGGTTGTAAAGTACAAACCTTTAATCTTTGCAGAAGCACAGGAACTTACTCACTGCATTCCTTCCACTGTGTCTGTGCTGTCGCCATCACCACCAGCTATTCAGACGGCCAGGATCTTCAAACTCTTCATGACTTCTAAGACCTCCTCTTTTAAAATGGGGTTTGGAGACAGAAAAAGTGAAAAAGAGACTGTTCAAGCTGAGCAGACAACACCTTTGCATTTCATGGGGTAAAGTCTAGATTAAAATCCTGCTGGTTGACAGTCTAAAAAAAAGGCCTAGGAGAATTTTGAGTGTCTGAGCTCACACTGCTTGTACATTTGCATAGCATATTCACTGCAAGCTTAGAGATAACAGAAACCAAATGTGTTTTATGTCTGGAGTCAAAATGAATTATGGACTGATAAGAAATAAGCATTTTTTAAAAGAAGAGAAAATACACAATCATGTTATTCATAGATTACAAAGGATTGTCCACAATATCTGTAGGACAACAGAACAACAACTGTTTACAGTTGTGACTTTTGCTCCAGCCTGTCCATACTGATGTGGGGCAGTCAGTGACACGAGTGCAGCACGAGGTGGTTCCACTGCTCTGGTGTACCTCAGAGTGCCACACAGCTGCTGTAGCTATGGTACCATGAATTGCCGGGTAAAAGGGAAGAACAGAACATTTCTGCTTAACAAGCAGAAGTTGTTAGAACCATTAACACCAGTGTCTGATGCAAAGATCTTTCCCACTCTCAGGAGTATTTTAAAACTCACATTTAGAACGGACAAAATGTTGTGCAATGGGACCTCTGTCAGCCAGAACAGTCAGATGGGTCTTTGTAGAGGAAACCAAACCCAAAAATTTTATAAACAGCTTTCTGATTCTGAGGTCTTTGCTCTCTGGTTTGATTTTAGCCAATTCACTGGCTTCTGACTTGCAGCAAAGTCTGTACTCTCCTCTCTTTTTCTTTAGAGATTTCTCTCTCCAGCCCTTCAGAGACCTCAAGTTCCTTTCACTCTTAGCCCCAGAAATTGTCTATCTCCAACCAGGCCCTATCCTCCTGTAGAAGGCTTCTGAGAAACACCCACTGTTTGACTGTCACTGTTCATCACAAATAATTTTAGAAACTAAAGTATTCTGGCTGAGAACCAAAGGGAATGAAAGAAGTTTCCCATGAAATGTTGTCATTTTGGGCAGAAAACATTCCTGCATCAGAAATTCTGTTTAGCACCAGGAGGTTTGATGGACACATTCTGACAAATTCTCATAAGGGTGAGTGTCTTCAGAGAAGAAAATTTCTGTTTTAAGTGAGGTTACTCATTTTACTTGACATTACTAGAGCTGCTTCAGAAAAACAGTATGTCCATCTTTAATGCTAACACACACAAGGAAATTTGAATTGCATGCAAATACTCTTTTCAAGTTTCACAACTACCCAAAAGCAGAAAAGTTAAATGTGACTCAGCTAAACAGGCTGCAAATCATAAGCATGAAGACTGTAAATGAAAAAGGGAAGAATATTGATTTAACCAAGTACTTATCCAACAGATTTGTATGAATTGTTCACTGCAATTGTAGAGCACAACTCAAGGCAGCTCAGCTATTATCCCAGGATCCTGAGGCTTGTCAGAATTTCACCCCTATTAAATAAAAGGAAAAGTCTGAATTTTAAGGCATACATTCATTTTATTGACTGCAGGGCAGACACCTCTGAATCTGGGTCATTATGAAGAAGACAAAATAGAAGTTATGATGCCACGAGGAAGAAAGAAGATTGAGAGGCTGAGTGCTGATCCCTCCTTGAGAAATTCTCATATCCTTCATCCAGCACCTTCTTCATGCACGAACAGTCCAAGGAAGAGTAAAATAAAGCTTGACCCTTCTATAGTCTCTGTTCTCATCTCTAGGCTGTGGACTCCTGTTCCTTTGCCTTGGTTTCAGTGAGGATAGAGTTGATTCTTTTACATTCTCTGGTATGGTGCTATATTTTTTATTTGTGACCAAAGCAGAGTTGATAACACACTGGTGTTTTAGCTGTTGCTGAGCAGCATTTGCACAGCATCAAGGCATTTTCTGCTTCTAAGGCTGCCCTGACAGTGAGCTGGGACTGCACAAGAAATTGGGAGAGGACGCAGAGGGAACAGCTGACCCCAGCTGGCTGAAGGGATATCCTATGCTGCATAACCTTTTTCTCAGAAATAAAAGCTGTCAGGAAGTGTCACAGACAGATTTTATGAAAAATCCTTTCCTTAGGATTTTTTGTCCTGAGAAGCTGAGAGGCATCAGGAACAAAATGTAAACAATGATTATCTGCTGCTGTGGAATGCAACAGGTGCATCTGTGATTGGTCTCATAGAGTTGTTTCTAATTAATGGCCAATCACAGTGAGCTGGCTTGGACTCTCTGTCTGAGACACAAGCTTTTGTAATCATTACATTCTTTTTCTATTCTTAGCCAGCCTTCTGATGAAATCCTTTCTTCTATTCTTTTAGTATAGTTTTAATATAATATATATCATAAAATATTAAATCAAACCTTCTGAAACATGGAGTCAATATTCTCGTCTCTTCCCTCATCCTAAGACCCCTGTGAACACGATCACAATGAAGAAGGAGGAATGGGGATATCTGAAGTTAATGTGTTTGTCTTCCCAAGTCGCTGTTATGCACAAGGGAGTCCTACTTCTCTGCCAACTTTTCTGGCTGCCATTTGAATGTAGTGAATTAATTCCTTATTTTGCTTTGCTTATGCATGCAGCTTTGCTTTACCAATTAAACTGCCTTTATCTCAACCTTGTAATGTCTCACTTTTGCCCTTCAGAATCTCTTCTCTGCTGAGTGGCTGTGGGGGACTTAGCTGCCTACTGGGGTTAAACTGGAGCATCCTTCAAGCTTGTTTATCCTTAGGGTTCAGAAATTTCCCGGCAATGGCAAGCAGAGAGTGCCTGATTATTTCAGCCTTGTTACTAGTTTGCTGTCTTGGGAAGACAGACTACTTATATTGATAATGTCATGCTCAGGAAAATGTAAGTCTGCTTTCCTGGAAAAAGCTTCAATGTCTAGGCTGAAATACGAAAGCTGGGTTTATGCTGCCATCATCAACTTCTTTATAGCAAAGGGAGGATACACAGTTAGTTGTATCTCCTTAAATTTACCTTATTAAGGTTGAACCTTAATAAGGTAAATTTTATGAGAAAATCTCTGTACTCTTGAAGAGCAGATGCAACATTACACTGCAGTGAATACCCTAAGCCACACAGGTGGAATCCCTTCGTGATCCAGGACTTTCTAGAAAGGACTGGACATGCTGACTTCATGTGGCTGCCCAATGTGAGTCATTTACCCATCAGCTTGAATCAGATTTGGTATTACATAGGAGTTAAATACCAAAGTGCCACTGTAGGCTGCATACTCTCTGACACTTAACAAGTGTGAAAATCATATCCCAAGTTCTGGAAGTTATATTTTATAATCAATTGCATGAGTATCCAATATAATACCATTCAATAAAATACCATCAGTGTTTACACTAGGTCTCTTTAGCCCAGAAAATATTTTCAACGTAACCAAAATAGAATCAATTCCATTAATAAACACTATTATTCCCATCAGTGATAAGAGATAAACATGAAGGTGGGTAGAAAGGATAGAATTATAACCTCATCCACTCATTTTTATTGGAAGATCATGTACCTGAAACTTTGTGGTTTTTTACTGCCGAAAATAAAGTGAAACCAAGTATCCATACAACCATCTTGAAATAATTCTTTTCAGTTTGAACGAATAACTATTTAATTAAAATCAACTGCCTGAAAGTAAACCAACTTTAAATAATAAAACAAAAAAGCACAATTCTAAAAGCCGTAAGTAATCTAGGTGCATTCTGTCCTCTGTTCATTCATTAGATCAAAACTAATGACAGTGTTCAGTCTAGGGGCAGTGAGCTGTAAAACAGCACAGTGTTAAAGCTCATATACATCCTGGCAGGGTGTTTGTTTCCCATGCTGGTGCTCCGCAGGCAGGATTGCCTGGGAAAGATGCAGGAAAGATGCAGCCATGGATCCTTGTGGGCACTCTGTCCTTGGGAGCTTCTCAGTGTTGGATTTGTCCTGCTCCCTCGAGACATTCAGGCAGAAGGTTCCCTGTGCCATGGCAGGAATGCAAACCAATTACACAGAGCTGGTGACAGTGGCCTCATAGGAACAAAGCTCTGTCTGTGAGGAGAGCTGTCACTCAGCTCCTGACAGCAAGGAGGTTTCCTGACCAATCTACATCTTTCCAGCCATAACAAGAATAGACACACAGACACACAGACACACACACACACACACACACAAAGTATCTACACATTGTATGGTCAAACATAAATACACACTTATGTATTTAGATACAGATACACAGGCATAGGTACATCCCTCTTTTAATTTTAGAAATGTGAGCCTCTGAAGTCACAGATGCTCTTATGATCTGCATATGGATGTGAGAGGAAGGGAATGGATGGAGAACATCTTATGGCAATTTCAGAAGTTACCCACCCGATTTTCTGTGAAGAATAGTACAGTATTTATGAAATGGGTGGAAAGAGTTGTAAAAAACACAGTCTCAGACCATCTTATTATAGATGGCCACAGGGTGTCTAGACTTTATCAACAATCAATAGTCGTGGTGATAAAGAAGTGAGTCAGTTTTTGAATTGTAACCTTGTTAGACAAGTTTAGTGTGCTGCAGAGTACAGGTCTTTGGCCAGTCCTTCCTTGGGAGCCATTTCTGGTACAATTACAGAACCACAGAATCAGCTATGTTGGAAAAAAAACTTTGAGATCATCAAGTCCAACCTATGACCTAATTGACATTGTCAAACAAAGAGTTTGCATCTCCTCCTCCCCAACAGCCAAGAGCTTCTCCCTCTCGCCTCCAGCTGTGGGTTTTTCATTTAACACTCCAGTGCCTCACCAATGATAAAAAACCCAAATCACCCAGACCACTGAACAGGCGATGATTTTTTTATCCAGGATGTGACCTTCAAGCTGTTAAATTTACAAAGCAAATTTAAGTTTTCTCTTTCAGGTTTACAGTTTCAAATTGCAGGTGGTTATGTGGTGTGTTCCACTCAGGAGCCACACACACCACTAAGAGCTACCAAGGTACCTCCATTTGTACCTAAGTATGAGAACATTCTCTTTGATTTTTATGGGATTAAAGCAAAACAGAGGTGCTTAGGTGAACAGGGATGGAGTCAAATATATACCTAAAATGAGCTGGCGCTTAATTCTTTTTATAAACTCAGGTTAAATGTGGAAACTTTGAATATCTGCATTGTTCCAGAGATATTTCACGGACTGAGAGCTTTCCACTGTTGCTTTACAAGCTGTAATAATTCACAACTTTAGCAAAGTTTGTCAGGCTTAGCTCTATAGAAAGTTAATTTGCCTGGGAGATCATAAAAATGCTTCTGATATGCAAAATCCTCTTTCCCCACATCACTATTGCTAATGCAACTTACCACAACCCAGTGGTTTTTTATATTTACTTTGCAAAATGTACTTTTGATCTGGGTAAATTTCACTGTGGTCAAACATCCATATGGGAACACCTCAGTACCTTTTCTAGCAATAACTTTAGAAAGCCATGTCCAGAGTGACTAATGAGCTGCCTCATTAGAGGAGGGCACTTCATCTCAGAGTCAAGAGCATCAGCATAGAAATGAGGAAGAAGTTGCTGGTATTGGTTGTGGTGGTGATGGGCAGGTCTCCCAGAAAAATAAACTCCATTCTGCACTGTCAGCCCAGCATCTTTTTAAACACTATATTCACTCAAGGAAAAACCTGGCAGGGAGGATTTTTCTATTTTTCCTTGTGAGACATTTCAGGTCTTGGTGTCAACATCTACAAAATTCATATTTCATATATGACAAGATTCATATAAAAATGTCATGCAGTAATGCTTATCATAAACCAAACCCAGACTACATTTAGAGAAAAATATATACAGAAAATTAAGATTTAGTATTGAATGAATCAAAAAAGCTAGCTGAAAGGCACAACTTCAAATTGAACTGGAAGTAACTGGTTTAATTTTTATTCAGCTGAGTTTTTTTACCAATTGCTAAGGCATTGAAAGCCATGAATGTAAACAGTAAGCAAGAATAAAAAAAATTAGCAAGTGAATCTGTTTCTGAAGCAAGCAATATAAAACCAACAAAGCAAAAGCCCAGGTAAACAACTGTTGAAGACATTAAATGTATGGGTCCTATGGCACTGTTGAGTTACTTATGCTCAAAGAGGAATGCAAGTATAATAAGTATATTTTAGCTTCATTTCTGAATTATTGTTATTTTGTGTGCCTTTTATTTTTAACTACATCATAACAATTTTTGTGTAGATAAATTAGAGTCTGAATAGATGTATCCCTGTCTTGCAGGAAATAGCTTTAGGTGCCAAACATTATGAAACATTTTCCAAGCTAGACAGCTTGGTAGGGGACCAAGAACTTCAGTTCTCAGAAATTCTGGGTTTTACTTGCAGGATATCTCTGCAAGTGATGGGAACTCACATATTAAAGGCAATCCTATTTAAAAAAAATCTTTTCACTGCAACGCTGAAGTAATTTAGATTAGGAACCATTTTAAAACTCAAACACTATCTGAATTTATCCAATGATCCATAAATAATCCCATTGCACTTAGAAAAATCAAGAGAGAAAGAGAATGGGAGGAGGAAGCTTGAATACATTCTTAGCTGAAATCAATGCTTGAGAAAAACACAAACCAATATTCAAAGGGTCATGAGCTAAGTATACAAAAATTTACAGACTAGTTACAACAATTGTGCCAAAATCAGCAAGAGCTAAGAAATTACACAATAAAACAAACACGACTAAACAAGACACACATTTTAAAGGCCATATCTATCATCACTTTCTCTTCTTTATTTTATTATCTGTCTCTAATGTTCCTCATTACTTGTTCACCAAAAATATAGCCTTTCCTTTTTTGGTATTGTTAGCTTTCTGGGGAAGAAATGACAATTCTTTGTACCCAGGAAGTCTTTACCAGATGATGTTACCTACTACAAAATTAACACACAACTTAAGAAAAGGGAAAAAAATAACAGTTTTGTTCTAGTCATGTCTCACCACTGGTGTGTCAACTATTCTTGCAGAGGGGGAGTTCTTTCTAGGAGCTTTGTGAAATGAAAGGATTTGTGCAGAAAAGCATTTATTTACTTTGACATTCCTAAGAAGCAGCCTTTGTTGTCCATTCAGTATAAAATTCAGGCGGAGTTTTTCTGGTCATCCTACACAAAATCGGGTTTAGAGCAAGATTTCTTCGTACAAGGTGACAACCGAAACTGTGCTATGCTGTGACAATGAGACAGTGGGTGAAACCCCTTTGGGGCCCCCAGCATGGGAGACCCCTAATAAAGTTCTTTGTGTCAGGAGTGAGACAAGAGCAGGACTTCTTTCAGTTTTCAGGTTGCTGTTTATTTTTCATCTTATCAAAAATTTTGCACATTGTCTACACCAGACTTAGTGCACAAGGAGAAGACAGCAAAAAGGTCAGAAGATGTACAGTTTCAAGGTCTTTTAAAGCCATTTCATCCAATTAATTCCTAAAATGTACTTTATTTCTACTTATCTACCAATACTTAGCCACACGACATCTGCATTGTGACTCTCCCCAACTAATCACCCTGTGCCACCAACACAGCAGAAAACAGAGTAGAAGAAGAAGAGGAAAGAAGAGGAAAGAAGAAAGAAGAAAGAAGAAAGAAGAAGAAAGAAGAAGAAGAAGAAGAAGAAGAAGAAGAAGAAGAAGAAGAAGAAGAAGAAGAAGAAGAAGAAGAAGAAGAAGAAGAAAGAAGACCAGGCAATGCCGAAAATCCTCCATCTTGTCTCCTATCCATCTCCATACTAAAAACCTAAACTAAATTTTTCACTCTGTGATAAAACTACACTACTATGTATTTCACACACTTGTAGATTCTAATTCATCCCAAAGTCTTGGAAGTTTTCTCCATGGACGAAGGTTCACAGCAGTGTTTTCCTGGGAATCAGGACGTCCCAGGACAGGCAGGGGAATATTCCCTGTGCCCTGCCCAAGACACCACTACCTAGACAATGAAACTCGTGCTTCCTGTGTAAACCCATTTCCCATCTATCCAGGGGTCCTGCAGGGATGGCAGTGGCAGCAGATATCCCCAAAGCCGTGTCAAGTGCTGCGAGTACAGCTCGTTATCACACAGCAGTACCACACGCCCCGACACACATTTCTATTCCCACTGTGATTTTAAATGCCTCCTTACAAATAAGCTTCTCAGAGGATTAATACTCGGATTTTTCTGCTATGTAGAACAAGTTCAAATGAGGCAGCCTCAAAAGTCCCTGAAAGTCCTGTGCTCTGGCATTCGTTTGTCAGGCAGGACAAGGAAACCTTAGAGCCCATTCCTGAGTACCAGTGTGGGCATGTTCCTTGTAGTCTGAATAGTGAGGCCAAGAAATCAAAGCCTATGGGATGCTCCAGCCCTCTATCCACTAGTGGGTTTTGTTGAAAATGCCTGTTTGCCTTTCCCTGGGACATTGGTGCTGCTGGTGGAAGATTGAACCAGAGGGGGATACTGAGGTCTGCAAGGTTCAGAGTGCTCACCCTGAAGAGCTCTGAAGCATTTTTCATATTAATATGTCCGGGGAAATCATCTTTGAAAAGTGAAACACATCTTGTTAAACTAAATTTTGACAACAGGATGATAGTCAACATAGAGTGTCACCATCTCCTTTTGAGCTTCCCTTTGGGATGACAAATATTTCCAGGTACTCTTTGTTTGCTTCATTTGTTGTGCATACAGTTATTTGGTCAGGTTACCTCACCATGGGCAGACCTATCATATTAAAACAATTATTTTGTGCTTCAGTTCAGAGATAAATAAGATATATATTTATACAGATACTTGAAAATACTTAAGTGAGTTAGGTGCTAGGCTGTGACTGAAGTTTTGTGCGCTCTGTACATAAAACTAATACCAGGACTCTATGGAGATTCCTGACTTAGAAGTCTTTCAGAATTAAATTTACTGGGCATGCAACTTCTACTCTAAGAATTATATTTTCAAAGCTGTCTATGTAAAGCTGACCAGCACAACAAATGTCTTGAGAAACGCTGTAAGTGTGTTAGTGCTGCTGATTTATAGTAAAGAAAGCATGTGTAAAAATCAAAGGCTCATTACCATCAGCTTCTTGCCAGTTTTTCCCAGGTGCCCTGGTCAATATACAACAAGTTGGGTCAGGCAAATTCTAATTTATTTGAAGGTATCTTTGGCCTTAGCAGTTTGTGAAAAGACAATACCTTGCAGGCCTAACACACTGACCTTGAGTAATGAAGCTGAAGAGATATATTTATATAAATATACAGGCATATATATAATGCATATTTATATAAATATACCTGTATGGCTATATTCATGCAAATGTTGATTTAAAAGAAAGTAGCAATGATCTTTCCTAACTTTTACTTTCACAAACCATTTAATCAATCAATAAACCTGCCAATCTATATCTGCCTCTGTATGGGGAGAGATCAAGACATTTAAGCCAACTAGGAATACACAATTTAGCAGCTGTGGCACTGCAAACCAGCATGTACTCTACAAATTAAAAGAAAACAAGAAAAAAGCATTAGCTAAAGCAAGCAATCTCAGCCTTTTTTCTGGGAGTCTTAATTTAGAAAATCAGCTCAGGAAGAATAATTGTTCCCATTCGTTATTTTGCTTGGATGACTTTTACAGAACTGTTTTTTGCCGTCAATTGGCAAATTCAGTGGAAGAAACCAATTACCCTGTTATTAAAGCACATTTGCAGCAAACAACAGATATTCCATATAAGCTGTGCTTATCCAGCCATTTTTCCTACCAACTCCTAAGGGCACTATGCCCTCATCCCAACGAGCCTTTGCGTCCCTGGTGTTTGATGGCAGGGTGGGTCTCCAGCAGAACCTGGCTCTGCTGCCCCTCGTGTGCCCCACTGGGCTCTGCTCCAGGCCAGGGCACCTCTCTGACTGAAGTGGTGACCTTCTCAGCAGCTTTCCTGCACTGCTCACAGTGTCTCTGCAGCTTCAGCCCAGCCTCTCCCATTTCTTCTGCTGGTGTTATTTTCTGTCAGCATTCCTGTTTCCAGGCTGCTCCTGTTTTCACAGGTGGCTATATAAGAATGTTTGAACTTTTCTTTTGGGCTAATATTTTGCTACTTTTCCCTATTAATGAGGGTTGGGTTTTTATTTCACTTCAGTGTTTAATAAGTTTGTAAGAAAAGCTGACTTGGGAATTGACCTGAGTATAATTTTCAAAGTCAAGTATTTAGAATTAAATTAATTCTGCTTAATTTTTGGCATGTGTGAGTCAGCTAAGTTACTCATGTACAATCCCTCCACACTTAGTGGAAAAGAAATTAATTATCTTTTGGTCTTGCAGCTTCTTCTTCCACTGGTGGTCAAAGTAGTCAAGATTAAAAGAAACCATGAACATCTAAATAGGGAGCTTTGAAAAATAGGGAGTTAAAATCCAAACATGTAGTGCATTCACCTCATTTGTCTTGTTTTCCTTGCAAAATCATATACATTTAATTAAACTCTCAATGGAGTCTTGAAATGCAGGTTGCAGCACAATATTTATTCCTCTCATTTAAAATGAAAAAGTTTGAGCAGATCAATAACCAATGGATTAATGAGTCACTGATGATAATAACAGCAATTTACATCAGCAACACCTATTATAAAGAGCAATCACAAAGTACTTGGGAAGCAAATTAACAAACTATTTCTGCTTAAGTGGTGCCAGAAGCCAACTTCCTTTGGAAGCCAGATGAAGAAGGATAGAAAATAATGACCATTAAAGCAAGTATTGAGATACAGTTGCCACACAATTGTGTAGAAGACACAGTGCCTTGTTCACTTTCACAAGAATGTGAAAAATAGCACAAAATCAGCTGTCTCAGCATGGCTGTTCACTGTTCACATGGCTGCTCACTTCAGGCTGGGCACTGAAGTTTGCCATGTGCCCCAAATGTCACCAAATAAGAGGTGTGCTTGCACACAGTGTGTGTTCCTGATTTGAAAAGTCCTCACATGGAAGATGGGACCAGTCTGTGAACCAGCCTCCATGTCCCATGTCATGCCAAGCCTCACTTGAAAAATGAGCCTTGAAGTCTTCAGGGATGCTTAGTACTGCAAGTGAATAGGCGCACAGCCTTTCCATAATGGTCTAAAATACCAAGAGTTATTTATATTTTCTACCAGAAGCAGCAAAGAAAAAAGACAAATAAGTAAGCACTGGCATTCATTTGAATTTTCTTTCTTTATCATCTGATCATTTTTGGATCACCTTAGCAGATCAGGAGTTTTTCTCTCTATCTGTGAAACCGAAAGTCTCCCTGCTCTGCTCTCTACCTCATTTATGATATGCAGACCATTTATTTCCTACGCACTACATCCAGAATTGAGCTACATTCCTTTGTTATGAAAGCACAGTGCTGATATTCTCCACGTTTGTATTTCTTTTATTTCTGTGAAGGCAAGTGTCACTATGATATTTTCTGTAAAATCCCTTTGCCAGGATTTTTCTCCTGAGAAGCAGAGAAGTCTCAGAAAAGAAATGTAAACAATAATTACCTGATTGCTTGGAATGTAGTTTGGAGGTTGCTTACCAACAGGTGCAGCTTTGATTGGTTCCATGTGAATTGTTTTTAATTAATGACCAATTCCAGCCCAGCTGTGTCAGACTCCCTGGTCAGTCACAGGGTTTTATTATAATTCTTGTCTAGCCTTCTGGTGTCTCCTTTCTCCTTCTTTAGTATAGTTTTAGTATGTAATATCATATCATATATCATATATCATATATCATATATCATAGATCATAGATCATAGATCATAGATCATAGATCATAGATCATAGATCATATATCATATATATTGGCCTTTTGAGAGCTTGGAGTCAATTCTCATTCTCACCTCATCTTGGGACCCACAGCAACACCACAACAGGCAAGCTTCCTAGTTTTTCAGATCCAATATATGTACTGACCTCCTCATTCTGTTTTTTCGGTAAATCTCCCAGTTCCATCCCCCCTCAGCCATGGTCTCAGCACTGCTATGCCTTTGTGCCATGTGAACAATGAAGATTTACACCATAATTTCCTTGTCACTAGCCTGGAAGTGGCACCCCATGACCCCAGCTGCAAGCAGCTGACTATTGGAACCCTGATAAACTCTGTAACACAGCAGTTCTGTGAATGCAGGTGGTATTCCCAAGATTCATTTAAATATCTTTCACACATAAATAAGCATTAGTCATCGCTGCTCATTATAATTGTGAACGTATCCAAGATGCTAAGTTTGGTAACAAGTGATGATCAGAAAGGTAATCATCCACCTTGAATGGAAAACATGGGTACTAAATTCATGTAGGTCTCATGTCCTCTGACAGTCATTGAATTTATATGGCAGCAATCTTTAAGCTAAAATTTGTTTTTAAGTGGCTGAAGGATAAAGAAATGGTCCCCTTACATTTTATTTTCCTATTTCCACTGGAAACATGAAATGTTCTTGTTCATAGTTTCACAGGGAATAAGAAATGCAAGTTCACTTGCATCAAGGAAAAATGCAAGAAAAGAGACAAACACAGTACAAAAACAATGAAGAAAATGTTGTGATATGTGTAAATATTTATATGTATTTCTAGTTTAGGAAAAAAAATAAAAGCAAACAAACAAAATATTTACAAGGAAGCCATAGTTTTTTTCCAGAAACAACATGTCTGGCAAACTGTGGCCTGCAGTGACCATGAGTTTGCATAAAGGTGTGGATGAACTGCAAGGTAACAAACTGTGGTCACTGAAGTTAACAGAAATTTTACCACTGAAACAAACTGAGTTTCATAAATCCTTGTAATGCAATGCAGTTACATGGAAATGTAAGATACTGAGAACGTCTGCATAATTTTTTCTGTAATTCCACAGATCTTCAAGAGAACTGTCTCAGAAAAGATAATCTTTAAAATATAATCCCTTTGGAATTTCACAGGAGTGATTCTTACCTTCAGAATGTATTCACTTACCACCACCAAAGACTTAAATACAAAACAATAATGACAAGATGCCCATAAAAAAATAGCTTAAGGCCTATAACAACATATAAGAAACAACTCTTAATTTCCCCTGTGGTTTTCTGCAATCTTTGACACTACATTTACATTCTGCATAACTCT
The DNA here is from genome assembly GCF_028018845.1 of Melospiza georgiana. NCBI lineage: Eukaryota > Metazoa > Chordata > Aves > Passeriformes > Passerellidae > Melospiza > Melospiza georgiana. The sequence continues at coordinate 110,961,634 of NC_080431.1, forward strand.
CCAATGTGTGCTGGAATCCCAGCACTGCCATATAAAAGTGAAACAGTTCCAAGGGGTTATATTAGGATACTAAGTATCTCAAAGACAAGACATGAGATATTGACAAGTTTAATGAATAATTTTAGAGCATTTTTATTACTTTGTAGTAAAAATATCTGTACAAGATGCAACATCATTATTCTCTTCCTCTACTTGCAAATGATTTTTTCATATGTCTAAAAAAATTCCCTTTTCACTTAAAGGTCTAAAATTCACACTTCTAGTTTGAATCTGAAATGTAATTAAAATGCACACTTCTCTGTTAGAGCTGGATGAAAATAAGAAATTTCTTTTTACTCCCTTTCATAACTTAACATTGCTTTAATTTTTAAAAGGCTTTTTTTTTTTAAAGCAAGAATATTTTAGTTAATAATTTAGTACTCACTTCAATTAGAATAGTTATTAAAACCTTCAATGACGTTACAATTAAAAGTTTGAAAATAGTTCTGTAATTTCGAGCTTGATACAATTTTCTGCTCTGAAAAGAAAGCTAATGCAAAATCACTTTTATAATCTTGGTAGTGTTTCAATATAAGTCTTTAAAATATCAAGGAGGATTCTTATCTGACATTGTGTTTCAACATATCTGAAGATGCTCTGCATACAATGGGTCAGTTTTTCAGTGGCTGCAAACTGATGCAACCCTATTGCCTGAAGGAAAGGCACTTGCTCAGGATCTTGTTCATGACACTCAGCAGAGAAGGGACAGCTTGTCAACACAAGAAAACCTTTGTCTAATTTGTATGTTCTATCTTAATATAATTTGCCATGAGGCCAATCATGTCCCATCACCTCAAAGTTTTAATCCCAGCATCACCTGCCTTAGGTAAATCGGAGAACAGGACCAGATGCAGAGGGGAAGCAGGATTTCCCATGCTCAGCATCCAGGTATGCACATTTTTTCAGGGTAAATGCTGAGAAGTGATGTGATGTTGTTAAGAGGCAAGAGCAGCACTGAACAGACACTTTACAAAAATCTTCTGGATTAGACAAGCAGCCAGGCAGGAGAGAGGCTGGCTTTGAGAGCAGCACAGCAGCTCTGACAGCTTTCAAAAAGCTAATCCCACCACCAGATTCAGAGTGAGCTGTGCTGAATATGTCCGAGGTACTCTTACCAAGGCAAGACAAGAATATTTAATTTATATTGCAGTGTTTAAACAGCTGCATGTACTAATCTAACTTTACTAATACCACTAATAATAGTAGCTACAATAACATACAAACCACACTCAGCCCCTAAGGTTCATTAAAAGGTTGTCTAGTGCTGCCTTTTAGCCCTTTATACCAGTATATTGTTTTACTTTTAATTTAAATCTGCAAGATTTTGCTTGGCCATTTTGGACTGAAATTTCCCATGTCATTGTCTCACACTTCATTTCCCTTTCGTTGGGAGGTCTCAGATAACATTAACTTAGTTATTCCTAAAAATGAGGCTGGGAAAAATTTTATTCTGAACTTTGGAAGGACTGGATGTCTCATCTGTGCTGAAGTTGGATCACAAAGAGGGCAGGGAAGGACTGGTTCTGTACTATGAATGAGAGTTCTCCAAAGGTGCCAGGTTATCAGGTGCCCTATACTTTTAAGAGACTTGAAGGCTAAAATTGTTGACCATTTTCCTAGACAAAGGTTCTCCAGGCTTAAGCTCTGAGGTATTGAATTGGGACTTTCTCTGCAATTTTGGGTCCAGGCTGCTGCCTGTGGGCAGCAGAACTGAGCAGAGGAAGAGTGTCCTCCTCCATTCCTTCAAATCAGTATGAACTCCAAGACCTGTGGTTACTCCCCAGGTCGCAATGCATTCCTCAGCCATGGTTTGACATGAAATAGCTGCAAGAATGGAAAGCAGAGCCAATTTCCTGCCATTCACAGGAAGGAAATCTTTGTGCATGGGACCTATGGGGCCTTTGGCATACTCTGGATTAAAACCCTGTTCTGTACTGACAGCAGAGCTGAGCATTTGTGGGGATCACTGGCAGCCCCAGTGCCTGACACAGCTCCAGTGTCAGAGGAGGGAAAAGGGAGGAGCTGTAAAGGGCAGAGAGAGAAGCTGGAACTGATGGAGACCAAAGCCAATAAAATGGATGAGGAAGGTGTGAGTGACAAACAGGGACTGATACTTGACCTTGTCAGGTTGAAAATTGAACAGAGTGGAGAAGATTGTATCTGTGGTGAATACAAGGAGTTAAGTCCAAGTAGAAAGGAAACTGGAGAGTTCATCACACCACAGATTTTAAATCTTAAAAGATCATTAACTGATACAGTCAGATCTTAACATTAAATGGACAATCAGGGAATGATTCAGTCAAGGAAGAATGGAGAGGTTATCAGAGCAGATTGGTTGACACCACTTCAATCTCCAATGTCCGGGAAGTAAGGTCGATAGCCTGAGAGTGGAAGAGGAGGATGGGAATGGTTGTGTAAGGAGAAGAAGCTTCAGAAAAAGAGAGGGTGGAAGAACAGAAGGAAGGTGAGTGTTAAGGTGGAGGGTACAAGGCAGAGGATATTGTGTCTGGAGTGACCAGAGCAGACGGCAAAAGGCTTTGCAGGTCTGGAGCACGTTGCTGAGTGCAGCTGTCCCACCACGCCTTTCCTTGCCTGGAGATGCCTGCAGGAACTATCAGGGAATGGCTGTAGGCCTTTGCCTGTGCACAGGCAGAGGAGGAAACCCTTCTGCTGCCCCTCTGTGCCCACCTGGTATGCTGGTACCAAAGCACTGAGTGTTCCTGGTGATCAGGGGGCCTCCACAGGTACGGAGTGAGAGCTTCCCCCCGAGATTTCTTTGTAAAGCACATTTAGACTGGGGAAATGCAGGCACCCAAGAGTTAAGGAAAACCACATTTCAGATGTACTCTTCCATACTTGTTAAAACAGCATTCCTGTTCTGCAGCCATGAAGTGGACAAATAAATTTTGTGGGATTTCTCCCTTATTCCTTGTAAAATTGTATTGAAAGAAACGAGCAGGTAATTTCAGGAGAAGCAAGGACATTCTCAAGGAAGAGCTGGCTTTTAGCCCTGCCTGATCCCCACAGTTCTTCTCTGCTGCTAATCAAGTCACTAAACCAACGAGACTTGTCATTATGCTTGATTTTATATGGGTTTAATGCACAGAAATGCTTAACCTTCCCAGATGCAATTGAAGCCTCCAGGTGCTGAGCTTTGAGCAAAAGCTGAAATACAACATGAAATACTCTGCAATATCAATTTCTACAGAGAGACTCATCTAAAAGAAGTATATAAATTCTTAGTCCAATGCCTCTATGTAATAGAAAAATTCAAATAATCTCATGCATATTTTGTGCAAATATAGGGATTGGTTTTTCCTGCAGTTAGATGATGTGGTGATAAACCCTACAGAATTTCACTTTCAGTGCAGTTTGACAGATTTGAAGTAATGGGATATGGAGATATATGGAGAAATGAAGGTATTAAAAAGAAAAAAAATTAAAAAAGGATTGATTAGTTATTCTCTGCCCTGGGTGGTTAAGGGAACAAGTAGGAAAAAGAGTATGCAATTAAAACTTGATCAGCATTCAGGCTTGAAAAAGAGTTAAGCTTGCACTGTTAACCTCAATTATAACACTTCTTAGTTTCTTACCTTACAAACTAAGTAACATTTTCAGGTGTTGTTAGTTTGTGTTGATTACAATATGTGCAAGACTTTTGTGTACCTTGTGGAATTTGCCACATCTGGTCTGCCATTGTCAGGTTTTTCTCCTTTGAAAATAGAACTTCTTTTAAAAAAATCTGTTATGTTGCTTCCTTAGTTTCTCTTTACCCTTCCTAAGATGGAAAAACAGCCCATGCTTAGCTTAATTCAGCATGGCCCCTAAATTCCAGGGCACATATCTGAACATCAGATAAAAGAACAGTAACTTGGCACTTTTCCACTGCATCTTGAAAAAAAAGCCCAAAACAAAATGCTGAAAGCTTAAGCATTTGCAAACCTTTCTGTCCAGCTTTGAAATGAGATTTCCACTTCTTTGGTCGGAAGACAGGAATATAAAGCAGCTAAAGTCCCTGAAACAATAGTTAACCATGTGGTTTCCATGAAACACAATGGAAAATGTGAATTTCAGATGATATATTAAGAGCAGTAGTATTCTTCCCCTGATCAGGATCTGCTGGACCAGGCTGCTCAGAGCCCCATCCAGCCTGGCCCTAAACACTGCCAAGGCTGGGGCATCATCTGGAGTAGGTAAGAATGATTTGCAAAAATTTGAACTGTTACAGAATGAGTTTCAAGCTGCAGCTCTGCAAAAGTGTTTTTGAATGTTCCTCATGCCTTTGCAGAAAACAGCTGCTTCAGGCTTTTTAAGTTTGACCTGACCCAGCATTATGTCCCTCATGGGAAGCCCCTCAGACAGTGGCACTCTGCATAAGCACAAAAGTTTATTTGCATGCACTTCTTTTCAGGAGTGCAGGCTTAATTTAAGGACCACAAAGATGAAAATGAAGCACCATTTTTTGAATTTTAACATTTAATTATACACAAAGGAGACGCTTGGATGCAGAGCAATAGGTACATAACACCATAAATAAAACTTCCACATATTTTTTGCCACAAGTCACAAGCATGAGTTGAGGTTAGATCCTCTTGCTGGATTTTAGAGAAAGGCTGGAGAGTGTTTTGGTAACTGATGAAATCTCTTAAGGAAACGAGAATTTGGTATCTGCAATAAAATCTCTCATTTCACAGCTTCCGTCCAGGGGATCAGGAAGGAATATCTCATATCTTTAAAACATCTTGTACATTTGGTTTCCTCCATTATAGATTTTTTTCAACTTCTTCAGCTCTGCCAAATGCAGGAGCTTGGAAGTGGAGCCCAATGTCTGTGGGAGCTGCAGACATCAACTGCAGAGCCCTTTCTGGATGCTTTCCTCGTGTCCTGCAGCACACAGGGAAACCAGAGAGCTGCTGGTGCAGCCAGGGTTGCTGTGCCTTTCCCGTGGCTGCTCCATGACACAGCTGCCCATTTGACAGCTGGACCAGCACACAAATTTTAACAGATTGTGAACTAAACCCAGGGGCAATAGGCTTGCTCTATCACGACAATGCTTTCTAGATTTTTATTTTCTAACGTATAGCTTTATAAATATTAGATTACTGAATGCTTGCTTTCCCAAGCTCCCTACAGATGCTTTTATTTTCTTTATTTTTTTGTTGCTAACTGAGACTGTCTTGTAAACATATGAAACTGCTCCAATTATGGAATTCATTCCAATTTAATGTCTGGTTTATCATGGACCTATTTATGGATAGGCCAAAAGCTGTTCTGGCAAATTAGCAGGAAATGGGAAAAAGAAATATCAGTATGAGCTTCATAACTGTTGGCACTAACTGTGCCTTACTTATGCTCTACTTTAATGATGTTGTTTTATTTTTCTCAGCAAAAAAGCTGGTATAAGAAGCTTCTAAATTCGTAGAACTATTAAGTTCATGATGAAAATAACATTAAGCTAATGTTCCCTGCTTATTTCTGCAATAGAGTATTGGTGTTATTGCATCATTAAAATGTTTTACTAAGTTTATCAAAGAAATAATGGTAAAACATCATTAGTGCCTGTGGAATCTTCTTCGCCATCTTATAAAAAACCCAAATTACAGCATCATCCCAGCCTGGAAAGCCCACAGCTCCCTTCTACATCGTACATGCATTTTAAAGCAGTAATTCAAGCTACCTGTGTCTTTTAAATAATGGGTGAATAATTTTTCTTCCATGAGACATTTAGAATGCAGTTCTTATCTCTCATTTACTACTGTGTTGGGTACAAGCAATTAAGAATGGCAAACCTACCAGGGGCTAGATAATTTAGCATTGTCTTGCCAGCTGTGGCCAGAACTTGGTCACACACTTTCTGTTGGCTCCCATCAAGATGAAAAATCTTATCCATTTTCTGTTGCATTAATATTAATGCTCACTCTTGTTTAGAAGTGGCTGTGTTTTGCTGAATTTTCTGTTGTACCCACAATGCAGACTAATTGTGCTCAGCTGCTCCCTCCCTGGTTGCTGCCAGCCTGCATGCAGGGTTTGCATTCCATGCAGGGCAGGCAGCAGAGGTGTGGGGGGACCTGTGCCATGCTGTCAGGCTGCATGCAGGGTTTGCATTCCGTGCAGGGCAGGCAGCAGAGATGTGGGGGGACCTGTGCCATGCTGTCAGGCTGCAGTCGTGGCAGGAACCCAGGTCTGGAACCTGCAGAGCTCTCCCAGGATCTGCCCTCTGGATAAGGCCTGCACGGGCATTCTGAACAGATCTGAAAGTGAAAAAAAATAGAAAAAATAAAATATCACTAGCTCAAGACTCGAAACTTCAAAATAGTAAATAAATAAAGTGACCAGTTTTCAAAGCACACGTGGTTAGCTCTCTGCTTTAGGTATTTTGCCCTATACATTCAGAGGTGGGAAACTGCCTTTATGCAGTGTTTAAATGGCTTCCTTTGCTTTTCAGGTGGAAGCTGGCTGCAATGTACACTGTCTTTAGGGAAGGAAGAGTCATTCCCTGATGGCTGGCCAAGAAAAAGGGAAGACAGCAGCTGCAGAGGCAGCTGGAGTTGCCACCCTCACAGATGGAGTGAAAGTGCTGGGCTCTGGCTCAAGCAGGAGGGAATGAATGAAGCCAGAAGGAAGGTAAAAATAGGGAAATAGCAAACCAGATAATGTGTCTTAATAAGATCTGAAGGTTTTCTGCATTTTCCTGTGTAACACAGCCTGGAAGAACTCCAGGCTGTTGAAAAAGGCTGTATGAACCATTGTTGGATAATACTCTTTTCCTGACCCAGAGATGGGGCAACTGAGAAGTGTTTTAAACTTTTATTCCATTTTCAGTCTCATGAGAAGGGTGAGAAAATACAGATGTTATAATTTATGCCATCACAATCAGAAGCCAACTATCTCCTAATTATAATACTCAACTTCTCTCTTCTTTCTTCTATAATCTTGACAAGCATTTCTTGTCCTATCAGCGTTTTGCCACACTATGTTGTAGATGCCTTAAAGCCCATCATCTAAAACTACCCCTGGTGGGTCCTACTACAATGTATCTTTCATAGTTTTATTTCTCTAAAGTATCTAGTCTTATTTGCAAGGGCATCCTTTGAAACTTTTTTCTAGCTCCATTTCTCCCTCAACAATGTCTGTCCTGTTCCATGGCATTTCTAATTCAGCATTTCTTATCTCAAAGTTTGCATACAGATATGGGCCTTCTGCCAGGCCCCGAGAACTCTCTACAAATCCATTTCCTACACACCACGCATTCTGTAGAAAGTGTAGTTTCTCTGTAACAGAGACAGAAAAATCTTTAATTATCCAAACTGGGAGAGGTTGTGGATGCCTTATCCTGGGAAGTGGTAAACCTTGCTAGGCACTAGGCTGAGTTCTAACAGCACAACCTCTGTGCTAGATTAGAGAGAGATCAGTGGCTGTTCTCAGCAAAACAGGAAAACATAAAATTATCTGGTCCCAAGCACATTCTTCTAGCATTCAGTAACTTAAGGCCCCCTGGTCCTACATAAATTGTTCATTTTCCTTGAATCCAAGTTCTGAAAAGATCTAAGCACTACAACAGAATGGAAATTGGAACATCTTTACTTTTCTTATTTTTGTTCTAGAGAAAACTGAAATAGAATGTAATTTAAGCAATTGGTTTTAAGCAGAAATTTGAACTAATAATTTGGGGTAGCTCATTAAGTAGAAGTGGCTATTTGTATATACTCAGATCTTTTCAACAGAAGGAAATAACCCATTATATAAACATCAAAATAAGGACAGTCTTTTCCTTTCTAGACTTTCTTCATACTTTCTTAAAAATGCTGTGAGAAAGCAAATTTCATGCCAAAGAATTTAGGCCTAGTGGTAGTAGGTACAAATGCTTATGTGCTTACGAGAAAGCTGATGAGGGAAAAGGAAAAAAGAGAAATATTAATATACACATGCACACACCAAGAGAATGTGTTTTTGGGGACAGAAAATATTAGACAACAGAAATACAATTTTTGCATCTGAGCATAGCTGGGGTTTAAACATTTAGTCAGGGTTTGAATACAGTTATTTTCTTTCTTAATTAATTTAGTTCTTCTCAAAAAATGTTTCAAACCAAAATCTATACATGGACTCACAGAATGAAATGCATATTGAAGTAAGCCATGAAAATTATATCCTCTTTGTATAAATGATCGATATGAAAAATTGTGTTTGATCGTAATGTTTTTAAATATAAAAAATAATCCATATTTTAAAACTAAAAATGCTAAGTGTTTTGTCTGTCAAAAGAATCTAAAAATTATTACAAAATGGCCATTTTTGGGAACAAGTATACATGGGAGCCAAGTGGTCTCTCAAATGCTTGTGAATTAATTTCACTGAAGGTGAAAATCCATTTCAGAGATCCAGAACCTCACAACTGAGAGTGTTTCTTCTCTATATAAGACTGGACAGATAATATGCATCTTCCAAATACCATCTGCAACAAAACTGTTAACAGATGCCAAGCACTAAATCTTTAGAGCTGGGTGACCCTTGTTAGGAAAAATGTTACACAGACCCGGACCTGTGAAAAAATACACCCTGTGAAGGGACACTGTCTTAAATTCAAGGATTAATTAGTCACCAGCTGATCCCTCCTAACTACTCTCATCAACCTCCAGTTTAATTTATTCCTAGAACTCCTGTTTTTCTGTAGGGTTGATAATGGATATTAGCATTCTAAGTTCCCACAAGAGAGCATTTCTCTTATGGGTTTAGTTCAGTTAGACTCAAATAATTACAATTAGACTGTACAATCCTCAGTCTTTTAAGAAGTCCTAACTTTTGGCCATAACTCTGCATAAAATGGGTGGTGGATGAATGTCAGAGCTCACAAGAATATCCTCTTCCTATTGAGGGAAGCAGAGGTTGACAGATATGTTTGAGCCCTTGCTCCCATATGAAAAATCACATGTTCCAGTGCTTCACTATGTGGGGCTCATTCTCAGATCAGGTCTCCCAGACAGGAAACCTGTCAGGTTTACAGCTTGAGACAGGCAGAAAAGTCAGGCAGCCTGAAGGGAGGCAGCCAAAACCTCCCTTACATCCCCAGAGGTACAAACAGGCTTCAAAATCAGTTTTGAAGAAATAGGTGAACAGGAATTCCAGAGTGTTCCATGTGTTTGAAGGAGAAACAAAAGCTTCTGTGGTTGTCTTTTCCAGACTTGCTCTAATACCAGATCAGAAGCTAATTTTAGACTGTGTTTACTTTAAGTGAAAAACAGTCCCTGGTAAATGAGAAAACAGGGATTTCATTCCCCTGGAATACTAAACCACCAAGCATGACAAAATGCAGCTACAGAGTGACAGTTAGACAGACAGCAGAATCCATGGTATTTACAATTTTGTCAAATGAGTCCCCTTCTGCAAATGTTTTGGCCTTGGCATATTTACATTCCTTGTGCCTGGTGCATTGATATGCCTCATGTAGCACAGCTTCTGCACCCCATCACTGCTGCTCTTCCTGCTTTCCAGTCTGCAGGTTTCCAGCGCTCCTTTGTTTCCTTTCTGAATGCAATACATACTCATTTTACAGTAAATGCCAGTTTACATTAGCTCAGCTGTCCTCATGACATAATTTGAGTTGAAGTTATGCAAATTACTTCTTTCCAGATACCTCTGATTAGCTGTAAAAAACACTCCCTAATTAGTCCAGGGATAATCAGGGAGAAATCACAGTTGATTACATATATTGAATTTGCTTCTCCAGTCTGAGCTGCCTTATTTCCTGCCACAGGACCTGGGAGAATTCCATGGAGTTTGCACCTTCCCTTCCCTTGAAAAACGTTTCAACTACTCCCTCACAGTTCCATCAAATCAAACATTTCTTTTCACAGTGGCTCTAACCAGACAGGAGAGATCCCTGCTGATCTGACGGCCAAAGAGAAACTGGCCAGCCAGGTGCAGTGCAAATCCTGCCCAAAGCTGGAGACACAGGCTGGCAAATCCTACTGGAAATACACAGGTGTCAGAAAGTTTTACAACTGGCAGCAAAGAGAGAGGGCAAAAAAGCAGAACTTCTGATAAAAATGACATTGTCAGCTGATATTAAAGTGACAGTTTTAGAGGTCAGTAATTTATACTGAATTTCCAGTGGAGATTTGCTGGCTTGCCTCACGCTGAACTCTTGTCCCTTCGTGACGGCTCAGTAATTTATCCTAATCCATTTTTCAAATAAACAGGGACAAGTGAACTTCAGAAGGCTCAACATTCAGATTCAATTTGAGTAAACAGATAAACGTTCAAAGGTTTATTCAGAGTTTGCTTTCAATTACCCAATACATCTCAAATCTTTGAGTTGTGAGGGCTGGTAACCTTTTCTGCATGATCCCTAAACTCTTCCCCATATAAAGTGCCTTGACAAGGTGAAGAGTAGGTCATGTGCCTCTTAACAAAACCTCTCTTTTTCAGAAACAGCACCACAGGCTGATATTCTCTGTAAGGAAAGGAGGGGCAATCATTGAGCTTCAGGTCTTTTATTGAGTAACAACTCCAGACACAAATACAGATGAAAAAGACACCAGATTTTGGGTTTAACTCATGTAAGTTCTTGATAATGTTAGGAATTCAGGCTTGAATCTGAAGTTTCTAAAGCATATCTGTCCACAAGGGATGTGATTTGAACTTTGGATTTGTATCTCTTTCAGACAGAGCCTAAAACTTCCCCTAAAGTGAAGTACTTTTTCAAAATTCAAGAAAATTGTAACAGCGCAAGGGTGCAAATGGAGATATTTCAACCTAAAGTTGAAATGGACTATAGATTTGATGAGCTAGAGAGATCAAAAAGGAATTTTCAGCATGAAGCATGAGCAAGAAGAGCAGGATTTTGCCCCTTAATGAACCTTGCAATGCATGAAAGGAGATCTCTGCAAGACAAAAAGAAAGAAACACAGAACTTTCAGTTAGCTCATACTCCCTGAGATCTATGGAATAAAGATATAGGACCAAGTTCTTCCCTGATTTATGACAATGTAAGTCTGAAGCAGTGATTCAAATCTGAATCTTACATAAACCTGATACCAAGATGTTATAATACTACCAGAAAGAGTTGTGATAACTTTTTCTTTTTGAGAAAAAAAAAATGGTGAAGTTTCTTTGGAATACTAGTAGGAATTCTGTTCTTTCAATGAGGAATTGCTTTGTCTCCTTGTTGCTGGGTGATGTTCTGGAGAAACTAAGGCCTGCCCTGAAGATTTCTGTGTTATAAAAGGCAATACAAAGTGTTTAGAATTGCACTATACCCTTCCACACACTGCCTCTGGGTCCTCAGGGTCACTGCTCTGCAGAGAAAAGCAATGGCAAGGACAGAATATGACCATGAAATGGAGTCCATAACAGTATGGAACATAATCATTCTGGGATTCCTTTGTACACTTTTTATTACAACCATGAAACCATGGTAGCATAAATTGAGGTATTCTGTAGATGCTGTTATTTCACATGGAAATAAAGAAAAATCTGAACAGGAAGAGGAATTATCCAAGCAGGTATTTTGTTATTATTTGAGTTAGAATTTAAAGATATATATTAACATTTCAAAATTTTTCACATTTTTTACACTTTTTTTTCCACCTAACCTTTTGTCAACAGCCCTTTTACAGTTTTTAAGACAAAACCATCCCATCAGAACAACCACCACAGCCACACTTTTACCTCTGCTGATTTTCACAGAAGCAGCTGGGACGTAGTCACGGAAGGGGGTGCGGGTCACAAATCATTCCAGACCTGCAGATGCCCTTCTTTTCCATGGCTACATTTCCTGTCAGAACCAGAAGTAAACTTTTATGGTAAATTTCCTCACCTGGCAGGGCACGTGGAGTCATTGACAGTGATGATAAGTGACAGACAGCTTCTGTGTCTTTACTACAATCTAATTGTATGTAATAGCAAACAACACCAAAATTATTGCGTGCTCACACTGTGATGCAGCCAACACTGCAACACTTGCTTTGTGTCCTTTCCTGCCAGAGCCTTCACAATTATTTCTGGTCCATTTCTCTGCTGTGCAGCTCTCCTGTGCTCCTGCCAGAGCTGCTCTTTCTCCTCTGCAGAGCCAAGGCTGAGCTCCCAGACCCTTGTCACCACTCTGCCTTCCTCCCTCTCCTCCCAGGGATGCTGCAGCACATGCATGATCAGTGGAGAGGCTGTTCCAAGGGAAGGAGAAAGGACAGGGGACTTACCCCATACCCATGGGATAAAAGGAGGAAAATATTTCCAAACCCCTTTGGTGTTTCAGAATCTTTCACAAGTTGAAGCCTTTCAGGGACACAGCCCAGTCACACAAGGGAGATAATTGTGGAAGGAAGGTTAGGTGGGTACAAAAACAGCAACAACGACAAAAATCTTATTTCCAGATCTCATTTACTCTTTTCTAAATTCTCCACATGTGGAGGTGCAATGCAGATTTGCATTTGGTATTAGAAATTATTCAAACCGAGCTGTCTCTCAGTGTGAGGTGGAACATTGTGGAGGCTCTGTGAAGTTGTCTCATGTCAGTCCCAGTCACTTGTAGGTGCAGCATGCACAGTCATCCTCCATGGCAATGTTCACCCTTGAAAGAAAGAATCTGTAATTTCTCTATAAAGTCCTAGTGATGCTTATACATCTATACCCTGATAACAAAATAACCTCTACAAGGGATTTTTTACTGTTTTGTTTGCTTTATATGAATGAGTAGAGGGAAGTTTGCTTGTGAATGAATTCATCTCCACGATGCATTTATTGTTAATACAGGATTTCACAAAGGACCCATTTGCAGGCAGATCAAATAGACAAGTTCTGTGGCCTCAGATTTGAACTACACAAAGGAAATCCCACTCTGCCTTTTAAAAGCCACATCTGACCCTATCACAAAGTAATTCATTCTAATGAAATGGACATTTTCACAGCATAGCAATCTTCTTTTATAAAAAAATCCAAGATGCTTTTCCATCCTACCTTATGGAATAAATGGTGAAGTAAATCTAAAACACTTGATATTAAGGCAAGAAATATCAATCTATGACAATGTTTTTCAATGTGATGACTTTATTGCCATTATACTAAAGGTTTGTGACATAGTCATTATTTATGACAAATTTTTAGGGGAAAGAGAAGCATTTGATCATTGCAGTCTTGATTATGTGGAAACTGAACTGCTGCTGAAATATAAAACTGCATGTTAATACTCATTGATGTCAACAGGAAAACTGAAATAGATTTTGGTAATGCAGAATCAGGATTTCAGTGTTGAAGTGTTCATTTTTTTCTCCTGATAGATTGTTAAAGGTACTGCTTTGCATAATATTTGACTGGTTATTGAGTTACCAGGATAGAGATAGGTGCATAAACAATGAGAAAATCCTCACAAGCACAAGTAGCCACCTTCCTCAGCCTGATCCTGCAACACCCATCCATTCAAATGCAAATATTTTCATTTGTTCTTTTATAATTTATGCTTTTATTCTCTTTCAGTGGTAATATAAACAGTACTAAATGATAGCAGCATTACTGGGACCACTTACACTAATAGTCTTGGCATTGGCACACTTTACCCCTAAATAAAAGAAATTGACCAGAATGGCTTATTATTACAAAGTGTGCATATTTTAATGATCACACCTAATTATTTTCTCTTTAGGTCCGAATTGTTCCTGTTGTGTTATCAGCAATATTCATATCCACCAGCTAGTTATGTTTTAAGTGAGTTCCTAAATAGAATTACACCAGTATTCTCATGATTTCATATCAGAGAATAGTCACATAAAATCCAAACTTCTTCCTCTTAAATAAAGCTTATAACTATGTAAAGTGTGTATTGGAGACATTAGTAATCTGCATTTTTTGTTTATTCTTGACTGATGAGTAGGTTGGTTGTAATAAGATGCAGTTAAATCTTTGCATGAGACAATGCAGGATTTGATCAAAAGAAAGAGTAGAGAAAACACTGCTGTCACAAATACTTTGCATGATTTCACTGGAAGAAAGGACAAACTTGGTTTCTTAATTGTGAATTCATCTTTATATAAACATTATTTGTCTGGAGTTCTCCTCAATAATTCCAGTACAGAAATAAGCAAGGGACAGGCCTAGGTGCTGTTGAACTTTGATGATGCCTTCTGATGCTCACAAAAATTGGGATTTTTTTTCTCTGTACCTCACAGTATCTGCTTATAATGTTGGATTTGTTTTGAGCAGCTGACACAAGTTCAGCTTAACCTTACACTCAGATGGAGGGACTGACTTGCCCATGAGACTGAGTTAAATCCATGAGAAACACTGAAATAAAACACGTTCTGTAGAGGCCAACAGGCCTGGTCCATCAAGGCAGGTCAGCCCAAAGTCACTGGACTCATCAGGTGCCTGACTCCATCAAATGCTGAAAGAATATTGAATTATGTGATGTCCTAAGCTATTAGCTAAGCTGCTGAAGGACTAGGAACTCTGGAATTAGAGGTGGCAAATTCAAGAAGGAGGAAATAAAATTCCTCTGCTTGTCTGTAGGAAGAGGAATAGTTTCAGATTGGTGAAAGAGACAAGATGAAAGACATTTAAATAAGACTTTTTCTCTCCAGCATGTCGAAATACACATTAGGGAGCTGCAAAACCAGAGCAATTTCTTTAACAAGATTCATTTTTGAATGAGTTCTGTCAGGGAAATTAAAATAACCTGTGCAGAAATCACAAATTGCTTGAGATTTGGAAAAAAGATTATTTGCTCTCAATCTTTATTTTCTACTTGATGAAATGAGAAACAAATAATTTGAGAGACATTGAAATATTTAATAACAGTAAGATGTTATTAAACATAATTCTGAAGAAATCCTTAAAGAATTCTGGATAAATCTTGCAGTTGACAAAGCTGATCCAAAGATGCTTATTTAGATCATTTGGTAAATTGACTCCAAATAAACAAGCATTTGATACAGCTAAAAGTAGTAATGTTATTGCAGCTGCTGTGGCTTTGTTGTATGAAATGGAGGCAAGGTTTGTAAGAAGACACACTGTTTTTATATTGGATCAATGGATTTAACTGGAAAAGCACTCCAACCACAAATATCATGCACAAAGCCTTCTTTAGCTGAAGGACAGCTCTTAGGAAGAGAATGTTAAAAAAGAGCAAGCTGGAAATGAGACAGAAAAGCTGCCACAGAGCAGACAATATCCCCCAATAATTAGATATGTCACCAGGGACATGAGAGATGCATCCCTTCCTGGTCTGAAATATATGAGTGCCTTAGTGCCTGGGCTTTTCAATATTCAGGCCCATATCTGTCTGATTTTGATCAGTTTCCAGACAGAAATGAAGAGAGCTCACGTGCCCAAGGCTTCTCTTTCTTTTTTTTCTCCTTTTCTGAGTATACATGCTGATCTCAAAAGAGATATTTCTCCTTACAAAACTTGCCTGAAGTTAAGCTAAAAGTGCATTATTGACACAGAGCAGAGCTGAAGGACGTGGGACTTTATCCTGAAAAGCAGCAATTCTGGAAAGGTGCAGGGAGTTGAGGGGTTTTTGTAGCTCAAAGCTGTGACAAGCAGGACTCTGGCACTCCTTGAATGAGGAACAGGAATGTTATCAGGAAGGAGGAAATGGGTACAGTCTCCACAGACAGGGCTGAAGAGGCTCCACTGCTGAGCTGTGTGCAGTTCTGACGTGCTTCAAAGAGAACACTGCAGATTTAGCAGCCTCAGAAATGACTCAAAAAGATTATTGCAGAAATATATCTTGGAATGAAACTGTTTCCTATGGAGAAGGAGGATATGCAATTTTGAAGCAATCTATATGTAGGCTTGACAAAAGAAAACCAGCATTTACCTTAAAAAAATAAACAAAGCACAGTAAGAGTCACTGACTGGCAGTTAAGGCTGGAGAAATTCAGGCTGAAATAAAGGTATAACCTTGAATAGCAGAGCATTAACCATTGGAATCAATGACAAAGACCAAAGAAAAAAAAACATTCTATTGGTTTTATTAAATGTGTGTTTATAAAAAGATATCCTCTACCCTGCAACCACATGCACACAGAAAATAGCATCTCATAATAGCATTTCTTTTGCAGGTTTTAACTCTGAAGGGCACTCAGCAATGAGCAGGAAAAAAAAAAACACACCAAAACAAACAAAATAAAACAGCAGAAACAAACAAAAGAGGAAAGTTCACAGAGTGATGAGTCAGGGAGCTGATGAAGTGAGGCAGGAGGAAGTGGCCACAGCAATCCCTGGCCTCAGGGACGGTGTCAGTGGGCACAGCACCAGGAATGAGCTCGGCCCACTGCGCTGATCATCAGCAGCGGTCAGGACCTTGGGTCACTAACAGCATTCTGCAGGCTCTGACAGAGAATGCAGGGTGGCTCTTCCACACCCATGCTCACAATGGGCATTACAGAGTTATTAAATGTGAGATCTGTCAGGCATTGCTGCATCCTCCCTTATCAGAAAGAATTGGTAAGGATTGACATAGGGGATAGGGACTGAACTATGCAGCCATATGCTTTTCTGCTCCTTGTTACAGCTGTGCAGTTCCATTAGCCCTAAACTAACTCCATTAGTTTTGCTGTGAGTATAACAATTGGTATTAGTCAGGATTCAAGAGAATGAATAATCCAAATTACGTGTTTGAACCTGAGCACCTGTTGACACTCTTTGCTGAATGGGTGTCATACAGATGAAGTTAGGCAGGGAGCAGCCATGGTCAAAAGGAAAGACACAGCCACAAGTCCCTTTCAGATTTTCTCTTCTTTATATAATTTATATAATTTTAGCTAAATTTTAGGAATTGATGGAGACCTGATCTTTCATTTTTTAGCAGATTTGGCTTAAATGTCCTTGCAGTTTACATGCCAAACTCCCCCTCAATGTTGCAATTTCCGCCTCCTCCTCTGCTTGAAATCCAAGAATTTACACTAGAAAAGAAAATCCCAACCCCATTCTTCAGCCCTTCTTTGTTATTTAATCTCAATAGAGCTATTTGCCAAGACCCCTTTTTTCCTTTTCTAGTGTCTCCAGGCCAGCCTTGGTCTTCAGCTTGCAGAGCCTGCTTTGATTTTATGACCAGGAGCTGCTCCAAAGGCATCATTCATTCCAGTGCCTGTCGCCCCTCTTAGACTCAGGAACTTCTTTCCAGCTTCTTTCCTTTCCTGTTTTCTGATGGTGACTTATTCAGGGGAAGAGAGTTTCTCACAAATTTCATAAAGATCTTAGAGATCTTAGACCTTTTGCACTGAAAACTTTATTACTTTTGTTCCTTGCATGGTGACATCTGTCTTTCACATGTGACCTGATATTATGTTTGATTGCAAAATCCTTTTGTATTTAGAAGTAGACTGTCCTTACACTTGGTGAACATTGAAAGCAATGCACTGTAATAAAACATTTTTAAGAAAAACCCACCTCACTGAAGGTTATTTTAGCAATAAAATCCCCCACAATTATTTAAGTATAAGGCCTCATATTTGTTCTCAATTTCAATGATTCCGGACTAAGCCTAAGGCACAATTGAAAGATTTTAGATATTGGGCTGCCCAAAAATTAAGGGTCTGGCCCCAGCAAGATCATTCAAAGAGTGAGTCAGGCATCTTTGCTCTAAGCACTACTAATGGTTCTGAGCTCTAAAGGCTTCCCAAGGATAATGCACAGGGACCGCTGAGAGTTTCATGCCTCAAAAGGATAACAGAGTAATAACACACTGAGCAAGTTGCTGAAAAACCATAGAAGCAGCAAGAGAGGGTGCTGAGCTCTGCCCCTTTGCTGAAGCTCCAAATCCAAGGTTTATCTCTTCATGGGTCCATACACTCACCAAGATTTTGAAGGGGATTCATCAGGGAGAAGGGTAAGCTACCTAGATAAATCTGTGACCTGATTCTTTATCTGCCATCAGCAGATCTTCATCTGCCCTGCTTCCTGTCTAAGTTTCTTTTACAGCAAAGAGGAGTGGATTAGGACTGGGCACAGAAGCAGCCTTTGAAGTCAGCTCCCTCTCCTCACATTCTCAGCCTTCTTTTACAGGTTGTAGGCAGACTCCTAAATCCTCTACAATTTCAGAAATGCCTGTTTCTTACCATTGCTGTGAAATAATCTTTGGAAACTTTTAAGATATCCTATTATCTTCAAGGAAGCCAGCTTGCTTCATTACAGATTTTTGCATCACCCCAGCAGAGACAAACACATTTTTAAGCACTGAGATGGCACAGCTGGGAAAGCCAAATTGATGTCTCTGAATTTTCTATCCTTTGATTATATGAGGAATTGTGATTTTATTCTTCAGGTGCTGTTGTGATAATCATGTCAATAATTCTGGTTAGATGGTTCCTTTTCAAACAAGCATGTGGAAAAATGAACCATTGAACTGAATTGTAAACTATATTTATATTACCATTATGCTAATATAAAATATAAACAAATAGTCCAAAAACTAAGACAATTCAACAAAAATTTGCCTCTTCTACTGGTTTTAAACCAGTAAGAACAATCGAACAGAGCATTAATAATTCCTTCCACAGCAATAATAAATAATGTATCTTCTTCACACCCAAAGTCCATTTTGATACATCCTCCCCATGAAAACAATGCAAGAATAAAAGTCCCACTGGATTCAGCAGCTCTCTTGCCTACCTTCTCTAAAGCGAGAAAATTCCTTGTAGAGAAGGACAGGAAAAAAGTGGATAAAAACAACAGTGAAGCCACCCTAATGTCAAGGTAGCTCATTTGTAATTTCAGAATGAAGACAGATGTATAGCCCTTTGGATAATTTACACAATTTGGGAGACATTGCAATTTTATTTTTCTTTTTGTGCCTAGCAGTACATAAAAACCAGGCCTTAAAGGCCACCTCTTTGAGTGCTGACAGTTCTACAAGTAGATTTTCTTAACATAAAATAGACCTCACTTCAGAGACCTTGTATGGAGTTATACTTTGGAATGATAATCTTCATATTACTTGATCTCTCAGTACTACAGGGAACATGACTCATACTCATTTATTCTTTATACTGACATTGACAGCTGAGAAAAAGTCCATTCATGGCTCATTTGCATAACTCTGATTTTGGATAATAACATTATAAACTGTGATCTACAAAAGTAAATTATTTAATATTTGTACTATAACAACAACAGCTGAAGAATTTAGACCCAATCCATGTTTGAAAGATAAAGAGGGCAAAACCCTTCTTAATCATGCTTTTCTTCAGCTTCAGTTTTCCATACTCCCAATTGTATTCTTTCATCCTAAGGACTTCCTTTTTTTCTATTTTATTAGTGAGTTCACAGAGCTGATATCATATTGTCATATTGTATTATGGTATCTGAATTGAAGTTATGAAGTTTGCTATTTATACAAAAGTAGCATTTATACAAAATATTGATGCACATTGTTTATGTGCTTTCCTCACGTTTTAAAGCATCTCAAAAGAGTAATGTTCCTTAACTTCTGCAGTTTCCTAAACTGCAGAAGGCACTGACACTGAAATTCAGTGGGATATGTATCTCCACAAAACATACATGTCTTAAAATTTTTCTTTGCTATCAATAATAAGGTTGCCATTAATTTTTGCTCTGTATAATCCACAGGAAATCACAGTGCCCAGATTGCCCTTATCTTTGCAGTGAGGTGTGAGCTGTGTACATTGCAGGGATCCTTGGTGTGGGCTCCTTCTCAAAAGCCACCCTGTGCAAAGTTCATCAGATCCATCACAGAAGTCCTGCACAGCCCAAAGCAGAGGAGCTCTGGAGGAGCCCAGGGAACCTGAAGGGAGAATTCAGATGTTTCATCCTTTCAGCCTCCTCAGCAAGACTTGCTCTACCAGCCTTGACATTCTGCTCATAATTCTTTGCAAACCGACCACCTTTAAATCTTTTTATGCTGACAGACATTCCTAATCAAAGAGGCAAGTTTTGTTCCAGAGACCTTATGCAGAGCCCCACAAAGGAATTGTGGCACTTCAATTTCATTTTAGGCTTCATTCATGTACTTAAATCTGAGGGGATTCACAAAAAAAAAAAAAAAAAGCTGCTTTTCTGTTAGAGTTCTTGAGCGTGCACAGGCACCAAAATTTTCAACGCAAACTTAAGTAGGTACTTTTTTAAGTTTTGCTGCTGTGCATGCTGAGATAGGCCACCAAGTTGGCTGAGCTGCATGATTCAGTGCCTAAGGCTGTCAGGAATTCACAGCTTAAGCATCCCTCAACCAAAGTCCCCTGAGTTCTGGTCTGGTAAACTTCACAGTGCACTTAATACATCCTGACAGCATGAAGGTCACACCAAAGCACAGGACCCACAGTTATTTCTATTCAAAAGAAGAGATTATTTCAGGTTCCTTTCCTTTCCAGAACTGCTCAGTCTTTTAAGGAGCTTACCAAAGAAGGGAGCTGTGCTAGTTCAATCATGGTCACTGATACACAATGCAATTTCTGTCCAGGGATTTTGTATTCTTTGGAATTAAAGAAATGAACAGATTCATCCAGTCCTATCTGGCAAAAAGGATAAATTGAAAAATATTCTCCAGTCCAAGTTGTAATTCTATACAAGGCATTTAACTTCCTGGCATTTCTGTAGGACTCAGGTTACCTGTTAGGAAGTCAGGCTAAGGAACATAATTCTCCCCAGGAGGTATATGCCTACCTACATATGTAAATTCCTCAATATGTGACTGTGAACAGGTGTTGATTAAACCATACCTTTAATTGTAGGCTCTATTACACTCATAAGGACAATTCCTAACAGGATTTCTGAACATGAACTGTTATGTCTGTTCCATGAACGGGAACAAAGATTGTGGTTGATATGAAGCCTCAAGGATCCTTTGCTTGCAAGGGGGGTGAGATTGCATGATATTTTTTTTGTGAAATATTGGGTCTGCAGCATTCAAGTCCCATAACACAGAGTCACTCAACTAGATTCAATATCTCCTTCCCAATTGAAGACAAAACATCTATGGAATTAGACTTTGGTGAACTAAATGCAGATCACTGGACTGACCTTACAATGTATAGATATGTGTAATTATTTTCATTGGAAGGACTCTGAAATCCTGATGTGAACAATGACCTGTGAAGTTTATACTTTGCTTCCATCGAATTGCATGGAACCTGTTTTTGCAGTGATGTCTTCTAACCATGCACAACTCTATTAATTCTACCATAGCAGTCAGATATCACTGAATAGTTATGCTTGGAAAACACAAGATTCAGCTCATTTTGCAATCTCAGCTGAGCTGAAATTTTTATTATTTGAAGTTCAGCATACAGAATCATACAGCCTCGCTCTATTAGATGTCATCTGCAATCTACTACTACCTGTTAACAGTTTTAATGCTCTCTCTGAATTTCATCATTTACCTTATGTATTTTTTATTTATTTGGTGGTGCAGCTAACAGTAATTTTCATTTTTATCTGAAACTTTTCCTCAGGATATCTTGTACTGACTTTTCACAGCCTTACTCTGTAAAGCAGATGAGAGTCCTGCTTGCTCCTGCACCCTCTCTACCTTTTAATTTAGCTTTCTCCAGGACAGCATTAACAAAGAGCAAGCAGAGCCACAAAGACTAACAGCTATTAAAAGTTTGTATAACTGTCACTGGTACCATATAGAATAGAAAATAATTTGAAGAAATTCTTTGCCTACTGTCACTATTTTCCCTAGAAAGACAGGATGCTTGTGTAAGATTTTCTTACACGTTGTTTGCACTGACAACAAAGAGTACCAGATATGATTTGCTTTAGAAACTATTGAATGCTGAGTAAAATCCTCTCCCCCTTCCCAGGCTGCAAGTTCTTCAGATGTAGGTCAGGCAGTACACAACAACATCATTCAAACCATTCAGCTTTATTGCTCATAACTCAGCTGCTTGTTCATCAGCCAGTCCTTTGTTGTCTGCAAACTTATCTGAGGTCTACAGGAAAAAAAAAATCATATTTTTTCCAGGATATAACGACAGTACCGCATTCATGCTTTCTGGTTTTTTGAGACTTCACTTTCTAGCTTTTTACACCGCATTTTAGGAGGTTGGTGAGAACTGGGACATCACAGAAATCATATTCTTAAATTTGCATAATAAACCTGCATGTAAGTAATTTTAATCCCCAGGTATGCAGTGGGACCTGGCTAAAGGATTTAAGAAGCTGCAGCTTTTAAAATGTCATCCACATACTTATTCCATATATATACAGTCTTTGGATTTGCCCTTTTGCTGCTAGTAACCTGATTTTATTTGTCAAATGTTAGTCCAGTGTACATTTTTTTAAATATACCAACCAAATTAAAATGGAAAATATAAGGCTTCACAATAATGAAGTTCAATGACTTCAGCAGTCATTCTTAACACAGTGTCTCTCTTTCTCTAAGGAGTGTGGGAGCTGGAGGGACTCCTGAATGTTCCCCATATATTCCAAACACAGACTGTTAAATCTCACTTGTATAGAAATCACACGGGGGGAAAAAATGTAAAAATCCACAGAGAGTACAAAGATTTATTTACTATGAAGTAAGGCTTCATCTTCCTAAGTTTTTGGCTTAAGAAAGATATCTTGCTGTCTGGAGAGTGGCAGATCAGTGAAGAAATTGTTGCTATTTTATTGTTTTCTGCCTTCCTCTGGTTAATAATAAGTATCTTGATCTTCTGGTATATGGTGTAATGTACAATTATTTTTTATAAGAGCCATAAAGACTGTTTCATGTATCACACCTTTATTTTAAAAATGAAAGAAAAAATAAAAAGGGAGAAATAGAAGAAACTAATTGGAAGGGGCAGTTTGCAAAGTGACTGGGAGATGCCCAGAAACTGAATCTCCAAAAGTTGCCCAACTGGTCCCAGGTCTTTATACAAAGGGCTATCCCAGGTGTTGTCTCTGCTCTGTTGTGGGGATAGGTGAAGTTTGGGGGATTATCATTCTTTTTTCATTCTGCCTGAGCTCCTGAAAAAAAAAATGAATAAACAGATTTTAAGAAATTTAGTTTCTTCTACTACAATTTCAATGCAGACTTCTTTGGTTTAGTGCTGCTTAATTCAGTGATTGAGGATTAGCCGATTTCAAACAGGAGTACTGCTGGCCCACAAAGTGCTGCTGAATTCTCTTGCAGGAAGTCACATGCAGTGACTGAAAAAACAATTTAAATGGCCTTATTTCCTCCAGCAGTTCTACACAGTGAAGGCCTCTTGAAAAAAAAAAAAAAAAAAAAAAAAAAAAAAAAAAAAAAAAACACTATAAAATCAGCTGTCAAGCTGCTGGTGTTTATCATGGGTGACCACAATAATGAGTGGTCTGGAAACAGGACAGAGAGCTCACAGTCCAACTGATTGTACATCTTTTCCCTGGGGGCTCACTGGAAGGTCCTTTTGCTGTTTTCTGTTCTGCTGGAGCAGTGCACATAAACAAGGGGTGGGGGGATTTCTGTGACTGTGCCTTTGGAGAAATCCTTCTGCAGTCACGTGGTGCAATTGCAGGCAGTTAAACTGAGTTTGGGGCAGCATTATTGTACCATTGTGCCATCAGCAGTCAAACCCCATACCTAGGTCTGCATTCTGCTTCAATTTATCAATTACCTTCAAAAATGCTTATATTAACTCTGCTCTGCTTCTCCACTATCATCAGGTGGAAGGACATTCACTGTTTGATGTAGAGAAGGTCTTTTTTCCACCAAATAGGAGTATTTCCCCACTCCCAAAGGCAGCTGTTATCATAGCTTTCAGCAGAGGATCTGCCCGGTAAGGAGGAAAAGCATGGTCAGGAAAAATGATGGAAGTGATGGGAATCAGAGGGGCTGCAGGGAGGGTCATGTTACAAAACTGACACGAGGTACAAGGAGGCTCAGGGAAGGTTTCCAGGAGGCAAAAAAAGCTGTGATAAGCAGCTGCTCACATAGGTCACCCTTGCTGACACAGTCTGAATAACGATCGTCAAGACAAGAACATGTGTGAGAATGTGTGTAAATCGACATTCCAAACTACCTAAAAGAACATTTAGTCTAACACTTTTAATGCTATTAAAAGGAAAACAATCATAGTCAGATTACATAGTAGCCAAGTAATGTGCTGGCCAGCAGCTTCTCCTGATGCAGGGGATGGTGCCAATGTGTGTGAGCACACACACGCGTGTGGTTGTGACTTTTAGACATTGGCTCTGGAAAGGTATTTAAAAATGTGCAGGTGTATATCAACATTTGTATGCATCTAGAACTATTGAACTTGATCTTGAATGTATAGTTCCTGACCTGTCATTAACAAATCAATAAATCACTTTGATCATAATTTGTTTTAAACTATGTGAACTGGGATTTTTTCCCTGAGACAGAGGGTGGGACTGGCAGCGGATGTGAGAGACATAGAAGATGAACTGAATAGAGAGCAAGGACAGGTTTGGCAAGAAAACCGAGAAAAGAATCAGAAAAGACAAGGCATACTGGAGGGAGGAGGTAGATAAAAGGTAAAATGTGTTTGGAGGTGATGTGAAAGGTTGTGCAACCTTTTTACTCAGTCCGAAATAAAATCTTTGATTCCCAAAACTCATACCTGCTGTTTAAGGAAACATGAATTTCATCCCATTTTGGTGTTGGTCCAGGAGGAACATCCCGCTGCTGCTGTCCTTTATTAGTTAATTCATGGAGAAGAGAAGCAAACACTGAAGGTCTTGGTTCTGTTTGTGCATGAAGTAGGTGACAAGACCACACACACTGATTTGGTTTTGCTTCTACCGCAGCCACACACCATTTTCTCTCAAAAGAATATGATCATGACTGTGAGGCTACCAAAAATTAGAAATGGACGGGATCCAGGTTAGCAGTATGACCTTAATTTGGCCACCTTTTTCATATGGAATGTTGTTTTTAATTACAGGATCACACATTCAGTTCTCTCAAGAATACTCCTACTTAGTGCATCAAAAGGACTTAATTAGCAGCTGTTCAATATTTTCCTTGGCCTCATTGTTCAATATGTTGCCCTGGGTGTAATTTAAAAAAAGAAAACACTGCTCAAGCCCTGCTCTGAAAACAAAATTATTAATTTCCTCTGGGGCTTTTCTATGATGCTCATCACCCCAGAATCTGAGTGCTTTGCAGACAATTAATCCATCATTGTAAAAACCAAGTGAAATTTGAAAGCATTATCTCCATTTAGGGAATAGAGAGCTGAGATATAGGCAACCCACAGATACTGGGTGTCCAATGTGAAATACTTCAGGCTGTTAAAATGGTACTTTAGCATTACAGAAGATCTTACATAGTGATGGATTAGTTCTCATGGACTTTGCCAGCAACTGAACCTTTCAACATTTTGCAGAGCAGACCTACAGGTACAGACCAGGCAGTCAAAGATGAAGAACATATCAGAGTCTCAAATCATTGCATACTGAGTTCTCAGAAGGGACAGGTATAGAACTAATTTTCTCAGGAAAAAAGTCACATTTCTGTTCCTGCTGTTCCCTGCCTCAGCCACTATCCATCTGTCACCTCTGAAATGAACAAGGAAAAGGGATTTATTTAAAAAAATCCCATTCTTTCACTTCATTATTGAGGCATCTGTGTGTTAGCTGAGGCCAAAGTCCTGTAGAGGAAATATTAAGTGATCTTTGGTTAATTTTTTTTTGTAATATTGAGACATGGGGTGACAGGTTTACATAAGGGCTGGGGGTACAAGCTAGATGGAGGTGTTCTGCCATTTCCAAAATTTAGATATTTTAATAATATTTCCTATATAAATTCATGTATAAATGAGTGTATGGCCACTTACATATGCAATATAAAGTAGAAGCTTTTTGATTTATCAACACTGAAAAATATGAAATGTAACCAGGAAAAAGTCACTACCAACTGCTCACTCTTTGGAGAGAGAGAAAAGCTTTTGAGCATTTTGTATTTGATAAGCAGTAATATGCAAAGCTAAAGATCCATTTTCTATTGCTTTCAGGCACAATCAATCTTGAGCAGCCTGGATGCGCAGCTCCTCTGGATTACAGAAGTGACAGAAAAATATGAAAGCTCCACAAATTTCTTGCTAAGGATCTCTCTGCTATTCCAGCTGTGTACTCACTAAGAAGATCAGCAAACTTTCTAGCCTGGAATTTGATTAAATTAGTCTCCACATATATACAAGAAAAAAAAAACAATTTCTGTTTCTAGCTAAGCAATATAAATCTGCTCAGTTTTACTATATCTTCTCAGTAATTGTTAAAACAATAATTAAGGACTGTAAAGAAGTTACCCCCATAATGTAGTGTATAGGTCCCTTAAGATAATTAAGATAATATTTTTCAGTATCTGTCTTTTCCCAGGATGTCTCCTGTGTTGACAGCCCTCAGTTTATTCATCCTTTGATACAGGAATTTCTTCTCCAAGGTCTGTAGCAGAGATCTAATGTGCTTTCTTGATCCAATGACCTAACCCAGTTAATTAATTTGTCAGCAATGAATTTAATATCCCTTTATTGGAACAATCTTTAATGGGAATGGAGACAGCTATGAAGAGACTCTGTTCTCAGGCCTTTAGAGAAATTTGTAGCACTGAGGGGGCAGGAATCACTAAACATGCAACCTGTCTGTCTGGTCTAGCCGAGATAGACATACACATTTCCTCGCATACTGAACTACGTGAAGAACCGCGTGTACTTTATTTACAATAATTTCCCAATGCCTATCAACTATGTTACACAGTCTGTCTCTACTCTAAACCAATCCAGAAGTGCCACCATCACAGCAGAAGATGGAGGACCAGAAGAAGGAGAAGGACAGAACATGCCCAGATTCCTCCATCTTGCTTCTTGAACCCCCATTCCAAATCCTCAAAATTCTACATTTTCACCCTATGACAAATTAACCATCATTCTACCCAAACTCTTGTGGCTTGTAAATCTTCACACAAAGCTGGTAATATTTTCCATGGGTTAAAATCGAAGGCACAGGTGTCTTTGACTCCGTGCCAAGGTCTCTGAGCCCCCTGCCAGGGTCTCAAATTATCCAGGGCAGCCAGAGGAATGTCCTGGGTCCTGACAAACATCAGCCTGAAAAACCCTGCAGTGGTTGAAATGTTTATTCTCAAATAAAGGAGTGACTCTGACACTGAGGCACCACAATAAATAATGTAATTGCCAAAATTGCCATTTTTACACCATGTCTAGGCCAAGCCAGCAGCTGAACCCTGGAACTGCCCTGTTAAAGGCAGCACTTCAGACAGCCCTTGCAGCACTTCAACATTTAATTGCTTCTTATAACACCAACCATAACACAGATTTCAGAATTTTGGTCTTTTCTGATGCAAATTACCCAATGACCTGAAACAGTTATGGAAGAAATTAAGCAAATAATTTAACTGAAGGCTTCCAAACTATTGTCCATACTTTGGATTTTCATCAAAATTGACGTCTTTGCACAAAATTTCAGAATGTTTTTTGCTTGCTTCCTAAGAATAGTTAATTAAAAAATCTGCTTATGGGTATAGGAATTAAGATTTATTAATAAAACAGCATTATTTTGCTAGTTGTTTTCCTTATTTAGAATTCTTAAATTCTTTTACTTCAGTTGTTACTTTGTCCTTTTTTCCTTGCTGTCACAACAGTGCAGGTCATGTACTTGTCTTAGGCACTCAATAGAACAGCTTAAAATATCTACTAGCTATAATTAATTTTTAAGAAAATGTGTGATGCCTTTTTGTCATTTCTTCAATTAATTATTCACCACTGTTACTAAATAAAAAGCACTTGGTGCATTTGCTTGTTTCTCATTCCATTTTGACCCGACGCTGAGGTGTCTCAGTTGACTAAAAGAAGGGCAATCCTCTAAGAAAGGCATTAATCTGGTTGATAAGACATTAGAGCATAATTCTGTGCTCTGCCACCAACACTTTGTGTGTTCTGGTGCTGGTCATTTATTGTTCAATGTGATGGCTCCAAGATGAGGATGAAAACCCTCTCCAGCTCTCTGCTCCCGCTGGAAATACAAACCCTGAACGTCCCTGCATGGAGACATCAGCAGCGCTGCTGGGATCCTGTCCTGCTGTCCCCTGCATGTGCAGCCACCAGGGCAGTGTTTACAGTTCTGGTTAATAGCTGCTGTTGTGACTCACAAGTGTGTCACTCAGGCACAACAGCGGGTGCAGGAATGTTGGAAAGGGTATGGAGAGGATAAATTGTAGGAATCACTGTTTACCAAGAGCAGACAAACTGCAAAGCCCCTTTTCTTTTTCTGAGATGCTGCCAAGCGGGGTGTACTAACACACTTCCAGAACTATTTAGCATCTCCTGTTTCTGCTGAAGGTGAGAGAACTGTGGCTGCTGACCAACCTCCCCAATATATACTATTTTATTAAACCTTCCTTATAGCTCGTCCACTTTTCCACGTGTTGGTAAATCTTTTGGAAACAGGGACACAAGGAAGGTTTTCTAGCCTTGTGCTACCACAGTATTGGATCAAGTATCTAATAAATTAATTCAGTAGCAAATGTCCATAAATACACAGATTTCCCACACAGCTTGATTCTCTCAAAAATTACCTCTGCAAGGGACCCAGATACATTTGCAAATAGTCTGAACATAAGTTTTGCAAAGTGTATTTTTGAAAGAGTGTAAGTTACCAAGAGCCCTAAATGTATTTTTGGCTAGTGAATTGGAGAGCTAAAGTTAAATCTCAGTCTCTCAGAAGGACCTAGGAGTCACAATCACATAAGCATAACTTAAAATTTATCCTTTTTATTATTACAAATTGTTGCTGCTTCCAGGGTAATTAATCCCCTCTTTAGCCAGAAATACCAAGCACTCCAGCTAGCTCAAAGTGATCCAGCAGCTGTTCTTAGGCACTTTCTACTCATCAGCAAAACATATGACTGAGCCTTAAAAATATTGCTGGAGATACTGTCCCAGAATTCTATTATATCTGGATTCCATTTATCCAGGAACTTCTTACATGTTGTCTTATATATCAAGAGTTCTATTGTCATTATATTGCAAGGATTCCATATTGCCAGAGTTTGGCATCTCCTCTAAGCACTGACTGTTCCTAGTCCTCACAGCAGCCATCTGACTCTAGTCCCCACCAATCCACTCTTTTATAACACTGTTCTTATTGGCTACAGGTGTGGCTTGTTAAGATCAGGCCTGCTTCTAATCTTTTGTAATTAGTCCAGCTGCAACTTTTTGGGGAATAAGATTACATTCTATACCACCTTCATTTACCCATCCTGTATCCCCCTACACTTACGTGCATCTAAAAACTGACCAGAGGGCCAACAGCAGGTATAGGGTTGGTCATTGAATTACAGAACCTCTATGCATGCTTGGGAAAAAATAAAAAGCCAAACAAACAAAACAAACCAACAAAACCAGACTGGAGAGTTGTTTCTTGAATATGTGCGTCCATAAATTTCTGAAACTGATTCTGGCAGTAACCCTGGCTGTGGTGGGCTGGCCCTGGCTAGCCAAGTTTCACCAACCTGCTCAATCTCTCTGGTATGATGTGAAGAAAACAGAATGAAATTGAGAAGATATGTACACCAAGCTAATGACAGTTTAACAGGGAAAGCAAAAGTTGCACACACAAGCAAAGAAATTGAATTAATTCAATGTTTCCCATTGGCAGGAAGATGTTTATCCACTTGCTGGAAAGTTCAGCTTTAGCACATCCAAAAGGGAAGAAGAACAACTTTTTTCTTCACCCTTTTCCCTGGGCTTTTCTTGTAGAGCATGAGATCATCTGGTATGGAATATCCCTTTGTCAATTTGGGTCGAGTGCTCCGGCTGCGTCCCCTCCAAACCCCTCACCCGGCCCCAGCCTGTGCAGTGGCTGTGCACAAGGAGAGCAGGGCAGAGACAGAGACAGAGCCTTGATGCTGTGCCAGCACAGTCTGACAGCAGCCAAAGCCTTGCTGTGGCACCAGCCCTGCTCTGGCCAAAGCACAGCACCCATGGGCTGCCATGAGCAAAGTTCACTCCAGCCCAGCCAGACCCAGCACCCCACAAAAGGCCTGAGAAACCCCCTCTAACAAGGCAAGACATTGAAGCCTGAATCATACTGAAAGAGTTGTTTGCTATTCCCTTTTGGTTTGAAGACCTTTATAAATGTCAAATTTTGTTTGTAGGGACTAACCCTGCGTGTTGTGTTGTGTCTGTATAAGTTGGACTGCTCTGTTCCCTCCTGTGGTACACTGAGATGTTTCTGTTAGATAAAACTGAGATGTTTCTGTTGGATAAAAGTGAGATCTGAAAGTCCCATGCAGAAAGGAACTGTCTGTATTGGAAGGAGTAAATTAGTAAAATATATAAGTTTGCTACTGGTTCTGTCATTAGTATGTCTTATTTTACTGACCATAGAAATAAATTTTATTGGCCATAGAAATAAATTGAAACACCATTTGTTGTTATTTTTTTTTCTGACTTAATCGATACTCATTTAATGCAAAATATCCTGATTTCTGAAAAATATACCATTTCCAAGAATGCTAAAGATAGGAAAATACTGCATTCTCCAGCTGAATAAAGAGAAACACATTTTTCAAGGTGCAGTAGATGAGTCAGAACAAAAAGTAGTGTGAGAAGCTTATACCTGCATCTCTGTGGGTAGGACCATAGTGCAAGGGTGCTTTAAATTGCTGCTGGTCTGCAATCTAAAGCCTCGATAACAGGAAGAAGATTCTGATAATGAGAAAATTAAAGCTTTAAAGAAAATTGGGAGATGATCTTTTCATTGACATGACAAAGACCCTTCTTTAGATCTTCTTTGCAAGTGTAGGGGAAAGAACTAAGCAATAATTTCTCTACCCTTTATCTGGATTGTTAGGATAAGAACAATTTAATGAGCATATAGGATTGAGAGTTTTATTTTGAATCCTATTTTGTCAAACTAGACACAGGGCAGAAGGTTCTAGGGCTCAGCTCTATGTCACTGCAATGAAAACCTTACTAAAAAATGAACACTAATTACCTATTTCAGATGCTGACATTAAAAGCATTTAAAGAATGGAATTTTTTTAAAAAACTCTGCAAAAATAATTTAAAGTGCCTTCTTAACCTTTTCTTCCAAACTAAATGTTACTAGTTCTTCAGTTGATTGCCATGTAGTAAACAACTAAATGACAACTACTGAGGGTGTGTGCTGACATGCACTAAAGCTATCCTAGGATATCAGTGCTAAAGTACAGCAACAACCAACCCAAAGAGACATGCAGAAGGTCCAAGGAGAGGAAAATCCAGCATATTGCATAGAGAGGGAAGATTCCAGAACTAGTGTAGGAAGCAGCTATCAAAACCTTAAAAAAAATAAAATCCCGTTTGTAACTGAGAAGGAATCTTGGCTGCTTGCTCATTTGGGGATCCACTGGCAAAAAGGGGAAGTATTCAATTTCCTACACCACTGTCCTCACACTTATAAAATAAGTTGCGGATTCCAGCCAATGAACTCATGCTTATATTTCATATTTAGGAGCGATTTCATGTGTAGGAAAAATCCCTCATGGGATTCCCAGGATCCTGAGAGCTGACTGTAACCAGGAGCAGAACAAGCTGACCTGGGCTGTGTCCTACTCCACTTTCAAATACATGAAGCTCGGAAGAAATGATAGGACCATAATCCCTATGGTCCCAACGTTCCTCTATAGATTACCCTCCGCATTTATCTGTGTCAGAGTCTATCCCAGCACTATTCCAGGCACTTAAGTATAGTTTAGAAGGACTCAGACCTAAGTCCTGAGCATAATATATAAATATATGTATCCCCTGCGGGAATGCACCTGCAGAGCCATTTCAGAAGCCTGGCTTTCCCTGTTCAGCAGACCTCATGGTGCAATGCAGAGAAAATCCCAAGCTCCCCCAGCCTGGGGCAGGGTGCCAGCCAGGGATGCAGCTCCCTGTCGCTGGGGGAGAGGCCAGGAGAGGCAGACCCAGCCTGCTGCTGCTCTGCCATGTCACTGTGGGGCTGGGGATAGGAACTGAGCTGGCACAGCCCTGGCTCACAGGCACGAGAGCTCCAGACCGAGCTGGAAGGGGAACAGAGCAGCTTTGTACAGCTGAAAAGAGATGGAAAGGCATCGTTTAAGGATCAGCATATAACCAGCTCTGAAAAAGAGAGCTGAGAGAGGAATATTACAAGTAGGGCAAGGATCAGGGGCACTATTGCTTTCATGTACATACTCTCACGCTGTTAATAAACTATCAAGAGAAGACAGGCACTAGAGCGCAGCAGAAAATAAAAGCCATAAGGAGAACATTATTTTTAATATACATGTCTGCCAATCAAATACTGTCCTGATAGTTTCAAAAGGTGACCTGGTTGCTTGGCCATTAGCACAGCAGAGTGCCTTGTGGGGAAAATGAATCCAAGTCCAGTTGTTGAATATAATAGAAACTTGGCAGGGGAGATCTAATAATGACTGTAACTGTGCTAGGAAAAACAAGGGAGAAAAGCATACAGTCTTCCAGTCCATTTTGGAAGACCAGATTATTTTATGTGCTTAAAAAAATGAGTGCAGGGATCATGTTTGTGAATTAGGACAAAAGACTATTGAGACAAATAGCTAAAAGAAGTATTGATGGGATCTTAGTATCGTCCAATTTTGCTATAGCTCAAAGCATCTAATATCAGTATGTGCCTTTATTTTACCCATTTATTGAACCCTTTGCACTGCTACTCCATGACTGCAAAGCTCCTAGGTACATCAGGCTAAAACAAATGTGTCACACAATCAAAATTAGGATTAAAATTGCCTTGCACAGTCTACATGCAAAAGATTTAGGGCACTTTCTGATTTTAACCAAGTTGTGCCATAAAGTCTTTCTTTTTATATGGCACATTAATAACATGATAACATTAAGAGCTGATGAAGAACACTGCCCTATATACCAGAATAATGCCTGCATTAATTACATAAGGAAAAAAATTAATTTCGAAATAAAGGCTTCTCAAACTGAACTTTATCTTCAAGAGGTTTGTGGTTGGAATATCTTGCTAATAGGTTAGGAAAACTTTTTTTGCCATGATTACTTTTCCTAAGTCCTCATTCAGGATTTAACTCCTATATCTTGACTGGAAAAAAAGACTTTATAATTAATTTCTGATAAGGAAACACCATATGCTGGTGTTACTGATGAAAAGTACAGAAAGCACATTAAAAGTTATTTGCTGCTCAGTTTTATGTAATGAACTTAATTCAGCTGTTGAATTGAATTTATGGTCTAAATAATATTCCCCAACTAAATTAAAGACCCCTGCATATCAAAAGAAATAGGAACAGTAAAATAAACCAAGTTTTGCTGTATTGGCTACATGGGAAAAATGATCCTAAATATATATATATATATTTAAAACATCTTTCCTTTTGCTTTCCCGCTTAATGACCCTAGAAGTTTTACTAATGAAAATAGATTATGTATCAACCCATATTGTTTGGACAGTGCCACGCAGTTGAAGTTCTTGGCAGGTAGAGAATTATTTTTATAGACAAGATGTTAAATTCAATTGGGACTGGGTTTGGTATAACAGGACAATTGCATGAAACTGTGCAACTCTTACTGCTATCTCTATCACTTTTCTCAAGTTTAAAACCCACTGAGTTTTTGTGACAAAGTTTTGAGGCAGCTTTGTGTGAACTGGAATGAAAACCAACACAGAAATACTACAGAAAACCTAGAATCTGAAATATAAATCTCTTAGGCTATTTCAGTTTCCAAGCTCCAGAAGGAAAAAAATAAATTAAATATATATATATATATATTCATATCTATTAAACTGTTAAACCACACAGGCATCTGGATTTTAACTTCTAGCACAGCAGTAGAGAACAGAGATTTTAGGAAGGCAGAGAGGCAGTTTAACCTTTATGAGCACAAGGCAGTACTTTGTAGGTAAAACAGAGCTGACAGATTTCCTGGCACAGTTATGGTTAGCTATGCATCACCTACCATTCAAACTGACAGAAAAAAATTATTCAAATTTAGTGAGGGGTTTGGGGTGTTCAGTTTTTGTTAGGTTTCTTTTGTGGTTTTTTTTGGTTGGGTGTTTGGTGGGTTGGTTGTCGTTGTTTGGTTTATATTGTGGGTGTTTTTTTGCTTTGTTCAGTTTTGTTATTAGTATCTAGACTGATCCCGGGGGCCATCAGGAGCTCTTTAATGCTGCACCACTTGCTCCACAAAACATCAGTCTTTCCTGCTTCAGGTCATCACTGCTCAGCACAGGGTTTATAGCAAGGGCTTGATAAACACTTCAAGAGTATCATAAGCAAGATAAACATTACAGGACCTACCATATTGCAAACTAAAAAACCAAATTCCTCCTCTTTATTTTATTCTGTCAGTGTGGTTTAGAAATTAGATCATTGAGAAATCCAAAAACCATGCAAAAGAGATGGGGAGCTGTACATGCACTAGCACCAGTAATGCCCTGTCAGTGGTGCAGATCTAATTTCAGTGCCAGCCTGAGTTGTTACAGCAAACTAGACTCATCATTCCCTGGTTGTCTGCTGATCATAGGAATTGATCATAATTTATTGCTTCCTCAGTGCCACGATCACCTTCACTAGGACTGCATGTTTGTAACACCCCATCCTTCTTTGAAGGATACACATCCATATGTATGCACCATGGTTGAAAATCGATGTGGTCTTTTGTAGAGGATGAGGAACAGCAGAAAATGGAAAATGTGATGGCAAACAACTGAAAACATACAGAGAAGCTTGAGAAAAAAAAAAATTGCCTGCAGCAGGCTTGGACAGCAACTAAGCAGGGAATCCTTCTAGAGCCAGACTCCTCCTGGGCTGGGTGTGAGTGCAGAGAGGAAAGGACTCACGTGAAGAGCCCAAGCTGTGGATTTCACTCACTCTGAAGAACCAACATCTATGCAGGAATTCTGAGCCGGGCCCACAAGGGACCTGCAGAGAATTCAGTAGTTGGAGGCTTTTGCAAGTGAGAAACAAGACACAAACCACAAATTATAGCCTTAGCTGTGCCCTTTCTTCCCTTGAGGAGGAAGGCAGTTCTTGTGAGAGGAGGAAGTTCTGTGACTTCTGTAAGAAAGGAAGAAAAACACCAAGGGCTAACAGCTGAGATTTGAAGTAATGAGGCATTGTGGCTGCTGTGTCCATGCCCATGAGAGAGGAGGCCCAGTGCCACTCCGGTGGGGATCCAGTGCTGTTGCAGACATCTTTTATGAAAAATCCTTTCCTTAGGATTTTTCCTCCTGAGAAGCTGAGAGGCCTCAGGAACAAAATGTAAACAATGGTTATCTGCTGCAGTGGAATGCAACAGGTGCATCTGTGATTGGCCCATGTTGGTTGTTTCTAATTAATGGCCTAATCACAGCCCAGCTGGCTCAGACAGATAGTCTGAGATTAAGCCTTTGTTATCATTCTTTGCTATTCTATTCTTAGCTAGCTTTCTGAGGAAA
The DNA here is from genome assembly GCF_028018845.1 of Melospiza georgiana. NCBI lineage: Eukaryota > Metazoa > Chordata > Aves > Passeriformes > Passerellidae > Melospiza > Melospiza georgiana. Next base: position 110,997,019 of record NC_080431.1, read on the forward strand.
TCCATTTTATTCTTTAAGTATAGTGTTAATGCAATATATATCATAAAATAATAAATCAAGCTTTCTGAGACATGGGGTCAAAACCTCATCTCTTCCCTTGACCAAAAACCGCTGTGAACACCCATCATACAGTGCCGCATGGAAGGGATGGGATACAGTGCCACTGGAGTGGGGATACAGTGCCACATGGAAGGGATGGCAGCATTCACGTGTCCCTGCTGGGGACACAACTGGCAGGCACCATAAAAGGGAAATTCTGCAAGATTGCAGCATAACTTTTAATTGTGACTCAGAGATTCTGGCACGAGGCCTGCCTTGCCTGCCTTCTTCCTCCTCCACCCCACCCCACATAATGAGAAAAATATTATTAATCTATTAGCTAATAGCTCTCATTATTACTCACCAGCTTTTTCTCATTGCATCCCACTGTTTTCATGGGAATAGTACACAGATTCTTCTCACTCTGCAGCAGCACTTTCCAGGGCAGAAATATGAACACTGTTTAGAAATACTCTCAGAAAATTGCAGTCATTAAAATCAGAGATTCATTGATCATGAAGCCCATTTCTCTGTTTAGTCCCAAAAGCACATTTTCTAGAGTTTCATACAGCATAATGTTAAAAATACCAGTGGTGAATCATCCCCCAGGTTATCTCAGGAGGCAATTCTTCAGTAGAACACACTTCTGTGGTTTTGGTTTGGTTTTTGGCAGACTAAATTTTAATTTCTTTATTTTATTTGTCCCTGTATCTTCCCATAAAAGCATTAAATACTTCTCTTTGCACGCAGCTAGCAATCTTTTCACTTTTCTCACCCATCAAGTCTTGCACACTCACTGTAGGGCTCGTGTTGCTCTCTCATTTCACATTTTTCCTTGGCTGAGCTCTTACTGTGGGGCCATTTGTGGTGCAGCATCAGAACCACAGAAAGCTCTGAGCAGGTGACAGGGGTGTCACAGAGGACACATCCTCTTCTACTTGACCCACATAGCACCACCTCAGGCACTGAACCTGAGCAAATCTGGGAGATTTATCTCAACACAATTTCTTGCTTTCCTTAATCATCACAGACCTAATTTAGTGCCATTAATCCATCTCCTAAATCCTCATTCTCTCCTGTAAATTAATTTGTTGTTCTTCACTAAATTCTCTCTAATTGATCAATATCTTTCTAGTTAGCATAGTGCTGAATGCTGCCCAGTATTTCATGAGAAAAGAACTGCTATTGTTTATTGGACCTGTGCCTGGCTATTTTTATCAGCTACTATTCTCTAAAAAATACTCAGGGATCTTGGCTTCAGCCCACTGAATTATGCCCATATCCAAATTTTTAACAAACAGGTGTCTTGTATTCCAGACAGGATGAGCAAATAACAGGTGAAGCCTCATGGTGAATGCTAAAAGCTGCTTATATTGCTATAGTTATTTTGAGTGTGATGACTGGAAAACCTCTGCCAGCTCAGAGAGGGCATTCTCACTTTACTGCCAGGAGAAAAAAAAGCACCAAGTGCCTTCTGATTACTCAGTGCTTTTTGCTCCTTTAACTTTTTAAATTTTCTCCTACCACCTTCTTCACACACACTTTATGGTACTTGGATTATTTAGGATTTCACAGAAGAAATTAAAAAATACTGTAACACAAAAATACTAGTTAAATAATACTGGGTCTTTTCCCCTTGGTCCAGTTATATGTGCTTTTATAAAAGGTCATATAGCTGTATCACAGGTTTGCTCCTTTTTCTGCATTAATAATTACACAATTAACAGAAATACATGAATATCCAGATCTGGGTGGATAGGGAGGATATTGGCCATCTGTCAATAATTACTGCCTCTAAACTGGAGTGTGTATTTTACAAACTACTGAAGCTCTTTTCCAGATATTCTTGCTGCTTGCTATAAATATTTCCTATCTTGCACCACTCCACCCAGGGGGGTGTGTGCACATGCATACACACATATATTTATCCATCCTGTATTCACATAAATACATTCATCTATGTGTGTGTCTGCATGTGGGGTGCATGCATGTACATTTTAATTCACAGTGCATGCTCCCCAGGTGTGTGTTACTTCTGCAATTTTTTCTGGGTAAATGATTAGGAGTTTTAATTTTCAGCAGTTTTCTTACTGCTTCAGGTGCTATGATTGTGATCTCACTCGAGAAGATAATTTTTCAATCACTAAGATTAAAAAAAGCAGATTTCCAACTCTTGTGGTGGAAACCTTGAAGAGATGAAGCAGCCCTGAAGACGTGAAGTAAATGAGCATCAAAGACAAAAAAAAAACCCCATACATGAGAAGAATGTAGCATTTTTTAAAAATCAGAGTTTTTACTGACTTTTATTAATGTCAGTAAAACTTTTTATGTCAGTAAAAAAATTTTTATTAATGCTTGTTTTTCCCTGCATTCTGATCAGTGTTCATGATATTCTTTTGAAGCAAAAAGCTAGTCTCACATGGGGAACTTCCTTTGTTTCCAAAACATGCAAAAATAAAAGTTGTCATCAAATACGATTTAATCCTCCTTGCCCTTTCTCCAATAGGGAGGGGTCTCATGTCTTCTGTGAATGCTATACATGTAAAACAGTTTACATTTACCTTGGTGAAATTTATATCTATGTGACATGCCAAAAAAGATAATTATTTTTCTTGCTTGGATTAATTAATACCTGAATTTCCAGTAATTTGGTGTTTCTGTTATTTGATGAATAACACATGTAAAAGTATATCTGGAAAAGTACTCACCAAGTTTTTAAGCAGTATAAATTAGTTTCCTGTGATCCAGGAATTTCATCAGCTGATGACCTTTAGGTATATAAATTCATCATCTAAATCCTACTTTCTAAACAGAGCTGTCAAAATGGGACCTAAAGATCAGTCAAGTAAATTTTAAATTTATCTAATCAATCTTTACAGATTTTTTTTCTCAGTCTTGACATAGTCCTGTCCTTCCACCAGCCTCCCCACCTCCAATATTTTCCTCTTTAGTTAGACTATCATCCATTTATACCTTTGCATACAGTAAACCATAGAGAAAATGTAGAGAAGGAAGAGAGCAAATTGCCTGCAACCAAAAAACTGTACTGAAAATTGCAAGCAGCACCATAGGGAATTTGAACTTGCTGCTTCAGAGGTTTGGGGAACGTGACAGTGAGATAAATCTTTGCATAGGTTCAAGGTAAATATTGCACAGTTGGACCAAGGTGTGCTGATCCCAAGGTTCTGATCTTCCCATCCATCCCTGGGCCAAATTCCATGTGCAGATGCAGCTCCATGGCTCTCCAGAGACAGGACACAGCTGATGTGTCACCTCGCCACCAAGTGGGACAGCTTCCTCGTACTCATGCAGAAAAGTCACCAACACCTTGTTGTGTCAATGGCTCCTTCACGTGGAATGTGATGCTGTGACAGAGTGTTCCATTCTGTGCTGGTTTAGCAAGGTGCTCAATAGCCCCCAAGGACATCTGAAGGACTCTCTGGGCTGGAAGCAGTAACCTGAGTAATAATGATAACAGCGTATAAAGCCTATAGGATTTTTATTGGTTTGTGCTTTGAAATATTGAAATCTGTGACAGAGCATCAATGCTGAAGCCCTGTGGCTGTGGGCATTGAGAACTGTGGGTGATTAGTGGAGAATAGGAGAGTGCTTTTTGCACTTTATGAGCGGTTTTCAAAAAATATCGCAAATAATCTAATTCTAGAATTCATAACCTTTGCAAGGTGAAAAGAGAGTCTGACACAACATATTTCCACATGCTGAACTGGGAGCTGGACCAGAACAGATTAATTAGAAAATAAAATAGAGAACACCTGCACTTAGTTATTTATATAATTTTGAGTTCAGCTAAAATCCAGGGCCCAATTTTTGATACTCTTATATTTTCCAAGTCATAGAATCACAGAATCATTTAAATTGCAAAAAGGCTGTTAAGATCTTCAGGTCCAATTGTTAACCCAGCACTGCCAAGTTCACCTCTCAACCAGGTCCCCAAGTGTCACATCTATACATCTCTTAAATACCTCCAAGGTGGGTGACTCAACCACTTCCCAGGGCAGCCTGTTCATGGTCAAACATGAACATGAACATGAACATGAACATGAACATGAACATGAACATGTTTGAAAGTCCTGTCCACAAAAATATGTTTCTCAATATCCAATCAAAATCTCTCCTGCAAAATTTTGTCAAAAATATTTAAAATGGAGACAACAGGGAATGGACTGACTGAGCAGACATCTCCAGTATCACAAAGAAGAAGGATTTTTTAATATGCATATTAAACACTCAAAGCCTCAGAGAAATGCTGACATCAATAACATCATGACATGTTTTGACAGTCTTTGTAAAAATCAATGCAAAATGCTTGATGTAGTCTTGCTTTTTTATAAAATTTGTACCATGCTATTTGAGATAACATTAGATTGGGAATAGACTGGTAGGTTGGCTGGTAGATCTGGGCACAAGAAAACATGATTATGAATACATTAACATTTGTGAAACCGATATATTGGATTACCAGGCACAACAGCTTGACATACTAGACCTCAGCAAAAATTAAAACATTAGCAGAAATTAAAACTTACTGTCTTTGGGGAAATAAACAATTTACCTGGTCTGCAGATGACACTAAACAAAATAAAATCATGTTAATTTCTTTTTTCAGGTCAATAGCTGAATTTTCAATGTACACTTAGGCCTCCAGAATCAACTTTTTTTGCCTAAAATTCCTTATCAAAAAAGTTCCCTTAAAATCAGGAAACATCATACACACAGATATAAATTTTCCTTTCCATTCTCAGAACCATCATGTATAAAAGAAACATTCTTTTTACTCCAGTTCTTACATTTCTTTTTGGAAAACAAATAATAAAAGCTAAGCATTTCAAATTTGTGGCCTTAATTTCCATAGGTAGGAAGGCATAGATATGTATGTTTAGGTCTAATCTGTCTTGTAAAGAAAACTTTTAAATACAAGGAGTTCCTAATCTACCTGATAATTAAAATTATGACTGCATCCTGCTAAGGTTCATCTTGGGATGGTGTCAAATCTCAGTGTGTTTTGCAAGCCCTCTGCAATGATGATATTTCTCCTTCAATAGCCAAAAGGAGTGACACATTACCCATCTCTGCTTCTGGACAAGGATTTCTGGCAGAACTCCTGAGTGAGCTGCTCTGCCTGGTATTGTATTTTTGGGGTGCCCTGTGGCAGGAAGGAATGATGAATCTGACTCCATGTTCTCAGAAGGCTAATTTATTATTTTATGATACTATATTATATTAAAGAATGTTAAACTAAACTATACTAAAGAATACAGAAAGGATACTTACAGAAGGTCAATGAGACAATAATGAAAATTCGTGACTCTTTCCAGAGCCCCAACACAGCTTGGCCGTAATTGGCCAGAGAGTCAAAACAACTCACAGCAGAAACCAATGGAACAACCACCTGTTGGATAAACAATCTCCAAACACATTCCACGTGAGCAAAACTCAGGAGAAGAGAATGAGATCAAATTGTTTTCCTTTTTCCCTGAGGCTTCTCGGCTTCCCAGGAGAAAAATCCCGAGTGAAGGGATTTCTCAGAAAATGTGAAAGTGTCAGTCCGGCTGGCCAGGCCAGGCCAGCGGCACCGCGCAGCTCCAGCCAGGCAGGGACACTTCCAGAGCTCCCATGGAAATCCATGACCATGCTCTCAAGTCAGATTTGTCTTCCAGGGACATTGAGTGGATGCCACCAACACAGTGTGGCTATGGGTGAAGCTGAACAAGTTATAGCATTTGAGAGAGAGAGCTAGAAGGTTTACCCTGAAATACTCAATTTCTCTCTCTCTCCTTCTATTCCCCTCCCATGAATGGAAGATACCATATGACTGAGATCCTCAAAAGCAAAGGTGCAGCTCCCATTCCTTCTCCTGAGGCCACACTCTTACTTTGATGTTGGAGGCAAAGTTTTGGATGCAGATTTTGAGCCACGCTGCCTTAAGCAGGGGGCAGCCAGGGCAGTACAGCAGCACCTCTGTTAAAACCCTGACTAGGACTTCTACGTGTTAGAAAATAAACTGCACTTCTTTCTTTGCCTGTCATGGATACATCAATTTTTCTGAATGTGGTAGCATCTATTATTTAGTGTTTTCCCAAGAAATGGGGTGAAAAAAAGGACAGTACTTTTCTGTTTTGAAGAGGAAAAAGTTCTTTCCTGAAGAGTTAGTAATTTTAACATCCTACCTTCCTTGTTAGAAAATGAAGTGAGATGCTGTAATATGTGAGCAAAAGCAAAAGTAAAAATTAATAAAAATATCATTACACACTCAGATGTATACACACAGGTATGAAGATGCCAAGCTAGAGAACAGTTAGAAAATTGACATTTTTATGTCTTATAAGTGCTTATTTTGGTAATTCAAATATGATATAAAGGACAATATAAATGTCAACTGATTCCCTTATATTCTGTCACCTCTTCCTATCAATCACACATATAAACAAAAAAAGTATAAATAAATAATTTTAGGTTAAATCATTTTAGGTTAAATAATTTTTTTTATTAATTAATAAATGTATGTAGAGAGTAGGTGAGTAGAGATAGTTCTGAGTTGTCTGGTGAAGGTCCTAATTTGTCTCTAAAGTTCTCCAAAGTTAAGAACTTGGTTTTTGGTAATTTAAATCTGATGCATTTGCAGTTACAACAGTTCTTTGCCCTTGACCAATACACTATGAATAGGCATAAATAATTAAAACTAAGTAGCAAATAAATTAGGGGTGGATTTGTGATACATTACCCTGAATTTTAAAATTGTAGTTGCTCATTTATAAGCTTAGTAGTAGATCAACCAACTATTACAATAAATTAGAGACTTTCAGTTAATTAATGGCCACCAGATGTCTCCCATATTGTTTTCTCTATACAATATAAAAACACTCACAATCATGGAAAAATCAATGCAAACAAATGAATAAGAGCTAAAGAGTTCAGCCAGTGCATTCTCCTTGATTCATGCCCAAATCTACAGTATGTTCTTTAAAAATCAAACACAAATTACTGTGATTTATACTGTTCCTTGAACAAAAAAGCAACAGTTGCACATAATTACATTCTGTCGACTCTGCATATCTCTGAAAGGAGGCATCCATTGAAATACTTACTTTTAGAGCTATTAGCTTTTCTGGTCTCTGAGAAAAAGTTCAACCAGAATTATTGTCTGTGTTTCTTTGGTCTCTGTGTCAGTAGCTAAGTATAAACCACATTTTGGTGCTTTCTCAGAAATTTCTGGCTTTTAAAGTGAACAATGAAGGGGAATAGGCAGTTGCCTTATTCTGTTTTCTGTTGTGTGCACAAACTGGTGAAAGGATGAAGGGAGTAGATCTGTAGAATGAAAATGCTGGCATGGAGGATCAAAGGCAAGTGAGAGCCATACATGCCTCCTTTAGACTGGCTCCAGTTTGATCCTGTGGGCTCAGTTCCCATTTGCAGTTAGCACTCATTTGGTGCTTTCCCAGAGTAGCTTTTCTCACATTATTTTATCCAACTAAATGTCATGCAAGCACTCTGAAACCTCTCAATAGTACAAATCGCATGAAAGTAAGCATGGGCAGTCAGGACATTAACTTCAGAAGAGTGAGGAACTGAACTGGAGTAGTTGGACATCTCGACGAGTTGCACATCTCCCTGTAGAGACCCTATAAACCCATGCTTAGTACAGAATGATTGTGTTCTGGGCATGTTCCCAGCTACATAACATCATATGGCCTATGTTTAAACAGTCTGAGGATGTGAAAGAGCTACAGAGCCTCCATCCAAAGCAGCCCATGATGGTTTGGCATTTCTGTTCCTACTGCGGCTTGTTGCTCAGTGCTTCTTGTGTGGGTGCATGGTCAGTTCATAAAGTGGTTGCTAACAGAGGAAGAGGGATAAACTTACCAAAGATGAAAATCACATTCTACCTTGGGGCTGTTCTGACCCAACCAGTGCTAAGAACACAAGGGAAAGTTCACAGTTTTGCCAGTGCTGTCCAATGTTTTGTTCTCATTATCAGCATTTCACGTTATCAGTCACAGCAGCTTGGCCAGGTGAGCTGACCTCTCCATTCAGAATGCCAAAGTGATTTCTGACTGTAGTCAAAAGGGAAAAGAGCTTCAGTTTGAGTGCATAATGTATTCTCATTCAAATCGCTGGGATGAATGTCACCAGAGCCTTAAGTTCTGAGGGAATTTTCTCCCATGGTTCTCTTCACCAACACTGTTGCTGCTTTAGGATCCGGGAATTCCCTCAGGCCACAACCTCGTACATCTTTGTGTGCTTTCTAAATCAGCACTTATTTATCAGTAAGAATCTTCATCTACACATGATGGACATTCAGTTTCAGAAAAAAAAAAAAAAAAAAAAAAAAACAAAAAAAAAAACAAACACCAAAAAAAATAAAACCCAAAGGGTTCTTGAACCTTTAAAGCAAAATGACAGAATTTTCAGAAAAAATATTTAAGTGCAAGATTAAAATTATTCAGTATGCTTATTTTAAATGTTAGCAGCAGCAATTTTTCTTTTAGCTTGCACAGTGAACCCAAAGTTAACCTTTCCTTGGAGGTTGCTCTAAGTCTGGTCAGCTCTTTTGCACTTAATGGATTCATTCCTGTCATCTGAATTTTGCTCCAGAAGCAGGTAACAGCTTAAGCAGGTACTGTGTAACTTGTCTACTTGCTGAGGAGGAAAAAAAAAAAAACTAATTCTGTGTTAAACCATATCCAATTAGAAAACTATTCAAATTCAAATAAAGGGGAAAACTGGGGGGGGAAAATTATGTCTCTCTGTTGTAAACATTATCTACTGAATTTAAAGTGAATCAAAGATGCTTACCTACAAAGACAACTTGATATTAAACTATAACCAATGTTATGTTGCTGAATTTAAACCAAATTGCAGTTGAGAGTTGACTTTTTTAATGTTTAAAAGTGGATGTTTACATATTTTGAGGCAATTACAAAGAATTTTAACATAAACTTATTGAAGAATGTATACAACTAACTTCATGAAAAAAAACCCCATATTTATTCCTTACTTTTCTTCAAGTAAAGAATATGGATTCCTTCAGTGTGTCTGCCTAATGGATGAATTTCTGATAACATGCTGAAGTTTTAATGAAGCTGAAAGTTCCTGGCAAAATAATACTTACTGCTTGGCAGTCTTGCAAGAGGGTAAAAGCTAAAGCTTAATGCCCAAATTGATCTTGCCATGCACTACTGGAGCAGGAGCACCCAGAGAAGCAGTCATCCTTTCCTCTTCAAATGACTTGCAGAATTCAAAGGCTTGAATATAAAAAGAAAAAAAGGGAAAAATAAAAAAACATAAACTAATATTATCGAGTGACATTTGTGTAGGATGTAAGAGAATCTAAAAGTAACATTGAACACAGAAATTAAATTACAGTTTCAGTTAAAAATACAGCATACTATGCTTGAAATAACCCTCTCCTGGAGATAGCAGAGTGTATCACAATTATTACAGCATCTTAATAAAACTACAAAATTGCCAGTGAAAAGTTGCAAAGAGGACAGGTTAAGTTCATGCCGTTCCTTGTTCATGTTATATCCTCAGCATGGGGGGGGATTGAGTGGAGAAAATAATGGCTTGTACTTTTCATCTTTCTCAGTTTACACAAGAGAGTGGATTGTTTTCTGTCTCACAGTTTACAGTTGGTTTGTTTTCAAACTAGGAAGAAATAAATCTTTCCATCATACTTCACCAAAAGCTACACATGGAAAAAAAAAAAAGATTCAATACTGAAATGTCCACAAGTTTAGAATTCCAGCATTCCAAGCATCATGTATCACATGAAAATCATACATGTCTGTATGCAGTCATTATACAAACAGGGCCAGGTACTGGAGTTGGAGTTATGCATAGACTCTTTACTCATAGAAGAGGTGGGGTCTTATTTTCTTCTGGTGACTTTTGTTGCAATCTGATGTCCTCAGTATTAATGTATAGAAAATCATGGCAGCTGAAGGCTGTACATTGCACTGATTTTATTTTCATGTTTTGGCTGTAAGGCACTTGACTGTGTAGGGTGGTAGATTGGGGTGATTAAAGAGCAAAATACCTGCTTGAGACACCTGCTTCACCCTGATTTAGACTGAAAGAGGCTTTTTGTCATCCATTTCCATTTCATGAAATGAACCACGCTGAGCTTCAGCATCTGTAGCATTACGCAAATATGGAATCATAGTATCACAGAGTGGTTTGGGTTTGAAGGGTCCTTTAAAGATTATCTACCCAACATGGGCAGGGACATCTCTCACTAGGTCAGATTTTTCAGAGCCCCTTCCCATCTGGCCTTGAACACTCTGGGTAACCCATTCCAGCGTCCCAACACCCTCACCTTAAAAATTTCTTCCTTCAGTCCAATCTATATCAAGCATCTTTCAGTTCAAAAACATAATCCCTTGTCCTGTCACTACAGACTTGGGTAAAATTATTTTCCATCTTTATTATAACCCTCTATAGGTATTGAAAGGCTGCTATAAGGTATCTCTCAAGCCTTCTCTCCCCAAGCTGAATAACCCCAGCTCCTTCAGCTTCTCTTCATAGGAGAGATGTTCCATCCCTCTGACCATTATTTTTTGCCTTCCTCTGGAGCCTCTCTAACATTCCCATGTCTTGTTCTGGATGTGGACACCAGAGCTGGAGCCATACTCTGGGTGGGCACCTCACAGGAGCAGAGTAGGGGTAGAAATCACCTCCTTTAACCTATAGATCACATGTCTGAGCCACAGTGATTGAGACCTGTGAACAACCAATCATGAAACCCAGAAAATGTGAACATACATTTGTATGTTCTATGTTTCTATGGAGGGGCAGAGAAAATGGCAGGGGAAATAGAAAACTGGGAGACTGAGCTACATTTATCCCATTCCAGCTAATGATTCCACACATATCAGTTTTAAGCATTGCTGTAAATTACATCACTCCTATTCCTCAACTTCAGATAGTTTCAGGAAGTTTTCAATTGAGGTTTCATTTAGCTTTAAAATATTTTTTTCAGTTTATATATATATAAATATATACAAATATATATATATATAAGAAAACAGTATTTTAAATATTTTTGGATTTTTTACAGACTGTCTCCAAGGTAGCACATCTGCTTGCTATGCTAGCTGGGTCCCTTATGCTTCATATTTTCATAGGGAAAAAAAGAAAAATATGACCATTCATCTATTAATTGTTTATCTCATTAAGGGATAAACTAACATCAGCCATTTTCCATTTATCAGCATATTGGATATCTTAAAAATCATTTGTTACTCTCTGGCCCAGCAGTGATCTGTACCAGCATGGCAGAGGGAAAGACTGAGCTTGACTTTCCACACCCATGAAAATCAGATTGCAACTGCTCTGACACATATAACATTTCTTCTTCAAATGATAAAAAATCCAGTCATAAACAATATTTCTCCATTATTCTACCAAATATATGGAGGAAGATATCAAAAAAGACTCGTGCATATAAATAGATTACAGTTTTCATGTTAGCATGGTATTTTGTCTCATTTAATTAAAATCATGCTTGTATTCAATCTGCCACAGCAGAATTCTGTGCCTGCCCTCTGCCCTCAGGCTGCAAACAGACCAAGAAAACAGTAACTCATCTCTTATCTGCAGGTGGCCTGTTCAAATTCTTTTCTCTTTACCAAAACCAAAAATCAGACTTATAAACAGATGCAACAGCCATTCCATGCAGTGGGAAAGAGCAGAATGGGCAGGGTTGCATCTCCTGGGTCTTGTGTCTGATTGGCACAAGCTCTGCTCATAAAAATGTCATGTGAGCAGCCCCTCTGAGTATGCAGCTTGAAAGAAAGGGGTTGGACCCCTGCAGCAGCTGTAAATAAAACTGAGAGGAAAAATAGATCTTTAAAAGTTACTCCTTTGTCATTGTCACGCTCTTGGAGCCCTGCACCAGCTTCTAGTTTTTTATTTTGTAATTTTAAGTCATGGTAGGATACTGAAAAAGTATGATTCATTATTTCTATCTGAGTAAGTAGCTCTGAATGTAGCCGAAGCGATGGTCAATACAATCTATTGCCCAAGTGAAAAGCATAATATTTTAATGTAAAAAATAAAATATCCAGGTTTACTTGAGCCTGCTGTGAAAATGTAGACTCAACAACACCTTGCAAAACCCAAATAACTAGAGCCCTAGAAAGGCAAGATCAACCTCACAGGATCATATGTATTGAATACAGCTTTGAGTTTTTCAGAATGGATTAAACTTTCCCCTTACAATGTGTCCTTCCCTATTAGAGCAGGTTTGCTCAGAGCTCCATCTGAAGGAACTCCCTCATTACTGGGTCTCTCTGAGCTGATCTTCTGCTATTTGGAACACTCCTATCAGCAGGTGGACACTACTTATTAGCTGTCAATCTGAATATTTTCAAGAATAAGTGTGAAAGGTCTATTTCAGAGCCCTCTAATTAGGTTCAATTGAATGAAACAGAAAGTTCCATTGAATGAAATTGGCAGGGCTGCTTCTGCAGAGCTGGAGGCATCACTGGCCTTACAACAGCCTTCAGCTACTTCTGCCTTCCTCAGAACCTGCAGAGTAAAATTACACCAGTAAAACCTTAGAAGGGAGGCTTATTTCATAACACCTGACAAGGGGACACAGGATCAGACATCATGCTTTCCACTGCACAAAAAAATTTCGACAGCTGCTAAAGGCTGAAGCAAAGCATTGTTGGTTTCATAGCAGCTCGCTGTCACTCTGGATCTAAAGGCTTGAGGCAAATCATCTCCATGTCAAAAAATAGGAGTGCCATTAATATAGAGATGTAGTTGTCAGTAATTTCAGTTTGTGCTTTCTGGCTAAACAAAACCCCATCCATCTCTTCCTTTGAACTTCCTTTGAATCATGTATAGTGTGCTCCCACAAAACCCCACAGGCAAGTCTCCCCACCAGCTCTGTGTTTTGAAGCACCAGTGATGTTAATTGCCACATGGCATCACATTTATTTTATGGCTTCTAGACACACCATGCATGCAGTGACAGTGTGTCAGGATTTCAGATCCCACACGAGATGACAAGTGCAGGAATGCTATCAATAGAGTTGTGTTACTGTGGGCTACCCCTGGCAGCTGGCTCAGTGATTCCTGAAGCCCACTCCACAAGGCTGTGATCAGATGGTGAGCTGGCACTGCAGTTCTGTCCCAGGTTCACTTAAATGTACAGCTCTTAGTGACAGCAGAAGCTGTGATTTCATGTTTGGCAGGGAAAGAGCATTAATATTGATCTCGTATCCACGCAACTCGAGTACACAGGACTGGTATGAAAGTGAAGGATCTGTTTTTCAGAGATGGCACTAAAATAAAGACAGTGATAAGGATGCAAATAAAATACTTGCAAAGTAGAGCTGAGTGTGGCTTTGCTAGAAGAAAAATGTTGCTCTGCTTTTCATACATTTAAATGAGCATTAGTTCTGAATCTCATCCTGCAGTCTTTATATTCTACATGGATCTAAAGAGATGGTATGTAGCATAAAACATTTTCCATTTTTAAACTCAGGCTTCTCTGCACTGCCCTTTCTAAACTGTGGGAGTTTTTTTCCCCTTTGTAGTTGAAGTATTGCCTGTGTGGCTGGAGAGGGCACAGTTTAGCACCTCTCTCCCTACTGGAACAGCACAGCACTCAGCTGTCCCCTACCAGCAGCATCTCCCAGGGAGCTGTGATGTGAGCTAAGCCCAGGAGGGCAAGCAAATGAAGATGACAAGGGAAACAGGGGAAGCACACAGAGAAAAAACAACATTAGAATCTTCTCTGTACTTTTCTTCATATGTTTTTTCATATTCCTTTTTTGACATTAAAAGCAAACAAAATCTAGGAGTCAATGGGATGTTTTTCAGAGCAGCTTGAAGAGTGCATCAAACCAGGCAGAACTAGAGCGATGGAAAATTAAACACTGGCTCTACTGAGCCAATGGTAATTTCAGCATGTCCTAAACTACTCCACATCTTATCAAATTAGGCTACTTGTTAGGATTTCAGTTGGATTCAATTGACTTCTTTCATTTGTTGAGATTAGAAATACTGCTGGAGGAAAAATAATTCCTGGGGAACAAGTGGAATGAGCTCCAACACCCCGTGCATTACATGACATTCTGGGAGCTATGGCAGGTATGGGTTACAGCTCTGCCCCAGAAAAGGTTCCCATCTCTTTTTGTGCTGGGTTTGCCAATGTGAGCTGCAAATTACAACCACTCCTTCTCCCTGTTCTCCACTTTGCCTCCTGGACCTTCATGCATGGGTTCATCTCCACTGGCTAAAGGAAAAGGGCAAGGAAATGATTAAAACCCTTCTCCCTGTCCAGTCACAGGCTCTGTTCCCAAGCAGCCTGCATAGAAACAGCATCTCTGTCAGGCATCAGTGGCAAGGAACAGCCCAAGCCCTTTCACCTTGAATTTCAGACTTTTCAGCACCTGCTTTTTAATTTTAGTTCTACTTTCCTTGTAGCTGTGATATGAAAAGACTATAAAAACCTGAACACAAGGATTTTGAGTTAATACCTATTAATAAAGAGAGAATAACTAATATTATTAAATTTGAATTTTCCTTTCATTTTTTCCTTGTGAAAAAAAATTTGTAAATGATTAAATAATTGTCACCATTTCCAGGTTTTGATTTACTATCAGTAAATTGCTATTTACAGTTTACTACAACAGTAGCTACTTGAGGCGACAGAATTGTGTCCATACTTGGTGTTGCTATCCTATTATTTATTTTAGACTAATATGAAGTGTGAGAGGTGTTAATGCATTCTTCCCACTAAATACTTGCAGACTTTTCTTTAGTCTTAATACAGTAGTCTTGCCTTTGTTCAATTTTTTTTCTTGAGCTTGTTGAAAATTGCCATAAATCTAAAACCCATGGGGACGTCAGGCAAGCTGTCTCAGTGACCTTCAACATTTTTAGAGTTGTCTTTCTTACTGAAATATGGGAGAAGACTGCGATACTGGAAGTGTTATTTTAAGGCTAACAACTTGAAATTATGAATAGGCATGACAGAATATGAAGAAAACTCTTCTGATTTGTTCCAGAGAAATATATTTTTCTTGAATACTGTATTCACAGTGGTATTTTTGAGACCTCTACACATAAAAAAGGGAGACATGCTTTGACTCTGAAACCACTATGACTTCCTGTATTTATTTCACAAAATGACCTTGTGCAGCATGTAGAAAACTGAAAAATAGTCTATTTGCTGTTTTTCACATGGCCGATATTTCCTAGTACTGGAAGAATTATAATAACAGATCTATCAGAAATAGATATTTTGATTGCTATTTTTTAAAAATTTTTTGAGGGATTTTCTTTTAACAAACAGTAACTAGAAAATTTAAATAAGTCAATGCTTCTGGCTTTCATTGTTTTTTTCCCCTTCCTCAGCTATCTGTCAATAACCTGAAAAAAGGCAGTATCCCAAAAATGGAGATTAAAAAAATCAGTGGATGAAATTTAGAGCTTCGTTCTAAAAACAAAAAAAATTGTCTGCATCTCCTCATCTTGCAATGCAATAAAATATTTTGATATTCAAGATGGTGCTTCCTACTAAGGAAAAAATAATGCATAAGTACAGAAAAAAAGGGGGAAAATACTTCTAGCAATGACTTAACAGCACTGGAATGTCTGATGGTGATATCCCAAGTTCCCTCCAGATCACTGACTGGGGAAACAATTGCTTTGAATTCAAATCAATTAATAAATGAGAAAAAAGCTGATTGCAGCCATGGAGTTACTGGGCAGCCTATGGAGGTTACCAAGAGTTTGTCTGACTGTATCACCTGATGCAGTAAAAACTTAGAAATCAAAACTCTTGGCCCATCTATAAAATTTACCAACATGTCTACTGTAATATTAGTGTTAGGGCAGGATACTTGTCTTTCATGTTTTCAAGCAATCTCTCTTTCCTCTGCCTGCTCACGAAATAAGTGATTTGGTCTCCACAATGATGCAGGCAATGGGATTTTGGGCTAAGAAGTAGAGAAAATGGACTTATGAAAGGAGTAGTTGGCTCATAAAGGAGTATTTACGGCTCATATATAAAAAAAAATCGTCTCTAAAACATTTCTTTAAGATACTTTCTTAGAATCTATTGATGGACATACAGCTTATCAACTGGAATAGCATGTTGCCTGCTCTGGTACTAATCTTGCCTAACTACTAATTTGTCCTGGAAGTCTGAATATGTGCATGTTTAAAGCTATAACATAAAGAAATGCTGACTGACAAACAGAAAAATGCAGACACTGAAGAATGTTGCAAGTTTGTCATCCTGGTCTAAAAGGAGCTGGAGTGGGCTGAAAATTTAGCTATGTTCCTTTTCTTTTCTTTTCTTTTCTTTTCTTTTCTTTTCTTTTCTTTTCTTTTCTTTTCTTTTCTTTTCTTTTCTTTTCTTTTCTTTTCTTTTCTTTTCTTTTCTTTTCTTTTCTTTTCTTTTCTTTTTTTTTCTTTTCTTTTCTTTTCTTACCTTTCCACGCCTTTCCTTTTCTTTTTCATTTTTTAAATTAAAAAAAAAAGAACTAATAATTTCCTCATAGTTGAGCGGGTTCACATCTAGATGTATTCCTCCAAACAACTGAATGTGAGTGTGGGTAGGGTGCAGAGGTGATGGATAGTGGGGTTTGGCATTTGTGTACAGGGATGCTCAACTGGGCCATTAATGGGGCATTGCCTGCTCTGGTTCTTTTATGATCCGTGAGCAGCAGCAGTAGTGAAGAATTCTGCTCTAGGATATAATGAAATGGGAATCAACTGAATAACCTGGAAAGCATTCCAAGTTTGCCAATCGGGTCTGTGGGATAAAATATGTATTGTATAAGGTAGGAAGAAGAGAGAGAGATAGGGTCTGCAAAAAGTGCACTCAAATTGCAAAGGGAAAATTAACTCCTTATGTCATCCACATTAAATCCAAAATGTTGTGATGGCATTTCTTTACTATAGCATCTATTATTAGTATTATTTATTTGGATAGTCCAAAATGAGCTTGGTTTTTGATGGATAGGTACTAAAAGGTGTCTCTGCTCAAAAGATTTCAGAAGGGAAGAAAGTACAGAGTGAATATTGCTTTAGAGTGCTTGTCTTTGCAACCTTAATGACTTTTAACATAATAGTTTGTGTATAACATAAAGCAAAGCTTGAAAATATGTTTCAGTGACTTCATTGAATGTCCTCAAAATATCTTCCTCATTTTATGGTTAATATCCATAGAGAAACTATACAGCCTTATGTTAAGCTGAGGTGTGGAATGAAATGGTGAAGCATTCACCAAATCCTAAATAACATTAAAATTCAACCCCTCAAAATTCAACGCCTCAACTCCCTACCTGATTCAAAAAAGTCACCCAACCCTAATTTTATGTCTGTATGGACCTGTGAACCCTGTGAGTGGAACCCTGAATTTTGTGCTGAATCACTGCAGGATCAATACTCAGATATAGCATCTCTAAACTCACATGTTTTGAAAGGAAGGGACAAAAAGGAACACTCATCTGGAGGTTAAGCAGGGAACATGAGAATTGAAAAAACAAAGTGCTAATTGTCTCTGATTTCTGTGCAGACTCCCTGATACCTTTACAGATGTCATAGCAAGGAATTATTTTACAAATTATTGTTCCAGTTTGAACACCCTCACCTTAAAAAAACTCTTCCTCGTGGCCAGTCCAAATCTACTCTCTTTTTGTTTAAACACATTGTCTCTGGTCCTGTCACTGCCTGTTTACAGGCTTTGGCAAAAACTCTCTCTCCATCTTTCTTATAATTCTTCTTTAAAATATAGCAAATCTGCAACAAGGTAATCTCTTCTCCAGGCTGAATAACCCCAACTCAGTTTTAATTTGTGAGAGAGGTGCTCCAGGTCTCTGCCCATTTTTGTGGCACTCCTCTGGACCTGCTCTAACAGGTCCATGATTTATGCTGGGAACCCCCAACTCTGTCAAGGTCCCTCTTGATGGCAACCTTTCCTCAAATGTGATAATCATACCACTCCTTGTTTCTGGGACATTTTCTCAATTACTCTTTCAGGAGGGAAAATATAAGGAAATCCTTACTGTAAAATGGCCATCTGAGAGGCATAATCTATTGCTGAGCTTCTGGGGTATTTGCATTTTCTTTAGTGATTTCATGTACATTTTGTATTTACATTAAAAAGCTTATTGTACATTAACTCTGTTAGCATCAAAGACTACAGCCCATGAAATTCTGAGAAATGGTACTTATAGTATGGCAATTTATTTCTAAGTATTTTTTCATTGCCTATAGGAAAGAAATGCAATGTGAGAATAATTGTCTGCCAGCATGCTTTGTAGTTTATCTAGCAAAATAAATAATAGCGTGGGAGGTGAGTAGAATTAAAATTTCAAGGACTGACTATCTGAAAAGGTGGACCACAGCACTAGTGCAATCAGCTTTTCAGTAAACCTTCACTTGGTTTTCCATTTTTTACAAACCACCTAGGCAGGGTCCTCCCTTGGGCTCCTTCCGTGCAACCAAAGGTACTCACAAAAAGCTGATCAGGATGTGCAGCCTAGTGAGGTGTTTTTGAGAGTCCACCAAATGAATGCTAGAGTGAGAGCATGGCTCAACAGAGCTTAGTATTTTCTGTTACAAGGAAAAATATACAGATGTTCCACATATAGCAGCTGCAGATTGCTCAAGTTGACTGAAAGTGGATATCATGTCCTATATTAACAACCTATCAAAGGCTTAAGATAACTGAAGACAAATTGGAAACTGCAGAAAATAAATTATATTGCAATCCAGAACAGTGTTCCATAAAAATAATAAATTGAATTATTTTTAGTCCTGACTTTATGTCAGTCATTTTTCTTCATATTTTCTGGGTTTTTCCTATATACTCTAGATCAAACTAGGAAAAGGATTATGTAATTTTAAAATTAAATTTGGAGTATATTAATAAAATGCATGTAATACTCTTAGGGCTGAGCTGCAAATTACTTCAAAAGTTTAAAACCATAGCATTTTCTTAAGAATTTTATATATAATACCAGGTTTATGATGCCATTTATAGGTAAAATGTTACATTATGCTAAATCTAATGGCTTAATCATGAAACTTGTTGCAGAAACAAATGAACATGATTCAGCTTTAGGAATAGTGTTTTATTAGTAACTCAACATCATTTCTCTTGTTGAAGTTCAGCTGCCTGTTCCCCAGGCATGTACACCATGCACTAACAAATGCACCATGCTTCTTGTTGGCCTCAGGTATCAGGGCTCCCTTGTCACAGACATCTTTTTGTGAAAATCCTTTTCTTGGGATTTTTTCTTCCTGAGAAGCTGAGAGGCTTCAGGAACAAAATGTAAACAATGGTTATCTGCTGCTGTGGAATGCAACAGGTGCATCTGTGATTGGTCTCATGTGGTTGCTTGTAATTAATGGCCAATCACAGTCAGCTGGCTCGGACAGAGAGTCTGAGGCAGCTGCTTTTGTTATCATTCTTGTTTTTTCTATTCTTAGTTTAGCTAGCCTTCTGAGATGAAACTTTTCCTTCTATTCTTTTTAGTACAGTTTTAATGTAATATATATCATAAAATAATAAACAAAGCCTTCTGACCATGGAGTCAACATTCTCATCTCTTCCCTCACCTGAAATCCCCTGTGAACACCATCACAGTCCCTTCTATGACAAGACAGGCTCAAAGAGGACACAATGGTCATTATATCTTGGTAAAATTGTCTGCTTTTTCACAGCATGGGTTTGGCTTTTGCAGTTACCACTGATCCATTTTCCTGCATAATCAAACCAGTTCTTTACTTGTTTTCTGTCCAATGGCCAGACTTGCAGCCACAGTGTTTGTGTACATGTATGTGAGAAGGTAGAAGAGAGCATGTAACTCCTTTCAGTTCATTCCCCAAAACAAGACTGCTTTATTGGAAGCTCTCCATCAGGAATAGAAATTTCTCCATCTTTCTCCCCTTTCTCTCCTCCACTCAACACTGCTACAGTAGAACACCAGGCTGCTATGCAGAAATTTTGCTCAAGAGTTAAGATTCAGTATTGGACCAAATGAATGAAGGAGGCTCTTCCTCTTTGCTGCATCCACTCTGACAGGGAAACCAGGATTTGTCATTCCCTCAGCTTTGCCCCAGGGCTTCACCCTCTCTTGCCTATGTTAAGGCTTCAGTAATTTCCTGAGCCTGGGGAGCAGGAAGAGGAGAGATGAGACCATCACCCACCACTGAGTTAAACAACGGAATTAGGAGACGCATTTAACCATCTTTATGCAGTTTTAAAAGGCCTGCTTTTGTTTTATAATAATCTAAGTCTTGAAGGCTCTTTCAGTCAGGCAGATATCACTGAGCTTCATAACTTGGTTCTCACTGATGGATTGTATCACACAGATGCCAAAAAGGGACATAACTTCAATTAACTTCCTATCTGTTCGCAATAACAGGAAAGTAGATAAAACCAAATTATTCTTTTTATTTTCCACTTATCATCTCCATTATTACTGCAGAGACAGCTTCTACGTGTCAGTACTGTGAGTCACACTGAAAAAACTAAATGCACCCATTTAAATTTTCTCAATTAAGTTTATTAAGCAGAAAAAATAGCTTCAAGATTGTGCTAAGAGGTAAAAGTAGCAGCACTTTCCAAAAGAGACACTTTCCAAAAACTCTCTAAGTGAAACCATAATAGTACAAAAATAATTTCCTAGTTAAAATGAATTTTTATTAGACACAGAAATCACAGAACAATCACCTGTCAATGGCAGAAGACAATTATAATCAGTAGCAGCATGACAACTCAGTTTAGCAAGTATGTGAAGTTCTTGGTGTGAAATAATTAGAATCTCTGCTTCTCCCTTAAGCACTTCCCTACATTCATTTCTACCCATTTCCTCTTGATGGATTGAGACACACCATGTCTGACACAAGAGTAATGTAATGTATTCTGTTCAACGCTGCTGATTTTATGCACATGTGCACAGTGACAAACAATTAGTGTAATGATGCAGTGATTGCAAAGCTTATCACAACATTGTATAAGATCTCATGCACCAGAAATTACCCTGACCACCTTGTCATGCTTTCCATTCTACATTACTGTGAAACACAAATTTGTACATCAAACCTGAAAAGCTGCAAAGGGATTGATCTCTACAAAGCTTGTGCTGAGGAAACACTGCCTTCCAGCAAATCTGGAAAATAAATTAAAAGTGATTAGGATGAAGGGATGGAAATACAGAGGCAAGGTTAAGAGTTGGTGCTTTGCTCAGTGTTGATTGAAGCAAGATGTTTCCGATGTAACCCCACTGCAGGAACGCTGATGGTGTGGAGTTTGTTCACTGCACATCACCAGGCACTGCTGCCTGCCCAGAAAGCCCCTCCTCGACCAGGGCCAGGCTCCATCCATGCCCAGGGAGCCAGCCTGCTGCTGACACGGGCACCTTCAGGCAGGAGCACTCACCAGCTGCACCTCACCCATTGGCATGGGCTGTTCATGGTACTACAACATCTCTGAAAGTGCCAATTGCACCCCAAAATCCTCCAGCAAAGGTAAGAGAGGAACAGTGTGTGCTCATTTCTGTCTCAGGAGTCATGTGCAGAGAAATGTGAAGCTAGAGCTGTGAGGAATGCAAGCTGATTTCTCCCCTCTCCTTTTCTCTCGGGACTGTGAGGTGACAAAGCCAAAAGGGGTGGGGAGAAATCTTTTAGGCAAACGGAGCAGGGGCACACAGGATGGCAGCAGAGGAGTGTGCCCACAAGGCTGCAGGCTTCCTGCAGGGAGGAGGTGCAGCTGGAGCAAGAGGAATATCCTAGACATAGAATGGTTGGAAGGGACCTTAAAGATCATCTTCTGTGTTGGAAGGGACCTTAGAGATTATCCAGCTCCAACCCCCCTGCCATGGACAGGGACACCTGGTGCTGGATGAGGTCTCTCTGAGCTCCAAGCATCTGCTTGATGTGCCCACAATGGGAAAAGACACGTGCAAGTAAGGTCACAGCAGCTCCCCACATATTCCAGACATGGATTTTTCCTTTTTTCTTCTATAAATTCCCCCATTTAGCACTTCTCCCATTCCCTCCTAAACCATTTTTTACCTTTTGCTGAGCTTTGTTTCTCATGCAGAGCCCAGCAGTAAAATATGAGCCCCTGTTTTAAGGGGCACAAGTCTCAGGGTGATGCAGTTGGGAAGATCAGTGCTGCCCTGGGCAGGAGCTCACCTGCCCTGAGATGGTTGCAGCTGTCTGTAGCCAGCTCAGAGGCTGAGATAAACCCCTGCCTAATTGGGGGAGCCTGTTGGAGGAGCATATGGTGCTCCTACACAAGCATATTTAGGAAAAAAACTGTAATCTGAAGGGAAGAGGCTGGAGGGAGACATGTGGAGCCAAGAGGGACAGGGAGTCCCTTAAGGAACCACGTCTGTGGGCAATAGTGCTGATTTTAACTGGGATTGAGGTAATTTTTTCATAGTAGATTGTATGGGGCTGTGTCTTGGATTTGTGCTGAAAAACTGTGATGTTATCACAGGGATGAGCTGAGCAGGACTTACACAGAGCCAGGCCTTGGTCAAGCAGGCTGGGGGTACACGAGAAACTGGCAGCCAGGAGAGCTGACCCCAGCTGCTCACAGGGATGTCCCAGAGCACATGGAACCATGCTCAGCATACAGAGCTGGGGGAAGGAGGAGGAAAGGAGGTATTTTTCTGATTTATGGCATTTTTCTTCACAAATCACCATTACTTTTGATGGAACCCTGCTGTCCTGGAAGTGGCTGAACACCTGCTTGCCCATGGGAAGTGGTTCATTGTGGCATTCACATTCTCTGAAAAATCCCTTTGCCCAGGATTTTTCTCCTGGGAAGATGAGAAGCCTCAGAGAAAAGGAAAACAATTCTTGTCTCATTTGCTTCTCCTGTGTTGTACTCCTTTAGAATGTGTTTGGAGATTGTTTCCTTAAAAGTGATGGTTTCATTGGATCTTGTTCTGAGTGTTTTCACTCTTTGGCCAATCAGGGCCAAGCTGTGTCAGGACTCTGGAAAGAGTCACAAGTTTTCATTATTATCTTTTTAACATTAAGTATCCTTTCTGAATACTTTAGTAGAGTTTAGTATAGTATTCTTTAATATAATATAGTATTATAAAGTAATAAATTACCCTTCTGAGAACATGGAGTCAGATTCTTCATTCCTGCTTTTGTTGGGGCATTCCCTGCAAATATAATAGTGCAAGAATTCCTTGTTTGCTTCGCTTGCGAGCAGAGCTTTTGCTTTGTCTGTCAAACTGTCTTTATCTCAAGCCATGTGTTTTTTCACTTTTACCCTTCATATTCTGTCTTACCCTCCAACACAGAGAGAGTGAGTGAGCAGCCATGTGGGGTGAGCTGCCAGCTGGGGTTAAACCAGGGCAGGGCACTGAGGAGCTGTGTGGGAGGGAGATAAGTGAGAAGGAAAGAGTGGAAAAAGCATCGCACGCACAGCAACCTCAGCCTATTCACTGTCTGTTTTCTCCATGTGGTTTTGAGGATTGGTGTGGAGTCAATTGATGTGTAATTGTGAACTTCTTTCCTCACTATCCAAATTAGTGATCAGAAGTTTTATTTGGACTGGCTACAAACTGGCCTTCCTGGACTTGAAACTTTTTTGTCCATGATAGTGCATAAGTAAATTTTTTTGGACTATGAAGTGTACTATTGTGTTCCCTGGGTACACTTAATGGTGCACTTCATCTTTCTTTTGTTCTCCTCCCTCTCTTATGATTCTTTCCACAAGTCATCTGGAAATGAATAATAAACCACCTCAGTTGCTTCTGGATCCAAAGTATTTTTTGCATTGGAAGGACTGTGGGCAGTGACTCCTGGCCTGTAATTATATGAAAATATCACATGTTGCTTTTGTAGAGGGATATTATTGAAAAATATCAGTTGCAGTTTCCTTTCCTTACTGAGTAAGCAAGCAGAAAAGAGAAAAACATAATCTTTGCCTTCAAATATAAAGGTTCTGTGCCATCCCTGCCCTGTTCCAAGCTCACACTGCCTTGTGGAGCAGAATTGACACAGGTAGGATCAGAGAATGCACCAGGTGGATGCACAACCAACTCACCAACTGCAGGTCCCTATCTGTGTGTCAGAGATATCAGTTCCTGCACCACCTGCCTGCAGAAGGCAGCTCTGCTCTGCTGGAGGAAGGCTGGCTCCACAGCTGATGGGTCAGTCCATGCAGCAGACAGAAAGGTCCAGGTCAGGAAATCTGTTCTTGGTGTTTTCTTGCTAAAAACATTTCTCAGTGTATACAGCTCTCCTGTATCTCTGCATGGCAAAGGAGAGAACACTGGTCACAAGGAGGTTATGATTTTAGATTCTCAACCATCATTCACAGTTCAGGTATTATTTTTTAAGAACTATTGTATCAGACTCAGTCTATCATTCAGGTAGAAAGTTCTTTTCTCCCTGTCTAATAGGCAGGCCAATTGACAGTGATGGGCAAACAGTTAAAATAAGTTCTTCAACATTCTGCCAAAGCAGAGATGGGACAACAGATGCTTTCAGACAGGCAGGGGAGGACAAGGTAAGAACAAGACAAGCTTGGGCAGTATGACACGACAGCTGTCTTTGTAAAATGTTTTACATACTTGGAAATGTAAATTTTAAAAGAATATATTGCACACAGATCTTTGAAGATATTTGTTATAAATATCTCCTGAGTTTGAGAAATTGAATAGGGGAAAAACCCAACCAGCATTGATATTCAGGTATTAGCTGACATGAAGTGTCAGCTTGGAGGAGCAAGGGAGAGACAACAGATAAATGACTGCCAAAGCAAAAGGGTCCAGGCTGAGCTGTGCCTATTCCAGGCACAGTAACAGAAGAACACCAAAAGCACAATGGGAATTAGGTGATGTGCCTTTGAATGGGACATCAAATGAGAGATTGACATGGTATTAACATTTATTGTTAGCTGGGAATGGTACAACAGAACACCAGTGTGTTCTGCAGGAGGACAAGAACAGAACAATAGCTCTTGCTTCACCTCACTCCATTTTTAGGTTACTTTTCTCTCAGCATTGTGATATAGACAGATGGTGCTGTTTGAGGAGTAATTGTGTGGTCGAGTACTTTGCAGCACATTTTTATATTAAAGCACTAGCTGAATTTTCTTTCTGAAAGCTCACTCAAAACTTCATTATTGCTGAAGTGACCACAGGAGTCACAGGTCTGAAAAGAACTGTGCTCTGCTCCTCACTGACATTATCTTCCATCTAGCTCCTACCTTCTCAGTAAGTTCAAGAAAAAAAGCAACTAATAATTTAAAGGGCATATTATGTGGTAACGCCTAAATTGCTCCTAGCGCTATTTATAAATAATTCAAAATAAAATGAAAGCCACAGCAAACACAGCTGTCGTTTATTTGCTGTCACCTACCTGCTGGTGAATCTAGCACTGAGCTGTAGCAGTTGCTTCTCAGCTTCAAACTAAAATTAAAAAAAACTATTATTGTTGTTTATTATTGTCACTACTAAACCTTCACTTGGATACCTGAAATTTTCAAAGCCTGGTTCTTGAAATGTTTTTGTTAAGTATCACACCAGAATTTTCTTCTCTACCAGTCAGGACACTCATCTGCAAAGTGACTCAAACCTTCCTGGCATTGCACGTCTTTCAGAGGCAGCCTGGAGTAAGCTACCTTTCAGTGGAGTGTGCACAGTTACTTTAGTAGAAAATATTAGGGATGAAAATTCTTTAAATTCAACATGAATAGAATATTCTTGTCTTTATGTGTCCTTGTATTTGCCATCCTCTGAAAGACAAGCTTATGAAGATAGTGCATTTGACCTTATTCTGTGCCTGTCCCAACACAAATTTCTTACCACCACTAATTAAGCACAATAATCACACCAGTACCCCACCCATTTGTTCTTGAAATACTCCTGATAATATGATTTTTTTTCCTCATTTTTCTGATCTTTATGGATTTGTAGGTAAATATCCAGGTGGCTTTATTCTCTGTCTTGCTAAACTCCTTTTCTAACTATGCACCCTGACTATCTGTTTGATCTCCTTGTAAACCCACCTTAGGATGTATGATGACTTCCTTGGCTCTGGATTTAGTAACTGTAAAGGGAGCATTCTTTGGTCCTATGGCACTTCCTAACCACATGAAAAAAAATCTGCTTATCAACACAAAATAAAATGTTATGAAAAAGCATCTTGTCAAAAAGCAGAAATAAGTAGGGGATAAAGGAGCTACCAATGCAACTTTGACACCTGTTGTAAGGGCATGGGAAGTTTTAAGGGCCAGCTCTGCCGTGTTGGTTGTCAAGGATGTCACTTGTCTGCACATCAAATCCTCACTCCACTACTAAAGCCTAAACCACCTCTAATCTACAAGCCTTTCCTGCTGGCCTCTCTAGTTCTTCCTCCTGCAACTTCCTTCTCCTCAAACACAAGGATTAGATCAATTATTTACATTGGCTGCTCGATTTTAATTGGCTGCATACACAGAATTTCAAAGGAAAGGTGAAATGAAAGTGTGCTTTGCCCAGGTTCAGCTGTTAGAGGAGGAAAATGGGAGCAGGAAGGCTCTGCCATGCTGTGGGGAGAGCTGCTCTGGAAACAGTCATGGAATGGGTATAAAGATGAACAAGCATTAGTGTTAAAAATAAAATATTCCAAGGAACAGCTCTTTAAAGAGCTGTGGAAGGAATTTGTTTTTCCCTTGGTTTTGTCCAAGAAATTAAGAGACTAGGGGGAGGTGAGCTGCAATAAATCACACAGAGTGGTTTCCTATCTGAATGGGAGTGAGCTGTGCCAGCTGGTGGCAAGAGTTCACTTTTTACTCTGCTTATGGAACATATCTTGCTAATAGACCAAGCAGAACAAACAGACTCCTTATACAAATAAGAAGTGTTTGGAAGGGCTGGGAAGGAGGAGTGCCAGGCAAAAGGGGAGAAGTGAACTGAAGCCTTACATGCTTTTGAAGGCTTCTCTATTTATAACCACATCAGATTTAACTGAAATACTTGGCAAAAATGCACTTAATTTTTAAGGAAAAGCTGCATCTTTGTAAGAAGTGTTTTCCCTGAGAAATTCTAGGAATATTTCTCTTAAAACACAAATGCATTACTATGCTAGCAGACCATGCCAGCATTATGAAATCAAAGCTCACTTTGAACAGTAAAATATAGGTTACAGAATGCACAGTAGGGTTTCCTGGTTTAAATCTATAGCTCCAAACTATGGAGTAAGTTGCAATTATTTGACATATCTCTGGAAGATATCTTCTCCCCTGAGCATCAGAGAAGGGGGAGTGTTTTCTTGATGTGTCAGGGTCCTGACTCCAGAATTTTTAGTTCTCTCTCTCCTATGAGCAATAACTGTCTCAACAATCACTGATTTTCCCCAGCTTCTCACATTATTATATTCAAATCCAGTAAAAGTCCCTTCCAACTGTGCATGATTAAAAGAAGAAAAAGCAGGGAGGTTGAATTGAGAGAACTAAATGTGTTAAATCATTTATATTGCTAAAAGAGTAGCCAAGAAAAAATATAATTTTTCTTTTATACTGACATTACATACCTTTCCAGATTTCAGGATTTTTTTTTAATATGAAGTGATAATATTTTACTACAACCATTCCTATTTATTGAGTGCATCGGAAATATTATGAATTACTGAGTTTTGAACTATTGCCACCCAACTTACTGCTTGGCATCGGAAATGCATGTTTTATTTCAAAGGAAATTTCAAAGAGAATATTCCCTTCTACAGGAACTGGAAAGGAGAGGACTTTGGAGGGTTCCCTAGAGATCAGAGGTGGGGGAGAACCCTGTAAAATAGGATTTTCCTAGTGGTCATTGATGGGACTAGGGCTGCTGCATCATGTTTATCAGGCTGGATGCTGGGGAAACAGTAAGGTGAAGGGGGATCAAATAATGGAGCTACAGGGCTTTCAAGCAGGGCAGCGCAAAACATTCATATAATTCTTGCAGAAGCAGTCAAATGGATGTTTTACCACAACTCTGTGTGCAGCACCATGATACTGAGACACAGTAAGAGGGATAGAGCAAAAAGAAGGCAGTTTCAGTTCCCATGAAGTGCCAGGTGGTAACTCCATGAGAGAAGCTGATGGTCTTAACATTCTGTTTTAAAGACAGAACTCATTGTTGCTGTGTCTGGGATTTTTTTGGGAAATGTCCCTCATTTTGCAGACTTTGAACAAATCACAGAGCTTTCCTGTAGTGAAAAAAACCCCATGCTGTTTGTGCTCTTGCTCATCCCTGTGGTTGTAAAGTGAAGATTCATGCTGAGCTGGTACCCAAAGGTTGTTAGTGCCCTCATTATGTAAACAAGATATCAAAATGCTCATGGCACACACATCACAGAGCAGCACCATTAATGCAGCACCACAAGCCCTTTGCACTGTGTGATTCACTCTGGGAATTCTGAAGATCTGAACTGTCAGGTGTGAACCACTCCCACATTGTTAGGAGTGGAAGATTGCATAATTGAAGAGTAATTATTCCCTAGTATGCAATAAGACATCCACTCAAATATTTAAAAGTTTTTCTTTGCTTTTGAAACTGAAGTGCTGTTTCAAATCAAGGAATTTGTATTCCTAAATAATTTTGGATTTTGTAAAATCTATGCATGGAAATAATATACTATTTTAGCTATGAAATTTTTTTACATATTTTCTTCCTAAAAAAAATATTTTTTAACCTACATTTTGGTAATTGTCATTCATAAAGATATCAGCAATATTTCTTCTACGGTTCTGAAAATGATCTGCAGTGTTCAGCTCCAGCTTCTACTTTTCTAGCTCCCTTCTGATGGAAATGAACATCCTGAAGCTTCATTTTCATGACAAAGACCATAGCAGAAAATAATACAGACCGAGTCTTCCCCTGACATTGACTGAGTTAAGTAAGGAGATTAGGATGAAAATAAGAGATTCCTCACTCACATTTTAGCACTGTTATCAACAGGAATCCACAGATACCAGTTACAGAGGGAATATTGATATGCAACATGTTCAGCATTGCAAGCATTGCATGAATTACATTTTAAGGATGTTTTTCACATCCTGCATTACTGATATGTATTTCAGGCAGCAGCATCAAGAGTTCTTCAGCAAAGAACAATGAAATATGATTACATTTGTCATAACTGCAATATACCTTACCACCAAATGACAAATTAACAGAAAAGGCTCCTCATGGTTTTTCCTTCTATTGAATTATGAGAAACTGCCATTTTTACAACAAAAATTACTGTTGCAATCCTGTGTGCAAACCACTTGTAACAGGTTCAAGTTCAGCAAATTCATTTTCAAGGTTGTGCTGCTGCTTTTACAAGCACAGTGACTTCTATGAGGGCAGAGAGAAAGAATAGGAGCTTTTCTGCTTTGCATTAATTATTTTTCTCAACAGTTTTAGGAAAGAATCAAATGTTTTAGTACCAAGTTGAGCTTATTTGTTGATTACTCTGTTTTTCTCCTTACCATTCCCATTGGTTTATGTTCAGTTAATAAAGAGTGTGGACTTTTCTTCATTCTACAAAGAATGATTTTGAGTCTATGATTGCGTTTATTTTTCAATCACTAAACTCTTATGTACACGTAGTAACTGAAGTGCATTTCCAAATAGGAAAATAGCTAGATACTGATGAAGGATATAGTATATTAATGTCCATTAGAGATCATTTAAGGAGTCTCTGAGAGGTAACAGAATTCTTTCTGTTCCGATTCTTTCTGGATATTCTTTCTCTTTCTCTCTACCTTTTCTCGTAATTTTACCATGTCCCACATTTGGAATTTGTAGACAGGAAAAAGATTGTCCAAGGAGGACAGTAATCAGTGGCAGACATTTTGAATTTATATGTAAAGAAACCAAGTTTCTCTTTGAGCAGGGGAGACTGAGCAAGTGAAGCAGAAGTGTTGTTGCCAGCGCGGATATCAGCAGCTGTCAGGCAGGGAAGAAAAACCTTGTAGCTGAGGCAACAGAGTAAATGGATGATTGCCCAGAAACAACAGAAGGATCTGGCAGAGGAGCAAGTGCTGCAAACATCTGCCTGGTATCTGTGATACATCAGGGCTCTGCAGTGTTTCCATCAGCTCCTTTTATCTCCTGAGCACTGATCTCATGCTCTGTCGCTCTGCGCCCGCAAGGATCCTTCGTCCCTCCCATGCTTTTGTGCTTTGTGTGCTGCAGCCCAATTCCCTTCACTTTGCTTTGCTCAGAAGGCACCACAAAGGCTTGTTCCTGTGTCCTAATGACTGGGAAATAGTTGGGGAAAAGGAGCCCTTCTCTGTGAGGCAAGAGGCAGATTAATGTCCCAGGAGGAGCTGTGTGTGCTCTTGTGCACTTGCTGCAGCCCATTTGTGCTGCTCGTGCTCATCCCTTCCAAGACTCCAGACTCTCAAGTGAGTGTGGAAGTCACACAGCATTTGACCTCCAGATGAGCCAGTGACACTGAGAAAAACTGCATCAGTGGAGCAGTAACTTATAAAAGAAGGCAAAATTCACATTCATCATAATGCCTGCCTTTCAGTAGAAATCAACATGCAATTCTCAGCCTTCCATGAGTTATATTCTGCCATTACACTAGGAAATTCCTAAATCAATGCTCCAAATGTCTCTTTCATGTAGTTTACATAAGCTGAACACAAGTCTTTTGATATTTCTAAACATGAACACACAAGGTCAATCCACCTTCTTCAGCTGGCATTAGGACAAAGCCACTTCCACAAGTGCTGCAATAAACTGGCAGGTATTAGCAGTGCTCCAATTTGCTGTCTTGCTTTATTTTTTTGTCTCCCAAAAGAAGTGTCAAGCAGGGGTTCCTGTTGATTGAACAAATAAGTCTTCAGAGTCTAGGTGCAATGAGAAATTCTTTCAGAGGGATTTTCCATTCATACAAATTATTAGAAATTTCTAAGCTTCATAGAAGTAAGTATTCAGTGTGTTCTCTTAAATCCGGATTTACTCTTAGCCTCATATTACAATTTCTTGTTCAGTGATTCATGCATCCTCACATACTGAACTCAGTTAACAGAGTTAGGAGACTGCTAAACTTTAAAATTCAAGATTAACACTACAGAAAGCAATAAAATATTATCTACCTAACTCAGGTGAAGGCTTTCTTTTTTGATGTGTACAGCACTGTCCTTTCTGCTAAGTAGCCAAGTTCCTTATAATCATCCAGATCAGTACCTTTTTAGTGCACATAATGGCATTCCTCTTCAGCACTTTTATATACAAAATAAGATTTGTGGAAGGAAAACTGCTGCAAATCTGTGCCTTGTCCTCACAGAGAACAATTATATGACCAGAGCATGTTTTCAGATTCAAGATCTGGGAATCACTTCTAGGAGCCATAAAGCAAAAGTAACATCAGCATTGCACCTATAATTCACATCAGAAGACCAACATGTAACATCTGCTGCCCAAAATGGATCCATAATTCTTTAGCATCTTGTGTAGAATATAAGCAGTCAGGCTGAGTGAGCCAAGATCAAAAGGGTGGGGTACACTGCAGACTAATAGCAGAACAATATTCTCTGTGAAAGTCTTTCAAAGTAAAATAGCAGCCACTTGTACTGAAAGTCTTGAGAATACATGGAGGAAGGGATGAATGTTTTTTTAATGCAGTTAGTCCTAGAAACTGCAGAATTTCTAGCGGGAGGAAATATTTAATATTACCTTCCATTAAGGAAAAATCCAGTAAATATTTTGAGGTAAAAGAAGTGGAAGAAAATCATGTCTTTTCTAGAGAATAGCTATGCTGCTAATGAAGTTAACATCTACTAGAATGTGGATACCAGAATGCTGAATATGGGGGTTTGAACAAGAAGGTATGTTCTGTACCACCAATTAGCAACACATACATCCCCCACCAATGTGTGTGAAATTAATCTTATTCAGGTGAAGCCTGTATTAATGTGCTCTTGGATGGAATCAGGCTTGTACTAAAATACTTATGTTCTTTTTCTTTGGACAAATTCCTGGTCACTCGTGTCAGACCCAGGCATCAAACTGGATCTTTTTGTCTCATCTTCCTCTAGCAGCCTGTGAGTTCCCTCCCATTGGCTGGTCTGTATTTTTTGTAGATCTGGCAGAAACCAAGCTGGCAAAGCTCAGAAAAGGTCAGTGTTTGCAGTGGCCTTTCTGGCCAGGACCCAGAGACAAGATTCAGCTGTCACATAAGGTGTCTGTTCAATGAAATTGAAACTTTTATTTTACTTCCAGAAAATTGATCCAACTGGTTGGGATTTTTTTTGTTTGTTTGAGTTTGCTTGTTTTGTTTTGTTTTTTTATCTCAGACTGATTTGCACAAGTGGGGAAGTCTATGAGTTGAATAACCTTGGTGTTAAGTACTCTTCAATACCAGAGATTTTTCATAATCACTCTAGCAGATAAAAAAAACAACTTCACATAAACCCTTGTGGAATCCTGGAACATGCAAGGACATTTTACTGGGTATTTTTGCTTCCTTCCACTCATAGTCTTGAACTTCTAAAAGTATGTGGAAGAATATAATGAAGAGACTTAATTCCCTAGTCAAGCACTTATGTGTTTGAGCACTTAATGATGTCACTGAGGAAGCCTCATTTGCTCAAGTTCCTTATCCTCATTTCAATTCTCAGGCTGAATGAGGTATAATTTTTAAATATAAACATGCATTTTTTATCTTTCTCAGTCTTCTGCTCATTTGAGACCATTGAGATTATCAAATTCTGAAGAATCCACCAGAGTAGCAAAAAAAAAAAAAGATTCTGACTGACAGTTTGTCCTTTCTACTGTGTTTTTAAATATTGAATAAGTAAAGTTTGTGCAACCTGATTGTTGTGGCAAAATAAATTATAATCATTTGTAGAAACACTTTTTTTCAGTGTCAGCTTCATGGTGTCCTGTGCCTGTAAGTCAGACAGAAGACAAAGAGCAGGGTTACCTGTGCAGGGCAGGTGGTAGCTCTGGCAATCAGGCAGAGAAGCCCTGTGGTATTCACATTCTCTGATCAGAGAGAGACATAATTCTCTCTGCCAGGATTTTTCCTGGGGAAGGCAGTGAGAAAGCTCAGAGAAAGAAGAAGGAAAACAATTCTTATCTCTACTTGCTGCGCCTGTTGTTCGGCACATGTGGAATGTGTTATGGAGATTGTTTACCAAAAGGGATTTGTTAATTGGACTCTGCTGATGGTTGTTGGGACCAATTGACCAATTGGGTCAAATCTGTGTCATGACTGTCTGAGACAGTCATGGGTTTTTCTTTAGTATTTCTTTAATATAGTATCTCTTTTATACAGTATTAGTGTGATACAACAGAGTTTAATAAAGCCTTTTGAAATCATGGAGTCAGAGCACATTATTCCCTGGCTGGGGGCCACCCTGCATCAATAAAGCCAAGCTGGTTGGAAGAAGCAGATTCACAGTAGATTCTACTCCTGGAGCTTTCTTTCTGCCATTTCCGTGCCTTGTACCAGATCAGGTTAAAGGACAAGGAGAAGAAGGAAATAAATTATCACATTCACCACTGCTTCCCCACATCTTCCACTAGGTCAGGGTACTCAAAAGCCTAGACCATATTTGTCACTGTGATATTTTCTGAAAAATCCCTTTGCCAGGATTTATTCTCCTGGGAAGATGACAAGCCTCAGCTTCTCCATGTTTTGCTGCTCTGGAGATTGTTTATCTAAATATGTGATTTGTTTTTAATTAATGACCAATCACAGTCCAGCTGTGTCAGACTCCTTGAGTCAGTCATGGGTTTTTATTATTCAGTCATGGGTTGTTAAGCCTTCTGATGTATCCTTTATCTTTCTTTAGTATAGCTTTAGTACAGTGTAATATAATAATATAATATAATATAATATAATATAATATAATATAATATAATATAATATAATATAATATAATATAATATAATATAATATAATAATCAGCCTTCTGAGAACATGGAGTCAAATTCTCATCTCTCACCTCATCCTGGGGACCCTCACAAACATCACACAGGTTGCTTCTCCATAGAGATGGACAATTTTTTCCCACTCAAATTTAATATTCCTCCTTATATCCTTTCCCCCTGACAAGCAGCAGGATCTTCCTATAAATCAGTGGAATGCTGGCTTCACTAGTGATCCACAGCTCCACGGGGTGGCCACTGAGGGGTCACAGTGACTGTTTTCTATTCCAGAGCAGAGGGAAAAGAGGTGAAATAATGGGTGCTAGTGGATTGATAGAGGAGACATAAAATAAAAAAGCATGGTTGTGGCAATCCTGTCTCCATCACACTCCGTGTTTTCAGCAATCTGTTCAGTGGGCAGCCTGGACTTCTCATTGGACTAAGATGGCATATTTACTTCAAAAATCAGTGAAAATGTGTGCTTATACATATACCCTGCCAAATACAGCCACCATTTCAAAGAAATATACATTTATACTCATCAGTGCACTCAATAGCCACAAGTTTTACAAAAAGCTTGCAGATTTCTAATTGTTTTTAGTCAACCTGTATGCTTGTGTTGAGTAGGTGGGTGGAATCAAGGTAGAAAATCATACACCAAATAACAATGTACAGTTTCCAGCTATAGAAACCCTCCTGTGTAAAGCAATATGAGGGGAGGGGAAAGATATAGTCTGGTATCATAAATCTGAATAGGGTCAGCAGTGGAAAGCAAATCACTTTCCTGAAAAATGAACAGAAATCTGCCCTTTTTTATTTCTTTTCTTCTTATTACAATAATCTGATTATAGTAGTAGATATCTGACACAATTCTTTACAGGACAGTAAAACAACTAACTATAGGTGCAGGAACTGAGTCTTCTGTGCTTGGTCTTCACTAAAACTTTGTGATTGATTTGTATTTGGCAAAAAAGTGCAGTTACATTCTAACTGCCATTCCAGAAGCGCTCAAATTAGGGACAGGACATAAGGGAAAGTTCTGCCCTTCATGTCCAGAACAAGAGCGCTCTGCTGTCTGACAAATCAAGTGGCTGACATGCCAGGGGGGATTTGGGTTTCTGCTGCTATGGGAGACTGGGATGCAGAAAGGGAGAAGTCTGGGCCACGGCTGAGCTCCTGCGGCCACCACCAATGACAGCTTCAAGATTGTGAAGATCAAAACCAAGGCACATTCACCATTGAACTACAGTGCTTCTTTTGGATAAAGGAAAATCTTCTCATTATCCTTAAAATAAGCAGACCTCAGAATGTTCACGTAAGTCCAATTCATATCATAGCCACTTGAGCATAAACACTTTGAAATCACTGCATATTGGTATTAAATTCACATGAGCAGCAATATTAGTTGTGATTTTTTTCTCTTTGTTCAACAGAATGAAGAGCAAATTAGCTGAAATCTTTCTGGGGAGAATCCTATGAATATGTACTGTATTTCTTCCTTGCTACATTCTAAAAAAATATCTCAATTTCATCTGCTAGCAGATTGAAAAGTTTTATTTCTCGTATGACCCAAAACAAAAAAATTAAACACATCTAGTTAATGAGATGTATTATGAAGCCATTGTATTCTCTCTCAGACAGGAAAAAGTCTATGGGGACATTCACATTTTCCATTTTCTTAAGGCTTTCCCATGACACTGTAAACTGTTTGAGGAAGGTGATTTTCCCCACCTGCTCTGCCCTTGTGAGACCCCACCTGGAGTGCTGCACCCAGTCCTGGGGCCCCCAATACAGAAAAAGGTTGTGGATCTTTTGGAATGAGTCCATAGGAGGCCACAAGGATGATGAGAGGACCAGAGCAGCTCCCCTGTAAGGACAGGCTGAGAGAGATGGGTTGGTTCAGCCTGCAGAAAGGAAGGCTCTGGAGAGACCTTAGAGCAGCATTCCAGTAATGAAAGGGGCCACACAGGAAAGCTGAGTGGGACTTCTGACAAGGACATGTCGTGGGTAGATAAGAGGGATTTGCTTTAAACTGAAAAAAAGTTATGTTTAGAGCAGATGTAAGGAAGAAATTCTTTACTGAGAGGATGTTGAACTGCTGGCTCAGGTTGCCCAGAGAAGCTGTGGATGCCCCTGGAAATGTCCAAAGCCAGGCTGGATGGAGCTCTGAGCAACCTGATCTAGTGGGAAGTGTCCCTAACATGTACAAGACAGAGGCTGTTGGAACCAGATGATCTTTAAGGTTCTTTCCAAACCAAACTGTTTCATAATTTTATGAGTTAGGAGTTAATTAGGCAGAAAGTGTCCATGAGTTTTTGTTGTGCTTTTGAAGCTTCTCATAATGGTGTTTCTCACTGCTTTCTGTGTCTTAAAGTTCAATAAGTAATAGTTATATACAAGGGTTTGAGAGGACTTGGTAGGTTTCTGTGTTTTATTCAGTCACTAGAGTTTTGGGTTTTCCCCTTTTTCTTGGACCCCTGAGAGTGCCTGACATGTTTGAGCTCTGTTCTCTGTAGTGGTTCTGTGACTGCCTCCTGTCTAGACAGAAATATCATTATATTCTGGCCATAAAGGCCAGGAAAGAACAGTAGAAAGCAGAAGACAAAGAGTTCTGGGATTTGAGGAGGTCTCTCAGCAAATGTTCATACTGATATTTATTGTGTTTATCCAGATAAAAAAAAATCCTCCCAAGAGTGTGTTAGAAAGCATATAGTGCTTACATAAATTTCTGCTTTCACTGGGTTCTATGATACTGTCTTTGCATTTTAGATGTTTCTTCCTTGAAGAAGTGGTCAGCACCAAACTCAGGATTTATGTAATTTCAAAGGATTAAAATGCGAAAAACTAAAGAAAAATTAACAGTGGCATATGCAAAACATTTGTATGTACAAAATAATAAAATGATCAAAGTTGGATGCAAAAAATGTCACTATACTACTTCCCCTACTACAACAGTTTGTACACTGAAAGTAGAGTCCCAGTGTGACTACATGGTGCAGATGCTCTTCATTGATATCTTCAAATAAATGTATTTTTTATACTTTCTTTTCATTCAATTCTGGACCACATTAACAAAACAAACATTTTGAAAAAAAAATCTATATTATAAGTAGAAAATGTTAATTAGGAAATTTATTGAATCTCAAAGATATTCTGTTTGTGTTTGTTCTATTTTTAATTTTATTATATTGTATATCTTGATTCAAAATTATTTTCTTTTGGAAACTACGCATGAGAAAACAAAAAAAGGATGACGTGGATGAAAATTTTTCAGCTATTACTGTGGCAATTTAGTAGTCTGTGATGTTCACAAAATATATGAAAATGGACTTCAAAAGAATAGTAATTACTGACCTAGATATGTATTGGCAGTCACACTTATCTGTGTTTATATGTGTATTCTTTTGTTTTGTAGTTCCTATACGAAAAAAATGCATATAAACACTAGTTCTATAAATTACTTTGAAGTAAAAATGTATCCAGGAAAACAGTGAAAAATTTAGAGGAAATAAAAACTTTGAAAATGCAAGAAGTCCACAGATTACAAGATTTTTTTCTTTTTTTACTATTCATCTTTTCCCTTCTAAGAAAGTCAATCAAATGTTTGAAGAGTTCACATTCCTACATTTACAATTTTCTTTACTGGTTATGCGGACTTCTGACACTTTTAAAATGCTGACAAACAATTGATACAGCACTGAAAGATTGGTGTTAAAAGGTCACTGGGTGAATAGATGTCTGTGCGCTCTGGCACGTAATCACGCTGAAATTATTTGTTTGCATCCCAATAAAACAATGCTGTTTCATACAGAAAGAGAAAACAACTATCTGCTCTCTATGTCTACCTGTTGAAGAACTCAAAGTCTTTGAGGGAGGCATTTGAAAAGGAAAATAAACAGGTGTAGGGATTTTAGGCTTGGCTCTGAGTAGAAGAATGTGTCACAATTGACTCTCCCCATATAATTCCAACGTGCTGGTTCAATCCATCCTTTTGCAAAGATCATCTTTCCTGCCCCTTTGGGTTTACTGTTAACATTGCAAATCTTGGATTTTTCCTGAAATAATTTTCCTTATTCCCCCCTCACAATTCCTGCTTTTGGCAGCTTGTTTCAAGTGCTGTGACTTCATCCTGCACCACCTGAAATTGCACAGCAGCCTGTTAAAACAGTTCATCTCTGTGGGAATATTTATAGAGCTGTCTGTGCTTTGAAATCCTGCCATGAACAAAACCGGCACTAATCTTTTGGGGATCTACATGATTGAGTCAAATGCCAGCACTGACACTGGCTGTGATTAACCAGGCTGCTGTGTCTTTATGAACTCATTATGCAGAGGTGCAGGCTGCTCTGATGGAGAGAAGTGGCATTATTGCTAACACTGAGCCTCAGAACAATTTTTTTTGTCCTCTAAGGTCAGGTTTGCTCTGACACTGATGTCAAAGGGAGGGCTGACACTACCACAGATCCTCAAACTACATGAACATATCTCCACTAATTTAATCCCCCACAGTGTTGATGCCTGTTGAAGATGCCTGACATTCTGTGATACATCACAAAAAGAACCATCCTCAACCAGATTCTTTCTGCAACAGGAAAAATGGCAGTCATGGCAAGACTATTCAGGAAAATGAATTGAATTAATATTTTGTACCTAATAATGTGAACATCTACATTGATGCTTGATGCAGATGGAAAAAGGCTTCCTAAAAAGCAAAAGAGTGAAGAATTTCAAGGATTAGTCTAGATTTTTATTAGGATTAAATGGTTTCTGATACTATTACATACAATTTCTTTTCATTGCATTTCTCAACAAAATGTCATGTATTAGAGGACAGCATTTGAGGAGAAAAACTAGGAAAAGCGAGAAATATTTTATATTCAGGTCACAGGAGCAGGGTCTGGTGTACCTTATTTTTCTGACTTGCACAGCCTGTAAGCTCCTGGACATCATTTCAATACTCTTCTTCTCCATAAAATGTGTCCCTTTTCTACAGGTTTTTCTGTGCTTCCTTATTTCTCCTCTCTGCTTTGCCTGGCTGATTATTTCCAATAGCCACCCCTACAAACAGTTTCTCAAACAGGTTTGAGAAACTCAGAGACTTCTTGTGCAGGCTCTCAACACACAAGAAGCTGGTGACTTTTATTCAATAACACCTGGGACAATCAATAGCAGAGAAATCATTGGCCCATATATGGTGGTGCTATGAATCCTACGTACTCTGTAGGTTGCTGGGTCTGGCCTAGCACATTTAAATGTAACTCTTTTGTTTATTAAAACTCTCCTGCTACAAAAAACCCATGGTAATAGTGGTATTTAGCATGACTTTTCATATGGTGTTTACATATAATAAATATATATATAGCTTAGCTTATACAAAGTGCAGAGAATGTGCAAGCACTCTGATCAAAGGGTCTCATTTTATGAAAGTTTTGGCAGATGTTGAGACTACTCTTGAAATATGACATGGTGAGTGTGAAATGGAATTTCAGGTCATTCTGTTAGTTCTGATGCGAAACGACGAAAATTTTTTGGGAGTGGCATTTATTGTTAAATTTTAATTATAGTCTCACTGTAATATATCTTTTAGCTACTCTTGAATTACTGCTCTTATACAGTTTCAAAACTGCTTATATTAGCACAGAGATTTCCAATTTAAAAAGTGAAGAAGTACAGAAAATGAATTAGTTCCTGAGCCTTTTAAATTTCAGGCAACTTATGTAACCAGGAATGAAAAGTTTTGTAAAATGTTTGTGTTCTGTCATTTTCCCTTATGAGAGAAAAAAAAAGTATATATCTTCCTCCCTGCTTATCTTCAGCTATTTGGTAACCATAATTACATCCGAGCATTGACTACTTAGTAGAAAAAAATAATTCTTTGGGACATCTGGTTTACATGCCTATTTTTTTTATATCTTTGAATATATCCACAAGAATTCCCAAGAACTTACTTAAAATTAACAGAAATGAAGCAATTTCCTGGTTCACAATTTTTGGCCTCAACATGTTAAGCTCAGGCCAAGAATTATTTCTGAGAACTCCTTTTGTCCCAGGGAGACAAGCGCTGAATTCAGTGATCTTCCTGGGATGTCTGCAACAACAGGGCCTAAACACTGACCCAAACAGAGAATGGATACCTCTCCTTGCCACCATGGTTTAAATCCTTTCAAATGTCTCTCTGAATCACAAATGGCTGAGGTTAGGCCTTGAGGGGCCATCCAGGCCAACCCACGTGTTCAGGAAGGCCCGCCCAGACATCATCAGTCACCAAGACATCACAAAATCAAGTTCAGCTGATCTCTTACATAAAGGCTCTCTCTGTTCCATATGAGAAGCCAATTCAGTTTTCGAGTCAATACTGACATGAAATATTGTTGACATTTTTAGATGAGTATATAAGGTCGTAAAGGGATTTAAGTTTTAAAAACTCCAACAAATCTGAGTCCTTAGTCCTAGCAGTCTCATTTGGAATAGGTTCCTAAGGATGAATAAAAGTGTCTAAGCTAGAAGCTTTTGACATTGGATCTACAGGCATCAAGGTTTTCATTTCTACATGCTCATAACTCCCATAAAAACTGAGCTCACACATGCTCTTGAAAACTGGGCCCCCCATTTTGCATTTCTTTCTTAACATGCCCTTCATTGTAAACCAACATAAACTGGGGTTTGATATTCTCCAGTTTAAAGGCAGCAAGAAACCTTCAAACTGATCTCTGATGTCTAATTCTTCTTCATTAGCCTAACCACAAAAGTTTCACTCTTGGTAAAGGGGTTTTTGATGCAGATGTCCAACTGTTCTGAAGTATGTCCCAGGGAACTTTGTGTGAGGAATGTAATTCTGAATTTTGCATTTAGACAAATGAAGAAAGTCAGCTGTTAATTTTGTTGCCTGCTGCTTTAACTGGCATGAACAGGAAACCAAGTCAGGCTGCTCTCTTCCATCTTCATGTGCTCTGAGATGACAGCACCAGTTTTAATGCCATTCAGCTTCTCCTTCGCTTCAACTCCCTATTCCACAAGTGTCTTCTGTCTACAGAATGTCACCTGTTTTACTTCTTCTTCCTGTGCTGCTCTAAACACATCTGTCTCTTTCACACTCCAGACTCAGCTCCTTTTTGACATACCTGTCAGCCAAGAAAAGTAATCACAACCCGTGGGGATGTGGTGTATGAGAAAACACGCTATCAATTAAGATAAGGATCTGTGTCAGGAAGGAAATTTGATAAGAAGTCTTGTCTAAACAGCTGAGGGTGAGAATGACAGAAGATGTCTGAAATGTTTGAGTGCTGTATTGGGTTACACTAAAATAGGAAAATCAAGTCTAGGAAAAATAAAAGGAAGGAGCTGTGCCTTGGGGGCTGTTTGGGGCTGTTCACAAAACAGGTGACTGTGAGAGTCATCCCTGCTATTGTGACAGCATTGCACTGGGACATTTGGGGGTTTAAACTTGTCTTTAAATTATATAATATTTAATCTCTAAGAAGGAAAATGGAGGAGAGGCAGGGGTTAATATTTGTTTGCTCTATCAAACTCCCTTAACCAGCCAATATATCATCCTAAACTCAATCCAAATTTACATCAACAATAGATAACAGCAATGGACAATTTCTGTGCTGTTTTTTAATCTATTTTTTTTAAATGGCAACATTTGAGTCAGTCAGATTCTTAACTTACAGTACTATAATTAAATTCCTATTGATTAACCAGAATTATTGCTGCACAGTAGCTACTATTTTTTCATCCTTATAGTAATTTTCTCAAGAATGAGTGTGTCTGGGTTTATTTTTTAGTTCCTGATTGCTAGTATAACAACATGATGATTAGTGCAACATTGAAATTAGTTTATTTATTTGAGATAATTTAACA
Source organism: Melospiza georgiana (assembly GCF_028018845.1). Lineage (NCBI taxonomy): Eukaryota > Metazoa > Chordata > Aves > Passeriformes > Passerellidae > Melospiza > Melospiza georgiana. Next base: position 111,038,787 of record NC_080431.1, read on the forward strand.
ATCCTGCCTTTGTTCAGGTCTCCAAGTCCATCGTTAAGCACCAAACCAACAGTAACATTTCCTTCAGAAAATATTCAAACTATGTTACTAACATTTGTAGGAGCTCAGAAAAACTTTGGATAGACAGCTTGCACTCTAAATTAAAATCTAAGTTAGGAACAAAACATTAAGCACAAAAAGCTCAAATGAATTCTAGATATACGAGCTAGGAAATTTAAAATATTCCTGTTAAAGAAAAAGTCCTACCTTTTTTTAACAGAGAGAGAAAAATTTAGAAGTTAAATTTTCAAACAGCCTTATATTGAGTAAACCATGAACATGACAAAGAATAGAGTTTATTAATTAATTCAATCTTCAGTATTTTGGTTTAGAACATGCTGATTTATTTTATATCACCAACTGTACTGACTGATGGAAGATTCACAAGGTTCTTTCTCTGCAATCTAGAGAATCTCTAATATTTTTATTTTTATTTAAGTATGGTTTTACTTTATTTCTCCATAGTAGTACTTACAGTATTTTCATCCCTGCCAGACAAAGCACCCTCTTGTATTTTTCCTCATAACAGCAACAACTATACTTCTACTTCTCCATTAGATACCTGTAAATATTTAGAGTCTTCCTTTCTTGACTTTTCCTTTTCTCAGGGAGTTAACTTGATGGCATCCTGAAAAGCTCTTAGGATTGGAAAGTAATAGAAGTGTTTCCATAGGATTCCTTAACAAAGGATTCCTTTGATTTTTGCTGTGTCCAACAGGGCATAGCAAAGTCTCTGTGTACAATACCATAGCATTTTGGATGAAGCAAGATTAAAAATTGTCATTAAAAATATATATTTAAAATATATATATATTTTTTTTAAAAAAACCCCACATACTCAAGAATGTGCAGTGGCAAGCACATCTATCACTGTTCTGAGCCGTCATGATCCTCAGTAATTGACAGAGGTTTTGCAACTTTTTACATCAAGAAATTTCTTGATCAGTACTTAAAAAATTAAAATAATGCCAAATTTACAAGATTCAGCCAAAAAATCAATAGAGATGTGTTATATACCGCTTGGTTAACACTAGCTGTCATTTGAAGCCTTTGTTTCCATCTCCCCTAAGTGTTGGTACTTCTCTGTGTCCTCAGAGAAATTCCAGCTATGAACAATTTTTTCTCTTTGCTACTCTGCCACTCAAGTTAAAAGCTGAAATGTGGTTTCTAAAAATAACTGGTAAGTGGTAATAAAGCTGTGTTTAATATAGCTGCCATTCCACCACAAGTTTGTGAGCTTAGTGTTATTTTTACATGAAAGCCTGGCTGAGTCAGAAAGACACCAGTAATGAGGAGAAGATTCTTTTTTTGCCACAAGATCAGTGAGAAAGCTTTCAATTGAACACATAATGATGGTCCTCATTAAATTCCTTCTATTACTGCATCACATTTTGGAAAATGGGTTTTAAATAAATCTGTAGTATTTTTTTTAACTGTTGGAATCCCTCCAGAAATAAGGAGTTGTGGGAGAATAAGGAACTAAAGTGAATAAAGATTACTGGATTATTGTAAATAGAGCACAGGCATTTTCAAATGGATTTGAGTCAAAAATCTATGGCTTCATATAACCAAGATTCTTCACTAGCTGTATTAGCAACTATTATTCCAAGATTAGCAGTAATTTTTTTATTAAGGTATGATGAGTCACATGTCTGGTTTTGAAAATCTTTGCCTGAAACCCTGAAATCCTTTGTTTGTGCAGCACAATCATAATTAAGTGCAACTTCCTCAAAAATCTGTCAATAGAGTATTTCCTTTTGCATCCACTTGACATCACTGCCATCTTTTCCATACTTTTGACAAAACAAGTCAATAATTACTTGATTTCCTAGTGCAACTCTTTAATAATTATTAGAGTACCATTAGGGATCACAGTGAGATTTTACTTTCAGTGCCTTCCTTAGCACAAAAAGTGCCTGAGCCCTGCTGACACAAATAGGCGTCCCTGACTAAGTGTGAGTGTCCTTCTCTAAGTGTGAGAAACAGGGATATACAGACTGCTTCATCTAACTGAAACACAAACACCTTTGTAATCATTAGGGGAAACAGAAATTTCAGGAAGAAATTATATAGCAATGAAAAATAATGGAAGCATCGAAGAGAACTAATAATGTTCACCTATGAAAAATACCTTTAAAATTAAACACAGCTCAATCCTTTCTTTTTAACTTTCACTGTGACCTTCTGATAATTTCTAAATCTGGATTGAAGTTTACTGCTTGCTAAAATTATGATATTTTTTATACTTTACTCCTATATATTAAATAGTCTTTTCTGTACTTATTGGTTATTGTCAGCATCTTTTTTCTCTAGAAATACATTCCGTAGCTTATAAAACAATTAAAATAAACCAGCTATTAAAGGTTTTCTTTGAAGAATATAATTCTTCATCTTTGTGGTCATTAGCAATTACTCAATTTTTATTTAGGCATAATTAATATTTTTTAGCATTTTCAAAATGTAAGACCTGTAAAATATAATAAGCATTGTATCATAAAAACAACTTTTTTCTTATATTAATGATAAAGTAATGAAGGTGCATATTTGTTAATGTATCATGCGGTGTCATGTTCAGTCATTTTTCTTGGAAAGTCTTAACTTTTTGCTCTGACAGTATTAAAATTGCCTTTGAAGACAGAAAACATGCTTATAAAATATAATCAAAACTGAATTTTTTCACCCTGACTGGACAAGGGTATGTGTTAATATGACATTACTTGCATCACACAGAATGTCTCAGTCACAGCTTTAAACATAAGAAGAATGACTGCAAGGTGATTTCCCTAAAGTCATTTAACAAGCCTCTGGCAGTACTTAGAATAGATCCCAAGTCTACTGAAATGCATTCCATGCTGCCCTGACTGCCTAGGAATGTTCCTTGTGTGCAGAGAAATTAAACTTAAGGGGCATTTATACATTAAAAACAAATTGCAGTATCTTTGCATGATGAAAGTGATTTATCTTTGTCAGTGAAGAAAAGGAGTTTTCTTTGTCTACACAAGAACATTCTTAAGTGGAAGCTAGGCAAAGTATTTTAAAATTATGAGAACTATCCTAAAAGACTACAGACTGCTTAGATGTGCACCACATGTGCACCTCACCATAACATCCTCTGCTCATGCATTTAAAAGGAATGAGTCTGTTAATGTAATTCCCTCTTGCCTTTACCTTAAAAGCCCTCTTATAATTAAGCAGCCACTGGCTCTGTGCTTGCTCTTGAGCTTTTAAGTCAAGTTAGAGATCTCATTGGTGTATTAAAACCTCAGCTTTGCCATTTGGTTTGCTATTTCTTGCATCTTTTTTCCCTTCACTGATTCTTGACACAAAAAGTCCTTTCTTGCCTCTGTCACCAATTTTTAGTACATAAGGATTTTTTCTACCGTCACTATCATGATCATTGCTTCAGATCACGTATAAATTCATGGTTTTGTACAAGGACAGTGCTGTCACTACATCCCTTTCTCTGGTCCTAAAAGACTAAATAAAACAAAAGTAAGACAACAATTAAAATAAACACCACTGAAGTCCTACTGCAGGCTGGAGACAGTGTATGTAATGGTAATATGATGTAGGTATCTGGCTATGTTGTGTTTGTATGTAGGATTCCCCAGTACTGTGGGAATATCTGCCCTTCATTTAAGGGTGTCTCTTTCTCCGGTTTTGTGTTGCTGGAATGGCTCCCAAGGCATTAAAGAGTCTTTTTTGTAGTTCCATGACCGAAGAAGAAGTCAAGATTCGTTGGTTCTGCTTTTCAAGGATGTTTATTTTCTCTTATTTAATACATTCTTTCTCTGACCTGCTGAGATCTGTCCAGAAGGTTGGGTTGAGGCACGCAGACTGCCTTCAGTGTGGCGTTATCTTTTTATACTAAAACCTACGTGTACTTTATTTACAATAATTTTCCAATAGCTATCACCTATGTTAGACAGTTTTGTCTCTGAACCAATCCAAAAGTGTCACCATCCCAGCAGAAGGTGGAGGTCAAGAAGAAGAAGAAGAAAGACAGGACACACCCAGATTCCTCCATCTTGCCTCTTGAACCCCCATTCTAAAACGCCAAAATTCTGCATTTTCACCCTGTGATAAATTCACTAGCATTCTACTCAAACCCTTGTGGCTTGTAACTCCTCAAACAAAGCTGGTAATTGTTTCCATGGGTTAAAATCGAAGGCACAGGTGTCTTTGACTCCATGCCAAGGTCTCTGAGCCCCCTGCCAGGATCTCGAGTCCTCCAGGGCAGCCAGAGCAATGTCCTGGGTTCCGACATCTCTTGAGCAAAGCTGCTGGGATGTGATGTGCTCTTCAGAACATGAGGCAGAATTTCCCACACTCAAGTTTACTTTCAAAATAGCTCTTTGTAAGTGATAGGCACATAGCAAACCATTTGATCTCATTCAAGGGTAAGAAAGACAGCTAAAACCAAGTGTTATGTTAATAATGCCTGTAAGACCTAACAGAGATGAAAGCCTTACAGTACTAAGTGCTGAGCAGAGCTCTGATCTGTTACTGAAATGTGTGACAAGAAATTTTCATATCACCATTCTCTAGAGAAAGAAATAAAACATCAAGTCTAAAAGCAGGGCCCAACCTCAAAATTCCTGCCTATAGGACCCAATGTTTAGCTACAAAAATTTCTCCTAATCACATTATTTTAATAGTCAGAGTATTGTTTCCTTGATAAATATTTTTCTGTAAAAATATTTTTTTACATATCACAAATAGGATCTGTTTGTGAAAGCTGTGCCCTGTCAAAGTGAATTAAGTCACATGGAAGCCTCTGGATTTCCCAGCTCAATCCATCCCAGAGCACAAGTGCAATCTGAATCCCTTTCACACAAGCACTGTTATTACCTGCAATTCTCAGCTCACCCAGAATAAGTCCTTATAACCCCATGCAGTCCCCAAATTTTACCTATGCAATAAACTGATCTGTCAAGTAGCAAGAATTAATTACCTTAACTATTGATTTGGTTCAGGTGCTGATAAAAAGTGTTAATTTTTCATGAGTCTCAGCACAGGTGATAAAACAGCACAGAGTTTTCAAAGTATTGATCATCTCAAAAACTCCAGGTGCTTTAGTCCTGTGATTACAAAGAACAAACAAAACCTCTTGCAGGGGAAAGGAATCTTCATTTTCTTCTAGATTTTCTGAAAACTCATAACAGCCCAAAAGTCCATCAAGTACAGTAAAGCAGACATCAACAGAAGGATGAAAAATATCCACAATTAAAAAATATATTTCCCTGAGGAACTTCAATAATTTTTGAAAATACTTCTGGACATTTACGTAGCTGAAGTTTCTTTTTGCTAAATGTAGATATTTTATTCCAGCAGCTTTGAACTGTAAAATTGTTAAGTGGTATCCTGTATGGAAAAAATCAATCCTAATACAATTCTGTACTTTGTACTGTATTCTGTGTCCCAGCTCACAGTGAGGTATAAAAAAATCTTCTCTGTAAGTAATTTTCAGAAACAAATGCACTTTTACTTGTACAACTGAATTTCTACAGTAAATATTATCTCCAGATCTCCAGTTTCTACCTAGCTCTTATCCCATTTATTAGTCTTACTAAACAAAAAAGCCCACTGCTCTCTCTCAAATATATTTTCATTGTCTTAGATAATATTTTAACAAACAGATGAACATCATGACTTATTTGGTAACTTATCTGGCAGATTTGGATCTATTGCTGAAAGGTGAAATTAGTCAACTAATCAAAGAAGACTAATTAGAATTTGTAAAAAAGTTTTATTGAATGCTTTGAAGGTCTCAGCTTGCCAGCAATTAACACTCCTCACTGTTCCAGAGCAACCACTTTGTGCATTCCTGTTTCCTACCAACAGCTCCTTCCTATGGAACCAAAGGACACAACCTTTGAATGTCTATTCAAAGATGGAATTCCTATTCAAAATCATACTGCTGCAGCCCACATTTAGATCTTTGTTTCAGAACTGAGCACAGAATTCAGAAGAGGACCTGAAGGAAATTATTTTTAATGTGAATTCATCCCTTCCAGAGGAACAATAATGTTTTGAAACTCTTCATTGTCACTGAGAGCTATACTGAGCAGACAACAACAGCAACAACAACAAAATAGGGCCATTAACATCCAACAGTAGAGAATTAAAAAAATATTTAATCATTCACTTAAAAATTAGAGGCAAAAAGATTAAGATCACAATGAGAATCAGGAGTAGGAGCTGGGAATAGAACTTCAATTGTTTTCACTGACTGTGACTTTACAGATAGTCCTCCCTTCCTCCTAAAATGTCAACATATTAATTATGGAATAGATACAGTTTGGGAGTATTTATGCAGATTACTGCACATAAATTCTATTTCATGAGACCAGTGTTCATAACTGCATTTCCTCAAAATGAAAAGATATTTTGAAAATTAATTTACTCCTCAAGTAAAATCTCTGAAGATGTGCTACTGAGAAGTTGCCCCAGAAATTCGGTTCATTCCTACAGCAATGAGGGGAACAACAATAGAACAAAACAAACCAAGAAATTCTGCAACTCATGAAAAGGAAAATAAAACAAAACAAAAAAATAAGGGCACATCTACAGGAACACAGTTTTAAAAGAAAAGCTAATCTGAAAAGCTAACAAAAAGGCAGAGTTTCTTTAACGAATGTACTGAAAGCAGCAAATGGTACCTACATTGCTTAACAAACTCTTGCTGTTCCTGTTGAGAAAGATTCTTTCAGCACAGAACCATGGCCTGGAAAAGCTTTGTACTGTGTTTACAGCTTCCCAACTTGGTCACTCATTTTGTTGTCTGTCACACTAATCTGCAGAACTGTACCAAGGACTCTCCACTTCCCCCTCACGAGAGACGTTTCAGGGCCAGCGAGCTCTTTGGCTCCAGCAGTGTTTCCATGCCACAGAAGCTGCCAGTGTTGCTAATTGAACTGCCACTGCTCCTGCTGCTCAGATTATTTCATCCTGACCCTAAAAGCAGTGGAACAGGTTCTCTTTGTGCAACTGAACTTTGAAGAATTGTTCTGCAAGTCAACAGAAAGAAGCCAATGAAGAATTGAAAGAAATTTACTAATAATGGATAAAACTTGTTGAAATAAAACACCAAAAAGCATTCAGTGTTTTAACTGAAGAGTGCAGACTCTATTCCCTTTAGTGTGTTTGTGTTTGGCCTGTTTTATACAGACAAAGAATGGAAGAAAACCTGCAGTTTTTCCCAGAGTATTTGAAATAGTTTGTTCCTAAGTGAATAATGAGTGCTGCAGCTTCCCCCTAAATAACAACACAACTTGTTCTGCCAACCCAGCCTCGCTCCCTTTCTCTGTGCTGTCAAACACTGCATTCAGGCATCCCATGAAAAAGATGAGGCCTCCCTTTTAGAACTGTTCTCTTCTCAGTTCCAGCTTCAGGCCAAGCAGTTCTCAGACAGAATGGCATTTTAGATATATTGCCTCTCCACCACCTTCCTGAGCAGTAATTTCACACGATTATCCAACCAGGAGCTGGGGATCTGAGCTAGGATTGAATCCTCAGTGAAGAGGGGACAGACACTGACAGTAGCATGGGACATAAAATCAACCAAAGTTCAAGGCTGGAGTTCATAATGAATTTTTAGCAGCTGTTGGATGGGGTATCAAGCCTTTCCCATTGCAACTAGAACAGATATCCCAAAATATATTAAACACATAAACATGTTTAGCTCCACTAATGGAATTGTCCTGACTACCATCATGTGGAATCACCTTAAAATATCAGAGGAAAGAGCTTTTCTGACAGTGTGCTTGCTGTAATTTGTTGATTTTTATTTGAATAAGAGATCTAGGAAGATTGCTCCTGGCTGAAATATTTTCCTAGAATATCAGACATGACATGATGGTATATTTAATTATCTCCTATTTCCCCTAAGTATTTATAGAATTGTACAAGGCAAGCTGGTGCATATCTATCAATATCCACATCTATCTGTCTATATATTTATCTTTTTATCTATTCACATACACCTATTTTATCATAAAGTAACTCAATAAATCACTTACCTAAGGGCATCCTATGAGACTACCTAAGAGACTGAGTTGTGAATCAAGGACAAATGCTGAACTCAACTGAACTGAATAATAACTGGCAGAAATGCTGAACAGAGTGCTGAAACAGCAGCTGAAACTGAATACTCATGAGGCCAGGGTGGTGCAAGGGAAAGAGGGCACTGTCTGGGGAGCTGTCACCATGCAGAGTTTCTGAAAGAGAATTTCTGCCTTCTGCTCTTGCTGGGGAAAAGTTTAGACAGAGCCTCTCAGGGAAAACATGTCATGAACTTAGGTCCAGTTTAGAGGAGTGAATCATTTGCTGCTTGCTGAGTAAAAGGTCCCCTTATGAGAGCAGGGCTAACCTGACAGTGTTTCTTTTCCCCAGGGAATAGAGGTAGGAAAAAATCTTATCAAACTTGGCCTTTCTTAGACCAATAACAGCAAAGGGCATGATTGCAAAAACATTGTTTTCTGGGTTTCTTGCCAGCTTTTATTTAATTTTTTGCCCTATCTATCTACATAGTTCTTTGCCTTCTCTTCACAAAGCATAACTAACAAAGACCAGGTAATTTAAGGTATTTAAAATATGAGTTTTCTGGACCTAGTTAGCTTAGGAGTGCTTGGCACTTTACCAGCTGTGACAACCATGACTTTCTGACAGGAGAAATAATAAAAATAAAATGGTCCTCACTGAAACAAAACCTCCCAACAATGGAAGTTTATGGGAAGGTGACCAGAACTTGTGTGCTCATCCAGTGTGACCTCTTGAATATTGTAGAATATTAAAAAACCAAACGTAATCCAGAATGTGACATTCACCCAATTGCTCCATGTTTTCCACTGTTGTTTCACTAGCAAGTGGTAGTGTAAAAGAATGATTCAGTCTTAGTCCTGTGAATTAAGTCTGCAGGGAAAATGCAGCATTGATGAAAAGTTGTAAAGAAATTTAAGTGCTTGAAGAATGAAACAATGGGTGTAAAATCACCTTAAATAAAACAAGAGAGGACAAAAATATTCTCAAATAATTTGACAGCAATAAAATCAACATATTAATACAGCATTACTGGTTCTTTCATCCATCCCATTACTGAAAAAACATGAAAAGTATCAGCTTAGGGTCTATAGTACAATGGTAATCTTTATTCTGACAAAAAGAAAGACTTTGAGAGTCCTTTATTTCTTCAGATTTACTAGGAACAGTTTTCACTTGTGGTTCCTACAAGCATCTTCTCTACCTGGAGGATTCCTTATGCTTGGACATTAAGTGCAAGTGTTAACTAGATACCAGTGGAAAGTCATTCAAAGCTTGAAAAGGAAAATTTCCAGAGTAACATTTGGAAATAATTTCTTCTCTTTGAGAGGATTATTTAGGACAGCATGAAAACAGGCATTTAAGAAATATGGTCAGCAGGATGACATGATACAATGCTGGTCTTTGGCTAAGAAAACTAGGAAAAGGCAGAACATAAAAAATGTCCTTTGTAATGTGAGCATTTTGGACCAATGTGATAAATGGGTTTGTGGAGCTCCTCATGTTTCCTAAAGGCATCACACTCCACAAGGACAGCATGTCTGTCAAACAAAGCTGCTATGAATCAGACCTCAGCAAACAGAAAAAAAAGACATTAATCTGCACTTGCAGTTTTTCTATCTTTTTTGTAATTTCTTTTTTGTCTGTGATAAATTAAGATGATACAAGAAAAAATAAAATAAAAACAAATGTATTTTACTGTTAGAAGAGATTGTTAAACCCATTTTAAATTATTTAATCTGCTAAATAAATTACCAAGGTTTATCTATTGTTGAAGATCAAACCCTAAAGTTTCCAAGAGAACTTTGTACCAATTTGAGACAAAACCAGTTTAACCTACTTTTTCATACTCCTTAAAGTGTTGCCTGTAAAAGATTTGCCTGAAAAATTGTGTCCAGCTGTTGCAGAATCCCTGTTGTCACATAAATTAAATGCAACTACTTCAAAATTTCTTTTGCAATTCTTCACTGCCTGGACATAGACTGTATTTCTGTGGAACTTAAAGATATATTTCCTCTGCTTTTCTGAGTATTGTGACAAAAGCAAAGAACCAAATCTTTTATGCTTTCTGTTTCCAAAACCTTAAGCTTACAGCTCTCCATATTTGTTCCACTTACTGTGGCAGAACTGCTTCTGCTAAGGAGTGATCAAGATATTTCTCAATGTGTTTCTCTCAACAATGTGTTCTTTGACCAGAGATAACAGCTGGTTGATAACAATACTGAAAAAGGAGATAAGAATTAATTTTAAAAAAATTTGGCTGATTGATGTACAAAATGAAAAGAATGACAGCTGAGCAGATAAGTTCATACTTCAAAGCATAAAATTTTATTATTTTTTGTAATATTTATAATTTCTTTCATGTTATAGTATAAGCTCAAATCCTACAAGTTCTTCAAATATCCACAATCCCATTAAATACCATCTCAGAAAGGAAAAGCTTACTAAACTGCCACACAAATATTGGGAATCATCTATCTTTGCAGCTTTTTAAATTTGCTTTCCTACTGCAATATCTATTAGTTTCACCATATTTTTGTGTACTATCAGAAAAAGAAACAAGTAAATTATCAAACACAATACTTTTCAAGAAAAAAGCCTTGAGAGACAGATAAATATTCTGCTACAGCACGAGAATTTTCTGCCTGTTAAACTCCATTCAGCAGAAGCAATAGCTTTGCACTTCAAGGTCACCTCCCTCCTCTCTTCAGGAGTCTCAAGTTTCTTCCAGTTAGTAGCTTGGCAACCCTGTCCATCTTCCTTTCCTTACTTACTGGCAATAAAGGCAGTGTTGGACAGTTTAAAAAAACCCAGAAAACCAAACCAAACAAAAGCACACATCCCTCCAAAACGCACCGAAAATATTATTTGAAAGACAACTGTTGTTCATTTCCATAATTCATGGATGTTTTTAAATGCCAGAGGATGAAATGCCTTTCCTTTATTCTTCATCTTCTAAGTAAAATATTCAAAATTACTGGAAGCAAGGGGAAAATCCCAAGTGTGATGTGTGGAGCAAGCCCCACCAGCTGGCTTTGTTGGCCACTATCTTGTGCTTAATGTTTAAATGGATCTCAAAACAAATCATGTTGCTAGATTTGCACACAATCTGTAACAGGGAGGCTTTCTGGTTTTTTGGGAGGTATTCACCCCTTTGCATTAGAATCTGGAGAGGGACTAATTGACAGGTAATATTAGGAGTAGAAAGCCTGAGAGAGAGGGCTCAGCCAACACGGCCAATTAATGTGAGACAAACTGGCAATAGACCAGGAGATGGCACTCACTTTGGGAGGTTTAATTTAAATTAATGAACAGTGTCCTATAAGAGGGGTCAATAAAATAAACCTGCTGTACTGTTTCTTCACTTGAGGCTCCTACAAAGTTAGCTGACCTACAGATCTCCATTGCTGAGAGAATTGCAGCTTCCTTTATTTTCACTGTTTGTCTATTTCTGTTTTTTCTGTGTCTGGTCTATTGGCTTAGTTGCTGATACATTTTAGGGTCATTTTTCTTTTCTTTTTTTTTTTTTCTGTTTGCTTCTTAAAAACTACTCAATTTTTATCCTTTCTGCTCTGAACTTTACAATCCTTGCTCCAAGTTTTCTGCTTCCTGGCTGGGCAATCACGCATGTTTCTTTTCTGCCTTGCAAACAGCCATGGAAATACACAAATTAGGACTGGGAATGTCCTGTCTGAATGCCCAGCACTCCAGCAACTGCCTGCACGAAGGGGTGTTGTGGAATCAGGATTACGGTGGGTGACTTTCAGGGAGCAGAGGATTCAGCTCTGCCAGCAGCTGCTGGAGCACATCACAGGGTGGTAGCTGGAATGTGTCCAGGGTCAGGCAGATTTATCCACTCCCACGGCATTTCTCCACTGCTCTGCACATTGCTCTCATCTTTCAACCCTCCCTGGGAATGCTGAACCAGCCTGGGGAGGAAAGATATTAAATATATATTTAGGGTTGCTGGAAGTGAAAATTACAATTGGGAAGTTCATTTCTCTGCAAGTGCATTTTGTTCAACCTTTGCTAAAAAAAAACCCAAACACAAACAGTGAAAACCCTCCTGTATCTTTATGCAAAGTAATGAATGAATTTTATGTGCTTTCTATACTTGTGCACTATGGATTTACACATACACATGCTCATATACATATATATATGTATGGATCACTTAGTCACTGAAACACAGGCACTTGGGTAACAGAGCACAACAGCTCTTTCACAGAACTGAAACACTTTGAGATGATATTTTAGAATAGAAAACTGAGGCAGAAGGGAAACTGCTGAGAGAGTTACAGGCAGAACACCTCCATTTTGTTGTGTAACCTGAAATCAGTGAGGGGTGTGAAGAGCAGCATCTCTGCTCCTAGGAATGGTGGCCTTTAAAAAGGGATAAACTGAATAAAATATGAAACCAAACTGATTTAAAAAAAAAAAAAAAAAAAAAAAAAAAAAAAAAAAAAACTCAAAATCCTGCAGTTCTTTCCTTTATTCTATTTCTTTAGTTTCAATTTCTAATTGAAAATAAAGCGAGCCAGAACTTGAGCAAAATAACAAGAGTGAAAAAGGGTAATCTATGAGATTGGAAGGCAGAGGGAAAAGGCAGGAAGGTTTTCACACATATACATGGACAGGGAAAATAAAAATGATTAACATTCTAAACCCATAGCCTATTTCACAATCAGCTATCTAGAGTGACTGCAAGGTGAAATGCAAATTAACACTACTTGTATCTCCTACCTCATGGTTACTGATGTTTTGGAAAGACAGGACAATAACTCTGCCTGTCCCAGGGTAGGAATCCTGTGCTGGCACCCACAGATGCTCCCTGAATCTTTGGTCTTAATCACCAACACACACTGATGCAAGTACCAACATCTGCAATGCATTAAATGCACTTCTGTTCCTCACATAGTTTTCTGCATATTAAGCTGTTTCTTATGTATCCCTCTTATTCCTGTACCAATTTCCATGTTTAAAGTCTTTCCTGTAAGATTTTATTCCACCTTTCATTTATATTTTAAATTAAATTGGCAATAAATTCAACTGATTTCCTTAACTGTCATTAAATAAATGACTTTTCAGATGTGTTTTAGTTAAGGGAGAGGGGATAAAACAATTCAAAACATGCAGTCACTCTGCAAAGGCCATATAGAACATAGGATGGTGTCAGCACCAAGTGAGATTGAGGATGATAGGTTTGAAAAATAGTGGAGTGGAAATAATGTAAGACAGCTGTGGTGATGTTGAAAAAGTTCATTTGATAGCACTCAGGAAAGGAAAAAATGCAGGGTGGTAGAATTAGCAATGGTGGCTGAGATTCTGCCCTAAGACATGGGGAGTACTGTTTTTGTGTATGGGATCAAATAATCTAAATGTTGCTGGATTTTTGTTTGTGTTTTTCTTTTTAAGAAACATAATAAATTGATAAACTAACAAAATTTCACATATATTTTTCTGCCTTTAGTAATATAAACAAAAATAATTTCAACAAAAAAAAAATCCATGATATCAATGGTTTGGGCAAAAAATGATACAGAAGTCACATCCATTGTTGCTTCAAATTAGAAAGTGTAGTGTAATATGGTATACCAGAAAAGAAAATTAAAATTATAATAAATGGAGAAATAAAGAGAGATTTCTTATTATCACTGACTTTGCAGCACATATAAAAATAGAGCAAAATGCCATTACATCTCAAGAAGTTTTATTAGGGACATATTAACTGTCATAAGAGTCTTATTATCCTGCATGAAGATACTGAAATGGATAGGCTTGAAAATTGTAGTTTCTAGTTTGCTAAGGAAATTAAGGTTTTGGGCAGAATTTCATTTAGAAAGAACAATAACATAGAATGCAGAGGAGGATGGAATGACTCTTAATGCTAGATAAATTAAACTACGGAGCAAGGGTTGAGGAAACATTCCTGAATGGGCTTGGTTGCAGGATCTTCCTACCTAGACAACTCAATAATCACTTCTATTTCTATATTTATGGGTTTTTTTAAATCCTTCAAACCATTTCTTTGAAAGACAGGTAATAATAATATTGTTGTTATCAATATAAAAAGTAATTAACTTATATGTTACATGCTCATGTTAGAATGAAGGTTATTGAGAAAGCATGCTTGGTATCAAATGTGTGGAATTACATGATAAGGTAATATAGTCTATTTTTAAATTATTGAAATAAAATCTAATAATTTTCTTTTTCTCCAAAGATTAGTATTTCATAGACTTTTTATAGTAGAAAGAATGAGTATATAGGAAGAAAAATATTTCTCACATCACAGGGAGTCAATCTCCGTGACTTGTAGCTCCACTGGAATTCCCCCTCAATCTTCTTGCTTCTCCAGATGATTATAGATCAATGTTTGGATTTGTGAATAATTTCCATGCATAAAACTTTATTCATTATTGGATTTTGGCCACCAGTGATGCATCACCTAATTCCACCTTTACCACACAAAGAATAGTGTACAAGCCCTCCATACTGTATATTTAGAACAAAAAAAAGTAAACTTCAATGTCTATAAATACAGTTTTGATTTTCAGGCATTATCCCCAGTTCTGCTATTATTTATATTGACTATAATTTCTCTCATTTCACACAAATCAAAGATACATATATTTAAATAAAACATTTCTCTATTTTGACTGGAAAAATGGAATAAGGCTGGTGGCTTTTATCAACTTGTTTCTAAAAATTCAGCAAAACATCCATCAAAGTCTGGCAAACTGAAAAATCTCCCTTAACTTTTTGCAAATTCCTTCATTATTTCTTGTTCTTGAGCTGAGCATTGAAATAGAGCACATCTTCCCCAGGCTTCATTTCATGTCTCTGCTCTATTAAGCCCCAGCCTAAGTCTCTGGCTTCCTTATATTACTGTGATTTGTTTATAATTTCCACAACAGGTAGGCTGAATTCAGCAATTTGGTGCAAATGTGTGGATCAATAGATCAAAGCAGTACGTGCTGAGCACTCTCTCCCACTACTGGGGCACTGGCAGTTTATTTCCAATTGGATTTCTTCCTCCAAGGGAAACAGTTTGTGATGGAAAACTGAAGGAAAGAAGCAGTGGCCCACACCAGGGGCCTAAATCAGTGCATAAACCCCATCCATGGTTTGAGTCCAAAGTTCCTCTCTCAGCGTTGGGGCACTTTTTGAAAAGAGCTGCTGTTGGTTTTCCTCCAAAATGAACTGAGTTCTGGCATAAAAATCATAAAAATCTTGGTGGAAACCAAGGCTGCTATGACAAAAAGGGTTTAATTTCTCAGCAGCACCACTGCTCTGAACCAGCTCAGTAATGGAAACAGCTGAATTCTACAGAAAGAGCCTTGGAATGAATTTCTGCCAAGGCCATGAAGTAGACCCAAACTTCCACTGAAGTTTGGATCTACTTTATGGCATCTTTCCTTGTCAACATCCCAATCTATTTTTCCCTTTCATGTGATTCTATGATTCTCTGGTAGGGCAGCATTCACCCTCAGTGGCTCTTTAGACAGCACAAAATTGGGCAGGGTGCTTGACAGAGCATGTGAGTGTCCTGCCATAGAAGGAACCTCTCACAGACAGGAAAAATGTGTCAGCACAGATCTCACAAAGTTGAGCATAGGGAATTGCCAAGTCTTGCATCCTTTTCTTCTTTGTAGTTACGATTAAAAATCAAGTGCTCCATACATAATTTAAAAGTAAACAACAACAAAAAAAATAGATTTAAGTTTGAATTTGCACAGATTTAAGAACTGCATTAGAAAAAAAGAAAGTAATAGTTTTATTTTTTTAGTCTCGTGTATTTTAAGCAAAATAAAAGATAGGACTTAAGAAACATATGTTATAATATACTGTGATTAAAATATAGCTGGGTACTGCAATTTGCCCAGGACAGAAGCAGTCCAACAAGTTCAGGATCAGCAGAAAGGAAAATGGTGAGGGGAAGAACACACCCTAAACCACTGCAGTGATTTCCTGTGGTAATTGGTAAATTTTAATCAAGAATTTTAAAATGTTTTCCTGATATGAAAAAGATTTAGGCATCTTTTGAGACCAGATTGATGCCACCCTACTGATTTTTAACAAAATATGAACACAGTGATATTTCTCCTGTTATTTCCAGATGCAGATCACATACAAAAAGTCAAATATGCCATGTATCATATGTGATTACAGCAAGTTTAACAGATCCCCTTATATGATAAAAGGTACTAATGAAACACTATCTTTGAAAGAGAGTGTAAAATCATCCATTACTGAAGGAATGCAGAAAGAATAAAAGGAAGGATGGCTTTTAATGAACTGGAATAAACTGTTCTGACATAGCTTTCAGCTGCAGGTGGGTCTCAGAGTGGGCAAGTTTATCAGTGATAATATCAGGCACAACTGGATCAAATGAAAGGCAGGAGGAATAACTGGTGTGTCAGAGATCAGAATTGATAAAGGCATCCCAAAAGCTGGAGAAAGACATGAAAAGGGGGAGTACTTTAGAATAATTTTAAAGGAACATGAAGTCTAAGTCAGAAACAATCATTTCACTGCACAGCATGACCTTCTTCATGGCTCAGATTGTCAGGATCTTGCACTTCTTATGACATGTATGCATAAAGTAATGGTAGAAAATTTAGAGATTCTTTCCATCAAAGCAGTTAAACATGTTTGATGAGCAAGACTGATTTCAAAACACACTTCCATGAAGCAATGGCAATGCACAGATGTACATGCATTTAAAGGTAACCTGACCCCAGGCTGCCTTTCATGCTGTTTTGCTGTACTCTTTCTGAAAGCAGCAGCTGAAATAAAGTTTTTCACTAAACCTACCAGTTAGTGTGATAAAATGTCCCCAGGTTTTGTCCTCTTGTCCATCAAAACCAGCACACGGGCAGAGTGGGCTCTCATGTGGAACATATCCCACTCCCTTAGCATGGAAACATAAGTGAAACAGAGTGCAGAAGAGCCAGTATGTGCCAAGTCTTGCCTGATATGAAGGTATGAGGTGGCCAGGGACAGCAGAAGAGCATCACAGAGCACTCTTTGGCTGTGTTTTATGGACACACTGGAATGACTTGTGTGTACTCTCTGCAATTTTTCACTTTCACATACAGAATATATCCTGTCCAATCTTATACCAAAAAGTCCTTGAAAGTTCATATCTGAAATAGAATATAATGACAAAACACCCATGCAACAGCCAGCTGTCTTGGATGTCTCACTGATGCTCCAAACTACCTGTGTGCTTATGTCACCTTGTTGTGTTCATGAAGCTGCGGCCTCCCAGTTTCTCATGGGCTCACACCAGTCCTTTCCACACAGTAGTTCACCAAACAATAGCAGATCTGATTGGTGAGGCTCTCACCACTGGTCTATTACCTGGTGGGGTTTCTCTAATGCTCTTTGATGCTCTGAATTAACACGTTTCCTCTGCAGCATCCTTAAGAGTCAGAACCTAATAGACTGTAACTCGTCACCACTGCACTAAAAGCCTACCTAGTTTCAGCACTTGCATGTGCAATTAGGACTATCAGTCTCTTTAATTGCCCTCCACTAAATAACCCCTTCTCACTTGAGCTGGTATTTTTCTTCTGGGACTTTCTGCCTGCTGGTATTGACAGTGTGCAGCCATCTCATCAGGCTGACGTACCAGGGCTGCAGGAATATCACTGGTGCCTGCCATTTCATGCTTCATTACAGCTGTGCATCTGAAATCATAACACTAATTAGCAAACAAGTCTCTTCTACACCTGCCTGCATGATGCAGAATAAGAGCACTGGCAGGCTGAACACAGCCAAATTAAATCACTTTACCAAACACTTGAATGGTCAGTACAGTGGCCTTATTCTGCCTGTAGCAACTGTACCATTTTGCTCTTGTAAACTCATCATTTTAGATTATGTTAGGACAAGATTTATCCTGCTCCTGCTTTCCCTTAATAACATCTTTTCAATATATTTCACATGTGAACTGGGTAGTACTTATTGTAACATGATCATTTCAACAACTCACTCCTATAGTCATTTATTCACCAGCATCTACATATTTTCACTAATTTTTAGTTAAAAGCAGTTCAAATAAATTCACAAATATCTCATGTGGGTCTATTCATACAATAGAGAAGTAAAACATTTGTAATATTTTTACTTTGTATATTCACTGGAGATGCATAAGGGACTTTCCCCATGTTTGTATATATTAAAAGTGATATCCCTGTTAATTCCATTTACCCAGCCATTAATGAAAAAATCTAAAATGTATCCTACAATCTCATATAATTTAACCTCAGCATGGCTATGGAAAATTGCACAAGTCATCACTGCCATTTTTCATGTTAGCATTGGGGTACAGAGTCTCTATGACTTGCCTTAGGTATCAAAGTCAGGCTCTGAGGCAGAGCTGGGAATAGACCTTAGATTTACAGTCTCACAGCCCAGTGCTCTGACTGAATAAATCTCTGCTTCTGCTTTATCCAGAGCAGGGAAGACTGCAGTACCCTAGCCTCAAAAAGAACTTTCAGGAAAAGATGTATCTATTAATTATTATCTGTTAGGTGTATTTTTTACAACATCTGTGGTTAGAAGTAATTTCTGTTATGAGCCCTTTCACAAAAGACTATTTCTAGGAACCCCTAGGTCCTACAGTGCTTATGATGAGGGTACTAAAAAGGAAACAGGTGAATCTAAAATGTCAAATCATTCCAAAATCCAAAGTCTAATTTACTTTACTTCAGAAGAACTATCTTCATCTTAGAAAACAGCAAATACATGAAAAGTTATCATGTAGTGCTGGGAAAAAGAAATCATTCCAAGTGAAATTGTTGTTGGATTTCCCTTAATATTAAAAAAAAAAAAAAGTAAGAAGTCCTCATCACTAACCAAAACAAACAAACAAAACAAAACTAAGCTCTGAAGAAATACAATTTTCTGCAGAACTTGAAGACTGAGAAATTTCTCCATCCTCCTCAATATTTTGCTTTTGGGAAACTTCACTGATAGGTGTGTTATGTTAAAGCCAATGGACTTCCAAAGGCAGGTGCTTTTCTACTATACCCAAAGAGAGCAAACAGTGTGGAGGCTGCTACCTCCTCGTGCTGTGCAAGCTAAAGAAACAGGCCAGCTATAAAAAATGGAGGCGACTTTATGCCTCCAAAACAGAAATTAAATCCTTTCCAGTAGCCTTTGAAAGGACACACTTCTTTCTCTGTAACTCCACTGAGTTTTCTTGCCATACAGAGAAGAAGAAGCCGCAGTTTTGCCCTCTTCTATCCCTTGGAGCTGCTCCTCTCATCTGTGGCAGGACTCATCCACATCAATATTTCTGCCCTACCTCAGTGCACAAAACAGCAAAAGGAAGCAAAGTCTTTTGTATGAACTCGTTGGGACCCCACAGAACCCAAACAAACACAGGAACTCTGTCACAGCACTGAGGTTGTGGCAATGGACATTGTCAGTGGCAATTGTCAGGATATTGCCCTGCTGAAGCTTCTGGCTGCTGTGAGGGGAGGACATGTGGTTTCATCATTTCATCATGCTAAGAATGCTGACATTGTTTAAACTAAGCAAAAAAACCCACATTTTGGAAAAAGCAGGCTTCTCATTTGTGAAGTCATTTTCCAGGCAGAGAAATCCATGCACTTCACTAAGGGATATATCAAGAAAGCAACGGGTATTGTGGCATTTGTTGTCTTTCTGTACTTTCAAAAGGAAATATATCCATATTTCCACACCATGGATGCACTTAAGTTTGGACCAAATCAGCCAGAAAAAATAAAGTGAGAAAATAAGGAGCCAAGAGTGAATACTTATGAAGGAAGTCAAACCATAAATCAAATTATTTAAGACAGACTGTACAATCTCTCTCTTAACTGGCTTTTCTCCTTGAAAGACTTTTGAGGGCACAATCTTCTTCTGTTTCAGAAATACCAAAGAAAAGTTGTCCAAAACCCAATCTTGTCATTTCACAAGAGCCACTTTACCTCAGCAAGGGAGGATGGGGACTTGCCTGTTAATTTTTGAGCTAATGCTCAAAGTTTGCACTTTGAGTTCTTTTAGTGGAAGCCACAAAGGAGCTGTTGTTCTCCTGGAGGTCTCTCCCAGCCTGGCCCTAGCTCAGGTGGTTTTTCCTCTCAGTGAAATCACTGCAAGTCCCTGGGATGTGGTGAAGTGCATTCCTGCTACCACACCAGCGCATCAAACCACACAAGGACATCTCACAGCCCTGACCCTGCATGTGTGTCCCCAGTCCCCCTGCTCTGACAATCTGAACAGCCAGGACAGCACAGCCACGCGTCCAGGACCCTGCCACATGAGCACAGCATGGCTTCAGGGGCCAATATTGGGAAATTAGGGAAGTTACTCTTTTTTGGCAGTTTTTATAAACACTTCTCTTGTCACCCCAGCACAGCAGCTGGATCCAGCCAAACAATATTTAGGCTGAGCATTGCCACAGTCCCAGAGCACCAAAGTGACATTGGGCACTGTCAGCCATCTCCAAAACTTCTCTGCTCTCCAGGAATCCGTGGGTGTGTTGGCAGAATATGACAGCAATAACAACTTCACCATAACGTGTTCAGTAAGAGGGCACCTCCACTAATGTGGTACAGGGAGCAATTCATTATCCTCAGTGTGCTGCTCGAGGGGCCAGAGACCAGAGATGGAGGCTCCCTCTGCTCCAGCTGTGAGCTGAGAGGAGCAGCAGCGTTTTACACTTGCAATTCTGCCCGGGGAAAAGGATCCACAGGAGGCTGGTGAGTCAATCCCTGTAAATATGTCTTTGAGAAGAGCTGCATTTGGGGGTTTTATGCTGCAAAAAGCTTGATTTTCCTATGCCATACAGAGTCTAATCCTTCATTCAAAAGTCTTGCTCTACTCACCTGTAACACAGAAATACCAGCTAATGCAGTGGTGCCTGATAAATGATGACAGTGATTAGATTGCTTACACATTTGTTCTCCTGAGGAGGCTCCAGTGCTGCAATCCACTCTCTCCTTGAGAAAGAGAGAGAATCTGCTCTTTGCAGAAAGCCAGCTTGCCTGTCTTAATCAAATCTATTGATTATTTGCAGCAATATAATAAATGAAATTTAAAGTAACTTGACTCTAAGAGAAACAAGTCAAGGGAAAAAAAGCAAAGTAAAAGATTTCTCTTGCAATTTTTTTTTTAATTTCCTGCAGATGTAAGAAAGTTTGATATAAACTTTAGATTTTTGATCAAAACATCGTTTCTAAATTACTCTATACTATTTTTGGCTTCTATAATTTTTAAATTGTCTCACTATCATTGAAGCTGAAATAAGACATACAATATTTTGGTGTTCCTTGTAGTTTCTGGGATGTCTTTAATGAGCCAAATATATTGCAAAAATTTTAGGGAAGCAAGACAGCCCCTTCTATCCACAGATCATTTACCAGAGTTATTCAGCATATTCTGTACTTTGAAAATATAAGGTCACTTTTGGATAAAGGAATGGTGCAGAAATGATTTAGCTGATTTTGAGACATGACCACAAATGTCATCAGTTAGATTGTGAAATGACTCCTAAGGTATTTTAAATCTGTGAATGTAGAAGAAATTTATATACCAGAAATCTGTAAATGACTCAATATTCATTCCTTTCTAATGGTTCTATGTAAAGGATACAGCACAAAACTACTGTAAGAGTGAAAACTTGTTTTATTTGAAAGGAAGCCTATGTATTAAAAAAATCTATGCTTACATAATGTGAGAAATTTTATATTTGCAGAAAAAGTATAAGTTGCTTTTGTAACCTGTGAAAAGTAATTAAATTGTTTCCTAAAGCAGAATTCATTAATGTAATTTGTGTAGTTTACACACACAGACAACATTGAGACTTTGGAAGCAGAAAAATTTCAGACTTGTTTCTTTAATAGTTTTTCTTTTTGTTTCCATTTGCCTGAGCTCACAGTTATTAAAGCCTTTGAAGAAGTTTTCCTATGAAAAACTGATTTAAATTTCTTTAAAACTATCAGTAGGTTCATTCCAGTAAATTTCAGGTTTGCATATTTGTTGATCTATAAGCTGAGGGTCCCAACAGAAGCAATGAGTTGATTCATCCTGTGATATGCAAGGCTGCTGACACAGGCAAACCCTCTGGATGCTGGAGAAATGCAAACCATGCTCCATTCTACACAAGCTCCAGCTCATCCCAACAGGGTGAGTTAAGGATATTGTTTATTCAATAATTCACTGCTGTAATTGCACTGAGCATGTTATGCAGCATGGATTTTGACTCAGGGGGGTTTTTGCGTGCTCATGCTACCAGCGCAGCACATCAAGATCTGCACAAAAACTGAGTGGGAAATGTCAGGTGCTGCCTATCAGCTATTTGGAAATACCTAGCCACTGCTTCTCCTCCGATTGCTTGCTCCCATAGAGCTTTATTCACTGAAGCAGAAGCAAAGACCTATTAGGGCACTCATAAATAAAATCAGCACTCCAGTGACTGGACAAGCTGCTGGAATTTTTTTTTTTTCTCCACAGCATATATGAAAATTTTTGTCAAGGGAAAATATTTCAGAACATGAATGCATTTTTCCTTAGGTCAGTAGCACTGGGCTCTCCCCATCCTCCCAGCCCTGCATTTAATAGCTGCAGTGGATCTGGGACAGGTCTCCAGTGCCCAAGTGCTGTATCCTGGTGGAGAGCTGCTTCAGCTGCTTGCCTGCACATTTGTCTCTGGATTGTCCCTGTAAACTTGTCACTCTTTAATTACATCCTTTATGACTATTCTATCTTCATCTTCAGTCACAAAGATCCTATTTTGCTTTTACAAAACTTGCACAGATGTAATTGGAACTTATAACACTCAGAATGGAATAGTAAAAGTGCATCTCCTAGGAAAATCTCCCTACTGTTTTCAGTAAGCAGCCATCTCTCCTTGTTGCCTCCACAACTGACTGTCAAGCAATATTTTTGAATGAGTACCATATTTTTAGTCTCACATTTATGGATCTTTTAAATTTTTGGTTTTCTTTTCTCCTTATCCCCCCTCTCCCACAAAAGTAACAATATTCTCTGAAAGGGATGGAAAGTGAGACCAGATTCTTGATATTTTTTTTATCTAGTCAAGTTCTTCACATGGCGCATGGCAATACTTTGAAAAAGTGCTGTAAGCAAATGTTTTATTGAACTACTTTTGTATAAGCTATGCAGAGTGGCAAGTTTTATGAATGACAATGAAATACTAAATTAAATCCATTTGTTGCTTCTTAACAGATACCACAAACTTCTTAGGTGCAAACCAGTCGGCTTTTCCCCACAGAATATTTCAGTTTGCATACTTGTTTTCATTCTTTTGTTTTGGTCATCTATTTTCTCCTTCAATAATTTTTGCATTATTCCATAAAAACACTCATCTGGGTGCCCAAAATGTCTTACTTTTCTAACTCATCAACTCACACTTCATAAATAATGGTTTTCAGCTCCACTGGTCATGCTGAATTGCTGTAAGCCTACAATGTTCATGGCTGTGGCATCAAAATATATTTGCTCATTTGTTATATATTTCATGAAATAAATTAGACTGCTGCATAATGCAATGTATCTGGTTTATGCATCATTGTGTTCTTTATACAGATTGAACTTGTCTGAATATGGAGAGTTTTGGTAAGTTAACAGCCTCAGCCTCTGAAAGCCTGCAAACTCATTTTTATACACTGAAGTAATGTGAAATGGCAACGAGCAGAAAAAGAACAACGGGGCACAGTTCTAAGAGAAAGAAATGAAGTTCTGAGAGCTTCTTGAATCGTTAAATGCAGACTTCAGAGTTTGATTTCTATTTTTTTTCCTTCTTTTGTGCTTTCTGAAAATGGGAATATAGAGTTTCTTGAATCTGTGGAAACTTAAATTGCTGCAGATCTGCTTTAATATTTGTGAAGGGACAGCTCTACCCAGCACATGGCAGTCTCAAAGGTTCATTTAACAACACTATAGCAACCAGTAAATAATTAAACACAGTGCTCTGTCTCAAACACCAAAGCTAAAGAGACAGGGATAATGAGAGGGTCCTTGAGCAAAGGACACAGGTGACATTAAATCATTGTTATCTTATTTTCCAAGTGGATATTCCTTGCTTTCTTTCATTTCAGCTCTTCTCTTTTCACTAAGGCACAGAGACACACACGTGGGAGGTACATCCTCATGTCAATGAAGTAAGAAAGGCTGAATTCTGCATGCAGAGAGATATTGAGCATTGACACCAGCTGGGGGAAGTTTGAGGGCAGAGATGGCAAGGCTGGCTCAGCTGACAGGTGGAAAATGCTTTAGCTGAACTGCCTAAATTAATTCTGTGCAAAATTAACCCAGTAGATGATCCCCTGCAAATATGATCCTTTCCTGCTGTGAGAAGACAAGAGCTGCACACACACCTGGAGTAACTCCCTGTGTCTGAATTGGCTCCTGTCAAGCTGGTGTCACCAGCCACAATGATTTACCTTATCTACAGAATGAACGGCAGTGAATCAGAAGGAAAATGCATTTTGGTAGGAGCTTTGGCCCCATTCTTTGTGAAAATGGAGTGCAATCACATAATAGTTGGTTTACTCCAAGAGGGAAGCTGGCAGCTCATCAATGCAGAGGTTTCTCCTCAAGGCCATCCACTGAAGTGCCATTGGGAACACCAAGAGAGTTTGCACCTGTCCTGAAGGAAAGGGTCCTTCTCTCCACCTACCGGGCAGGATGGGGGATGGATAGCACCAACACCTAGAATGATGGTTTAGAAGGAAATTTTAAAAGAACTGAGCAATTATTAAATACTTAAATAGCTTTCCCCGGGGTTTTTACCCTACATAAATGGGCTATTGCAATATTATCAGGAAAGGTAGAGGTGAGGGAATTGAGTTCCCAAACACACAGGGTGTCAGGAAATGAAGATTAGTGCTGCTGACAGCAAGAGAGGTGAGTCACAAAATGCAGCTGAGAAGATTTTTATGAAGAAGATATGAAGCTTTGTAAGGTACGTGATTTTACATCTAACAGGCTGAATTAGGCAAGAGAAAGAAGTTCAAAAAGCCATCCAATTCTTATTTCTCTCACAACTATCTGCTAAAAAATTATTATTTTCTCTAGAAAATTTGGCCTGCAGGACCAAATTTTTTCCTCCAGCAAATCAAAAATAAAATAAAAATGAGAGAAAGGATAAACCTTTCTAAAATTACTATATAAGGGCAGGCTATTAAGGTTTAGTGCAGGCTCACGCAATTTTTTTCCATAGATTATTTGTTTTCCTTCAGCAGATAGAATTTGTCAAACATTTGCAGTGGGGTGAGGTGCTTGACTATGTCGAGATTCTAGAAGGAGTGTGAGACAGAATTCTACTTTTTTCCCCCAGGGGAATTGGAGAGGGATGATGGACTCTGCCTTCAGGGGCACCTGCTGTTTGCCACAAACAACAGAGCATCCTGCCTGTGTGCTGTGGGTTTGAGATGATGAAGGAGGTGCACTGCTGCTGCTGAAGGAACAAAGCAGCTCTCCTTGTTTATGGGTGACAACCAGCAACTTATCCACGATGTTAGAATCTTGCTCCTCTGGAAAAACACGTTATAGTGTCTGCTGACTTCTGATTTCCTGTAATTTACTTCACCAAAAGGTGACAGATTGATTGCTCAGCATTGGCTATTAACGTTTACAATTCCAGCAGCTGTCATGGAAGTCAAGTAATTCAGAAATTTTGAATACTTCAGGGTTCTTTTGGTCTTTGAGAGAAGAAAAAGCATGTATAACTTGTCGCAAAAGGTAATGACACGTTAACAGCGTGACATCTTGCCACTGAGTGCAGGGGGTAATGGATGGGACTGGCATTCCTAACAACACAGTCATTCTGAGAGCACTGATGTCTCTGAAAAGAAGTCCATCTAGTCACACATAAATGGAAGCCACTTTCAGAATTACCTGTCCATCCTGGTAATTTATAAGTCAGGCTTTCTACTGATGGCAAGAATTGCATTTTCTCCTCTGTTTACAAATGCTACCGTAACCTGAGCCTTGGGGTTCAAATAAACCTGATTTAGTAGGCTGGAACTTCAAAAGTAAGACATTAGACATCTGTTTCTGCAATTCAGAAGGTCTTTATTATGCTCAAATGTTGTTGATTCTTTTGTTTTTTCAGCCTTTACAAGCATCCTGAGTGGAAGGGATGCAGGGGAGCATTACTGAAATGCAGAGATTCACACAAGAAGCGTCCAAACTACCAAAAGCAAGATATTAACAGCCAAACTGGAGAGGAGAGTATTTCCTCTCAGATTTCATGCCTTGGTCTCACCTTGGTTTTAAATTCCTTTTTTCATTACATAGAGGGATTTTTTTTTCTGTTTGTTTTCCTTTTGGGTAATTCACAAGCAGTATGTCTTTACTCTGCAGATAGAATAGACCAATGTGCTGCACACAACAAAATAAGCAACATATCAGGGAAAATGTAGACTAAACATGGATGGAAAACCTGAGGGAAAACTTTTCTACTGTGAAGTATTCCCGCCAGATATCATTAAACTGTACAATACAAATCTCTTTTATGAGCCCTGCAATGTGGAATATGCTTAAAAAAGAAGAGCTAACATTTTCTTAGATTAAGGTCTTATCTAAATCTTAAAGCCTGTGCTCAGGGTATAGAGCTGTCTACTCATTCAGGTGCCTGCAAAGGAAGTATTGATCACAGTGGGGAATAGTGAAACAAAATGAGAGGAGGAATGAAACATTTAAGATGAACTTCACTAAAAAATGGAATTAATTCTTCATTACATTATTAATTCACTACTGAGCATAATTAATTTATTGGCCATTAATGCTGCTATTTGCATTACCATTGGGTTCTCTGGATAAAAGCACAATGTGACTTTCCTAACACATTTCAAATGCTGTAATCACAGTGAATTGCTCTTCAACAGTGCTATCCAGATTTAAGGCATGGATTATTTGGTCTCTTCAAACTGCTTTTGAGACTGGTAACAGCTTAAGAGACTGCATGAATTATTTTGAAGAGGTCTGATATAAGACAATAGCAAAAAAAAAAAAAATCACATTCTAAACATGTCTCTGTTTATAGGATACCTGAGGCTGTTTCTAAGTCATTTGCCCTTCCTCCATTGTTCCACTACTTAGAAGACCCCACATTAAAATACCTCTTAAGCTCTATGTTCGCTATTCAAGATGTGGACAGATATGTGGGAGACATATCTCTGCACACAGACAAAGTCCTCACTTAGAAAAGAAAAACACAAATTGTAAATAATGCAGAGAAGTTTGAGAACCTGCACTTGTTTGACAACACCTTTTCTCAACATTTATGTTTCTATTTTCATTACCAATATAATTATGGCATTTCACATGCTCCCCCACTGTTACAAGGATTTCCATATATGCAGGAGGTGGTGGATGGAGACAAATTTCAGCCACAACTTTCAGTTTGGGTCTCAAATATTTGCTTGCACTTTTTCTTTCCCCAGATAGTGATAAAGCACTCTCAGGTCTGAAATATAATCACAGTTGTTTTCTTGATACTAGACTATGCTGTTACACCTCTACAGTCTTATCTGAATGAGCTCACTGAATTGCATAAATAATATTGGCAATGACATGTAATAGAAAAAATCAAGTCCAGTCTCTCTAATCAATGCTAGCTTGGCAAGTCCAATGAGTCAAACAAACAATCAGTGAAAAAGGATGATCTATGTCACTGCAATCAGGGACAAACTGCATCTGAATCAGAAAGCTTAATTTTTGCATTGTTTCTTATGAAGGGACAATCTTCACAGGTAATCTGCAAAGGACTTTGCTGCAGAAATCCAGACATAGAATTCCATCATCAGAAAGTTTTACAACAAAATTTCCTTGAATTGCATTTTAAAAAACCCAAAGATTGACTTTTCCAAGAAACTGCTAAGTTCTTTTGAAGGAGGAAGTCTAGCTAATTATTTTTAGTTCTGTTAACCATTTCAAAAGAAAGGAAAGGTATTTTTTTCCACAGTCTAGACATTCAAAAATGAGCACTCATATTTTAAAAACCTTAAGGTGGGGTGGACAAAGTTTCATAGGAGAAGGGGACCCGGCCACAATAAGATGAAAAACATGAAGGAGAAATAAGTTTAGCTTATAAAAAGGTGCATTTTTCTTTAAAAATTTGTTACTGGTGAAAGCTCTTTTAGAATTGCAGCACACATTCTTTTACTATGTAGCATTAGATAGCAAAAGGCAGAGTTAGAAGCCAGATCATAGCTGTCAGGTGAGCTTAGTCTGCCTCTCAGAGTCTGGCTCAACTCTGTTTCCTTATGATATAAAGGTGTTTGAGAAATGTGACCGTAAACATTTGACATAATATCTAAAATGACAGACTAAAATTGCTTGTGCTTGTTTTCCACCTTCTGTTTGAATGCACAAATCTTCAAGAAATAAGAGTAGACTGCTTCCCCCAAGGATTCCCTTCAAGTGTTGCCTTTGTGCTATGACAGAATGCAAGAAAAAATGAAAGATTCCTCCCAGGACCAAGACCATTAATGAGGCAGAGAAGAACTCATCTCTGAGTCACTTTTTGAAACATCACACAGAATCAGGGCTCAAGTTTCTCCACAAAACTGGTGCTCATTCCCTGACACTTGTGAAATGAGGTGCCGGCTCAACCCAGCGAGCTGCTTTGATGAGCATCAGCCAACTTCTGCCACAGAGTCTGATCCCACTGCTCACCTGCCTGCTTTTAGGGGCGCCTTCATCCCCCTCCCAGACTAGAGGCCTGATGCACGCTGTGAGCACAAGTGACACGCTTTGTCTGTGGTCTTTTGAAGGAAAATATTCATCCAAACCTGAGGCAAATGAAAGTTATTCTTGAAAGAATTGGGAGGGAAGTGCACAGCTACAACTCCATGATCATAAAGACATCTGATATTAACACTGCCACTGTAGAGGGCTTTGCCCTTTTGACCCATCCTTTCCTAGACAATAAATCCATTCCTGGATTAGACTAATAGTAGCTCACATTGGTGGAAGATGTCTGTTCTGCTGTTGAACACCAGTTTGGAGATTCTAGACTTTAGCTAGAATACTTTCTCTAGTACCAAATCAGGTTTTGGTCTTGAAGAATGATATTTTCATATACAAAGCAGCCAACCCAGTATCCCATTTTCGGCTGCTTGCAAAGTACCAGCTGATACACAAGCCTTTTTATGTAGATCATACCAGCAGTCCTAGGAAGGGCCACAAAAACACATTTTGCCCATGAATGGACAAAGAGGAGGAAAACAGGCTTTGCAGATATCCCCCACATGAACAAAGTGGAAATTCAAAGGGTAAAAGAGCATAAGTGGTAAAGGGAGCAGGAAAAATCACATAGGGAATAAGAATTAATAAGAAAACAAAGTAGCAGTGATATAATGAGAGAGAAAGACAAAACGAGGAGCCAGAGGGAGCTGAAATAATGAGAACTTAGTAAGTCAGAGCTAAGAAGACGGACAAGAGAAGAAAAGCAGCAACCAGATGTAAGACAGGATCCCATCAGAAGCACAGTAATGTGTAAGCACTGGATGGCTTTAAACCACAGTTACAAACTGAGTTCCAGATCTTTCTCTTCCCATGCTCAGCAAGCAGGCATGGAGCACAAAGGCTGACTGTGCATGCCTCCAGTGGTGATTATGATGAGTCCACAAAATCCACTTAGATTATATTGCAAATTACCAACTTTGTGTCATTAAACTAATAGCCACAGCTGGAGAAGGCAACAGAATTTACAGATATTTAAGGATTTCTTATATGAAGTGAAAAAATGGATAAGTGCAGGAAATAATTTTAAAGTAGAGGCTCAAAAACAATCTTATGGCTGCTAAGTTGAACATTCAGATGATACCTCATATATCTAGCTTGTAAATTATTAAATGGTATTTATTTATTTGGTCACATAATGTTTTTCTCTTCCACTTTATCCATATCTCCTCCAGAAGCCAAGTGTGCTCTTTTCAACAAACAAAAAAAAGCTCTCCTGGGTCAGAGGAGCAGTGACTTATGCCAAGCCTTGGGCACACTGAGAGCTGGTGAGAAAAGCAGCAGAAGGAAAGCTGTGAGCCTGGTCACCCTCCAGCCCCCTTCCCTTCATCCTCCCCCATTGCTGGGGGAATGGGGACAGCTGGGGACACATCCTTGCCTTTCCTATTTAATATTCAGGTATGGACTTGCTGTCCACAGAGTGGAATAGACATCTGGAAGTCATCTGTCTCTATCTAAGGGCAGGATTAGCTATCCTTGACAGATAGATATCCAATGTATTCAAAAAATCCCTGGTGAAGGGCTCTCCTGAGCCTTTTCTAATATGATCTACTTGATCTGCTTACCTTCAGAAATATTTTCTTCATAGTTAACCTAACCCTCTGTTGTATTTTAAGTCAATATTTCTTAACCTTCACAGCATCAACAAAGCAGTAAACTTTTCTGCCTTTCCCAGCACTCCTATGGAAGTAATTTGCAGCAAGCTAAATAAACTGTCTTTATGTGACAGCCGAAGTGAGCATCACCAAAAACAACAACAAAAAAATACTGTTTTTTAAACTGTCTGCACCATTGGCACTGTGGCTATATTCATGGGAAAGTACCATGGAATGTTCTCTGGCACTGGGACCCGCAGGGATGGGATGGCTTGGGTGTGCTGAACACACCCTCTGCAGCATCATGGCCAGCAGCAAAAGCAGTGCTGCCTGCTGCTGTGATACCTGATCAGCACAGGGAGTCACATTCCTTGCCCTGGTGGTCTAACCTATACAAATCAAAACAGAATAAGGAGGCCAGCAGTGACTAAAGTACCACATGTTTTAATTTTTGGTTAACTTTATTGATTACAAAATGCTACTTGTTTGCATACTGGGCCTCTAAGTACCTCATGGAGAAAGTAGCATTGTTACGTATGCCCAAATATAAACTTTGATTTGTGTGCTTTCTTCTCTCCCAGTTCATTACTCACATCACAGCTTTTATGTCTGCTCCCAGTCTCCCTTTATTTTTGAACTCATTTTCCATCACTTTGCAGTCCCAGCTTCATATAATTTTTATTTCTCATTTTTCAGAATTTCTAAGAATTAATCTTTTATCTGACCTTTCCACTGAATCCATGCAGCATGCCTGTACAACTTTTGACCCTTTGATATCTTCTGAAATGCAGCAGCATGTATGGTCTGAATGCTGTTATCACCAGTATTTTCTGGCTGAATACAGGTCCAGTTTGTCCCAGCAGCCTCATTTTGTGTTCCCTGTTCCGGTGGCACAGGAGCCTGAAGATAGATCTCTTCTGTTTCTTTTGGAGGAGAATTTCCTCCTGCATGTTCACAGCAAAGCCTCTTTGCCTCTATATTGTTGGTAGTCCTCTACCCCTTTCCATCCACTTGCTCTACCAAAAGCAATTTCCTTTCCCAAACATCAGATAATATTTATGCATTAAAATCTGTGAAAAATAATAGAAATACCCCATTTCAAAAGCAGAGATGCCAAATAGACAAAATTAAGCTGTTTTGCTTGATGGAAACTTCTTTCTGTACTATCTTGTCCTTCAAATACAATTTCAGCCCTGGTTTAGCTTTTCCTACTGACCAAAGAGTTTGTCTATCGACTGATAATGTGGAAGCTTGAAACTTTTCATATCCAGCCTAGACAGTACCTTATAAGCATTCCTTTGGCTTAGGGGAAGAAAACATCAATAGAAATACAATTTCTCTTGTGCTCATCATCCAGAGGGGTTCTCAAGCACTCTGGAGCAGATCAGCAGCTCACACATGGGCAGAGCACACAGCCCAGGCCCTGGGCAGTGCCCTGTCCAGGTGGGTGTCTGCAGGAAGAGGGATTGCTCAGGCACAGGCACTCGTGCAGCTCTGCACAGCTGCACACATGCCTCTTCTCCAGTTTAATCTAAACCATTCTGGCAGAACGTTTTAATCAGGGCCAAAGTCGAGGAAATGTGTTGTAGCCTCCCCCTTACCTGGACTGTTGTGTTTGTAAGCAAAGATCTCTGAAAGGTTTTATTTGCTGGACTCTCCTAATCTGTGCCTCCCTCTTCCCCCTCTCTGCTCAAACCCACTGAGCTGGAGCCCAGCTGACACTTATCACTCCATTCCTTATCAGGCTCGAGGTAGCATGGGCATTTCTTCTCATCACTTACACAGATTTAAGAAGCAAACTAGATCACATTCCACATTCATGTTTCCTTCCTAATGCAAGTTATTTCATTAACACTCTCGTGTCCACTTCAGAAGATTTCACAGGCCTAAATACTCTCACACATCAAAGTAAAATTCTCCAGGCTGCTCATAAATAACTCCACAAGCATAGACAACCGTATTATGCAACTATGAAAACACTTTTTCTGTACAAAATCTTCAGAAGATTAACATCCTTTCATATTTGTTTCATCTTTTGTATCTCACAGAAGATGATCTAGGAGCATGGACAAGTTATGATGCAGAAAATGCAGGAAAAGTTTCTCTTGGCTGATCAGGTTACCAAAGCACTGTCAGATATGAGGAGGAATCATTGATTCAGAGGAATCAATTTTGCTGGAAAAGGTTATGTATGTATTGAGGAATAAAATAAAAGGAAGAGATGGGGAAATCACAACACAGGCAAAAATAGCTTTCGATAAGCTGCCCTTGGTTGCCATGGTTCTTTACTTGCCTTGTCAATAGAAATTATGAATAATAATACCTATATGAAAGTCAGACTTAATCACACTTCTATTGCTGCCCTCACAAACATACAGAAATGGTTACTCCTACACTATATTGATTCTTTCTCCACACTGGAACCACTTCAAACAGGTCTTGAAGTTCCCAAACACTTTGGCACCTCAGAGTACAAAGCTATGGGATCCTTCTCCCCCACACTCAGTGGTGTTCTTCTGTCAGAGCCCAGGACATTCCTCTGGCTGCCCTGGAAGACTCAAAACCCTAGTGGGGGACTTGGAGACTTTGGCATGGAATCAAAGACACCTGTGCCTTCGATTTTAACCCATGGAAACTGTTACCAACTTTGTATGAAGATGTACAAGCCACAAGAGCTCAAATAGAATGATAGTGAATTTATCAAAGGGTGAAAATGTAGAATTTTCACGCTTTAGAATGGGGGTTCAAGAGGCAAGATGGAGGAATCTGGGTATGTCCAGTCTTTTTCCTTCTTCTTCTTCTCCTCCATCTTCTGCTGGGATGGTGACACTTTTGGATTGGTTTAGGGTAGAGACAAACTGCCTAACATAGGTGATAGGTATTGGAAAATTATTGTAAATAAAGTACATGTAGTTTTTAGTATAAAAAGATAACACCACCCCAAGGCAGTCAGTGTGCCGTGAACCAACGTGCCAGACAGACCTCTGCCGGTCAGAGAAAGAATGTTA
Source organism: Melospiza georgiana (assembly GCF_028018845.1). NCBI lineage: Eukaryota > Metazoa > Chordata > Aves > Passeriformes > Passerellidae > Melospiza > Melospiza georgiana. The sequence goes on from NC_080431.1 coordinate 111,072,220, forward strand.
TAGATAACAAAATAAACAACCTTGAGAATGAGAGCCAAGGAATCCCATCTTCTTCTTCGGTCTCAGGGCTGGGAGAAACAGACTTTTTAACACCTCAGGGTCATCTTGACACCAGAGACCTTGTCGTTGTTCCTCTGTCCCTTCAGAGGCCACACAGTGTCTGCCCCCCAGCACAGCTCCCCACTCAGGGCTGTGTCCCCAGTGCTCCCACAGGGGCTCTCCAGACATTCCCTGCAGGGATGCAGCATAGGCATAGAAAGAAAAAGGAAAAAAAAAAAAAGTTGAAAATTGTCCTCCTCAGGACAAAATTTTCAGTGACAGAAGCAAGAGACACAGAAAATGCTCCTTTTCTGGGGCAAGCACCCGAGGCCGTCACACCTTGTCAGACACAGATCTCTCCCTGCATTGCAGGGAATCCACACCCAGCATTCTCAAGCACAGCTTCTCAGCTGCTAGATTTCAGGTGCTTCACAAATTACAGACACAGCAAAAGCATTTTCTTGGTTGGGGGAAATTGTGCTTACCACTAATCCAGGGCTCAACTCCTTTCCTTCACACACCCCTACACATCCACCCCCTTCAATGTCCCTCACCTTTCTACTCCCAGGTTTAGCAGGTGTGACCTCAGAGGCAGGTGCCATGCTCAGCAATACCTTGCCTTTGGCATAAACTCACATTTTCCTCTGAGTTCTGAGCTACAAAATGATCCAGAAGTCACTGCATTGCAAACAAGAGGTGGTAAGTTGAACCTTTGAGAAGGCAGGAACATACATGCCAAAGGTACTGCTTTTGGAATGTCAAATCAGCCTTTTTTATTTTTAATGGAAAATTATTAATAAGTCAGCACTCATAGGCTATATTTGCCTTCTGAAAGTACTTAATTTGGAATTTTATTTTAACTTTCAAATAATAAAATATTTAGGTAAATATTCCCCCAGAATACCAAAGAATTCCAGACTGTTCTGCAAAGATCTCAAAAAGCTTTGTAAGGCAAGATACTAGGGGAATACATAGAGACTTGACTACCAAACTCAAACTAGAAAGTATTTTCTCTGGTAATTTTAGATGAGTTTGGGATTTTCCAGAGTAACTTGTGATATTTGGTTGCCTCTTTTTGCAATTTTTATTTTTTTTTCCAAATATTTAGTGACTTAATCCTCTAAAAGCAGTGTGCTTTACAGTAACTGTAGCTTAGGCATTTGTAAATTAACATGTGCCCCTTTCCAGTTATGTTATGTTCTGAAAGAGAAGACTCTTCCCATCTTACAGCGTACAGAACGAGGAATTATTTTAGTTTAGCATAGGAAGGCAAGGACTGAGACAAAACCAAACATTATGGATGCAGCAATTGAAGCCTTTGATCCTGAACAGATTTTAGACATTGTCAGTTGCACATTTATGAGAGGAGATGGGAGCAGGAGAGATTAGAGGAGCAAAATATTGGGATAGAAAAAACATGATGTGTTCTGCTTGTTCTTTAACAACATAACCACCCTCATTCTGATTTATAAACTCCCTTGATTTGCAAGAATCATTGAAAGTGGCAGCCAGTCACCAATGAGAAGTTGTTTTTCAGAAAACACATTTTCAGGCAGCTTAGGAACAGTTACCTCTATAAGAACTTGGGTCTATACTCACTATCAGCTTTTTTGATACTCATTACACTCTCCATAATATTCAGTTTCATTGTGATTACTCTAATTGCAATACTAATAATTAATAGTTGACTTTATATCTTGCTTGCAAAGTACCCAGGGGAATGCAACACAATAAGCACAAATACAACATATGCTTTCAAATTCATAATCAGAGGCAAATTATACATAATTTAGTATTTGAAGGATATTATTAGAAGGATGAGATCAGCAGCTTGTTTCCAGATCAGAGCTCTTACTTCAAGAACAAAAGTGCTAGATATGCACTCAGCTAGATGTGAATTTTTTAAGGGACACTGAAGATGATTGTTCCTCACAGCTGATAAGGAAGCAAGGACATCATGAACACTCTGAGGTAAAAAGAGCTGTTCCTCTGTTTTTCCAGATGAAGATTTTGACTTCACCTCTCTCTTTTCTAATTGTCAGAAAATGCTGAAAAATACTTTAATTTACAATGAGTCTGTTCTAAAAGCTTGGCTTCTAAGGTTTTCTTTATAACCTGCTTTTTCAGCACAAGATTTTTTCTATTTCATGTGTTTTTCCAATTCCAGAAAGTTTTCTTACCTCATATCTGAAAAAAAAATCATGTCAGGACCAATTGAAAAAGAAAGAACAACAAAAGTGGACACCAGATAACCTGCCAATGTCTATATTTCTGCCCTTTGACTTTATCTATTCCAATATAGCATTTTATTTTTTGTGTATGACAAGGAGGTTTTTTTACACTGGGAAACAGTGTTTTTCATTGTCATCTTAAATTGTTACTACATAGGTATGGTTTTTTAAGATTTTTATGACCTTATTCTATCTAATATTTTCTGCTCCACTTATAGTAAAAGAGCCTGCTGTAGAACAATTGGCTGCATTGTACAGATCACACATTGAATTGCATTCCACTTTATCAGAATTTTTTCAAGCTGTATCCATCTATCCTATGGGCTTCTTGTTGGTATTTTGCTTCTGACCTTGCACTAGCAGAAGTCTTACAAATAAAAATCTGTCCAATCTGTTGTTATGGCCAGGTTATTGCCACCACTCCACACCTCTGGTGCCATTGTGCGTGCTCTTTTTGCATTGCAGTTGCCTGTCAGCTGGTATGCTGTGCAGCCATTGAGAGTTCTTCTTGGCAATCAGTCTTTGGAAAAAAAAAAAAAAACAGACTCTGATATTTCTGCTATAACTGAAATTAGAGGAAACCTCAGCAACCAGAAGTAGTGACAGAACTGCACAATACACCAGCAATGCTTATTGGGAAATGGGAGCTTGATGGTTATGTTATTTCTTTCTCCTGCAGCAGATTTTTCAGGTTATGCACAATGAGGAATAAGAACTTTAAAGGGAAGGAGGATAGCAGAAGATCACCCTCAGGAAGTTTGCAGAACACTAATACACATTACTCCAGTAATTTTTAGTAATAAATAACATTTCTGTGATATTCTAGGAAACTTGCACAGTTTGCTAGAAACAACCCTTTCTATTATACCAGGTGTTGTTGACCTTACTGTGTCACCAAGGACAGTAATTTTTCCCCATTCTGCTTGCATGCAACAAATTCAGATCCTAAATAATTTTTTTCTACTAAACCTCATCTTGAAAAGAAAAGCTGGGACAAAAGTGCCCTGAAACTTATTTTCTTTATTTATATAAATTTCAAATTATCTGTGCAGGCATCAGACCAAGACAGCAAAGCAGCAGCTCACAGATAGCAGAACGAAACAAAGGAAAAAACACAGGTTTCTTCTGAAGGGATTTTCACGTGTCCTTCATCTAATAATTCAGTTTTTTATAATACACTTAAATACTAAATAGTTAAACTGCACAAAATTTAAACCAGAGACAGACTTCAGAAAAAAAAGTGAATAACTCTTCAGTTATGGAGTCAAGATTATGATCTTCACATAGCAAAGGGAGTATATTCATTTCTGTTTGGTAAATAATGTTTTTCTGCTTGTAGAAACTACAAAGTCATTAACACCAAAATCTTGTGCATTCTCTTCCTCACTACTTTCAGGGCATAGTGCACAGAATGCAAGCCACCATCTTCTGAAAAATGTACAAAATACAGGCAGTAACAAGCAAGAAGAAATTTAAACACAGGTGATTACTTTTTGGATGCTCAGAAAAAATCCTGAATTCACATTTATGTACAGCCTTGGGCATATGGCTTCAATACAATCAGCTGAAATGAGTTTTGAGCAGCAGAGTCACTTCTTGCAAGGCTTCTCCAGTTTGCAGCACGCAGGTTAAACAGGAGCAGCACAACTTTTCAGCAAAGTGCTGCTGAATCAACCCCAACAGGAAAGGCAGCTGTCTGTGCTGCACCTCTGCAACGAGAGGCATTTGCATGAGCAATAAATCCCAAATGATAGAATAATAAAATGCGCTTATTGCAGAAGGCTGGCTTTCTGTCACACCACCAAACATGGGGCTTTAGATTCTCTAGGGTTCACTCTGAGTAAGGAATTAGAAGAAATATGCAGCAGAAATGGTGTGGGAATCTTATTAGGTACCACTCTAGTGTCTTATGTCCTGATAGAAGAGGATTAATATTCTTTTTCAAAATGCTATCATCATACCCTTGATACCTATATACCTTTACTGATTGCTTCAGGAGAGCCTGTGGCCTTAATTTCCTGTGGTAATGGTTCCCTACTCTGGTTGCATACTGTATGGAGATGAGTTTGCTTTATCATGCTGAAATTTCCTGCTTCTCATCTAACAGTCTTTCACCTTTTCTTTGCATAGCAAAAGCAGAAGAAGCAAAGCCCCTGCTTTCCTTTCACCATGTCATTTGTCATTTTATATGTATTTTTTCAGGCTTGTTATTGGGTTTTTTTCCAAGTAATCAATCCTAATCTAAAACTCCTCTCTGGCTGTTTTCATTGACTCATTTTTCATTTTCTTTGACACGCACAAATGTACTCCGATTCTGCTATATTATTTTCCAGGTGGAAAAGCAGCAGCGAATGCATGAACAAAGACTGCACCACTGATTTATCTAACATTTCTCAGCTTATCTAATGTGCTCCTTTTTCTTGTACTTAAAGGTTTTTTCTTCTCTGCACACTGGAAGATGTACATAGTACCAATGCTCATACAAAGCCCAAGTTCTCCAGCTGAGCCCTGACACTCAATAGGAAGAGGGAGAAGCTGGGAAGGTGAAAACAAGGCAAAGAGCAATAATTGATTTATTAGCATTGCCAGTTTAGGTTCCAGTGCACTGTCCATTAGATTTCAATGATGCTTACATATGTTCCATACACCTGCACGATTGCTAACACAGCTGCACATTTCTGAGATGCAGTTTGTGGAACTGCACAACCCTTAGGGCATTCCTAATGACACCAGAGATTAAACAGGTATTACACCAGACAGTAACAGTGTATTTATATTGTGCTGTACAGTCAAAGCTGTGCCATATTTAATGTCCTATTGCACAGCATCATTAGATATTGATTTTATAAATACAGTAACTTGCAAGCTTTATTAGCAGGCAGATTGATGAAAATGATTTTTTAGAGCTGAGTTTGAGCTGTTTGTATTCAAGATCATAACAAAAGAGGCATATAAATGATGTCTTGATGAATTCTCTGGGATGTGAAGACATCACAATGAAAATAAATTGTCTCTGAATCTGGGCCATTTGATCACTTTATATTCACCATGTTTTCTATGGGAAAAAGTCAATGTGAAACAACAGGAATGCAGGCAATGTGGACCCGACTTGCAACTACTTAAGGGATTAACTTCCAGTGATTTAGGCCCTGAATGTGTTTGAGAATCTGGGCTTAACTCCTCTTTTAATTGGTATTTCAACAAAATGCATCCAAGAGGGTGAGAGCACAAAATAGCAGGGAGAACTGGAAGCATATGGAAAGCCAAAGGGAAGGATTGCATAAAGCCTGCAGTGCTCGTCATCCAAGCTACAGCAAACAACTTCCATATCACTTACTTCAGAAAACTTCACACTTCAATTTTGATTCATATTATCTTATATTTCAATGCAAAGAGAATATGAGGAAATTATCAAACTTATGAAATGGTATTATCTATATCAGAAGCTTCCTTTCATTTAATCTGCATATTTCTAAGTTATTGTAAAGGAGATTTATAAGTTCCTTTAAGAAATTCTGATCTGTTGATTATACAGAATACATTTTATTATTCTATTTTCTGAATCTCTACATAAGTGGATAAGACATGCCAAAGGCCCGGAGACCTCTCTTCTCAGAGAACAGCACTGCAAGACACTGCTTTGTATTAGGAACTAGGTCAAGATGCAAACTGAGATGCCATATTCATTCATTATCTGTAATTACTTTCAGTGACTTGTGGAGCATTGTAATGTATTTAGTACAAGGCCTGGTTTGGGATTTTTTGAACAGAAGAGCATGACAATGGCAAATGCTATGAACATATCCATTAGAAACTAATATTCTGTTGCTTCCTCGCTGTGTTCTATTTAATTTGTTTTGTCAGTGAAGTTGTTCACTTCAGGTATCTACTGCTTCATTTCAAGTTATTTTTTTTCCTTTATTTTTTTAAAAAGAGCATAGATATTTGGTAAAGACTTGCAAAAGAAACATTTTAAATAAAACTAAAGCCTTATCAAGGCTATGCTTATATAAGGAAATCATCAGCCTCATAGGAATGGATTAGCAAATAGAAGATGTTGGCTTTGAGAACACTTCATCATCACTATACAAAGTCTTCCAAATTTTACTGCAGACTAGGTTTAGTTTGGCCATCCTGACTGAATGTCCTCTCCCTATGCACCAGTCAAGCAGTCCAAAGAAGCTGTGGTTGGAACCTTTATACCTAAAAGAGAACTAGAAGTGTGGTAGGATGCACACCTGAGGCAGGATTTGTTTAGTTTCATCTGAAGAGGCTCATTCCCAGACACCAGGAGGGCAAGGCAGGAATGGGGGAGTCAAGGAAATTGAAATTCCACTTCAAAGGAAAATGTGGATTCAGTGTTCTTCTGCCTAGCATGACATCTGCCTGGATATGTTCCAGGATTAAGAATTGAGTAATCCCTCTGTTTGCAACTCTGCACTAGTGCTGGCGACAAGGCTGACTGATGCAACCCTTCAGGTCCTGCAGGTTCATGCCATAATATGTTCCTACATTCAGTAGGATCATGGAAGGTGTTTATTCACTCTGTCAGAGGAGGTTTTCATTGACAGCATTGGATTTTTGATCTAGGCATGACAAAGTCATGACTATAGTATAGCAGCAATATCTGAAATACATTTTAAAAAGCATTTATGCAAAAGATCAGGTTAACAAAGAAAAAAGAATTATCAAGAAGTATGTTAATTTGGAATAGTTTTCAAGGTTTTTAGCCTGAAAGTAGAGGCAATAATCCAGGGAAGCAGCAGAACAAAGACACAATACTGCTCACAACTATTTTCCATTTATATGAGCAATAGGCCGAGCTGCTTCTGTAGCTTCCACTATAAAAACAAAATGTTGTCATATTTTAAAATAATGGCCCAAGATTATATAGCTGCATAAGCACAGAGTAGCTCTCTGCAGTGTTTCAAGCTATTTCTGTAATATTTTCATAAGCGATTAGGAGTTGTCTCCTACCCTACTTCAGTCAATAAGAAATTTGCATTCAACAAGGATTAGGAAGAGAGGCCCCACATCAAAGCTCTTAAGAATTTCTGTCTCATTGAGGTCAATGTAAAGCAAGCTTGCACTCAAGTGCTTTGCTGGGAAGAGGAAAATCACTTTTTGTTTTAATGTTTTGGCTGTTTGTCTAAGTAAATAAAAAAGGCAGTGGAAGCTGATTTTTAATTTCTGCTATCACAGTTCTGAAACTGAATGGCTCAGCTGGAAGACATGGAAATTAGCCTGTGGCAGGAAGCTATAGAAACACAACAACAAGTGAAAATGCAGCACAGTATTTATCTTCCTTATAAGTTAATGTTCTACTTCTGGCAGTGAGTAATGTCAACTGACTCTAAGTTTCTGTGTTGTCTGATGTATACATCCAGGGTATTTAAATATACTGGCAGCATAAAGATTTTCATGCATCAATACTTTTTAAATGCAAAGTTGCCTTTAGTCAGACCCTGATAAATGATGACACATGTCAGTCTACCAAACCTAACATGGAAAACTGGTAGAATGTCATTATGAATGAGAAAAATTTCTATTAGAGAATCAACAGAAACTGTTCCATTCATACTGGCACATGAAGATAAACAAAAACTTCTGCAACAGAGCAAAGATATCAATCCCTGATTCCTGTAAGAGAAAGGTCATCATCATTATAAATCTCCATCCTTTACTGGATGAGGCAGAAAACATAGTGATAAAAGGTGAGGATGAGGTACTTAATGTCTTTCCCTCACTATTCAACAGTAAAACCAGTTGTTCTCTGGGTGCCCAGCCACTCTGACCTGCAAGACAGGGATGGGGAGTGGAATGAAGCCTCCATAACCCAGAGGAAGGGGTCAGCAAACTGCTGTTACCTTTTAGCAACTACTTAGACACACACAAGTCTGTGAGGGCAGGCGGGATCCACCAAAGGGTACTGAGGGATGTGGCAGAAGAGCTCACTGAGCCACTTCCCATCATTTACCAGCAGTCCTGGCTGGTCAGGGAGGCCCCAGGTGACAGGAATTCAACAGGATACCCATCAACAAAGGTCAAAAGGAAGATCCACGGAATGAAGCTCTGTCTGTCTGACCTTGGTGCCTGTGAAGGCTGTGGAGCAGATAATCTTGACTATCATCTCAAACTGTAGGGGGATAAAATGTAAGAAAATATAGTGCAGAAGGTAATCTCACCCCTGAGGAGCTGCAGCTGTGCTAACTACCAAAGATTAGGAACAGGCCTGCCCTCAATAGGCCACAGCTGTGACTAGCAAGGATGAGTGCTATAAAAGAGTTGGAGTTTCCTGCTTGTGCTGTGAAGGGAGTTAGAGTTTGTTGGCTGTAAAGAAGAAGGAGTGCTGTGAGGAGCTGTCTGTGAGAAATCACTGAGGAGGTATGGGACCTTTTGAAATAAGATGACAGCATCAAACAAGCACGGGAAACCAGGGGATCAGGCCCAGCCAGTGTGGATTTGGGAAGGGCAGGTCCTGCTTAGCCAACCTGAACTGGTTGCTGGACAAGGAAAAGGTTGTGGATGTCATATACAGAGATCTTAGTAAAGCCTCTGACACCATTTCCCACAGCATTCTCCTGGAGAATCCAGCTGTTCATGGCTTGGACAGGTGTGCTTTGCTGGGTGAAGAGCTGTCTGCATGTCCAGGCCCAGAGAGGGTGGGGAATGGAGACACATCCAGCTGGGGGTGGACACCAATGGTGTCCCCAGGGCTCAGCATTGGGGTCACTCCTGCTCTGTGAGGAGTGACTGAGGGAGCTGGGGGTGTTTATTCTGGAGAGGAGACTCAGGGGAGACCTCACTGCTCTCCACAGCTCCCTGAAATTAAGGTGTAGCAGGGTGGGGATTGGCCTGCTTTCTCAATCAGCACTGACAAGGGGAAATGGGCTCAAATTGCACTAAGAGAAGTTTAGATCAGCTATTAAAAAAAATTTCTTTCAAGAAAAGAGTTGTCAAGCATTGGCACAGGCTGCCCAGGGAAGTGGTTGAGTCACCATCCCCAAAGTATTTCAAAGATGTGTACTTGTGGTACCTAGGTGTCGCTGTCTTGGCTGTTTTTTATGATCTGGAAAGGCTCGGGGTGGCCTTGGGCAGCCTGTGCTCCAAAGGACGAAAAGAGGCTTCAGGTCTTTTCTCGTTCTCAGTGTTTATTAGTTTTTTATCTAAAAGATTTTCTCTCGGCCCGACAGAGGTCTGCACAGCAGCCAGCCATGAGCACACTGAGAGCCCCCGGGGCGGTCACTTATCTTTATACTCAAAACTATGTATACAATATTTACCTATTTTCCCCAATACCTTTCACCCTTATTGACCAGTGCACTTTTAGTAAGGACCAATCCCAAAGTGCCACCATCACCACAGAAGATGGAGGCTAAGAAAAAGAAGGAGGACAGGACACGCCCCAATTCCTCCATCTTACTTCTCCAGACCCCCCTGTACAGAAATTCTAAACCCTGTATCTCACACTCTAATTAACCTATCCCTTCACCATTTATCCCAGTGAAATCCTCCCATCCTCATACAGGTGTCGTCTCCCGTGCAGGATCAAAGTCCAACCACCAGACACTTCTGGCAACATTCCAGGACTCCCGAGCCCCCCAAGGGTGGTCTCGGTCACTCTGCACATCAGGACTGCTGTGCTGAGATCCCACACTTAGGGACATGGGTTGGTGGTGAGCTAGGCATTATTAAGAAAACTGTTGGACCTGATGATGTAAAATGTCTTTCTACCCTAAATTATTCTACAATTATAAAGAATAAAGCTGAAATTTCTCTATTACAATGTACAAATATTTTATGTGATAATGGAATGACCTAAAATGTGATAACTTAGAATACCTGCCTTGGGCTGTACATTGATCTTTACATTTATCATAAATCCATTCCATATCTTTCCCTAATAAGGGTGTTTCCTCACTGCTCACCTTGGACTCAGAATAAGAATGCTTACATTTTTTCTGGTTACGAAGGGACCACAAGAGAAGCTGTCCCCCATTTATGATTTTTTCCTGAAAAAATATAATGTGGAATATCATTGGAATGATATTGGCAGATCATTTCAGCTTGAGTCAGTTTACACTCACAATTTTGTGCATTTCATCTTTAGAAAGTGAAAGTCTTATCAGGAGAGTAAATCAAGATCCAATCTTTCAGCAGAAGATAACACACTCCTGAGAAGACACAGACACTTCTTAAGCTTTGATAGAAATGGAAAAAGTGAGATTGAACAGAATTAATTACTGTACTTCAAAGCAATCTGCTATTTCTGGACTCATTGACTGACTTTGATTTTACTGATTGCAAACCTTCAAATGCTTAGCACTACTTAAACTTTTGCCTGCTGTGTTAATGCCTTTGTGCACAGCCTGAGGAACTGACCAAGGCTCCTTGTAGAACACAGCAGTGGCAAGTCAATTCCATTAAGAAATGAAATAGGGAAAAAAAAAAAAATCAAGAAAGGAAAATTTAAACATAAAGGGACTAAAAGACATGAGTGGAGTTGTTCTTCTGCGTTGCAATTAAATAGCTTTTAAAATGCAAATATAGTGATTTTTAACTAAAAGTAGTTTCTGCTTGCTATGAAAAAGCTGTTTGGAATTTCTCTAAAAATATATGTTCCATGTGAATTTCCTGATCAGTACATACACATCAGCATGTACTGATCAGGAAACTGATGTATGATCAGCTACTGATTATGATATCACCACATCCTGATCATATGAATGTTGAAATAGTTATCTCTGACAAAGGAACTATTGTACAATTAATTTATCTTTCCCCTGAAAGATTTTTCAGAGATAAAAATATTTTAACAGAATTTACATACCTGCTGCCCAAATTATCTGAGGGGACAGGAAAACAGTACTGTTAAGGAAATCTGGCCTAGGCGTGGGACATCAGATTTCTAGCTAAAATTTCCCCAAAATAAATGGTGATGGATAGCTTGGTGACTTCTGACAAACAAGTAGAGTGGATTACAGAATTGCACAAATGTGAATAACTTGACTGATGTGAATAACTTGATGTGATAACTGGATTGCACAGAGACAAAGCAGAGACTAGCAGCAAAATACAGCATTTCCTTTCTCCATTCCCTACAGCAGAGCCCTTCATTCATTTTGTCCACTGCAGCATAATGAACTATTTTCAATCACATTTCCTACCCATTCCAGTAAAAAAAAAATATATATATATATTCTTCCAATCTGCTGCAAAATCAGAGCATTGTCTTATTACAGAACTCAAAAATCTCATTCTTCTCTCCATTAACCAACCCATTTCCTAGGGTGATGATGAAAGCAGTTCCTCATATGAATTTGTCATCATATTTCTGCTCCCCAAATACCAAACAATTTTACTCATGAAGAAGAGGCAGCATAGCAAGAAAACTTGAAAATCTCACTTAAAAACACAAGCAAAATTGCTGATTTTTGTTGTAAACTCCTGATTTCTCAAGCAAAGCTAAGGAATGAGGGAATGTAGTGGACAAAAGATGAGGGAACTGATATTTTCTCAAGAAAAGGGAGAGAACCCAAAACTGACTCTTGCTGGCCAAATCCACTCCATCTCAATAACCTCCTGCCAAAGTTTTCCATTTCTCTGTGGCCTTTGTTTCTCATGTGTTTAAAATCATCCAGGTGGTGTCAAAGCAGGTTTTGGCAGGATCTTGGCCACCCACTGTGGGCACAGGTCTGGACAGCCTTCCCAATGCCTTCCTTCTTTTCCTTCATCTTTTCCAGCTGCAAGCTCCCATCCTACCTCCTCCAAAGCAAAAGATGGTTTTGCATTCCCTGCTTTTGGCCAAAACACCCTTTCTTAGGGCTGCTTTTTGTCTGGCACTCTTATCAAGGGTGCTACTGGCCCAAAAATGCAAACACCAAAATCCCATTGTTTACTCAGAGCAAAAGCCTTAGAGCAGCCATTCTGAGTGCAACTGCAAATCCATGCAGTGAAATGGCACCTACCTTTATGTCAAGAGAACCTCTCATGTTTACAGAATGAGGACAAAAGTGTACTCAGGTGTAGTAGCAGCCACAAAAATATGTGGGGCTGATCTCTAAGTAATTTGGAACCATCCATACCTCCTTTTAATTGTCAACATAGTTCAAGTGAACAAGTCAACTGACAGTAGGTGCTGAATTACTTAAAAAGATATTTTATTTAATTTCCAAGCAAATCAATCCATCCACCAGCAATTTTTCAGAAAGGTAATTGTATATCTACCACAAAGCCAACCAGCTGGATTCTGCCTCCAGGTATTTAAGTCAAATGAGCTTACAAAGGAAACTGATGGTGCCACAATGTGCAAAATCCCCACACCAGAGCTTTAAACCATAAATGCAACATACATCCCTAGATCTGCTGGACTGGAAGCAACTCCTGTCTTTTGCCAAAGCCATGCTACCTGTAAATGCTCAAGAGACAGATGCTAGCTTAATATTTTTTTGTTCAAATCACTGCTTAGGCCAAGTCCAAAGTACAAAAAAGGCTACTAGGTATGAATCAGACCCTGTGCAATCCTCTCTCCCTCCAGACAATTACACAGGCCAGGAAACTATTGCGTACATAACTTAAAATTATTTCCACCTCCTCTTCCCTCCCTCCATAATCTCATATCTTCTCACCTTTCTTACCTCCTGTTATTTTCTCAGGAGTCAATAAATTGCTTCACAGCAATTTTACTGTATCTTCTACTATTCCCTTGTTTCTTTAGCAAGACATAAATAACTCTGCTTATTCTGAAAGTGCCCTACAGAGGCTGATCACACAGGCTCAGGTTAGAGTTTCACTCCTGTCTTAAAATCTGGAGGTCTATAGCCACATTATGTCTGTTCTGGAGAAAAGTACTGTGGTGCTTCTTTCTCCCATGATTTAGGGAAGTAATATAAGGCAGGATTGTTCAGTAATGAAAGTCAGTGGAAAGCTAAAACATTCATCTTAATACCATCAAAAAATAGCAAATAAAAAAGGGTGATACTCACAAGTGACATTACAGATTCCAAAGTCATTGCCCCAAATTTGCATCTGTATAGAAGAGATTCATTTCTCAGCCTTGTGATTTTTTAATGGTGCTCATTGTATTGCTCATACAATGATTGTAGTTTGTAGATATTTAAGTAGGACAAATATTTTAATTTCTCTGACTATGTGAACCAGAGATGAGAGCTGTATACAGAGGTATATTTGTTAATAAATAAGATTTGGCTGAAAAATTTTTACTAAATTTTGAACAGCTTTTAAAAACGAGTATTCCATTCACCCATATATAACTGACACATCAATCTAGTGGTTCTGAAACAGCTTAAATAACTTTAAAATATAGCAGCAGATGTAGGTTTCAATATAACATAAAGCTCTGCACAGAAAGTGTTGGGGAACTTTGAATATACTTTATTTTGAGCTAGTTTCCCCACTCCTGTGCAGCTATATATTTTACTACAGTTTTTGAACTAAAAGCAGTGGAGATTTATTAGTTCTGTTTTTATAACATTGCCCATTAGCACTCTGTGGAGGCCAGAAAAGGCAACTTTATAAAGGCTCCTTCCAGCAGACTGAAACGACCTCATGATGAGCAGAGAAAAATGCATTTAAGAGAAACATAAATTAAAGGCCTATTTTTTAGCTCCCCATCTTCTTTAGAAGACTTACAAAATGACAATATCTAGCCCACATCTAGTGGTGGCTTTATGCTGTTGTGGGTTTTTTTTTTCCTGTGCTACAAAATAAAGTTATTTACTTGTGAGAAATACTGGTCTATGTCAGCCCCAGCCTAAGAGAAAAACAACTTACTCTGTCCTTGGCAACAAGACAGGACCTGCCACTATATCATCCTGAGCTGCTCCTGAATGTCTCCACCATGTTATGTACAAATCTGCTTTCCTTCAGTGCTGGGCCTTTCTTGGCTCCTCTTTTGCTGTCCCTGAAACATACACACTATTCTTGCACCTCATAGCACCAAGATTGCTTTCATATTAAATGGGATTGTTACTTTCACAGCTGATGAAGTTATGGACCATGTTCTCTCTCAGTAATAACTGCAAATGCTTTTTTTTCTCCTAATTTTCTACAAAAATGATTTATAGTGGCAGGAAGGATAAGGGTGCGCAGTTAACCAAATCCAGCTTTGACCAACTTTTTTAATTGCTGAGATTTTGAGCACACATAGCTCACACATTCATCCCTGAATGGTGCTTGTGTTTCTGGGAATGGCAGAGTTGGCAGTGGGAAGGTCCCAGCAATGTCTCAGTAGTGCTGCATTTGCAGACACATTTAGAGCACAATCAGATTTGAGAAATTTCCTGCTTTCTCTGTCTGATATATCCTGGAACATTAACCTGGACAGCGACACTGGGAAATCTTCCAGCACCAAGTGGGATGGACTCTGTAAAGATGAGGAAAACTCTGGGAAAGGAAAGATTGGAAGGAAAATTGGTGGACTTGAGAGGGCTTACTGTCTTACTGAAATGTGTGTATCTCTAGTCACACCAAAGTGTGGGGAGAGGTCTACACCTGGCCTCCTTACATTCCCATCTTTTCCCACCTAACACTTTACCTTTTATCAAATGACAATATGGAGAGACGTGGCAAACTTCTCTTCTGCAGGCAGAGGAGAAGAGACACAGCAAAATCTGAGCATCCCACTGTGATGTACAAATGCAGTTGTATTTGTGTTTCTGGCACCCACCTGCTCAGCTCTCACAGGCAGGGGAGCTCAGCCCTGTGTGCCTCCTTCTGATGTTTGCCTTTCTGTGCCACTCACTCTAAGAGCTGAGATAACTGTGCATATATATGTAGCCATGATATTTCCTGAAAAATCCTTTCCTAAGGATTTTTTCTCCTGAGAAGCTGAGAGGCCTCAGGAACAAAATGTAAACAATGGTTATCTGCTGCTGTGGAATGCAACAGGTGCATCTGTGATTGGTCTCATGTGGTTGTTTCTAATTAATGACCAATGACAGCCAGTTAGCTCAGACTCTCTGTCTACAAGACACAAAACTTTGTTATCATTCATTCTTTTTCTATTCTTAGCCAGCCTTCTGATGAAATCCTTTCTTCTATTCTTTTAGTATAGTTTTAACATAATATATATCATAAAATAATAAATCAAGCCTTCTGAAACATGGAGTCAGATCCTCGTCTCTTCCCTCATCCTCAGATCCCTGTGGACACTGTCAGATATATACATATGTATATTTGTGTGTGTGTATGCAAATATGTGTTCAAATGTACACACACACATGTAGAACTTCTCACAGTGGCCACCAACCCCTGCTGAGACTGCTGGTCACCACTTCAGTGCAAATTTCACCATTTGGAGAGGGGAAGGGTGTCCCAGTTTTTAAATTTTTCAATGTTGATTTTTAGGAAGCTGTGTTATCTTTTGAGGTAAGCCTATGGCTGCATGGAGGGGTGCTTCTAACACTTTTTTAACTGGTGGGAGCCCACCTCAGACATGGTGAGGGTTATTGCATGGACACTGCATGCTGCACTCATGTTCCAGTGGGCAATTCTGGCTCTATTTGTGCTCACATCAAGCATAGTGTGAACCCAGGCACCACTCATGCTCAGTGCAGGAGAAAAATAATACTCTGAAAGTGTTTTCAGATAGTTTTTAGAACTCTGCTGGATCTAGACCAACTCTATCCCAAGGTGTGTGTGGAAAAAAGAGGAATAAACAATAGAGTGAAGCACTTGGAACAGCCAGCAAGCTTGAGGGAGGTTTTCCTATGTGTCTGCATTCCTCCAGCATTCTTCTCTTCAGTTATTAAACAAGTATTAAAGGAAATCTCTTTGGAGCAAGGACACTGTTAAAATGAGCATTTGTTTAGGTCTTTGGGTCCTCAGTGCTGAAAGGGAATTTGAAGTGTTATGATGTATTTGAATAAATGCTGTTGCAAGAGCTGAAGTTGCTCTTTTAACAGTGTCTGTTTCATTCTTTGCAGCATCCTTTCAGGATGAAACTGTTTCATAGAGGGCTTTTTTTTCATATATATATATGTGTGTGTGTGTTTGTACATGGGGTCTGTGCATGAGTAACATTTTTTTTAATACATTCCTTCTTAGAAACCATTTTTTCTGAAAAATTCTCCAGCAACTATATATACACCAATAGAAATTTTTCAGGGAGATAAACCCCATGCAGAAAGATACTTGAGCTTTCCAGTGAGAAATTGTCACAGCTGAAACTGGAAGAAGGCTTAAAATCAGGTTTTGAATGATTAACAAAGAGAAGGGATAGATGAATTTTTAACAATACTCATTAAATAAAGGCAGCTTTAGTGAGGCTGACAACCAACCAGCTTCACTGCCCAGTAAGGGTGTGAGCAGCTCACTGTGAGAGCAGAGATTGGCTCATTCAGTGGTGCCTCCTTCTCTTCTAATGGAGTGAGTGACCCCTGTGCATTGAACAGGATGCACAAAGCAAGACAAAAGAGTGTCTGTCATTACAGTTTCTCCTCTGTTTTGAGGTAACAATGCAGCAGCCATCTCATTTAGTTCTCCTTAATCATTATAAAACACAAGACATTATTTTTTTTGCCTATTCTTTCTTTTGTAAATACATTTAAAA
Source organism: Melospiza georgiana (assembly GCF_028018845.1). Classification (NCBI taxonomy): domain Eukaryota; kingdom Metazoa; phylum Chordata; class Aves; order Passeriformes; family Passerellidae; genus Melospiza; species Melospiza georgiana. Next base: position 111,089,062 of record NC_080431.1, read on the forward strand.
TTAATATGATGGATTGGGGAAAAAATCTTTAATTCCCAAATGGAATTAAATATGAATATTGAATATGACTGGAAAAAGAGGCAGGATTTAAGCCCTCAGGTGAAATGGTTGGATAAGAACTATATTTAATCTCTGCTTATTATGATGAACTTCACCCTTGGTTTGCTTCCAAAGCTGGCTGGTAGGAACCTCACAAGTCATCAGTAATTATTATGTTGAATTTGCAAAAGATGGATGAATGCCAGACCCTTAAAGAAGGAAAATACAGTGCCCATACTTCAGAAAGGAAGGGGAGAGAGAGAGCTGTAAAGGTGTCAGCTTAGTTTCAATTTCAGAAAAATCATAGGTTAAGAAATCAGCAAGCCAACTATTTTTAGGCACCCAGAATTAGAGGGGGGGAAAAAAAGCAAAAGGAAGCATGGATTAGTCTGAGCAGTCTTTCTTTTGCCAATCCTAATTGCCTCGTGTGACATGGAAACACATTGGTGGAAGGGAAGCAAAGATGTCAGATCTTGGCTTCTAGCAGCGTTTGGAGTGGCATGTTCATCATCCAGCTGGGAGCCACCAGAGGCTGAGAGCAAAGATAGCTGGAGGAGTGTAATCAGACCACAGTTATTCATGAGCCATTGCCAAAAGGAAAAACTCTCAAGCAGACTCTTTGGAGTCTGGAAATACTTAATATTTTCTTTACTGTTGTAGATGTCTTGACAGGGTATTCAAATTAAATTCGCAGACAATACCAAAAATAGGGATTAATGGGACTAAATGGGGACCAGCTAGTCTCCTGGATGCAAGATTTAGAGATTAAAATGTTCTTGAGACTCTTATATGAAAAAATATGATTCAGGGTCTTACATTTTGAGAAAATAGACACATAAAATACACGTAAGTGAATTGCTAAATGGTAGGATTTGGTGATTTTTGACTCCAATTCTGTCTGATATGCAATCTCAGGTTGCTGCAATAGCTGACTGGGATGCAGAGGAAAATGTCAAGCTGGCATGTCCAGTGAGATGAGTCTCCTGGTACTGTGACAGCCACAGCTCAGGTATTTCAGGTTTTCAGCTCCACATTTCTGAGCACTTATCCAAGATTACAGCAGAGATTAACCAGAGAGCTAAAGAAGGTTTGCTCTGAGGAAAGAGGAAAAATGACATGAAGGAGAGAAGCCTTTAGAGTGTAAAAGGCAACTTCAGGGGAGTGGGGAATCACCTCCATAGTCAGACAGGGAAGGTAAAGCAATGAGCTTAAAGGGCAAGAGGATGTGTTCCCAAGAGAAAGAGGATATGGTCCCAAACAACACCCAGGAAGGTCTCTAAGGGTGAAAGTTGGCACCAATTGCTTGAGAAAGTTGTGGAAACTCCTTTAAAGCATTGGTGGGACAGCATCCTGCCAGGAGCAACAGAGGCATTGCTGATTTTCCGTGGGCAGCAGGAGGGTCTGTGGCTTTGGGCAGGCCCAGAGGGACTGATAACAACCTCTGATCCCACCTGGCCCTTCCTGGGGATAAAACTGCTCTGTGCCCCCTGCTCTGCGCAGGGATGGGCAAACCTCTGGTGGGGACTGTCAGAAGGGTAACAGAGCAGGAGATGCCAACACTGACACTTGCCATTGCTTTTATTCAGGATGAGCCTCTCCAGACAGGATTTTAGTTGTTAAAACTCTGCATTAGCTCTTTGTGTGTCTCTCCTTTTCCTGACTCATATTTATTCAACTGCTTAAATCAAGTTCTTTGGGTTCTTCCGTTCCTAAGATAAATAACACTTATTGCTTTCTGACTTCAATAGCCAAGCTAATAAAAATCCACTTGGTAGACCTAATTCTTTTTAAGCTTTTATGAAGGGGAGCAGGAGAGCAGACAGTTTTATGCTGATGCACAGTCATTGGTGGTATATGAACATAACCTGTACCACCTCTTGCCAGACAATGCTTTATTGTTGTTATTGTCATTTATTGTTTACACTAACAGGAAGTGCTGCCACTGTTTGATTAAAATCAAATTTAGTAATTCTGCATTGATCTGGAAGAAAACTGTTCAGAAGAAAAACATGGCATTTACAGCAACAGTAAAGAACTTAAAAGCTATGCTAACAACCTTGCCTAGACTATGCCACTTTCAATGCTGTTATTTAGTTACATTATTTTATTGTAACACACATGCAGAAATTATTCTGAAGCTTAGAAGAGAGCTCTAAAGTATCATTAAAAATACTGCTCTGAGGTATCATTACATATATCTACTTGTATCCAGAGGAATAAAAAATGGAGATGGTTACCAGAAGCTTAAAATCTAGCAGCTATATAATTTCTTAGATAAACAACAGTCAGCAGCATATGGCTCAAAGTGATAATTCTCAGAAACCAGCACCTCCCTGCATCGCTAACACCAATCTAAGCTCAAAAGTAGCATTTCTGGTTTGAGAATCCCTGTCCTGGGGTGACGTTATGACGCTTGTATCCCCATTCATCTGTTCTGTGCCTTTAAGACTGGCTCTGAAGAGTGGAAGTTTTGTTTGGGTTTCTCTTATCAGGGACACAGAGATGGGCAGTACATAGAGCTGTTTTGGCTTCTTGCTTTTCAGCTTGCTGCTTTGCTTGCTTGCTATTCTGCTCTCGCTTTTGCTTCTGCTCATTAGCTAGTTTAGCTAAACAGTCCAAATTCCTTCCTGGACTCTTTCTCCTCTCCTTTCTGTGACCATCTCAAACCTGCTCCGGACTGGGACCCGGGAACACCGAAGGTTTGGCTGCAGCAGCTGCCCCAGTGCTGGAGGGACTGAGAACAGAGCGACCACCCCCAAGAGAGACTTTCTGATTTTGTTATCTTTCTCAGAGCGGTGTCATCGAGTATTGTTCATTTTGTGTGCTGGGGGGTGCTGTGCCTGTTAAATAAACAGGTTCTTTCCACTTCTCTCCAAGAAATTTTTCCCGAACCGGTCGGGGGGAGGGACCGTGTGGGTTTTGCTCTCTGGAGGGGCCCTCCTTTGCAGATTCTTTAACAAATTTGCCCTAAACCAGGACAATCCCCCATTCAGCCTCCTCTCTATTGGTCTTTCTACACCATGGCACAAGCACAGAGGCCACCCACCCTTTGCTTGCATTCCTCAGATTAGTTTTCTTGGAAGCCCTAAAGCTACAGTAAACCTTGCCCAAACCAAGAAGTGTTTGTTGGGGCTGGGACAGCCTTGTTTGTCCTGCTGCCACGACAGACCAAGGTCTTGGACCTCCTTATCTGAAATGTGGGTGACTTCACATTGACCTGAGAGGATGCTTCATCCATTTGAATATGGGATTTAGGAATGTGAGCAAGAATAGAGGGAAAGAGGAAAAAAGGCAACCCTGCTATAGCCATAATCCCCAATACCCCTCCCAGTCAGAAAAGCATTTGTAGCTCCACAGCCTCAAATGCCAGAGGGTTTCAGAGTCACAGCAGAGGACTGGAGAACATTTAATAATATGTTACATTTTCTAGCATTATCATGCACCTTCAACAAATAAGTCCTTTAGCCTGTAGCCACTGTACCTCTGTCCTTTTAGATCTTGTCAGACTGCAAGGTCTTTGGGGTAGAAATTTTATCTCCTTGGTAAAATATCATGCACACTTTAACATATGATTTAAAAATAACGATATAGCCAAAGGACTTCAGTGTCTTCTTTGCTGCACAAACTTAGACCTGCTAAGTTTTAACTGGCATTGTTCAAAGCAGAATTTAATCCACATTTCACATTAATTTCTGGGAAAGTTTAAGGGCTATTGCAGAAAAGCATGGGTAGTTAACTCTGAATCCAATTGTCACATAGGAAAAAGGGACACTACAGACCTGCTGGCTGGTGAAGACAAGTAACACTGCAAGGGAGACCCACAAACTCATAATAAAGGGGAGGGCAATGGGTGTAAGGTTAGGTCTCTAGCAGCCTCTGGTGGCTGTTCAAATAGAGATTTATTATTCTTTTATGTTCATGGCTATGCAAAGTTTTTTTTCCAATTTTGATTTCATGCACTAATATGAACAACTCTTGTGTTGTGAAAGCATTGTCTTTGCTTCTAAACTCTTTGGTTGCCTCTGAAAGTTTATTGTTTTGTTGGAAACCTTTTAATAGAAGAGGTCACCTAAATACATTGGTTAAGCTAGCAGCACCCAGGTGAGAGATAGTCATGGTGACTAATTACAAAGGTTCAATCAAAGGGTTTTGAACACAGATTTTTGGGTTGATTATTATCAATGTAAGCTACATCAACACACTACCTTCTAAATTAATAGCCCTGCCTTTTAATTTTATTGAAAAATATTGTTTCATAGTAGCAGTAAAACACTACAGGATTCCTACACACAGATTCCTACAGGATTATTTATCAGCTTTATGGCTCATGTCACCCCTGGAAAATGCAGTAATTTTTGTCAGGCTGTATTTCTTAAACATTGCAGCTGTCATCCACTGCAACTGCTGTAGTAAAGGCTGCAAACTACTGAGAATTGCAGCTCCCTTTTTTTTCACAGACTCCTAATTTTCTGGCACAGACTCATTTTAGTGGTCAGATTTTCCATGTTTGGTCTATGCACACAGGAGTGAGTGTCTGGAACACAACAGCACCCCATTAAGATATTTTTTCCCAAGGAAAAGACCCTAGGGAAGGTTACAACACTCTTTTGTGCATGTAAACTGATCCAAGTGTTTACACACATAATTGCTTGCACAAAACTCTGCCTGTGACCCCTGTGTACTGCCCCAAGACGTTCACAGTGGTGAACTGCTCATTTTAAGGGAAATTAGAAATGTAAAAGTGTTCAGCACTAAAATTTTGTCTTTCTGTATCTTGGAATGTCATCCAAATCCTACCTTGAGTGGGATGCATGCAGGGTTGGGTCAAGGCAAGGGTCATGTCCTTTTCATCTCAGCCCTAAAACCTAACCCTAACACATGGTCTCATTCCTCCTCTATCCTCCAAAAGAGGCATCTGTCACTCTTATAAACTGAATTTGTTCTGCTCTGCACAGATGTAAAGAGTGGCTTATGTTTTGTTGACTAAGTCAACCTGACCTCAAAGTTAGATATTTATAATCAATGTATTTCAATGAATCCTTCTCCCTAAAACTGTACATCAGATGATTAATAAAGTCTTCAAGGGTTCCTAATATCATCTTCTGATCTGTTTTTTTTCCTTGCCTCCAAAGATAGGGTATTTTTAAAGGTGGCCAAACATTTCAAACTGACCTTTTCTTTACATTCATGGGTCATTGAACAGTAAGCCCTTCAGACAATCCTAAAAACGCTTGTTTGTAAAGCAGTGAAGTTGTGTCACTTAGAAAATGTGCATTCCATATGCATAGAAGAAAGCCATGTATCATTTTAAATAGGAACCATAAATTCCAATTTACCTGCTGATATTTGTTCTTAAAATTTCAGTTAACATACATCAATATGGGCAAAAAATATCATTAGAACAAGTCAGGAAGATTAGAGCTCTGCAACATGGAGCTGGAGCAACTCAAACCTCTCTTTCTGTAACATGGCCCAAGAGGAATTCCACGTTACAGAGCAGTCTGGCATTTATCAAATCTTTCACAAGATTGTAGCAGCAGGTGTGTAACCACAATGAGACAGAAACAACCTTTAGCATCCCAGATTAGAAGAAAATTACCTGCCTGGTTTCAGGTTGGAAGTGTTTAGCCTGTGGATATGCCTGCAGCATCACTGCAATGGCATGCAGAAGGGAAAGCCTGGAACATTATCCTGTGGGTGAGATATCAGTTATTAAAGGAACTTTCATTTTTAGACACTGGTGGAGGATGAGATTTGCAATGAGAGTCTGTAAGGAGTTTTACATGCACAAGGTCACCTTGTGTGCTGTGCAGGGCTGCAGAACTAAGGGCAGTGGTGTTTGCACAGGGGGGAAGGACAGTGAAATTGGAACAGAGATCTTTGGGCAGGACAAAGGTCAGAGTTAGCACCAGCTGTGTACCTGAAAGAAACCATTATTTTCAGAGCTACTGAAGTATTTCATTCTTGCTTACTAATCTAGGTGATACAATGGGGATCTGTGGTGATCTAGCAGTCACAACCTTACAAGAAAACCACTAATCCTACACCTTACTCCTAATCACGCAACTTGTGTGTCATTGTTCTGCTTCCAAAAGCTATTTTTATTGTTGCCTAGAGCCTCTGCAAACTAATTTTCTGTTTCTTTTGTTTCTTTAAAGAAAGAAAAGGAGACACCACTGACTTCTCAGTTCTATTAATGGCTTGTCTGATGGAGACATTAAACCATTGTTTAAAATATGTATCTGCAAACGAGCATTTTGTTTTGAAACAGCTTGATTTTAAGTGTGGCCTGAGAAAAGAGCCTTAGCAATTAAATATTATGGAGCACAATGGTGGGAACAACTAAATTACATTTTCTTGACAGGAAGAATTTTCATCAAAAGCATGTTTACCCACTCAAAATAAGCTAGAAGTGTGAAAACCACTTGCAGGCAGCTGTGGGTGTTGTAAAGATCTATGCACAAAGGACCTGCTCTCGTTGCAGCGTTGTCCTGCCAGCCATAAAATCGCTGTTCAGGGGAAGCAGCCCCTCCAAAGACTGCCACAAAAGGCCTTGCTGTGCAAGCAAACATGAGAGAGCTTGTCTGCTCTGCCATCTGTTACTGAGACCTGCTGCGACTGCTGAATCACTCCCTTCCCTTGGATATTTAAGGTTCTTAGCTGGCATCTTCAGAAAGGAGGGCGTGCTCCTCTCTGTCTTGGCTTGGGGTGTGGGTGGGGATTACAAACAAACAGCATTTTCTGTCACAGGCAGAATGGAAGAGAGATAGAAGACAAATGTGTCAAGCCTTGGTTGCTGGAAGTCTGGGATGGAGTGTGATGGTGTTCACAGGGGTTTTCAGGTGAGGGAAGAGACGAGAATGTTGACTCCTTATTCAGAAGGCTGATTTATTATTTTATGATATATATTACATTAAAACTGTACTAAAAGAATAGAAGAAAAGGTTCTCCTCAGAAGGCTAGCTAAGAATAGAAAAGAAAAGGATAACAAAAGCAGCTGTCTCATACTCTGTCCGAGCCAGCTGAGCTTTGATTAGCCATTGATTATAAACATTCAAGATGGGCCAATCACAGATCCACCTGTTGCATTCCACAGCAGCAGATAACCATTGTTTACACTTAGTTCCTGAGGCTTCTCAGGAGGAAAAACTCCTAAAGAAAGGATTTTCATGAAAAGAAGTCTGCAACAATAGAGGAAGAAAAGACAGAATTTAATGTGGATCTTAGTCTTGAAGAAGAGGGGGGAACAGGAGCAAGAGTTGAAAGGCTCCAGCTTGCTGTTCTGTAGGCAGAGAGAGGAAAATCTAAGCAGCAGCTGATTGAGACAGCTGAGTAAAGAAGCTACAGGGTAAAAATAGCAGCAGGCTGTCAATTAATCTGCCAGTGCTGGGCATGAGAACACAGCAGGAGGCTTTGGGAGAAGCCGAGTCAGGAATGCAGTGTGGGGAAGGGGAGGCAGCTCTGCTGCGAGCCCTGACCAGGATCTCACACAGGAGGAGCAGGCTGGGGGCTGGAATTCTACACTCAGATGCAGTTCTGGAGTATCACAACTTCAAACAGAATATTTGTGTGAATGGGACCCTTTTATCACTGAGACAGCCACAGTTATTTTATGCACTTCCTTAGAAGGGACACTTGCAGGTTTCTGAAGTGCCCTCAGGAGCACAGCCTGTCCACCCCAAGGAGCAGGGGTGCCACCCTCCATTGCCCTGCCACAGCCACTGAAACTCATCACTTCTAAATGAGAGGTGCAGCACGGGAGGTGCTAAACCCCCTGGGGTACTGTCAGTGCCATAGGGTGGGTGTCATGGATTTTTCTGCAAATGCTTTTGCTCATTGAGTAATGACTGCAGTGCACAGGCACACCTGATGGATGGCCTGCTCAGCATGCTGATGGGCCAAGGATGGAGCTCTGTCTGTGTTTTGTTTGTTCTTTCATGAATGCCAATGCTAGTGAAGGGTTTTGCAGCGAGAGTCTCAAGCTGTTTATTTACGCAGTAAGAATAACATAAATATTTTGAAGTGTGGCTCAAACCAGCCTTCAGCAGAGACAGTAGACAGGCTCAGCAGAAAAAGCTTGGTATTAGCAACTAAGGTGTCATCTGTGATTGACTCCAATTGCAGTTGCTGTGAACTGGGGTGTTTGAACCCGTGATCTTAATTGTGCTGCACACATTCTTGGATAAAAAGTGCAATAAAAATGCCAGGAGCAGCTATTCTGTATTTTTAATAGTATTTTATCTATATCTTTTCACTTTCACTGTTCCTGAACTGCCTGAGGTGAAAAAGTCAGCCTGTGCCTGTTCAGAGAGGAAGGTACAGCTGTGGTTGTTGTGGAGCTCAAGTTTGTAATTTCAGAGCAGGATGCAGGGATGGAGCGGGCAGGTCACTTCCTAAGCCTGCAGCTCTGCACAGGCACTGCCTTTGAGGCTCAGATCTGCTAATTCACTGCAGCAGTTTGGCTCACACTGGCTCTGCACCAGCTTCTCTGAACCCCTATCCCATGGAGCAGAGCCAGCCTGGCACCAACACTGGCTTTGGGGTTGGGAATGTGGGTACCCACCCACAGCACAACATCCACAGGTGAGAGCTGGGCATGGCAATCCCCTGCTCTGCAGCAGGCAGCAATGGCTCAGAAAAGAGGCCTTGACCCCTTGGGTGGGGTGGGTCTGACTGTGTGAATCTGGGCACACCCCAGGAAAGCAACTATCCTAGTGCTGCCAGACATCCTGTGTAGCCATGATATTTTCTGAAAAATCCTTTCCTTAGGATTTTTTCTCCTGAGAAGCTGAGAGGCCTCAGGAACATAATGTAAACAATGGTTATCTGCTGCTGTGGAATGCAACAGGTGCATCTGTGATTGGCCCATGTTGGTTGTTTCTAATTAATGGCCAATCACAGTCAGCTGGCTCAGACTCTCTGTCCAAGACACAAGCTTTTGTTATGCATTCTTTCCTATTCTATTCTTAGCTAGCCTTCTGATGAAATCCTGTCTTCTATTCTTTTAGTATAGTTTTAATGCAATATATATCATAAAATAATAAATCAGCCTTCTGAAACATGGAGTCAGATCCTCGTCTCTTCCCTCTTCCTCGGATCCCTGTGAACACGGTCGCAGTCCTGCACAGTGCTGAGGGCTGGGCTCACAGGGACAGCAGCAGCATCCCCCAGTGTCACAGCTCAGCCTGCAGGCAGGGCATGCTCGGCTCCATGAGCACGGCTCTGCTCCTGGCTTGGGACATCTCTCCTGCTACCCCAGCTCTGGCAGCAGCTCCGCTCTGCCCATGAGTTCTGCCAGCCAGGAGGAGGGGACAGGCTTAGCAGGGGTCTCCTCCATCCATGCAAACCCATCTATGCTACTCCTTTGGGAGATGAGTTAATTTCTGCTGTTTAAAAGGCAGAAGCAAAAGCAGACCATGCTGGGTTATGAAGATGGGCAGCTTTTTAGAGATATCTGTAATAACAAAATTCATCTCACCCAAAAGAGCTGAGACGCTGTGGCCAAGCAAGAGGCTGGCAAGGCAATGGCCTCCACCCTTCAGAAACCTCACAGCACAGAGCAGGGGAGCACATTTCTCTAGTCCAGACATCAAAGCAGCATTCACTTCTCCTCGTAATTGTATTCCATGGCTATTTAAGAGCTGGGCCAAGTGGCCATCATTTGAATGCAGATGCCTTTGCTGTTCAGGGATCCAGCCCAGAGGTGTGGAGAGCTTGCCTTAGGTTGGCTGTCAGAGTGAAGCACCAAAATCTCTCCCTTCCTGGCTGTGCCCAGCTGCCTTTGCAGGAGAGCTCATCTAGATGGGGTGTCTTCTGTGCTTGGTAGGGAACAGCCTGCAGCAGACAGCAGTCAGTGGCCAATTTATCCCAAAACATCGAGCCCTGACACCCAAAATCCTTGCAGCACTGCAGGGAGTGCTCACTGCATTTGTGTATTCTGGCTGCTTCATGGCCTGTGTACAAAAACGAGAGAGATTTAAGTGTTAAGCATTTCAATAACTAAGCATAAATCACAATTTTATTCACGGACTTGTTGCAATAATCTCAAAAAAGAGTTCTTCCTGTCTCTCAGTCGTCCTCATGGAAGACCTATAAGGTGAAACTTGAGCTATTTCTCTTTCTTATTAAGTAGGAGAAGTACCAAATGCAGAGGAAAGATGCCTTGCTCAGAGCTTAGAGATGACTCCTTGTGGCTTCCCTGGGAAGGGAATGGTCCCAGATACCCAATTATCTCAGTGACACACATGCCCTGTTAGAAACCTCTCATCACCAATGTATTAGGATCAGCTGCCCCCATGAACACTTAACTATATCACTACCTGTTATATCTAGAGCATATATGGAGGGGCTGCTCAGCTATTAAAATTGGTGTGGCCACCATGGCTTCAAATCTAGGAGTTTTGGGTGCATTTCAGAGCACATCTTTGCCTTGAACTTTGAAAGCCACAGTGTCCATGATCCTTGTTCAACCCTGAATAAAGACTCATGCAAAGATGTGCCAGAAAGATGAGGGTCTCAGCTGGTGGTAAATTACCAAGGCAGATTGCCCCATCTGCCACTGAAATGCAGCTGCATGGTGCAAAGTGACAAGCTCTTGGTGGCTGCTTCCCCTCACACATGTCCACAGGATTTCAATCACCAAAAAAAAAAAAAAATAATAATCTGTCCTGTCCATATGGCCATAATTCATTGGCCATTAATCCCCCGGTGTTTGCATGTTGGTTCCTCCAGAGCCTAATCTCAGCCTGTAGCTGTCAGGCCGCTTCTTGGAGAAAAAAACAAGACTGATCCTGCAGTGCCCAGGACTCTCAGTCTGTAGGCAATAAACAAGTGTGGGGCCATAAGTCAAACATGTTGTTAAGTCATAAGAGCTGTGTCATTTTTACCAGCTTCCCACATGTCTGCCTTGACACCCAAAAGGATCCTCACAGCAATTCCTCCTCTGCTTCACTTGTAGGTGCTACTTAACAGGGACTGAAGAGGAAGAGCTTCCAGCTCTACCCCATTTATCTCCTTCACAATCAGGCAGTTAACTGAAACACAGGGGCTTGCAGGTTTTTTTCTGATAAGGAGAAATTGATGATGAAAAGGGCATCTGTGACATGAAATCCAATTTTCCTGAAGACAACAGGAGAGAGGATATCAGGTACTCACTCCCCTTTTCAGCAGAACTCCCACCCCCAAGGACTCACTCCACATTGCCCAGCCAACCAAACTCTCATTTCAGCATTTGCCATGTCATGCTTTTTACTTCCTGAGTTGTGTCAAGGAAGGCTTAAATTAGATATTTGGGAAAATTTCTTCACCAAAAAGGATAATGAATCATCCCAACAGGCTGCACCTGAGCAGTTGATTTACCCTGCCTAGAGGTGTTTCAAAGACCTGTGGGTGTGGCACTCACAGACAAGGCTTAGTGGTGGACTTGGAAGTGTTGGGTTAATGATTCCAACCTAAATCATTCTGTAATTCTCCGTGGTTTATGGGCTCTTCTCAGCCTTTAGTGTGAAACCCCTCTACATAGAGTAATGGTGACACTGCATAAAATAAAGTTTTTTTACAGTTACTTCATAAAGATAATGGTTCTTCCTGTCCCCTGAGCTCCAATTTTAACAGGTTTCCCATTTGCTGTCAGGTGTTGGCCAGTCATTTGAGCTCAGCAGTTGCAGCCCAGCTTGTACATAACCAAATTACTCCAACAGCAGCCTCATTGGGGTTTTGTAGGAAGAAACCATATTTGCACAACCCTTTTCTGCCTCCCTATTCTCAAAACTCTTCCACTTTTTTCTTCAACCTCTTCAGAAGCCTAGTTTGGTTTTGCTTTCTTAATTTAAAATTTCAGTCCTTTAAAAATGGAAATTGTTCAGGCATTGCGAGGGGGAAAGTGGGCAGACACTTGTTAAGTCTCCCTACTCAGACCTGTGTTTTGTTTCTATATTGCTGGTTCATTTGCAAGCTGAACAATTGTATTTTAGATGCTTGGAAACATATCTAGTTTTCCAGAAGAGCTGATCAACATGGCCCTACACATGACCCAGTGCTTTTCCCAGCAGCAAAAATCAGGTGTAGCTCAGGCCCCTTCTTAAAACATAATAGGCTGTGTCACCAAAGGTGTTTTACCAACAAGCAAAATGTAATTATGACTTTTCCAAAGCAGAAATGCTTCTTTGGCTTGTTTGACCTTCTAATAAGAATAAATGTGTTAGCAAACATTGCATTATTTGGAGATAACCGTCAAAATATTCAGCACCTGTTGGTAAGAGAAAATTAAACCACTTGCAAAGGGGGTGTCTCTACTCTTAGTGTCAGTAGTTATTTACCTGCTATTCAGGAAAATTTATTTTATAATTAAATTACATGAGGGTATGGTGTTATTTTTTCTTATGTGACACTGAAAAGTGAATCACCCATCAAATCCTACAGAAATCTGGGTACTGAATTCTGACAATCTCCAGGGTGGTTTCATTTCTTTCCTCTAGTGTGAAACCATACCTGTGATCTGCACACCTCCCCCAGGCAGAAATTACTACAAGATAACTCCAGCACCCACAGCTGATGATCATCTCCACTGGGCACATTAATTAGTTACTGGAGCAATTAACTGGAAGCCACATAATCAATGCCAGATGTTTTGGAGTTGTTTGATTTTGGATTGCAACAGCTACTGGGTTCCCAAATTTATAACCCTGAATGTTTTTCCCATGGAAGGCCAAACTCTTCATCATCCAGTCAGAGCAGCTCCTTGTATTCTTCCAGCCCAAGGCTGGGGCTGTATCACCTCACCAGCCCCACACCATCACTGCTGGTTGGACTTGGGTGAGATTGGAAACTATTGGTTAACTTTCTATTTCCCTGTGCATCTTCCTCAAAGAGATGTTTCTGCCTTGGGAAGAAGCAAAGCAATATGTCAGAGTTGGTGTATTTACACGCTAATGTTTAGATCCATGTGACATTTATAAAGGAGAACAGGGAGGGATGGAAGGAGGTATTTGTGTCAGTGCTGTGGTGGCTTTCTGGGGAGAAAGCTCTGTGGCTTCTTCAGGTTTACTGAACATTGCAGAGTGGAAATTTCTGTTTTTTCACTTATTTAAATGATGATCATTATCTGCTCATGAGTTCAATACCAGGTTTGTTTTTTTTTAATGTTACCTTCAGACTATATTAAGAATGGCACATTTTCACTCATCTTGAACTACTTTTCATAGTCATAGTTACATAGTGTGCTAAGATATGGCCTTTAATTATGTTGTATACTTACTGCAAATTAACCAAATGTAGTGGAATTTTGCTGGGGAACTGATTTCTTTTTAACACCCTGACTGTCAACAGTCCATCAAAGACATTGACAGAAGTTTATCAGATACAGGTGTGTTTGATTTAATGGGGAGGAGAGCATTTGTTCTTTTAATTGCATCTCTTCAACACTGTGAATGCAGTGTGGTTTCTTTTGGGCCAGCAGCTGGTGGTGTCACGCTGTTAATGTGCTTTCCCTCTTGGGAGCCATTGGTTCCTGCCCCTTCATCCTTCCTGGTTCTCCTCCCCACCAAACACTCTCTCAATCTATTTTTATGGAACTGCCATGGCATTGCACTGCAGTTAAGGAATATTCTGTATTCTCTGCTTTACAGCCAGGAATACAACGCTCCTCTCAAGGTAATGTTCCTTGGTGATACAGTTTTTATTTTGTTTCTATCAGTTCTATTTGAAATGTTCGGTATTTATTTCTTTTTATTGTTGGACAATTTCTTTGGCTGATTTTAATTGATGGACTGCTGGGACAGTGTTTCTTTCCCTAGTTTTACCATAATTTTTCATACTTCTCACATTGTGACAGAGACACTTGTCATAGCGTTGACAGTCCTGGCAGATGTCTGTGACTGGCTCAAGTGTTCCTCAACACCTGCTGAATCTTTTCCTCCTGTTTCCAGTTTAAGTAATCCCCCATAACCTCATCTGCTTTCTGTGCCAGTTGACTTGTCCTACTTTCTTTAAGGTGGAACTATTCCTCATTTACAAACTTCTTTTCTTCCCAAATAATTGTAGTGAGGACCTTACATTCATGCTTTTTCCTCTTCATGCTGCTTTTAATTCATTAATTCAGACACCCATAATCTACCTATCTGATTTGGTTGTTTATCCTCTCTGTTAATAATCAAGTAATTTATTTTCTTTTACATTTTGAAAAGTGATAGGAACTGCACCCAACCATCATTTTCAATGCACTAGATGATGGGTAAAATCTTCCAAGAGCAACATCACAATTCACTATCAGCTATCACGAGCAAGCTAAGTAAGCTAAATGCAAATTTCCTCTTTGTAATTTATTCCTTTTAATACAAACCTGGGGAAAGGTGCAGAGATAATTTGCAGCCTGCTCTGAAAGTTAAGATAAGGATTATATCAGACCATGAACTGATTATATTTAAAGCCATGGGACCCCCAGTGGCAATATCCCCCAGCTGCTCCCTCTCATTTTCAGCAGCAGAGCTCTGGCTTCAACACTGCAGCTGATCTTGGCAGCTGAAGCCTCCCAACACGAGGGGAGGGAACTGCAGGAAGTTCCAGTGCAGCCTTTTGTCCCCAATGGCCCAAGGGAGGAGCATGGGGGGATCCCAATTCCAGCCCCCTCCCACCATGGAACTCGAGCACTTTCACTTCTGTGACCTGCAAATGACCAAACAGCTCTTACAGATGTTAAACCCCTAATTAATGACATTTTTAAATGAGCTAATCCAATGTTTCTGCAGCTGATTTGTGTTTCAGTACAGGGACATGTCATCTAGCAATTAATTCCTCATATGGCGGTGATCACAGCCCCTGTGTCTAGATATTGTTCTCTAAAGGAAAGGAAGTTTCCTCTAGGAAATATTTCTATACAATAAGATTTCTTTACAATGAGGATTTAATTTTGTAGCTGTGAGCTTGCTTCTTTCTGTATCCCCTCCACACTATCTCCTCTGTGTAATTTAAATTCAGGTTCAATAGGAGCAGCTTCAAAATGAATAACTGGTAGCTGAGCACAAGAACGCTCACACCTAGGCAGGGTAGCCTTGTTTTGGTTTGGTGTTGCCTTTTTTTTTTTTTCCTTTTATTGTTGTTTGTTTACTTATTTTTTAAATAGCAAATATTAGGGCAGAAATAAGGCAACAATAATTGGAATGAAAGTACCAATCAATGCTAACCATGTGGCTGCATGGCTCAGAAAAGCATTTTAAAGTCAAAAGTTTTACATTTAAATGCAACAGTTCATGCCAGGAGCAATGCAAGGCTGCTGAATCAGTGCTATTCACATATTTACCGTGTATTTAACCCAATACTCACAGGTATGCTCTAAACTCAGAAGCACACACCTGATTGCCTGCACATTCAGGTCGACTTTCCAAGTGCAGAGTTACTCAAATACACATTTATTTTACATATCAAGGAACAGAAATAATCACTATTTTGTTCTTACTTTAGATGTGTATTTGCTAACTCTGTAATACACCACACACTGCAGAGAGCTGTTCCTAAATGGAGTTAAGGTGCTGGCAGTAAAATTTGTTAACATGATGGATTTGGATTTGTTTTCTCTATGGATGTTAAACAGTCAAAAATGTTTCAGATTGCTGACAGCAGCCCCCAGGACACTAAATGCTGTATCCCAGGTATCAGTCAGGATATTTATGGGGGAATTGAGCAATTGTCCAGCTCTGGAGTTCTCAGGAGAGACAGCCCTGTGGTGTGACTCTGGAAAAGGGCCACAGAAACAATGAGAGGAATGAAACATTTCTCAGGTACAGAAAGGCTGAGGAATGAAATATTTCTCAGGTACGGAAAGGCGGAGGAGCTGGGGTTGTTCCACATGGAAAAAGCTCCAGGGAGACCTTACTGAAGCCTTCCAGTACTTAAAGGGCACTCTTAGATGAAAGATGGAGACAGACTTTTTAATAGGGCCTGTTGCAGTAGGACAAAGGGTAATGGTTTTGAACTAAAAGAGATTTAGACTAGATAAAGGGAAGAAATCTTTTACAAAAAGGGCGCTGAAACACCAGAACAGGCTGTCCAGAGGGGTGGCAGATGACTGTAT
This sequence comes from Melospiza georgiana, assembly GCF_028018845.1. Classification (NCBI taxonomy): domain Eukaryota; kingdom Metazoa; phylum Chordata; class Aves; order Passeriformes; family Passerellidae; genus Melospiza; species Melospiza georgiana. The sequence goes on from NC_080431.1 coordinate 111,105,167, forward strand.
CTGGAAACATTCCAGGTCAGGTTAAATGGGACTGACTGTGAGCAAAGTGATCTGGTTGAAGATGTCCCTGTTCATCAAAGGGGATCAGATGACCTTTAAATGTCCCTTCCAACCCAAACTGTTCTGTGATTCTGTGATAATTAAACCTAAACAATATTAGAAAAATGCATTCTATAATCATCAAAGAATGTGAAAGTTTCACATCTCACCCTGAAGTCTGTTTATTAACAGATCATCAGGAATCTTTCTTTTCATAGGCTAGTTTCTTCAAAATTATAACCTGTTTTTTCCTCTTAGAGAAGCTTTTGGTTGTGTGAGTGGAGGAAATTGTTTCTTATGCATTTTTTTGTTTTGTTTGGGTTTTTTGGGTTTTTTTTTGTTTGTTTGTTTTTTAATTACAATTGCAGATTTTATTGATTTGCAATGTATATTTTGCACTTCAGTATTATATTGATGAAAACACTGAAGACTGAAGGAGACAGCCATCCTTCCCACCTCACACTGCCAATATCAGGCCAATGTGGGCTACAGCGAAGGCACCCTGGATATCTGTTCCAGGGAATGGGAAAACTGGGCCTTCAATTCTTGTGCAGATTGGTAAATTGGATCTCATCTGATGAATATCAGCACCATCCATTTAATAAGTGGAAGGATTTTGCTTTGTTGCCTCACCCTTCTTGATACCTCTGATTTTATTTTGTCACTTACGACTTGTGCCAGACTGGTTTGTTGGCATCTGCTGTGTCCTGCTATGGTGGGACGAGCAGTGAGTTGCCAGGCTTTCCACTGAAAGCTTTATTTAATTTTTTACCAGGAGAAGGTGGGCACTTTGCAGAAAGGAAGTTAATAATCGAATAATGAGGGAAATAAAAGGTCAAAGACTGTCCTTGCCCCATGTCTTTAGTTCCCCAGCCACCAAGCAGTGATTTTTAGACACATTTCTGTGCAGTGACCTTGGCATCAATTCCTGCCATGACTTCACCACACTGGCATCATGCCATGGTCTCAAAATGTAAAATATCCTTCTACAGGAAATCTGACGCTACCAATAGTACAATAACTGCAGTAAATTGTAGAAAAATATGTTTCATGACAGTGGCAGCAGAAAAGCTGGTAGATGAATTGGATTCCTTTTCAGATGAATCTTCTATGGATCAGTAGGTTTATTCAGAGTTACTTAAAAAGCAGTTAACATTCCATTAGCAACAAACTGTGATCTGTGTCAGCAGTAAAGCACTGTTCAGTCATTTATTTTAGAATGAGCAGTCACTGCAGGGAGAAATAAAATTATGAAACGCTTCACAAGCAAATAAATAGTAAGGCAAAGCCAGGGATTTTCTCTCTTATTCTAAATATTAAGCCTTCCTCCTAGGAATATCTATTAATATACAGCAATTCTTTCTCCAGTGTTTGCTATGTGCAGGGTGAGTCAGAACTTTCTATATCTTCTGCTAGTTTTGGTTTGTGATCAAAGAGGAAAAAGTGCTTGCTCAGATTTGGCTGCTGCCATGGTATTTCACCAAAGAGCCTTGTTGTTTCAGCATTCTGTCCTCTGCTAACCTGGCTTCATTCCCAAAGAGCTGCATGGAAAGAATCCCTTTCCCTGCAGCAGGAATGGATAGGAGGGCACTGTGCCCCCGTGGGCTCTTTACCTGATCATCATTACCTCCTGTGCTCAAAGCAGCCTTTATCTCCCCTTTCTCCTGACTCACACAAAACCTGCACTGGCACAGCAGTTAATGTTTGGCTCCTATTATTTTTGATGGGCAGTTTTGATACTCCCAAACCTTTTTCTCTTTTATGAGAGAGATCAGGTATAAAGCAGCCTTCGACACCAAGGTGAGCCAGACGTGAGTAGAACAAGCATTACCAAAATGTGTGCAAAACCCTCTCCAAGCTGAGCTGCTAATGGCAGCCATCCTAAAGACATCTCCACATTACCCTGGTGTCATTCTCCTGTGTGCAATGTGCCAAATAAAGCTCAGCCAAACATCAAACAATTAGAAGGTCGATTGCTCTGCTTTGAAGCCATTGCTCTGACTGTACAATCCTGCAGCCCCCCAGGGCAGATTGTCCCCACTACTGGACATGTCACATAAAACCAGGAGCTCAACAGCTGCAAAAGCTCCACTGCACTTTAACAAATTTAAATGTAGACCTCATTCCCAAAGTAACAAGTTCTGCGCTGCACAATAATGTTGCCTCGTAGGGTTTTAGTCCTTGTTTTAATTACTCTGATAGATGGATCATTATAGTGAGGCATAGAGAGAGAAGGGATGAGGAAATATAAATAACACATGGTGACTGCACTGGTTAGACAACCAGCATTTCTGCCATGCCACACAAGAGATGCACAGCTGACTCATGTGTGGCATGTAAGACTATGATTAAAACATTTGGCCATAAATGCCATATTGACTTTGAAAAACTTATTGTGCTTTATGAATTAGGCATTTCTATAAATCAAAACATATAAATGGGGTCAGTAGAAGTAATTTTCAATCACTAATTTTCAATTGAGAAATTAGCTATTAATTACAGTAATAAACAGTACCTCATTTCCCTGAGATTCTGCTGTGCCTACACAGATTAATGTGAAGGGAATAACTCCTGTTTTCATCCTTTTCAAAAGGATCCTGATGGGCACTCTAATGTGGAGAAACAAAGTTTTGGGGTTTTTTCCTTCCAGTTTCTGATAGTGGCTGTTCTGATGTGGCATGAGGGCACAGAAATCATTGTGAGAGCATCTTCAAAAGCCGTGACTTGAGGCTGTGTTCATTCTCTCCCACTGCCCTTTAAGTTTATGATAATGAATAGTAATTTAGAATTAATTCAAAGCTAAATGATTTGGGCTGCTTTTTTCCAGACCTGAGCCCTGAGTGCAGCAATTGTGTTTAGCTCTATCTACAAGAGCCGAATTCCTCTGCATTTTTAGGGGGTAGAGGGATGGTGAGCTTGCCCAGCTCTTCTGAAGCTCACATTTAATGGTGGGTCCAAAAGCTTTGAAGTGAAATCTGTAAGTAAAAAATAAAAAAACAGCATTTTGTAATCTTTTCCCATGTGAGACCTTTCCTTCCAGGAGTTTAAACACTAATATTTTAAAAATGGCTCAGTAATTCTATTAAAAAGGAGGAAGCAAGTGATGAATGGAAGTTATCATTCTGGAAATCTTCCAGTGCTGCTGCTTAGAAACTGGTTTTAAGAGATATACTTGGAATTAGTCCTTGCATTACAAATAATACAGTCACCTCAGCAATGGAAGTGCAAATTATCAAGCTAAGTAGCAAAAATGAATTTATTTTCAATAGTTTATATAGTCACTGTAAGCCATAAATGCATGCAGATATTATGTAAAACACTGTGTATGTTACAACCACACAGCTAATAATGTCTTTCTTTGAATCATCTTTGCAAGTGTATTCTTCATATCAGAAAAAATATGCGTAGTTCTGTTTAAACTGTAAGAAATTAGAAAAATACATTTTTACTATTAGGTCCAAATTCAATTGACAATGGCATATCTTGCACAGCTCAGAAGTGACTTTGTACACATTGAATAAAACCCTACAATTCTGTCCTGCAAGCACAGATTATGCATTCATCCCTTTTAAAATAGATAATATAAATGGTTCCTTTGAAAACACCCCTCTGGTACTATTTTATTGCACATTTTCCCATGGATGTTTAAAATGTTTAGATGTATGACAGAATTTGAAATCTAATACATACAGCAGCAAGTGCAGGCAAGTAAATCAGGCATAACATTTCTGGAGTGAGCACCATGTAATTTTTAAGTGATTCACCTCTACACCACCTGCTAATCCATTTCTGGGAGAATTAGAAAATTTTGTGCATCTTGCAAAAAAGTGCCATTTTAAATAGGAAAGCATAACTTTAAATGAGTGAAACAAGGATCAAAATGCTTTTACAAAGACGTGCAGTCAATGAAATATTCCCTGAACACAAATCATTAGATGTGAAACCATTGCTGGTCCATGAATTCTGATTTCTTACGGTCAGATAAACACTTACTTCATTTATATATGCAGTAGAGCCTTTCTATGAAACCCAGCTGCATTTGTGGTCTCAGCAGCATTTAAGATAAATATTACAACAGCTTCTTTCTCAATGTCTTCTAGAGATATCAGTATGGACAGCATATTTCCAGTGCTGTCCACTGAATTTATAAAGCTGATTTTATTCTCACTTCAGATTACCTGGTTTCTGACCAAAATGGGGCACCCTGCATTTAGAAAAGGTATTAAACAGCACCATTGCTGTTTTATGTGCTCCCAACATTTTCTGTAACAGCTTCCCTAAAAATGTGTGGCATAAACAAAATCCTCAAGCACATTGCAGTAAAAGGGTTTTATTGGTGCTCATCTGCTCTGACCTACATAGGTTGTTCTCAGGCTCCCCATTCCTGAGCACTGATGCTCGTTCTGTATTGGAGCCAAGAAGGCACTTACTTAGTCTGTGCCAAGCCATCTTTTTGTCAAAGTACTATTTGCCATCAAAATAAAGGCACCAAATACAATTTATGTTCTGTTAGTAAAATCAGGAAAAATTATCTCAATGAAGAAAGGAGTCAGGAGTTATCCATCCAATGATCTTACAAAGCATGTCTGCATAGATCTACGTTTCCACATTATATCATGAGCAGAGAAAGCCTGAACTCCCATCTAAAGAATGGAAATAGAAAGACATTAGGAATGGCACCTCTGATTTGATAATTCTAGGACAAAATGGAAAATCTGTCTTCATTCCTCACTGAATTCTCATAGCCTTCTATATGTTGTATTCTAAAGCACTCTATAAAATATACCTGACATAAAATTATTGCAGCAGGACATTTTATTTCATTTCTGTGCTATGTTGCTATGTTTAATCATCAAAGATTTGAAATGTTATGGGATGAATAAAACAAGATTGTTATTTTATACACAGCAAAGATATCCTAATTAATTAACTTTTCCAAACCAAGAAAAGGTAAGAATTTTCTTGTGGAGGAGAACACAGATTTTTTATTTCTTGCTTGGTTTGCATGGATGTGATGCGCTGAACATCACACAGAAAGTTCACTGAAACTTCCTCTTACAGTCTTATTAAACCAACATCCTTCAGAAAGCAAAGCATTAGTTTGAGTTGCCCAATATTCGGATATAATTTTTTTAAACCTAAAGCTTTTCCTCTGAACTTGATGACATCTGCATGTCATAAATAAATTGTTAGGCATCCAAAATCCCTTGTAGAAAAACAGGACTATTACTAGGGCTCCAGTGCTCTGAATCTTCCATACAGAACATACAATCGATGCATACCACATCTGTTTAAAAAAAAATTAACAAACTGCATGGTTTTTTTATCTGCAGAATTTATTTGTTCTCTTACCAAAAATTAACAGATTATAACTTTTTCTGTCTATTCCTAAGGACCAAAGGTGCTCCTTTGATAGGTGAGGATGCCCCAGTGGTTATAAGTTTCAGGTTTTCACGTACGAAGTTGCGCTGCCGGACTGTGAAGGATCCTCTGTAGCTGCTGGTGCAAACCACTTTTGCTGCTGCTGTGGGTGGTTCAGTCTGTGGAGGGAGTCCATTGATTATATATGTCCACTGCATTGATTGTGTCTGAAAATAATGAACAGAAAAAATTATCAGTGATCAAATACCTTGTAAATTCATCAGTGATTTAAGATGCAACACTGATTTAAAAGATATTTGTCCTTTTCTATGTAATGCACTGGATTAACAAAGAATGAGAATTGCACTCCTGGAACAAAGAACTGAAATCACATTCAGCTTTATTCAGGAACAGGCACAACAAAGATGAGAAATTTACCTTCCCTGGCTGATCTAAAATTCCTTTTTTGTTTAAAATCCCAGAGGTCTATATGTTTTTCAAAGGTGACTGTTCCTTACTACAACATAAATGCCTCAAGTTTGTACAGCAGGATTCACTTGCTGCTCTGCTGCCTGTAAAAATGGTAATATCAAATGGTGGGGTTTTCACATTAAAACAATGAACAAAACTAAGACAAAAGGATTCAGAGCACGCACAAGAGAATTGAAGCTTCATGTTGGAATCTCTGGTTTGAGGCATATTTATGTGGATTGAAAATGACACTCTTCATTTGCTCTCTGTTTATAACTGGTCTCTAGGAATGGAACATATGTTTCCATGTCATGTCTTGTAATGCTTGAATACTTGATTCTTCCTGAGTACATGGTCCTTATTCTTACTACAAATCCTGTCTATCCATGCTTAAGGCCTTTTGTTCTATGAATATTAGGGCATACTGCTGTCTACCTCCCATGCTTCATTTCTGTCCTGAAAAAAAATTTGATTGTTAAAATTCATGTGTAATTTTTGCAGATCTTCCAATAATTTTCCTTTCATAACAGATCACTTTAATTTTTGAAAGCAGGTCTTTATTCTAAATTTCGAGCACCTTCCTGTCTTTACATCTGGAAAAAGGGGTATTTCTGGGTTTTAGTTTTCTATTATCCTTTTCTTTAAAACAAATTCCAAAACTACAAACTAACAACAGAAATATTACAAACCCAAAAGATAGTATAGAATCTCAAATTATGTGTCATTATGCCCAGCTTTGTACTGTGCAAAAGGACAAAGCATTGCATGCCCACTTTAGGCATGGACTGTCATCAATTCCCTCACACCTAGTGACTGAAAATCTCAGGTTTTACATTTGGGCTTTTCTTTCTCCTTCTGAGATAAAACCAATAGAGGAAGACTGAGTAAAAATATGGCATGTATAAGTCTATGAAAATATATTAATACAAGTGAAATTTGGCTTTTACACAGAACATAGCAGACTCTGACTTTTCAGTCTCAGAGCAGGGAAGTCACAAGAAATGAGTGGTATTTCCAAATTCCCAAGGTCTGTCTTTCCCAGGACACAGCAGTGCAGTCACACAGCTGTGCTGGCTGTGGCTCCAGAGCAGGATTTTGGTGCTCTCTGCTGTGCCGAACAACAGGGGCACAGCTCATAGGGTCACCTTTCTCTGCTGCTTCCAGTTTTATCATTACAGGAGGAGTTGTACTTCATGGAATTCATCACCCATTCAAAACTTAATCCTTAGAACAATCCATTGCAGATAGAAACATTACACCTAAGAGTGTCATTCCTCATCTAAGGAAACAAAAGGTCAGAAAGGTGATGTGCCTTCAAATTGCTCAGGAAAACAGTTCTACAGTCAACCCTCAAAGCTCATGAGACTTTCCCTCAGTTGGCAGTCCAGCTTCCCACATGGCTGCATTTGTGACCAATTTGTTCATTCCAGTGTGAGCTCTGTGTTCCTGCTCTGCTGCTGGGCATGGCAGTACCCCAGCCAGATCCGGCCTGTAGAGAGGTGCCACAATACCCACACAAATTGTGACTGATTTTCACACGCCATAAATGCTATCAACCACCTCCTAAGCACAGAGTGTATATTTGTCTTGTTATTCTTCACATTTTGTCATTTAATTATGGTCTAGGTAAAGCACTACAAAAGCCACAGAGATGAGCAGTGAACCTTCTCCACCTCTAACCTTCTGTGGAGGCATCCCATATTTATAGCAACATCAGAAGAGGGAAAAAATCATGATTAATTGTTTCTTGACTTTACTAAATTTTGTTACATCAGTTTTATACTTGCCACTGAAAAAGTCTGAATCTATTATGCTTATCTTTGTTATGTTTCATATGCTTCTTCCTACCATTCCTATTGTTACCCTGTTCAGTAATAATTTATATTATATTTAAGGAGTATCATTGCAAGCAGTTTTGAATTTATAATACAGATACACAACAACAAAAAGTTTCAGAACATTAAACCATAAATTCTGGCTCAGGCTTTGTTTCTGCTGTGCACTTATAGAACATTTACATTATTTCATAGAAATACTGCATATACTTACAGCTCCTAAATGCCATAATCATATCAATCTCTAATTGTAGTTTTAACCAGCATTTTGGATACTGAATTATACTTTTCTACACCAATGTTGAAATAATAACTATGGGGTTTTTGCTGTGTATTTTTAAAGAAACCTCTACTTGAAAATGGGCAGTACTGATTTTACATGCTGTCTGCTGAATGACTTGCCTTATTCCAGTAAGATTAGTAAATGAGAACTCAGTAGATATTTCACCATGCATGCTTAGTTCTTCAAAATTTTTATTATCCTACAAAAATCAAAATTTAAATTTAAATTTAATATTATTCTGTGTAAAACAGGCAGATTAACTCATCTTTATTCGCAACCTTATATAATACTGTGAAATGAACTAGTAACTCTACTGTTTGTAAAGGTTACAACCAGCAAAAGTAGGTGTGACATGAACCAGTTTTATGTCCAAAAGTAAAGCTGTCATTTAAAAGAAGTAGCTCTCCAAAATGAGCTCGTTCATTCATTAACTTCAGTACAAAATTAAATAGTTTATCTTTCTTTAATAAAGAAGATGAACAATTTAGTTTAAAGGTAATTTAACCTCAGTGTCATACTCACTGTGAAAGTCTCATGGATTATTTCAAGGTCAGAGAAAAAGATATGAAAGGTGTTTCAGCCAATGATTTAAACCTAGTAGCAAGTTACTAAAAAACTATTTTTGTTCATTAAATCCTCACATATTGTGACTTGACTGTCCATGGAATTAGTAATTAGAATTAGTCCATAGAATTAGTGTGATTTAAACAAAAATGGTGGACTGTTCTATCTCTCAACTTCACTTATCATCAGCATGAAACAATAGATACAGACTTTCTGGTAGTAATAACCTTATGTTAATTTCCTGTTTGCCATAGAAATATCCTGGATTGTGTGTCCAGTGGAAAAAAAAAAAAAGGGTTATGGCTTGACTTGTTGAAAAAAGCTGCCTATTCTGTTGCTATGTCAGGTGTTCTATAGTAAAAGACATTGCAACTCCACCCTAATATCTCATCTTGAACTATGGTAGTTCACCTATTGTAAATCATGTGCCATCATCCAACACTACTAGAAACAAGCATTGAGGAAAAATTTATCTACACATTAAATGAAAAAACTAATGTTGTGTAAGGTAAGCTCAGCATTTTCTGCTAAAGGAAAACAAGTGTCACACACATGGAAAAGTCACTGTAATTGTCAGCATAATTTGGGGTTCTTTGTTTAGCGTTAGAACCACCCAGAATTTATTAATTTTCAAGGCAACCTAGAATTAAGTATTTTTCAGTAAACTTTAGGCAACCATAAATGTCTCTTTTACTACAATACTTAATTTTCAAGAGTACAATATTAGTTGCTCAAGCTGTAAGTAATTTTTTTGGGGGATAATCTGTAAAGCTTAACTCCAGTAATTATTCTAACCAATATGAAAACTGCAGCAAGAGCAAATCTATCTTCAAAATTCATGCAAGTGCCTCAAAGCTGCTGGTTTGGGTTTCCAGGCCAGACACATCACAGCAAAGGAAAATACAGATCATCACAGTTTTAGACTTTCCTGGAATGGTGGATAGGAAGAAGAGAGACTTTCAAAGGCCATCCACATATGACCATAGAATTATGATAGAATATTTGATTTACAAGCAGTATTTACTTGCCTCAAAAGCAGGCCAAAAATTCCCAAATCAGAGGAACACTTCTTCCTATTTTTAAGCCAATGCAGTTTATTATATCAAATTTGGAATAATTCCAACTCTAGCTCTGGTAGTAACAAAGTCTAAAGATGAAAATACCAAATCCACTGCAATCTGTTCTATGACTAGAACAGAATTAGAAGAGAATCTCAGTTAAGAAGATATATCTGATATAAACATAGGTAGTTCAGAATCCAGGCTCCCTGTGATGCATATCTAGGCCTATTTCACACACAATTTAAGAAGAAAGACCAGAGCATATTCTGAATGTCCTTGACAATCTGAGGGAGGATTTCTTGTTGAAATGAATTACTTTCTTTTTTCAAAACCTCAGTATTCCTGAATCAAAACGTGAAGAGAATAACAATTTGGGTCACCTGACTGGAGTAATGGCCATATACTGAGCTAAATGTCTCTGAAAAATGTTTTTAACAATTAAAAATGAGACATAAACTGCCACTTCTTATCACATAATGTAAGTGATTCAAGTTAAATCATTCAATCATCTTGATGGCTGACTGAGTAATGTTCATGAAGCAAATTATTCAGCCAATACTGGTAACAGTCACCAAATAATTTATATAAAAATCAATTTGTTTGGTATCCAACCCATTTTTACTGAGGGATCATGATTCAGAGGAATAATTTGCAAACCACAGATTATCCATGGTTGTAGGCTGGAAGTGCTATTGAAGTACATGGTAAATAATTGCCAAAGCAACCTGTTAGGAAAGTGGATTGGGAGCAAGGATCAGGAATTTCAAGGAATATTGTATGCCAGTTAGCTTCCAAATACTGTTAACTCAAACAAATCTAAATACAATTCACAAGCCTTCCTAAAAAAGTAAAACCATAGAAAATTACAGGTATTACACCAAATGTTTCCTGGACATTGATTTATACTGCAAGATTTTGTTATACAAACAAAAAAAAATGACCAATTACCATCAGTGTATACAGAATGAAATTAAAGCAAACCTTTATGTGAACTTTGTAAAGGAAGAGCAAAGGTAAGAAAATTCATGGATCAAGACAATGATAAGTGAAGGAAAGAAGGGGAAAAAACCCCAAAGCAATAAAAACCACCTCCCACAAGCAGACAAATGCACATCTAGGCTCTGATCAATTTCTAACAAAGAGGATGCATAAGAAAATTTTTCTTAGCTTAAAGAACACTTTCAAATATAATTAAAATATACCTAATTGGTTTCTGTACTTCAAATATTAGGTGTTTCACAGCATTGCTCAGACATTATATAATCAAAATCCTCCAGAACTGAGTGTTCTCATTACCCTTTTACAGCAATGTTTCCCACATTATTATCAACTTTTTCCATTATCAGAACTGTTAGTCTCAATAAGGAAAGTAACCTTTCCTCATGCTTGTGAATCCAAAATGTTGAGTACTGATTCTGCACTCTGTTTCTAACCCTACAACTCAAGCCAGCACCAACATGTATCTTATTTAATAGGAAACTACTTTAATTATTCTAGTAAGTTAGTTACATTTTTCCTTGCTCATTCTTTTCAAGAGATAAAACTTGAAATAACATTGAACTATGGTAATTAAGAAATCCAGCAGGAACAAGGCAGCTTCAGCAAGCTGCTGAATATGTAACAGAACTGTTTGCTGTTAAGATATGCAAGTTTGCATAGACAGGTTTAGAGAAGCCACACCTGGGTACTGTGGCTGGCACACTGCATCATTTATTTGCAGAGCAGCGTGACAAATGGTTTTGATATGCTATCTTTCATAGGCTAAGTTAGTGATTATTCAGTAATAAAGGTGCACAAGCCTGACTTCTGGAGGGCTTGATAATGTTACCTGCAATCTGGTTCACTCTGACACCTATTTTATCATTTAAGACTTATTGTGTGTGCCTCCTGCTTTAGAATATCTCAGAAGTCTCACACATGAATTACAAAGCAATTGCTCAGGTCTCCAGCTGGATTCAGCACTGCGAAAGGAAATTAACTGCAAGCCTACAGGAACATTCCCTTTGCCAAGGATTCCCATCCTCCTGGCTGCTCCACCTTGTGCCTGGCAGTGATTCCAGCCCCAGCTGCACCTGGACATCCCTCAGCTCTGTCACTTCTGTTCAGCCTCACTGGCACACCACAGCTCTGGGATGTCACTGGGGCTCAGGAGTCCCTTCTGTCCTCACAGCACTTTACAGCTCATCTAAGTAGAGTGCTAGTGTGCTCTCTTCACTTGCTTATCATTAGCGATAATATTTTTATGTTTTTTCCATTCAGAACTGCACTGTTTATGAAGGCAATTCTAAATTTAGAAGTTTGATTATAGAAAAATAGCTATTTAAAAATGCTGTTCAGGCACAGCTTCACTGTTTCTCACCTGTAGCTCAATTAAGATTTGATGTCCTCATTCAAAGCTACAAGCTTTTTCAAAGAAACAAGCATGATTATTTTCCTTACTGCCTTTTTGTAATAGCTCATTCTTTGATCTACATAAAATTTTAAAGTAATTTTCTATGTCACTTCTGCAAAATTAAGGTTCCTAGCAGCTATTTAAATAATTATCTAACTTCAATTGTTTTGAGATGTAGTTGACTGAGAACAGAAGTTTTAATGATGGTTAAAGAGCTTTAACTGCTTCAGCAAAGTAATTAAGGTTTCGTGCCATTAATAAAATCCATTGTAAGTATTCATGAATATTAAAGAATTCTCAAAGAATTCATACCATATCCCACGAAGTACTTGTGTGCAGAAATGTAAACTAGTCAACATTATTTCAATTATATATAAAATATACACACTAAGTTCTGGTAGAGACAGACTGGTACATATATGTTAATGCTAATTAGCTTCTCAGCATTGGGTTTTCAGCAGGATAATATAACAAAAAAATTGTACATACAATATTTGGGTTTAAAATTTAAAAACAAATGAGAAAAATATGACTGTAGGATTTTAAAAACAAATGAGAAAAAGATGACTGTAGGATCTTCCTCCATAATCCTAAGCTCCCATTTTCCTTTACAACACAATTGTAATGATGAACATAAACAAAAGAACTTACTCTCCTATCTCTACTACTTTACAGCTTAATTATCACTGTTCATTGAAACACACAAAAATTACAAATCTGATACTCAAAGAATTTAATAATAAAAATACTTTAGTGTTTGGAGTATGACTTTACCCTTGAAAATGCAAAAGACATTTTAAAGCAAGAGCACTGTAATCCTTTATTACAGCAGCAGCAGAAGAGAGGCACTGCAAAAGTAAAGAAACTTCTTCAACATTTCTAAAAATAGCTCAGAGCCTCAGCCAATATATTGGCTAGAGAGGATACAAGCAAGAAAGGCTCTTCAGTGTTAGGTCAAACACTAATTGCATTTCACCACCTCCACTGTTATTCCCCAAATAAGAATGATTTAATACAGATTTTATTTAATATCTTACTAAGTCTGTCTCCCTCAGTTTATTAATGGAAATGATTTCAACAAACACAAAAGGCAGAAATGAGTATCAGGTATTCTCAACATCTCATAAAATCTTACACCAGGTCAGTGCTGAGAGCACAGCAGCTGAATCACACACAGCCACACATGCTCTGCCTTCCATCACAACTGCAGGAATTAAAGCTTGTGGGGAGCACAAAGGGGGAAGTCTGGAGTACAGAAAAGGGCTACCAAAAAGAGCAAAGAGAACAGAAGCCTCATCAAAAAACATTACTGAAATCACTTAATTCTGCAATTTGAGTGAGAATGTCAGAAACAGCTCTAACAGACTGTGATGGAGTTGTGCTTGTGAGAATCAAGAACCCTTGATGCATTTTTTAATATCCAGGAATAGATACAAGAAATGTGATCTGATATATATATAGATATATATGTATATATGTGTAATATGTATGAATGACTGACTTACTGCAGCCACACACAGTACCAAAGGTGGAGATGAGAAGAGCTGTCTACCTAGATCATAACCACAGGCTGAGGTGTGAGTGCATGTAGCTTAAAAATCCAATTAGACGCAGGCCATCTATACTGATAAATTCCTAAAAGGAAATTCTGAATTACTGCCTGAGTTCTTAAAGAGCTAATAATAGCCTTTGATCATTGGGTTTGTCCCATTCCAGACAGATTTATGGTAAAATCTCCTTGTTAGTGATGAAAGTTAAGCCAAGGACAAGCACAGGTACTGCATTTGTATGTGCCATGCCTAAAAACAGCAGTTCAGCTCCAAAACTTCAAGTGTCTGAGCTCTGTAGCTGCGTCATACAGTACTTTTCAAACACAAAGTAGCACAAAATATATTCAGTAAGCTATCTTATTTTTCAAATGGAAGAGTGATAAGCATCATTGCTGTTTATGTAAAGAGACTGCATTAATCAGACATCTAATAAAGTAAAAAAAAAAACAACTAGGAGAGGTTGAAGAACTTTGGTTTTTCCAGGATTTGAAATTTTTATTCACTGTTATACAAGCTGTCACTTCTAGAGATAAAACACTAGAGTGATTTGCCATGCATCTTTTTATCAACTTTATTCTGACCATCTTATTTCTTAAATCAATATTGCTGTTTCACTTCTAATATAGTAGGCTGAAAACACTACCAGCATGCAGTGAATAGAGTGAAAGTACAAGCCATGATTTATAGAGAATGTAGGGTTTTGCCCCTGCTATGTGTTTTCAACAGATTCCTTCTAAAGAATAACTTAAAACTTGAAAATTAGTTTCTGAGAGCATTTTAAAAGTTGAAGGAATACACGTCTTCAAATGTTTCCTGACCTTCACACTTACACAGGCTATTTGGTCGCAAATATTTTTTGTTTATTTTGCATCTTGCTTCAAAAGAGCTATTCCTGGCTTTGCGCTCTGAAATTCTCTCCTCCACAGTTGGGCACCTGCCTTCTTGGAGCCTTTGATCATATAATATGTATAATACAATTAAAATCAATAACCTAGGCTTCACATATTCAACTACTTTTATATTCTCCACCAGTTCTTTACAGGATTATATTGATTTCTCTGTGAAAATCATGTTGTCTATGGAGTTGGGGCAAACGTATCAAGATGAAGCATCTGCCTCTGGTGCTGATGGCAAAAGGGTAATGTAGAAATTAGCATAAAGTGTAAAATACAGTATATTTTTCCAGTTTCATCAGTCAATTCTCCAAATTTAGTTTTACTCTTGTCCATTGTGGGGAGTAGCAAAGCCATCCCAGCACATGCACTGGGTGTGCTCCAGTGCTGCTCCTTGGTGCAGGATTCTCTTCCTGCTGCACTCCTGCAGGAGGATCTGTGATTGCCCTGGGGAAGGCTTACCTCAATGACCAGGGTGGCTGTGTGCTTCCTGCCGTACATCCTTGGCTTGTACCCCACTGTTATGTGGGTTCCCCCAGTGCCCTCTGGGAGAAGCTCTCCAGCTTGTGGCATCACAAGGAAATCAGGATCACTGCCTGCCAGGAAGTGTGCAGTGAATGGCTCTGGGTACCTGCAGAAAAGCACAAAAACAGGAGACTCTTGTGCCTTTTACAGCATCTTCACAGAATTTATCTGCAATCTAACACTCAGGCCACCATGTGGCATTACTCAGGAAACATGGCATGGAATGAATATGGAATATTAACAACATTCTTACTTACAGAGTAATTATTTTGTAGTGGTTCTTTATTTATACACAGGGACCTGCATACTGATATTCAATTTCAAACACATTTACATGCTATTATAAATATTATATTAACTATGGAATAATAATAGCATTTGCCACTAGGGAAAAAAAAAAGAATCATTTGACTTGTAAAAATATCATAACAGTGATAGAAGTAAATTCCATATCAGAGTGACAATCCATTTTTCCTATTAAAAGTACTCCCTTTTCCAATCTCTAATCAAATAAAACTGACAAGCTCCCCATTTTATTAGGGTTTATGACTAGAACTGAATTTGCATTCTGGCAGAGTGTTACTAGACTAGGAGGGAGTTCTTAAAGCCTTGAAATGGAGATATGGAAAGTAATAATTTTTATCACTGTTTTCACATTTTTCATATCCCATAGACTGAACATTTTAAGATTTTTACACTAACATAATTAAGTTCCTGTATTGATAATACTGTGTATCTCTTATCTCAAAGAATTTCTGTCACAGGTACTGACGATCTTGTCTAATGCTTGGTTCACAGCAGTGCTGTTGGACCCAAAGAAAACCCCTAGTCCTGGTGAAGACAGTGGCTGAGCACTATGAAACAATTCCTAGGCCAACCCCAAACTAAAGCCTGTCCATCACAATTCCTCGGGGACTCCTTGCCATAAACATTCTCAGCATGAAAACAATGTACATTTTTGTATTTTCCGGTGAGGCATTCTCCTTTTAGTCTTTATATGTTTTGCTGAGGACAACTCTATCACTCTCTGAACAGAAGGAGAACACAGGAAATTGAAAGTAGAAATACAATGGGATGGTCAAAAATTAATCCACAACAGCCTGGCACCGTACAGCAGGGCAAGTATGGTGCACACTTAGAGGGAATACATTTTCCTGTATTGATAAAACCTGAAGAATGGAAAGCTAACAGCATCTCAAAGAAAAGCTGTTCAAATCTGTTTATTCATGGACTGTCACACCAGAAATAACACTTTTCAAAGAAAATACCCACAAAGGAATGAAATTTAATATTTTATGGCAAGTCATATCTCTGCGGAAATGTTCCACATTTCCTGGGCAAGCGTTATCCCGTGGGTGGCATGCTGGGCCTCTGTAATTTTGTTTAAAAATAGCCCTCTCTTGGAATCTGTTCTCATGAAAGGTTGCTCTATATTCAAAATGCTCTCCTGAAAAAAAGGTCACACTACCAGTTTATAGAAACAAACAGTGAGAGTGCAGAAAAAGAAACCAAAAATCTTCTGTTGCTTCCAAAATAAAGAACTGATACTAAACAGTACTGTTGGACTTGGGTGCATCAAAAGATTTAGCCTGGCTTTTCCTTTAGGTGATAGCAAGGTGGGCAAAAGTCCTGAATGTCTGAAACTACATTTCCAGACTTCTAGTCTTGACATCAAACTTATGTTAACAACCTCTCTTTGTGGTGCCTAAAGTTGTGTCACTGAGTTTATAGCCCTGCTGGGCTATAATCCTGCTGGGCCTGAGCTCCCATCCATGGGCCAGATAAGCCTGGAATTTTCACATCTTTGTTTCCCAAAAGAAGTGCTCAGCTGTGAATGCCTAGAGCACACCCACTACACACAGACAGCAGGAATGGGATCAAAAAAAGAAGTGGCAGATCTTGACTGAGCAGCTGAGCAGAAATGCCTGAGATAAATATTTTCATGCTGAAAACAGACCTGGACACAGGTTTTCATTTCCAGCATCAAAAATGCCTGAGATAAATATTTTCATGCTGAAAACAGACCTGGACACAGGTTTTCATTTCCAGCATCACTGCTCTATTGACTGGCTTCAGGAACATTTCAAGGCAGCATTTTCAGTGTCTCCCATGCTCAGTCTGTTTTCCAGTGAATAGTTAGGGATGAGAACTCCCAGTAAATACTTGGTGTTTTTGTAAGACATCCAAGAGCATGACTTGGACCCCAGATGTGATGATAAAGTGCTAGGGGAGATGAGGCAGGGGACAGGCTGCTTACACAGCAAACACAGGAAAATACAGATTTCATTCCTGCAGAAATTGCCTCTTAGCAGGGAGATATGCAACAGTAGCTTGCTTCAGAATTTTTCAGAGACATCGAAACAGTCAGAAAACAGAGAGGAGAAAAAAACCACAGTTTTTGTCCAGACAAGGGCATCAGACAGTTTAAAGTGAAACTGCCAAAAAACTCACCTATAATTATGCACAAGATATTTACCAAGTCAGAAAAAAGTAATGTTATTACATCACCCTGGTCAGATTTTAAAAATGGAAAGAAAAAAAAAATAAAAAAGCTTTAAATAAAATCTGCATGCTTCTTGACAGCATTAAAACAAGCTGCTAGAGGCAGCTATAATTTTTAAGTAAAATACATAAAGATATATGAACTGACATGAACACAATAATCACAGCTAAAACATTCCTGTTCCCAAAGCCTGTCAATTTTAAACAAAAGAGTCAGGGTGTCTACTGGATGCAAAATGTTTCTCAGAGTAGAAGCTATGTCCAAGTAAGGAAAATAGAAATCCTGACAAATTAAATGTATAGCCATAATATGATAGGCCAGCAGGGATTGTGATGAAGATGGTACAAAAACCAGCAATGAAAGAAATTATACAAAATCAGAAACAGAAACTTTTCACTGATGACTCTTGCATTGTTTTAAAAATAAATCTAAATATGCCCCCTGAGATAAAACAAGCAGTGCTTTCACTGCTGTTCATATTAGGGAGATAAACTGGCATGTTGGGGACCTCTCTAGCACAAGTAAATTGCTTTAACTTTCTTATCTTTTATAATAAAGGGAAATCTGGAGATGAAATTCCCAGAATAGCACCTGAATTTCAGACATTATAGTTTTCTGTGTCTGTATATTTAGTGTATAATTAAAAATTAATAATTCTGTTTCTTAAACTTATTAAAATTTAATTCCACCTTTTTGATTAATCCTTCAGGTGAAACAGCTCTGGAGTGAATGTTTGGCTTGTCATTTCTCAGCCATGAAGGTCAGTTGTGAGGCAGTCTGCATTTTTTCAAGAAGGGTGGCAGATATGAACATACTTTATAAAGCTTAATGATGTGTAGAGTTTTGAAAACACATATAAACCAAGCACAAATGAATTAAAAAGTGTAAGGGCAGAAGCCTTATAAAACAAAGACAATAAATGTGTTTTCCCATCTGTCTTTCCTTAAATCCTCTCATAATGGTTTGATACATCAGACAACACAAACTCTGTCCTTACTCAAATAATGAACAAGAGTAAACACTAACTTGAATTTAAATAATAATTGTACAATCACATCATGACAACCTGGAAAAGAGGTTGTCTTGTCTTACATGGACATTTTTATAATTAATCCTTTAACCTTGTCCTTATATAGAAGTCTATGCTTATCAATGCTACACAATTTTCAAATTATTAAACTAAAAAACAATAGCAGCAAGAATACATCTTCAACAAAAGAAGAACTTAAAATTTATATTTCTGTATAGCTCACACTCCAAAACTTATAAAATACTCATCAAAACTGGACATATTTATTAAATTATGGCTCAAAATAGGTTTAATGTTTCTCTTCCCAAAACTACTGAAGCAGTAAATTATTCCTGTAGAAATGTATTCCTTTACAAAACTCAGCATTTTGAAAAGCCACACATAAAAATACCAGCATGTAGTCCTTTTGGCCAAATGCTTGGGTATTTTTTGCTAATAAAAGAAGAGTAACAAAATGTCTTAGTCTGTAAAGTAGGTAACTGCTTCAAGAAATAAGGGATATTAAAATGTTACAATAGTTCAAACAATAGTTAATCATAACTAAATGTTTTTATTTTAATTTTTAGTTAACATCTGTTGGATGACACAAGAAATTTCAGTTATTACACAGTCAAGCCTTTAAAACATATTAATTGTATGCTGTTGTCAAATTCTATAGAATCATTAGTGATACTTGGTATGATTTAGATAATTTCTTATCAACAAAAAAAATGCAATGGAAAAACAAATTAATAACTCATTATTATTTATAAGAATTGGTTACGGTTCATACCCAAACTAACTCTGGTTTAATTGACCACTCTAAATCCTGAACTCTGAACATCAGTAAAGCTTTAAAACTCTGGCTATCACTTTTTTGGAAAGACTGCTGTAGAATTTAAGGATTTTCAAAAAATATGAGCAAGCACTGCATGACAAATGCTTTACCAACCCTAAGATGCCATTTTTTGTGTGTGCATGCTGTAAAACCAGAGCAGGAGTTAGAGGTTCTATCTACACAAGCTCATTTCTGTCTCATCCCTGTTTTACCCAGGGGTGCTTGTGGAGAGCCTGGTTCAAGCATAGCTTAAAGAAAGAGCCCATGAAGGTATACAGCTGATGGGAAAGTAAAAGGCAGCTGTAAAGCAGCAGTTCCCAGGCTTGATTTTGTAAATAACTAGGTTCTCAGGCACCTTTTCTATAAACAGCAGGATTCTCAGACAGTCTTCTCATAACAGTCCTTGGCTGCTCTGGGAACAGATATGAAGGTTTTGAGAACTCTTCATATCACAGTGAGAACACTAATTTTGGTTTCAATAAACAACCACGGGTATTGTAAACAAAAGGAGGGGCTAGAGTTTTCTCTGTAAGCTATCGTGAGCTCGGATTTTGCAATATGCATGAAGTTAATTAACACTGTTATAAAAGATGACTGATTTGATCAATAAATCGGAGTTGATGCTGATCAACAACAAGATGGGTCGTCTCCCTTCGCTTTCAATCTGCTGTTTGCAGATTGAGTGATGACTGCAAACAGGTCCTGGCTAAATGTGTGACATGTCAAAGATTGCATTGTTGGCAAGGGTGATCACAACTTTGTGAAAAGTCTGCTGAATATTTACATCATCAATATTTTCCACTAGTCTCCATTCAGGCTCCAAAAAATGGAGCCCAGTCAACATTTGTGCTTTGCAGCTGCTGCTGTGTGGGAAGTACTAAGAGGAAGTATTCTAATTACATCTTTAGATTG
Organism: Melospiza georgiana; assembly: GCF_028018845.1. Lineage (NCBI taxonomy): Eukaryota > Metazoa > Chordata > Aves > Passeriformes > Passerellidae > Melospiza > Melospiza georgiana. Next base: position 111,125,403 of record NC_080431.1, read on the forward strand.
GTGGTAGAATTTTGCAGAACTGCTAACAAAGAGATTGGCAGAGGAATCCAGGCCTGTATCATACACAACAATGTGTGAGAGAGAGAAGGAGAGGATGGATGAACTGAGAATTTAACAAATGCATTTTCTTGCAGCATACTTAATCCTGGCTCGTGGTATTTCTAATGAAGTATAGCAGTAATTAGAGTAAGATAGAAATTATTCTTAAAATTGTAATTGTAAACATTTTTTGTTGTTTTCCCTTCAAAATAAGGGTGGGTACAGAAACAAAATGGGTTGCCCACTAATTCCTCAGAATTAAAATTAATTTTGTGTGACCAAGGAATGTTCTTAATTGAAGATTTATTCTATGCAGTAGGAAATGTACATAGAAGAAATAAGGAAAATCTCCAATGAAAAGTAGGTTAAGAGAAATAAATCTGCATGTGCAGTCATTTTAAAGCCTAATTTCATCTTTATTCTCATCTCCCCAGTCCACCAGCTTGGGGCTTTTCTTCCTCTTTATTCTAGCTCTGTGTCCAAAATCAGGTGGAGCCTTGAATTTTGCAGATTGCCCTCTGGGGAGATCACATCAACATGAGGCTGTTTGCTTTTTTGTGAGGCTGTGACAACACATGCCATGTTTTTCAGAGGGGCAGTTTGAGTTTATCCGAGAAGTTTCCTTAATGTAACAAATATCCCGCTTGTGATAAACACAGGATTGGAGTGACAGGGCAGGATGGAAAGATGGAAAAATACTACTGCATATGGGAAGCCATACATGATTGTAACAATCACTAACAGATATATGGGCAGGCAGAACTAAATTGGTGAGAGGAAACTCTGCGTGAGAAAAAAGCAGACAGAACAAATAGGAGAGAATTATCCCCCAGCTTGACTAAACCTTCAAATGTAGTGTAGTTTACAGAAGATTTCCAAGCGAATATAGTGTTAACAAATATCTATCTATCTATCTATCTATCTATCTATCTATCTATCTATCTATCCATCTATCTATCTATCTATCTATCTATCTATCTATCTATCTATCTATCTATCCCACACATCTCAAGTTGGCTACCAAAGTATTTGCCCTGAAAAACATAAGGTAACATTCTGCTGTAGGTGGACATCAGTATCTCAATGTAAGTAAGTCCAACCATCAAAATAACTCTGTACAGGAAGATAGAGCAGTGAATAAGCTCCAAAGCCCACTTCTGTATTAATGCAAATGTCCTGATCCCAAACTTAATTGATTAAAATACATTAAGTTATCTTCGGTATGCCAAATATAGAAATGGCTAGTTTTCTTAAGCAAAGTATCACTTTGAGAGTTTCTATTTTATGTTTCAGTAACAGATTTCAACATAAAATAATAGACCAATAATTTAAGATAGATAGCAAATAAATTTGTGTGAGTTTTATTTCCAAGGATAATATTCAATCTTTTTTTGTTAAAACTGCTATCATTCTGTAAACCACTGGCATTCAATAAGGCATTTGGTATTAAAACAAGCACTAATATTATCTCAAACATTAGAGGTTTATACTAAAACAAATTACTCCAGTGGAAATGCTGCCAATTATTTCAGTTAGTGTTGAATTACTCCTCTGTTTATGATAAAACCTGAAAAAGGTCATCCATGAATGTTAAGAAGTGGTAGATTTTTCTTATTTAGGAAGTGAAATCTGCTGATTTTGACTCTAATCAAGCTTAATTCCAATACAAAAAACCCTTCAACAACATGTCCCTTTGGAATTTTTAAAGCTGAAAGTAAAATATTGGTCTACTGTATTCCAGCTGACAGAAGTGCATATAGTTTTTAAAAATACATCTGTTTTCTTCATGCAATAAAACTGTTTAGCTGCATTCTCAGTATCTTTCATTATTTTCTGGAGCACATATTGGGCTATTTCTCATTGTGTGAACTTTAAATGTATTGAAATGATGCATTACATATTTTCATGAACTGCTGGAGCTTTCATTATTGCAGATCATTGTGAAGAGTGTAGCAATGACCTCCCATTTTTAACTGATCATCCTTCAAAATCATTAATTTATTCTAAGATATCCTGTACACACACAGGATTTTGGGGGAGGGAGGGGAGGAATGTGGAATTTAAGGAGGAAGGCCACATTTGAGTTGCGCTAGCTGTAAAGAAAAAGAAAGCTAAATCTATTGATCTCATAGATTTATTGTGGAGCACTGAAAGATCCTCATTCAATGTGGTGTGTGTATATGTATATATTCCTAGATATAGATATATAGATATATAAATCTTAATCTGTTCTTAATAATATCCTGAGCCTTTTTTAGGGCCTGTGGCTCTCATATACTATTTGTTGCATCACTATGCACCCTGCTAGCTCAAAAAGATGCAGAGGTGTCCTCAGTGATGCTGTGCAACCCCTCTTTCCTGGCAGTAGCAGGAGAAAAAGGCACATCTGCAGAGTCCCTCCCTAGCAGGTTACTCAGAAATACACCTGTTTCCCCCACAGTTCCTTCCCAAGCAGCAGTGCCATGAGCTACTGTCCAGCATAAGAAACCCCATCTCTCTTAAAGTCACAGAAGTGCTTCTCTATGGATTGTGCTGCTAATTGACTACCAAGAAAATTCCAAAGGGCTGATCATCTGTTTTTTCAGGGAGGATCTATAGGATGGCACTTTGTATCCTATACAAAAATTTTAAACCCTGTTTTAATATGTCATTATTTTAGTTTTAATCTATGTAATTTGAGTTATTCAAGCATTAAATTACACCTGTAATATATGTTTTTCTTATGTAATTGCTTTTAATCTTCAGGTCCTCTATACTATGTGTTGGTTGGCTGAGTGTTCAACTTCTATACAAAACCTCCACCACTAGTATCTCCTAAGCAAATCACAGGTAAGATAAAGCAATATATCAGTTATGAAGCAGTTCACAGAATCACAGAGTGGGTCAGGCTGAAGGGATCACAGTGGGTCACCAGGTCCAGCCTCCCTGCCCAAGTGGGGTCATCCCAGAGCCCCCAGCACAGGATTGTGTCCAAACAGTTCTTGGATATCTCCACTGAGAGACTCTACACCCTCTCTGGACAATCTGCTCCAGTGTTTGGTCATTAAACAGGAAATAAATTATTGCTAATGTTCAGATGGAACTTCTGTGCCTCAGTTTCTGTTTGTTCCTCCTGCCCCATTGCTGGAACCAGGGAGCAGACACTGACAGGGATCCGGGTCCCTCTCAGATATCTCATGATTGAACAGGCCCAGCTCCCTCAGCCTGTCCTCAGTGAGATGCTCCAGTCCCTCCAACATCTTTGTCACCCTCCACTGCACCAGCTCCAGGATTTCCATGTCTGTCCTGTCCCGAGGAGGCCAGAACTGGACCCAGCACTCCTCAAAGAGCTGAGCAGAGTGAGAGAATCCCCTCCCTGACCTGCTGGCAGTGCTCTTCCCAAGGCACCCTCATGAGTGGAGTTCCTGGTGCTGTTTATAACACAGAGCTTTTTTACTACATGCAAGCATTACATTTTGCATTTGAAATGTATGGGAGGAACACTTGCTATATAAAATAAAGTTGGAATTTGTTTAAGGACAAAAGAGAATCTATCTTCCATCACTGCTCTTCCTCCATATAACTATAATGACTCAGGTTTTATAACACCTTTCTGGAGAACATCAGGTATCTTCACTGCTATCAAACACCTACCAGGAGATTACAGTATTGCCAGAGCAATTGCTTTGCTTTTGTTCCTGAAACAGCCATTCTATTGAAGCTGTTAACTTGATCACTGTGATAGAAGCCTTTGTCAGAGTCCTCAATTAAGATCACTGACAGACATCTAAACCCTGGAACAACTGTCCCTCTTAGAGACACAGCTTTTGGAAACAAGCTTAAAAATCAGTTGTAACCAAATACATTTGCTGATGAGGATGAAACCAAAGGATGTATCCACCATGAAAGCGTCAATCTGCATATCTGGCACACCTTCTAGATATATAGTAAAAATTGTTAATTTAAAAGAAAATGAAAGAAAATTTAAAACTTTCATAAGGTACATAGATTGTAAACATTGTGACTCATTCAGATTCCCTGTTTAATATTTTAAACATATCTATCGTTATCACACACACAATTTATTCCTTGACTTCCTGCTGTATACAAATGACATTGTAAGTTTACTGTAACATTGCAAAACTCTGGGGAAATAACTGAAATATACAAAAATTATATATTAACAGGGGTTTCTGCAGGGCTTTTAAAAAAGGAGAGTAACAAAATACTGAAGAATTACACCATTATTTTAGCAAGTGAAAGCAGAGATGAATTCATAGCACACTTATATAATACAATAAGTGTATTTTAAAAAGAATAGCACATTTTAAATTCTTTAAAGCACAAGGTGAAGGAATGTTTTTAACTTGGTGTAAGCACAAAGTACAGTGAAATAATCTATTAGTAAAAGCACTAGCTTTTAAAGTCTTACTAGTGAGCCTTTAATAGCACAAAATTATTATCATTCCTTAACATTGTACTACACATTTTAACATCTTCCTAAACCTTTTAGGGAAAAAAAAAAAAACAAAAAAACCCCATATAAACATGTGGATCTATTCCACAGATTTTCTCTCAAGCCAAAGCCTAAAGGTAGAATGTTTCTGTTTTCTACAACAAAGCTTCAAAATCACATTTGTTACTGAAAAAATGCAGCTCTTTAAAACAGGGATGAAATAGCTGCATCCCAGTTATGTGTGTGTTGCCCAAATTTATTCTAACCAATGTGTTTGAGTAGGAGTTGTACCCTCAGAAAAGTGCATAAATTCTTGAATGTGTTTTTACCTTGTCTGGCTTGTGAGCTTAAAGCCAACTATGGATTCCTTATTGAGGCCAACTGCTTCAATGTTGATCACATCATCCACTTCTGGCTCTGTGGCAATGAACACCAATGGAAACTTCCAAAGGCCTCCTGCAGTACACTGAATTACAAGAGTTGCCTCACTCCTTAAAATTTCAGATAACAACAGTCAATACATAGAAAAACATTATAAAACATGAACTGATTAATATAAAAAAAAATCTTTGAGTGTATACAAGTAAACCACAGTAAAATGAAAATACAAATTACTTCAAACTGAAAAACATCCCTAATTTTGCATAGCATAGTATTTATCAGGTAAACTTAACTGGAATGTAGATTAAATAGTGCTAGATATTTCCAGCAAATTACAAGAAAGAACATAATATGGAAGTAACATTCCTGGCACAGCCATGAGATTTTATTCTTCCTCTGCTTGCTCTTTTTTAAACTAAAACAACCCAAAAACACTAAACTATTTTACTCATTATTCTGTATTTACAGTGATGTTAGAGGAGAATTTTGTCCAGAACATATTAGCAGTTCATAGCAGGATCAAATAGATCTGACAAAGGTATATGTACTTAAGGAAGATGCCAGCCTCTGATGCCTTCAGAATAAGAGAGTTGGTGCTGTAGATTCTGAAGATAACAAAACTAATTAATTGCAGTCATTGAGTCCTCTGCAGGAAGCCTAAGTCTCAAGTACACAAAGATAAAAAAATCCAAACCAAATTAAAAAATAATAGAATAAAAATGAGAGAGTAGAAATGAAAAGGCTTTGTAAATTCACCTCCCTCTGACACAATGACACAGGATCAGGTGGGTGGATCATTCTTCCTAAAGGTTTGCTCTTTGTTTATTTCATTAATCTTCTGGACTACTGCAAATAAAGAGCAACCCCCTGCCTCCTAAAGATAACTCTTTTCATGCCACCCATGATACTCAGCAGTGACTGTTCCCTAATACTCCTTGTAAAGTTGGGACTCTGATTTACTTTGTGCCTGCAGGTCCCAAAAGCTTCATTTCAGCCTCCTCCTTACCCACATCTGACTGTACCCAAAGGAAGGGACAACTTCCCTATCTCCAACAGGATCTCCCTTCAACAGTTTCTTTTTAAAGAAGGGAGATGTTCTTTTGTAAATCAAAGCATATACACAATTTGTCACATCACAATTATAAAAAAGGAGAATAATTTCCTGATCATTGATCATTGTTACTGGTGCAGTAGAAACTAATTTCAAATTCTACTATCCCACTCAGTCAAAGAATATGTACACATGCTTGTCTAGGAAAAGATTTCCAAGACTGAGAGAACATATTGTTTGTATTTTTTTTAAGAATTATGAGAACAAATAATTTTCATTGGAAGTCTTTCAATACTCCAATGTTTAGAAGTAAAACGATGCGCACACAGACTATGGAAGTAATTCAAAATAATTACTTAATCATCTCACAGGCACTAAAAAGAAACACTGTCAGTTTTAACACCAAAGATAGCATACTGAGAAGCAGCAAGGGAGAAAATCTAAACCAATAGATCTCAGAGGTGAAAACAAAATGAGGAAAAGAATGCAGGGGAATGATTATCTAAGAATGATCAGACAGGATTTCATTACATGTTTTTTTGATAGTAAGGAACAGGACCTTACCTCATTGGTTTGCTAGGTGCAAACACTACATTAAAGATCAGTGTTACAATTCTGGATTCTGTATCCCATTCTTTTTCAACCAGCTCCATTCCAACCAAAGATTCAAGCTGATATCTAATTTCATCTGATTGATATTGCAATTCATACAGAAACTCCAGTGTTGCAGAGGAACCTAAATGATACAAAAGAAAAATATCAGCCTGTGTGCACTATAATTTCACACAGTTGGTTGGCTCAGACTTACAATTCTTCCCTTTATTACTAAAAATGACAAATGAGTAAAACTAGCAATTATCTAAAACTTAAGTGATTTCCTTCTGAATGCATAACAAAATCTTCCCATTTCATATGACAGGCTATATAGTTTCTAGCAAAATAGAAGCTGGAAAACTTACTTGGGATATGTGAATGGTAATAGCAATATTGCTCTGGCTGGTGCAATATTTCTAGTTCATCAGCCAAATGAAAATCTCATAATACTCTTTTTGAGTAATGCCATTGGGACAATTGAAAAAAAAAACATCATTAAGGACATCAATGTCATTGATGGCTGCAAGCCCAATACACAGAATACAGAGAAATAGTGAAGATGTCACCAGCAGCCTCTTCTCTCATCCCCTGAAGCAGCTATGAAAAGGCCAAGTTGTAATGACATAAAAATAAACAGCTGAGCTTCTTGAATCAAATGTCTCCTCCAGCTGTAATAAAGGAAACTGAGATATTCAGTATACAATAGCAATTTGTGCACAGAAGGGAACATTTCCATGAGGAAAAGAATCTCAAGCTGTTAATCCATTAAAAAGTTTTACACATTTTCTGGATGAGAAATGTTTTAACACAACCACTAACTCCTACAGGAGATTTCATTGTACTATGACCACCTATCTCAGGGCACATTTTGAATTTGGACAGCTGGGTGTAAATGTACAGAACTGCTGTGTCTGCATCCCTGTACACTTATCCTGGCTGCATAGTGCCAGGCAGCTGCAGAGTTAATTCCCAAGGCCTTCTGACTCAGAATTCTAAAATATAGATGACAGATTTGTTTAGATAAAAAGTCCAAGTGACAAAGTTGGAGAAAAGCTTACTTTGGTACTGCCAATCTGTAAAACCACCCAAATTTAAGTGAGTATGGAGATGCCTTCCCACACTTCTAATCCTTTGTCCTTCTCTGAAATGCACAATTTCCTCTTCCCACCTCAGAAGCTCACAGGAGATGTAACCTTTTGTTTCTTCATTTTTATAACACAACGATTAAGAAATGTAGCCGCTTATACTGAACCATTTGTAACTCTTTAAAATAGACTCAAATAGGTTCACAGACCTCTGTAGAATATAGACCAGATGGGAGTCACACAGATGTAAACAAAGAATCATGACCAGGGGTTATCAATCATAGACACACACTGAGTATCAAAATACAGGATTTCCATGTATTGATCCATATATGCAGGGACTGTGGCACACTGGGTGACAAAATGTGGCAAAGGGGAGCACCTCCCTAAGGGACCCCCTTTACTTTCACACTCTCTCCCATTTCCAGTGAGACAGATGGAAATTAAAACTGTGATGGAAACATGCTCAGACTGCAAAAGTGCTTGTGCTCATTGCAGAGGCTTTTCCTTGGATGGATGCAGTAAAACAGAGATGCAAGTGAATTCACTTAGCTGCTCTTATTTGTAGTCATTTCATAAAGGAGAGAAGCACAATCACCAAATATAAACATGTAATTAAAGCCAAGGCATTCATAAATTTGCAGTTTCGTGCTTTGCATAAACCAGATTAATCATTTTCACTTGTGCTGAATGAAACACAGTGCACTCACAATGATTTTTTCTACTGGTTCTGATAATTTTCCAAGGCTGGGTCCACTGTGGCCCTGACACCTAACAAAGATTTCTTCCCCTCTTGAACTAATAGTCCCCAAACTGCTAACACAGAAACTACAAAACCAGATGTTAACTACTCATTTCTACCAGGTATCTGGCATCTAATCTTCACCTTCCAAATATTTTGATATATCTTCCTACATAGTCCCTTTCAGGTCTCATCTGACATTGTCCTTTTCCTGCTTCTCCATTGTCTTCCAAGAGTTTTCACACAGACACTGTAGGAACTCAGCAGGCAGTGGGGAATGAGGATTAAATATGCAGTTCTGCCTTTCCAACAAAAGTAGAGGCAGGCAGAACACATTATTGTACAGCAGATAAAAAAATTATATTACTGTTTTCAAGCACATATTCAAATAAACAGCAAAAAGTGAATTTCAAGAGTAAGAAAGGAAAAAAGAAGAAGGAAGTTTAGTGGTCAATAATATCCTAACACTTAAGTAGACATCATGTGGGTAGTAAGACATGAGATCTCAACTCAAAATTATGGATCTGTTTCCCACTGTAAAATGTCACAACTATGGGACAATAGCAGCAGAATAAGCAAATTGCATAAAACCCCCCAAAGACCTGGCTGTAGTTAAATATGCCTTTCACCAGATTTCTTCATACAGATACAAAAGAGCTGTATGAGGAGCACTATAAATATAAGCAAAGATAATATAACTTAACTAAATCCCAGAAATTAAAATCCCAAAAATTATTGGATAAAAAAGCTGATCTTCTGTTGATAATAAAATTATTGATCCTCATAGGAATTCAAAGAAATTCTCAATACAGTTCTGCATATATATCTTTGCATCTCTTCTCTGCAAATTTTTCTCTTTCCATATCCAGCCAAAAACTTTCATCCAGATCTTCAAGGCTCTACAAAATTCCACTCTTATCCACATCTTTTACCCTGCATCCCACTGCCTATTTCCTTAGCAACTAATTGGAATGCTTCTTTCTTAAATTTTCTCTTACATTCAACTTTTCTGTTTCCTAATTTTTCTCTTTCAATACACTTCTTTGAAAGAGGTATGCTACTTCTAACCCAAGTTTCTACTGTAAAGCAGTAAAAGGCAAAAAACAATGCCCTCACCTTTTTTTTTTTTTTGTTTTGTTTTGATAATGAGTTTCTTCAAAACACTGCACAGTTTAGTGAATGAAAAAAGCTTGTGAATCCATTTTATGTATATGAAACACATGGTGTGCATCTAGTATTTTTCCTTGCAGCTTGTTTCTATATATTCTCTCTCCCTGAATCCCTTTTTCACTAATTATCTGTTTATTCTCCCTCCATACATCCCTTTTTACGCTTTCTTTATTCTCATATTACTTGCATAATAGAGTTGAAACAAAAACCTCAGAAAAATCAAAAGGATTCTCTTCAGCCCAAAGGATCTCACATTATTTTCCTTTGATCTGGCATTCTACTCAGATTTGTATGCTACCCTCTAAATTCATGTTATAAAGGAAACCATTAAAATTTATTTCTTCATAACCATTATAATCCTTTTTCAACAAGTTCCCGCTTTTATTCAGCCGTGTCTTCATTTAGCCAGAAACTCTGGCAGATAAAGATCACATCTGTACCTTGGCATAGAAACATCAAAGCAGCTTCTTCAGAAACATATCTCATGATTTAGTCCTAATTCACACAGACATTATTTTTTCCATGGCATCCAGAGTCATTTGCCTCACTTTCAGTGTTGCTCCCAGAAATCAGTAACAACTCAAGTTGACTTTTAACCCGACCATTCTATTTGAACTGGGACACAACAGAGGCTAAATTGGAAACCCACATCACCATTTTTTCAATGGTTCTTGACAGTTTTACACTATTCTATGGTCTATTACCAAAACATGCACATTTTATCTTCTGGCTTTTTTAATACAGAAAACTGAGCCACAGAGAGTGGAACACAGCCCCTGACCACCAGGGTCACATTCATTTGATTCCTTTTCCTTACCCAACAGACTGCATTTAGTTACACATAAGACAGAACATCGATCACACAGGGTAGTGTAAAATCTCTACTACAAGACATTTCATCTCATGGGAGGTATCAACTTGTGTTATTTTTTGGATACAAATCAGGTTTCAGAATTAATAAAATTTTTGTGTAGTAAATTTCTGAAGTTTCACTCTTGTCTTCCTCAGCAGGCTTGAAGAAAGAGTGATGGTTCAAGGTTATCACTTCATTCAAAGTTCTGTGGTGATTTTGTGTAACTTCTATTTACTTGTCTTATAGTTTAAATATCTTCCTGTATTTCCAAAGCTTCAGATCAAATTGTTAAACTGTCAAAACAACAGGCCTGATGCAGTAATTTATAAAACATAAAGTTTTATACATTCTACAAAACAACAGGGGAAGTTTGTTGGGGAATTTTTGTATCAGGTTCTCTTTGAAATGTGTTGTGTGGGAGAGATGAAGGAGATCTAGAGATAATATCTTCATTTTCTGTAAGAACAACAAAACTTGAGCAACATAACTTCAGAGACAGAAGACATGGATAAAGAAATTTATCACAGAAATGACAATAGGATGTAATAACCTGGAAATGGGAGAGCATTTGGGATAGGCTTGTTGCATGAATGTAGTTTTTTACTACAGTGACTGTCTGATAAATTTTCTGAGGCAAATTTAGGTGCATAAATCCTCTGCTTTTCTATAATAGCATTCAAACACTGCTGAGAGACAAAGGGCCACTGTCCCAGAAAAACTGAAGAAGTTTGCATCTTAAGGGGTTTGACCAGCAATGCTTTGTTGGTGTCCCATAAATAATGAGCAAATAATTCAGAAAAAAGAGGAAATTAATGCAGACAGATCATTGTTAGGTATTATGATATTCCAGAAGAACAATCAAGGTTGTATAGAGCTGTGTTGGCCACGGCTCTGATTTACAGAACCTTCCCCAAAATATCTTTACAAAACAAGGGTGCAGTGGTTCTGTTTCTATTGGAAGCAATACCTCCTTATCACCCAACCAAAGAGATTACAGGAAATTCTGTGTACAAGAAAGGGGAGAAACAGCAATCACAAACATAGAGCAATTAAAGTCATTAATACACTCCTCCAGCTAATTATATTGCCTAGGTTTTTCTTATCCACTAGCTCAAATAATTTTAAGGGAAATCTATTTGTGTGTTCTTGTTTCAGACATTATTTGAGTCAGTCAATCAGTTCTTTTGGACCTCTCATGTTTCCTGGTTCTGTATCATACTGAAGAGTAGCACCTGGAAGAATTTAATTATTTCTGGTATTGCGTTATTTATTGTTTTTGAAATTTTATGAAGCTGAAAAAATAACTTCAGATTAGTTTATAATAGATCTGGTTCCCTTTTAGTGCTGAATATTTAAAGTGAGCATGATTTTGCATAAGTATCAGAAAGTCATTCTAATTAACATAATGATGATTCTCATTCCTAAGGCTTACAGACTTTAACATTTTATAAAATGGCAAGGAAACAGAATTGAGTGATGACTGTAAACAGAAATAAAAGCAGTTCCCAACTGCCTGGTCACAATTCACAAGTTCTTTTTTTTTTTTTTTGCCAGAATTTGCTGTTACTGTCCTAATTATATTAAGAAATGGCAGTAGGAGAGTTTATTTATGAGATAAAAATTTTGCTGTATTTTTTCTCTTTTTTAATGGACCCAGTGATATCCTTGTATATCAACAAGAACTATTTGACCTTCTTCATTAAAATGCCTGGCATTATTTCAGCTCAATAATGGAAATAAACAATACATCAAATCTCTCCCATGCTTCACTCATAAATAAAGAAACAAACAGGCAGATGTAAACAAAAATTATGTAGATGACAAAATAATCCATTTAAGACTTTCAGTTCTCCTGTGGTGCTTTATACTTTGACTTCTACTAGTTCTCTTCCATCAGGAGTTGTCACCTCCTAACAAAAAAGCAATAATCCATAACAAAGTGTCTCAATTGTTGGTTCACCCTCTTGTCAACAACTTCATTTTGCCATTGATCACTGCTTTCATCAACTCTTAATCCAAAACAAACACTTTGTTATCCTTTCTTTTATTGCATAGGAAGAAAATCTAATTTATACAGCTATCATTTTCTCATCCTCAAGGATAATTTCAAAAATAATGCCACAGTAATTCTGACAATACAGAAATGGCTTAAGTAGGATACAGGGCCATCTTCATCATTATTACCCTCCTCATACTGCTTCCAATATTAATCTGCTACACTTTATCAGCAATCATATTAACATCTCTGGATGCGTGAACAAGTCTATTTGTCTCCAAAGATTTCTTTGGTCATACCTAATTTTATTGACCTTATATCTTAAAGGCGAGCCTCCTGATCCAGATCCATCACATTAAATGGGAATTTAGTGTAATCCATAGCACTGGCTACCACAAAGTCCTGCTGGGGATCGAAAATAGCTTTTTAATGCGTGTTTGAATATGTTTTTATTCTTTGCTGGTTTCAAAGAGCTACTTTAATGAAATGAAAGAAAACAGAGGCTTTTGAATATTCTGATGAGTTTCAGGAATATTAGGTAGTTGCTATAAAGTTTTTATTAACAGTGAAAGAAAGGGTACAGATACACTTTGTATAATGATGCCAATGTACATTATGGATTAGCACATCTGGAAAATGTTATTTCCCTCTCAGGTGCAGTTGAACTCTCCATCTGTTTAGTCTGAGTTCAGAATGGCTCTAAGCCTTGGTCACAACATAACCCAGCCTCATATCTGTGCTACCCTACAGAACATGGGCAGCACTGCTCCCCTCAAGGCAACTGCCATGAAACCTTCCCAGAAATAAGAATTCAGAGCAAGGAGCTAAGACCAGCTGCTGGGCTGTGAGGAGAGCAATGAATTAATAAAGATGAGAGAAGCTAATGAGAAACACTCAGCCCTCATGGCTGGCTTATGAGATAAACTGAAGCAATTGAAAGGGAAAGGTTACAAAGGACCACTACAAACACACAATGTTGTGAATGTTAAATGTCAGTCAAACTTCCATAACTGATTCATGAATGTTTGATTTTCTTTTTTTCAGAAGACTGTGGAAAATTAAATGTGTTTGTATTTCCCACTGAATACTTAACCTAAAAAATAGCAAACTTCACTTGTTTGGATGAATCTCAGCTCTTAAATTTCCTTTCCTTCAGTGAAAAAGACATCTTTAGAGCCATATGTAAGAAAACAGCTGAAAAATAAATTTAGGGTGAAAATATGCATGTAATATCACTGAAAATTATTTTTTAAAAGGGCCATGCCCTATTTTCTATTTTATATTTCTAAAATATTAAACTTTCATTATTTGAACCCTTGAACTTCGCTGACTTCTGAACAAGAAACTATGTCATTGAAGTTAGACAACTTTTAGATTGCACCCTCTTTCTTAAGAAATTGTAGTAGGTTTCTGTGTCAAGCGCACTCCTCCGTATTGGATGAAATTGAATTTTTTATGTAGAAGACGTGTTGGAAGATTTTTCACTTTAAAAGAATTTATACTTGTCCAAATAATTTAAATATTGAAGCACAGTATTAGCTGTTTAAATCTGATCTGCCAGTAATTATCATCATTTATCCTTGGGTGTAAAAACTGCTTACTACTCTTCACACAGGCACTCTGATGAATCACTCTTTCAGAAGAGAAAAAAAATGAAGAACAGTGTGCCAGACTGTTATCTTAAAGGTTTAAGCTTTTATTTATGTTATTACTGGTAGACTGCAGAAAAGCTCAGATAGTACCATTTAATTTGCTTCCCAACAGGCCTCAAATTCATCTATCCGTAATGGCATTAAAATGTCATTGAAAAGGATGAAAAGCACTGTGTTAAAAATTATTTTACTACCTAGGGTGCAAAGCATTTCATTACCAGACTTCTTACTTAAAAAGATGCAACGCCCCAAATCAATGTCTTGTACACCATGTGCAGCAGCCAGTGTGAATAAATTATTCCTATGAATAAAACAAGAACTAGACATCACGAATCTGCAAGACTTTCAAAATGCTGCCTCAGCTTGCTCACTTCATGTTTTTCTTGTCAATTCACAGGCCAACATTTTGGAGGGAAATAGGCCAGGTGTGTTTAAGGCAGCCCACTCATATGTGACCAGCCAATAATGAGCTAAATCTGTTACTCTACTATAAAAATAAATTTTAAAAAAGTGCCTTTTTATCTTGATGGACAGCTGTCCCCAAAAGGCTGAATAAATTTTCATAATAGCATTTACAGTTCTCCAAAGATGAAAGAATGTACACTGACAACTTTACATATTTTTGCTTTACTGGATTTATCACTATCATTGTGTAATATGGGTATGTAAGATGATAATATGCCCAAGAAATAAGTTATCTTTGACACTGCAATACGAGTAAATATAAAATTTAGAAAAGTAATTATGAATATCAGCCAATCAGTAAGCATATGCTCTGCAAGCTCTCTTAAACAGTTCAACTTCAGATCTCCTATTTTAAAAGCTTTCAGAAGTAAAATCTATTTACAGACAGTAATTGTTGATGGGAGATTACATTGATCAATGTGCATGTTTGCATGAAAATTGGCCTCCTAGGAAGGATGTAATGCATCCTGATTTACCTTTTACACCTATTCACTTTTTCTGTTATTTGGCAGGACATGTTCTGTAACATGGTATTCCTGCACAGCCTCTGCTGGAACAGACTGTAAATGGCAGAAAAGGGACACAAAAGCCAAGTTTGCCTGCCCTTCCAACTGATTACCTGATAGACTGCAATTACAGTAACATCTGTAAACTCATCTTTTACCACTTTGAGCAAAGTCAGAGTGCAGGTGAAATCCCTTCCCTCATCTACAGCTAAGTTAAACACACATTAGTCTGTTTCATGTTATGTGACGTAATTTTTAAATAACATTTTCCTTATGAAGAATGATGGCTTTGAACCCAAAATGGAATGTTAAGCTTCCAAGCTGCACAATTTTAAAAATTTTTGTGACTATGACTGATAACAGAAATACTGATGATACAGCAGTAGGAAGTATTCTTTCCTTACTACTTATTTGTTGTGCTATTCTGTTTCAAGGAGAGGTATATTTTGAACAGCTGCAGTATCTGAATAAATTGATTTTCACTGTGTTCTCAGCAGATTAACAGTAAGTGGAAGCTATCTTTTTACAAAGCTTTATCACTTCTTTCAAAAAGTCCTCCTTCTTCAATCCATTCTGATACCAATATTGACCTGCTGATGGGAATGCATCTTATAAACCTGCAGATAAATGTCTCCTGGCAATGCTTACACAGATGTATTTTTTCTAACTAAAGACTGTACAGGCTCTCTTTTAAAGGAAAGATTGTCTGTATGCAAGCCTCACATCCAGGACAAATTTAAAGAAATGGAGAGTTCAGGTTTATAAGTGCCCATAGCTGTAGACAAAAAGTTAAACAAATGATAGATATATGAACAGGGACCATTTGCCTAAACTTCACTCATTGTCATAGCAGAGCTGCACGTCTGGTGAAGCAGTTATTTGAAATCTTCCTAAAATAGCATAACATCAAAACTATTCTCACCATCAGTGACTTCTGGGGTGCTGGACACCTCTTCTGTGTCCACCGAGGCAGAGTTCCCTGCATCAGGCAGGTCAGTGGCACCAGGCATGACCCCAATCAGCAGCAGCTCCACCCTCTGCTCCAGCCTCTGCCTGGCCTGGCAGCGGATCACAACTACACAAAAGCAAAAACATCTGATTTGCAAAGAGCTGGCATCTGGATTTTAACAAAGAAATGAAACATAGAAGCTAAATGTGCTCAGAGAATGACAGAATTGCAGTAAGGAACAAGACGACTAAAAGCTTTTGCCAACCTCCACTTTCTATGGTTCTGTTGTGGTGAAGAAGCAGAAAATATTGCTAAGCAAACAAAAATGTGTTCAGTTAGCTCCCAACAGCACTTGATAATTTCTCTCTTATCTTTAATCATTAAATTTATCTTCATAAATTTTACTTCAACTGCTAATAGGAATTATGGCATAGTTTGAAATACGCTACTAAGAAAGGAAGACTGAAACAAAACAAAAAAAAATAAAAGGTTTTATGATTAAATGAAAGAATATTAAGTTACTCTTTGCTTTCTTAATTTAAGGACACTGTTATTAAAACTTCAACTTTAATAGAAACATTTCAGAATAAAAAGCATTCTCTCATGAGCTTCTGTTGGAAGCATCATAGAACTTCTTTCAGTTCAGTAAGTGATTTTAATTTACTACCTCCAAAGTATGTCGTTTTAATGACAAAGTTTTTAGGTTTTATCTTTTACACTAGTTTCTATAAAGCCTATTTCAACAGGGGTTTTTTTCTTTGTTTTTTTTTTTTTTTGGTTTTTTTGGTTTTTTTTTTGTTTTTGTTTTTTTTTGGTTTTTTTTGGTTGGGTTTTTTTTGGTTTTTTTTTTTTTTTGTTTGTTGTTGTTTTTTTGCTGTTTCTTATTTAATAACACAGAAAAAGAAGAAAATTATATAAAAGCACTGACAAAAAATGTTTTCCCAAAGATCTAGCACTTCCTAGAGTTCTGGGAATCAACATGAAAAAGAACAGCTGACCACATACTTCTTTTTAGTTTCAAGATCTGTAAGTCATTTTCATCAGAGTTTGACCCAATGTTTCTTCAAAAATTAACTCTGAAGTTAAGATAAGGAATTATGATCAATAATTTGGAACCATATTGTGGTGAATCAATATGCAGTGTTTAAAAAAAGAAGAAGGAAACTCCTTTTCTGTATCATTTTTATTTAGCTTCAACTTTCTATTCTGGCACTTTATTTACTCTGCAAAATAGATAACTACATAAGTTCAGGTAATTTCCTTTCTCTCTTGGTCTTTCCCGGTTTAACAGAGTGTAAGTAATTTCTAGAAATCTCTTAGAATTTCCATGAAGGAGAGTTACTGAAATAGGTTAAACACAGATCTTTTTGTTTAAATGTATGACCTTATATAAATATAGTTTTAAATCTATATTTAAAAATAAATTACATTCTCTGTATTCCACTAGTTTACCAAATGTTTCAGATTACTGTGTGCACATTGTGTCATTTTCTGTTCTACAATTCATCTTACTACAAAAATTGATTTTACATTTTCTTTTTTCCAAAATGGCTGAATAATATTTATGAATAAAATTCATAGATATCTAGGATTTGACTCAACAAATCCCTGAGCAAGCTGCCCTTGAGCAGGTGCTTGGATTAGAGGACCCCCAGTGGTCCCCTCCAATTAAAATTGCTGTATGCTTCTTTGACTCTACACTCCACAAGAATTAAAAGAATATTCTGGATGACTCTCCATTTGTAATCAATTCTATCAGATAGCCAGGGTATCATCTACTTACCATGTACTACATGGGTTGTGACCACTGATCATTTTAATTGGTCTCATGAGATCGAAAGCCAAGTGACTTCTAGAAATTTAATATATTAAGATGCAAATAAGAATGACCCAAAGATGAACTCCTTAATACACCAGCAAAGCAGCTTGGGTTTTTGACACAGAAACTTGTAGCCTCCAGGCAATTCTAATAAATGTCTGCATTTAGAGAGATGACAATACTCTTGATCATTATATTTTTTTTTAAGTAGATTTCTTGTTATTATCTGCTTTGGATTTATATCTTATAATGCAAGTTTTCTAAATGCCCAATTATAACTGAAAACCACAGATTTCAGAATCAAGGTAGGAATGGAAAATTACATAAACACACTTAAAAACACCTATTTCTGTTTTCTGGGACATTCTTGAAAGACCTAAATTTTCCTTGGGAAAAAATATTAGTCCAACATAACATCCTCATGGCCAAAGAACTATATGTACTCAAAATTAATGCAATGCATTTTTATGTATTACAAACATTTATTGAACATAAACAAAGGGATAACAGTTATAAATATGCTACAATTTAGTTTTTGCTGTTTTAAAAAAGCATTTAGGAATTTGAAATTACTTAAGGGTTGATAGTATGTTGTGACAGTGGTCACAAGGGTTCTTGGATGAGGGAAGAGACGGGAATGTTGACTCCATGTTCAGAAGGCTTGATTTATTATTTTATTATATATATATATATATATATATATATTACATTATAACTATACTAAAAAGAATAGACGGAAAGGTTTCCTCAGGAGGCTAGCTAAGAATAGAATAGAAAAGAATGATAACAAAGGCAGCTGGCTTGGACAGAGAGTGAGAGCCTGCCACAGAGCTCTGCTGTGACTTGTCACTAAATCCAAACATCCACATGAGACCAATCACAGATCCACCTGATGCACTCCACAGCAGCAGATAACCATTGTTTACATTTTGTTTCTGAGGCCTCAGCTCCTCAGAAGGGAAAAAATCCTAAGAAAGGATTTTTAGGGAAAAGATGTCTGCGACAGTATGTGAGCTTCGGATCACACACAGAAGTGAGGTCACTTAAGCCATTCATTAATGCTAAACATTTTAATTCATAACTTATACAGAAAGCATTGGGTCCTGCACTTGGGGCACAACAACTCCAGGCAATGTCCCAGGCTTGGGCAAGAATGGCTGGAAAGCTGGCCAAGGGAGGATTTGGGGATGTTGATGAAAAATAGGCTGAAAATGAGCTCAGATGTGCCCAGGTAGCCAGAAGGCCAATGGAGCCTGGCCTGGATCAGGAACAGGAACATGGCCTGGATCAGGAACAGGAACATGGCCTGGAACAGGAACAGGAACATGGCCTGGATCAGGAACAGGAACCTGGCCTGGAACAGGAACAGGAACCTGACCAGCAGAACCAGGACAGGGATTGTCCTTGAGAGCTGTGTCCAGTTCTGGGCCCCTCAGTTCAGGAGGGACATTGAGGGGCTGGAGAGAGCCCAGGCAAGGACAGTGGAGCTGGGGAAGGGTCTCGAGATTAAGAAGAGTGACTGAGGGAGCTGGGGTGTCTAACCTGGAGAAAAGAAGGTTCAGGAGAGACCACCTTCATCTCCAGACCAACCTGGAAGGAGGGTGTAGCCACGTGGGAGATCATCTCTTCTCCCAAGTACAAGTGACAGACAAGAGGAAATGGCCTCAAGTTGTGCCAAGGGAGGTTTAGATTGGATATTGGGAAAAATTTCTTCATGGAAAGGGTGGCCAGGTGATGGAACAAGGTGCCCAGAGAACTGGGGGATCATCACACCTAAAAATATTCAGAAACCACAGAGATGTGGTAGTTAGGGACACAATTTAGTGGTTACACAGAGTTAATGGTTGGACTCAATGATCTTAGAGGTCTTTTTCAACCTTAATGATTCTGTGATTTCAGTGAAAGCATCAGCCCAATAAAAGGGAGATTTATCTTGAGGAGTGCCACTGAATTACACAACAGCTTTAAATAACACAACAAACACTCACATTAATATACATGGTTCTAATGCTAATGAGACTCATTAAAGCCATCATTTTGGGCAACAGTTGATTACATGATAATATTCTGTTTCATTCCTTAAGGTATTAAAGTACAAATTAATGAGATGAAAGCTCTAATTAATACCACATCATTGGCATTTGTCTACAAGTAAAGAGTTCTTAAGCTATATAAATTAATGGCAGTACAAATATCTATGTTTTTTCAGAAATTGTCCCTGTATCTTAATACATTTAATGTAGAAAGGTATTATATTCACTGATTCAATCCACAAAAAGTGAGCTGAAAGGACAAGCTGGTATAGAATTAGTCCCACATTTACACATTGAGCTGTTGTTTCAGGGTTATAGATTTAAAAAGCTGTTCACAACTTCCTGTTTCATAGCTCTGGAATTATATCACACCTTAAAAATACAGATGGTCAAACATATAAGCATTTACTATCCCCAAAATAAGCAGGACACCTCCAAGAATATTCAGTCATCTTTTAATGCTAGTTCACTTCTAAAGAGCAAGGGGAAAACTTATTGCTGTCCACACTACTTTATATTCTGGTTTTGATGAAGAGATGAAACTCAAGGCTGAGAGAAGCAGTGAACATCTCCTCCAATATTTTGCACCCAGTAGAGTCTCCAGAAGGGTGTTCTGGATATGCAAGAAGTTCTACCTTTGAGTCAGCTGTGTGCTCAGCTCACCTTCAGTTCTCTAACTCAGGATTAATTGGGATACTGAAGGGCACAGCCCATAAGATTTTAAACTGCCCTCAATTCCTTTTATCTACTATAAGAACAAAGTAATGATCTAGATTTGCTTTGGAAATGGGAGAAGATTTTATTTTTAATATGTTATGTTAACTTTTTCTAAGATCTAGCTAAGTACTACTGCAAATTCCTGTGATCAAGCATGTGAGAATATAACTATTTGATTTTCTTAAATATTATTAAATATATTGTTCAAGCTTTTTTCAAGCATTACCTACCTGATTTCTGCTGTGGTGCTTCAGGTGTTCCATTAATGGGATAGATCCAGAGTATTCCCTGAGTTTCCCCATTCTCTGCTACAATAACATTTCTAGAAAAATACAAGTATCAATTAGACTGCTGAAAATTCTGTTTCTAAAGTAAGGTAGACTTACGAGTTGTTGGAAAGGTTAGACTCTATCCTATTGTATGCTGTAATGCTAACCATATCTGAGAAAAATATTAAATAAAATCCAGCTAAATATATCAGCTAAAAATTATATCAGCTACAACTTAGATTCACTTAGTATATTCAAACATTATAGATCTGCAAACATTTGGCCTGATCTGCATTTTGTCAGGTTATGTTTACACTGAGATAAGATTTTTGCAGTTTATGAATGACATAAAAATATCAGGATGTAAATGATTATTATCCCAAATATATTGAAACAAAAGGAGCTTTCATTTGCCCAATATCCATAACTGCACCAGCAGCCAGTACTTTACATTTTCTTTATTTAAAGCAAGAATAGATAGGTATTAAAACAGACAGATATCTCCCCCTGAATCTGCAAACTTTGCAGAGTACATTAAAAGCTTTTGATGGATACCCACTGCCCTCAAAATCAGACACTGGACTGCCCTTGGGAGCTACACATGAATAGTCAATGGGATAAATGCTGATAGGATTGAGCATCTCAACCACTTTTTCCTTTCCTATTAGAATAAATTACCTGTTTAAGTCTCTGTTTGATTCACCAGTAACCTCATAAGGCCAGTTCTCACCATTTCCCCTCATTACATGAATTACCACCACTGCTTTATAAATTTTCATTTCAGCTGGCATGAATAATACAGGGATTTCCAGTTTTTCTTTTGGAGCTAATCGGATTCCTGCAAGATGAAACAGATTGTTGTGGTATTTTGGAAGTTTTCAAAATATATTCTATCATTTTACTCATATCTTTCCTTTTTCTTTTTTAATCACTGTTTAACCTTTTATCATATTGTATGGCTGTCCCTGTAAAAAATTCCATTTTACCCTGCCTTTGCTACAAAAAAAAAAAAAAACAAAAAAAAAAAAAACCAAAAAAACCCACCACAATTAAGTGAATGTCCCACATTTAATATTCAGTGTATTCAGTATTCAGATCATGTGTAACATATACATGTCAATCCCATGATTTTGAAGGCCCTAAGTCATGTTTTTTTCAGCTGTGAGTTACATCTGTAACACTGCATTAAAAAGATTAATCCAAAAAAAATGCTCACATTCAAGACAACTATAATATATTTAAAAGAACCTTCACTACTATTATACAAACCATGCTTTTTCCATATGATATTTTATATGATTGATTTTGCTGCTTAAAAAAACCCAAACAAAACAAACTAAACTCGTGTTGTCTGTAATGAAGGTAGCCTGATATTTTCAATCTTTAAGGGCCTTTTTCCAGTGACTTGTCAGTCTGCCAAGTTTCAGAACACTTCAGCTATTTCAGAAATAATCGAAAGATTACACAGAGTAGAACAAGTAAATGAGTCTTTTAACTACAAAGCTCTTTGTTTGAAAAGTATTCCTGGAATTTGCAGGAAATGACACCTCAGGGTTAGGGTTTCAGCTTTAATTCTATCTGCAGAAAATCCTCTTAGTTATGAGTGGCTGCTTCTACATTAGGCTTTGAATGAGTTTTTGTGATAATATTTCACACTTTCTACAATGAACAGAAGCTGATGCAGGTCTGTGGGTGCCACTCCCTGAGAACGACTGGACATGCAGCATCCTCCTGGGGATCGCTCCTTTGATCACCACAGGTGGCTTCATGCTCAAAAAATGCCAGCAGGGAAACTTCACCTGGCGCTCCAAAAGGTCACCCTCCTCCAGCCAAAACTCCTCGAGGGTGAAGACCTCAGGGCTCAGAGTTGTAGAAGAGTGGGTGGTAGGGAAATCGTAATGCAGTCTTGGGAAAAAAAGATGGATGCACAGAAGCTTGGGAATGAAGGAGGAAGTGCTGGGAGACTAAGTAAAATGATGTCAGACAGGAATACAGGAATGGCCAGAAAGACAAAAAAAAATCAAGTCACATCAGGGAAGGAGAGAAGGGTTTGAAAAACAGCTCTCCAAAACACAGAACATGAGTCTGGACTCCTCATTTGCATTAACTCCCTACCAGCATTTAATGATAAAGTCTATTGGTGATAAGCTTTTTGCTAGAAACACTCTTAAACTAAAATAAATTAACCAAATTAAGATGGGAAAATCACTTTTAAATTAGGAAAGTTTTGAATATTTAAAACCATACAACTCTGCAGGTTTTCTACCTCTCCCAGTTAAAAAGACCTCAGGACATCAAATACAGACCACTGCCTCACTTTATTATGAATGGGAAAAGCCATAGGAAGTTCTTACCTAAACATATCTGAATTTCTGTGTGTAAGAGTTTTATCATATACTAATTATGAAAATTAACCAGCTGCTTTGCACTTGTGATTGCTTAATTCTTGTGTATTTGTAGGAGTTCATCATGGCAAGAGCAATTTGCCTTGGAAATAATTACTTGAAAAGTTTTGTATCATGAAAGAGCTTGAAAATATCCTAAATAAAAATCCATTAAAATGTTAATATCTAAATGAAAAAAACTATATATTTTTTCCAATTTTGATAAAAATTAAAGATTTTTCTTTGGATCTTTGAAGCATTATCTATCAAGCCCATACCCAAATTTAAAAGATATACTACATATACATGTATTGTTGGCAACTACATGGTCAAAGTTAAAATCTTTTAAAATTAGCACCTCATTTTTAATCCAATATCTGAAATAAATAAGCTGATATCAGGCATAGTTACAACACTCCTGAAGACATCTGAACTGGGATCCCCCCCTCTGGATCACAAACCCATCACAGCACTGATACACTGTTCTCCCTCAGTGAGAGAAGAGTCGGCTCTCTGCTGCGATTTGCCCACTTTGGGCTCACTCTGGTCCAGTTAAGACAAAGGCAAGTGATACCTTTGAAACAGAAGAGTACACTTCAGGATATGTTTGCAATTAGATTGCCTTGAATCCACACATGCATGGATACCAAAATAATGTAAACACTTTGTAACACCATTACAGTGCATCCTTAAGGTTCACTTGCAAAGCTTTTAACAGATGGCAAATAGAACAGACTGTAAACTCATAACCAGTTATACACATCACATTACATATTTTGAATTGTAGCTTAATGGTTCCTGTTACAGGACAGAGCCCCTTGTTTTTTTTTTTAATAGATTTTAATGCAGAATCCATATGATAGCATTCTGGGTCATTCTGGCAGAAAATTGGTTATTAAAGATCATGAAAAGACAAATTTTATAATATTGCTATTGAAACAGATTGGATTCACATTTTTAATACAAAAATCTTCTTATTAGAAGATGCTAATAATAAAGGCAATTTTTACATCACCAGGCTTGCCTGCAGCTGTCAACTAACCAACTGATCATTAACTGCTAATACAGATTTACTTCATTATGATTTTGGCCAGTTAATAAGATAGCTAAAGTAGCCATAATGGCTATTTTAGCAAATATAGCAAATATAATTTGCTTTTATTTCTTCTTTCCCATTTAGAGAATGCAGGCTAGCACACAAAAAATAGCTCTGTGTACAACTTTAATAAAATCAGTTTTACCTGCTCCTACTTGTCTGGGGACCTCAAGTACTCTGCCAAAAACTGATACCAATGGCTGATCCCTTGCCTTCACGTAATTATTTTACTGCAGTGAATATCCACAAATTCTGTGTAAGAAATCCACAGCAAGTCCCTTTTCTGAACACAGGTACATCACATTTTACAAAAAGCTTTGGGCCAGATTTTGATAATACCTCACTCTTCTTTCACTGTCCTACAGCCCATTAGGAAACAGTTAAATTTAGCAGAGTAAGCTCACTGACCCATTAAAGACTGAAGGCATCTGACTCAAACCAAGGGCTGCAATTTGAGTCAACTGCCTTACACAGGAGTGTGTGGAGCTCTGCATGATCCCTCATTTCATTTTTAGGCAACCTTTTGTTAAGCCTTGCCTCTAGCCTCCCCAGAGGCTGCTGGAGAACACTGATTCTGTAAAAGATTCCTCAGGAATTCAGCCTAGAATTCAGAACAGGATTAGATAATAAATCAAAATTAGTATATTTCAAATTCATGGCTACAATTCTTTGGGACACTGAGCTGTCATTGAGTTCTGTGTAACTTTTGGGTCAGCCCTAGGAAGCTCAGCGCTGCAAGAGCTAAAATTCAAGCAGCAGTGGATGCCAATAGCTGGGATGTTATTTGGAAGGAATACAGATGGGTAAAAATGCATTTTTTTGCCTCTACAGTAGATTAGGAAAAAATGTTAAGAGCAAGCATACCAGGCAGCATCATGGTAATAAAACAGTGATGGCAAGGAACAAAATATTCTGCAATAAGTCATCCTCCCATTTAACTTTAACCTAAAGCCATGTATTTTTCATATTAGTAAGGTGCTTTGCAGGCAGATTTTCTAGATGTTGAAGTGCATCTCCCTGATTCACTCCTCCTAATTCTGTAGCATCTGAGTGCCTCCCATTGATTTTACCCAGAAGAAGAGCACTCAGTTCAGCCTCCTTTAATTGAAAGAGAGAGATGAGACAGAGCTCAGAATATCTTGTTGAAGTCTCATGGAAAATCATTTAGGAGGGGGTACTTTTATTTGTTTGTTTTCTTGATAGTTTCTCCATTAAAATTACTATAGCAGCATTTTGATTAAACCCACAGACAGCTTTGCTAAAATTAGCACTGGCCATGTAAATGTCAACTCACTATAATTAGGTCTGTTTTCTCCTGTTATCCTCAGAATCTGGAAAGGGCAACCTCCAAAATATTCATATACAGCAGCTGCTGCTGGGAATTATTGCTAATTTCCTCTCAAGGAGCTCATCCAGAAAAGAATTGATATCAGATAGCAAAGAGTGAGCTATTGCCAGCATACTAGTATCCAAAATGCATTGAAAAAGTCAGACCTAGGTATTAATTTCTTTTCATCTGCTGGAAGAGATAAAATCCTGGTTCAAATATGAAAACTAAGATCTTTTATAGCACCTCTCCCAGAAGAGTTTCATTGCTAAATCCCAAAAGTCTAATAAAGAACAGACAACATTTCTACTTTGACTCTTATTAAGGGTGGGTCCATTTTTGTTTGCATCTTCTTTTTTTTTAGTGCTTCCAATGAGGCTGCTTGAATTTTTTATTCCCTTTCATTAAAACACCATCACAATCCCCTGTTATGGATTCTAATTATAAAACTGTGAGAGTAGCAGCCTGTTAGTTTTGCTACATCAGTATTATAATTATTCAGTCTCAATGAGTAAATATAAATAAAATTTTCTGAATTGACAGTCATCATACAAGAGCCAACAGCCTCCATCTGTGTAGATATTCAAAATTTGACTGGACATGGTCCTGGACCACCTGATGGAGATGACCCTGCCTGAGCCACAGAGGGTTTGGATGAACAAGAGGATCTCAAGAGGTTCTTTACCACCTTAGCAGTTCTGTGCTTCTGGAATTCTGAGGTCATGACAGATCAACAGGCTTTGTCTTGTTTCTGTTCTTAAGAATTCACATAAAATGCATCCTTGTTTGCAAAACCAGACACAGATACTTTTCTCAGTGAATTGCAGGTGATATGAAAAACAGTGCACCCTACAAAGGGAAAGCACAAAGGCAAGAACAAGAGATCACCCTTACATATCAATTAGATTTGGGTGCAACTAAAGGCAGGATACTTCTAATTGCATCTTCTCTGGGTCAAATAAAATAGAACACAAAGCACTTCAAGGTATTTCAAGTCCCATACAAATAGGCAAGTAAAATATCTAATAAAATAACCACGTAAAATGCCAAAATTTAAATTTGCTGCATCCCATGTTTTAACATTTACATCATCTTCCTTCCTTCCTTCCTTCCTTCCTTCCTTCCTTCCTTCCTTCCTTCCTTCCTTCCTTCCTTCCTTCCTTCCTTCCTTCCTTCCTTCCTTCCTTCCTTCCTTCCTTCCTTCCTTCCTTCCTTCCTTCCTTCCTTCCTTCCTTCCTTCCTTCCTTCCTTCCTTCCTTCCTTCCTTCCTTCCTTCCTTCCTTCCTTCCTTCCTTCCTTCCTTTTCAGTAAGTTAGGTAAGTGGAGCTCAAGAGAGGTTCCTTCCACAGATGGTCCACAATGATTGCATTTCTAGGGGCCTCTCTGCTTCATGAATTGTGGATACTTGCACCAGGAGATAGAGTTGTGTTTTCCCTTTCCTCTGGCATTTTCACAAAATCCCAAATACCTGGAGCTGGAATGGACCTCTGACAGACAAATGGTCCAATACCTCTCTCCCAGCAGAGTCTACCTGGACCACATCCAAAAAGGCTTTGGACATCTCCATGGATGGAGACTCCATAGTTTTTTTGGGCAACCATTCCAGCGCTCAATCTTCCTCACAGTAAAAAGCATTCCCTTCGCTCAGATGAGAATTTCTTGTTGCCTGTCATTGGGCACCACTGAAAAATTCCTTTTCCCATCCTTTTTGCACCCTCTCTTCTAGGACTTATACAGAAGCATAAAATTCATCTGAGCTGATGAATTACTTAGTTGTAAAATTTAAGTCATGAATATGCAATTCAGATGCTAATAAACAATTTCACAAATGACTGGTTAAAACTTTATAAGTTGCTTTAAGAAAGACATGGCACAAATAAAGGCTTCACAACATCACTACCACAAGCACAAAATGTATTAGAGCATGTTTATAAGATTTGTTCACCATTTTATGGATCTTGTATTAATACAATTTTGCATACTTCTGCCAGAGACTTTCGGGATTATTTAATTAAGATTTTTCATTTAGAATAATTTCTTTCTGGTAAAAAATAATAGATTCAAGTTAAACACTTGCTCTTTAGATTAAAATAAATGGTTTGAGAACAGGGCTCAGTAATTAAATATGTTGTTTCATTTAATGCAATTTATTTTGTTTTTAAATGAAGCATATCTGAAAGGCCAAGTATAAAGTTTTCCTTCCATTTATAAAATTCTCCTTCTCTAACTAACAGCTTATATTGCAGTTTCAGTAAAGATCAAAACAATTATTTTGACAGATATTATATTTTGACCTATTATATTTATTTATTGTTGAAGTGCAGTAACAACTATGCTTTCAATGGTTAAATACACTGAGGAAAAAAATGTTGCCAAGTAGAGTAATTCATTTCTCTGCTGACAACCAAAACAAGCAAAATAATTCTTAAGACTTTAATTCCAAGAAAACTTAAAAAAATACATGTAACAGAGATCATGAAAGTCACATTCTCTTATTATGGGACTAAATTTAAAAGTTTTTTAAACCCCAATATAAAATTGTCACTTAATACATTTCACAACAAAGTCTCCATCACTTCCCAGTCACATCTGATTGTAAATTTTGATGTAATAATCTTCTGCAGTAATACACAAATCATGTAAAAACCTAAACTGATTTATCATAGATCACCCCTCTTATCTCTGAACTCTGATACCTGAAGTTCTGACTTTGGCTAGTTATTACAGACCTGTCTAAAAATCAAACAGAAAATGGACCCACATTCATATAGGTGCCACATTTCTTTATATTTTACATCTCTGCTGTTACCTTATGCCTTTGTCTTGACACCATGGGGTATCTTTGCAATTTTCCTTCAGGGGTGCTGGGATGATTGGCTTGGGGTTCATTAGACAGAAATCCAGCTGGGCAGCACATCAGGAAAGCCACACCCAAATGAAGGACATGAGAGGGGTAAGGAAGCAAGGCTGAACTGAGCAGTACAGAGCAGCACAAGGCAAATGTCAGAGAAGGAAAATCATTGAAAAGCCAAGGAATAGTTCAGCAATAGGGATGGAAAAAATGAACAAACAAAGCACAGGAGGAACCAGCAAAAGGGCAACAGGCATAGACAGTAACTTGCAAAATGAAGCCACAGCAAACACAGAGCAGAATGTGTGGAGAAGGCCAGACTATTTGTTAAAGTTTTTTGGCAGAGGCAATGCCAAAGACATAAGAGTAAGAAGTGAAGAATAATCAAGAATGAAAGTAGTAACTTTTCTTTTTATCCTATGGTCCAATACTTGTTTTAAAACTTCATGGTGTACTGATAGTTTCTCTTGCTTTCTCCTTACAAATCTATTTTATTCCTCCAAAAATCTGAGAGTCGGTAGATCTACCCTATCCTCCTTTGACCAGTTCATCTATCTAAAAATTGTTTATCATCCTCGTTTTCCTGATGACAATTTTACATTGATAAAACTCTGTAGATCTTTCTGGCATCCAAGATCTAAATGTCTGCAACATAGTAATGTCTTAGATCCAGAGTCACTGAAAGCAGGAGACAAACTTCAAAGTTGAAGAAAAAGATGCAAAACCTCTTCCAAATCAGCACTGTAAAAGATGCAATACTATACCTCTTCTCTGAGTGATTCTATTTGTGACAGACTAAACAACAGAAAAGTAAAAACTCAGTTATGTTAGGTCAATTTTACTTTCCTAAACTAAATATTCATTTTAGTTCTGCACACATGTAAATATAACTGACATTCTCAGGAGAGATTAATTGATTAAGTAGTTATATAGAAGAAAGACCATAAACTCAGTGTGGATGGAGAGTGCTGAGCTGAGCGGAGAGATAAGATGGCCAATAACAATAGGATCTTACATTCTCTACTTCAGTAACAGAAAATCTACTCAACCTCTCTTGCCCCTCTGCTACTGTGTGTTGGTTGTGTTCTGTGTACAAAAAAACACTCTACAAGCACAACCTGCCTACAATCTCAAAGTAGACAATCACCACATTAATATTTTGAAAATGCAAGAGCCACACAAGAAATGGCATATGCTTCTTAAACAAGTGTGACTTTCAATTTAGTGCCCAGCCACTAAATACACCACCAAACCTTGTCCTTTCTCCCTTAAGAAAAGTTCATACTACCCTAAGATAAAGTACTAGCAAGTAAATTAGGAATATGACAACTTTGCTATTTCTTAATCTTTTTCTAGATTGAAACGTACACAAAAGTGTCTTGAGTTCATGCCTGAAAGGAAACTGTAATTGCTTCAGTTCAGATGTAATTGAATTTCTGACATACATCAAATATCTGATTACTTTTGACAGATGTGTTTTTACTTTCCCTTAAAACTGCACGGACGTATGTGTCTTAATCTGATCTCTGAAAGCACAGTCAAATTCTGAATCTATGGCAGATTTTAATCAAAACCTGCAAAGTGTTGTGAAATCACTAATGACACCAGTTGCTGTTACATCTTTCTACTTCTTTCATGCAACCAAACCCAAAAATTGTACTACAAGTATTCAGAAGATTTATCACACTTCATAGGGCAGACAGTAACTGGAAACAGTGTGACTGTGAGTCATATATATATATAGAGAGAGAGAGAGAGAGATAGTGTTACTATTTTGTTACTCCTTTTCATAATTCTGGTAAGTACGCTTTTCATCATTTGAGGTTTTACAGGTCTCTGTAGTAAGGCAAAATTGATTTCTGCCTTTTTTTTTGGTCTTTTCACACTCAAGAAAATAGATGAAGATGGTAAGAGGAATCCCTCTTTAAAAGTAATGTTTGCCCATTAATTTGACTTTTGTCTTAAAACAGTAGCTGAGTGAATGACAGAGCCCACAATATGGTACATGTATTTCATAGCTATGAACAGCAGTATTGTTGTAAGTGGACTAACAGTAATTTCTTCTTAGCCTATCAAATTAGACAAATATTTTTATTGCTCCACTTTTGTACCCTTTTGATCCACTCTACTTCATGTGCAACGTGCTAAAATCAAACACGTGGCAATGACAGCCTCAATGTTAAACCATGCCACTGGTCAGCAGGTAATCTCCAGATTCCAAAATTCTGAAGAAATTATCTACATTTATTAATCAATCTGAAAATAAATCTGCCTTAAATGAGAATATATACCAAGTTCTTATTTACAAAGAAAAAGAGCAAATAAAATACAAACAAAATTTATTTTATTTCATTAAAAATCCCTAGGCAGAGCACCAGTTTTAGAGCTGCAGCTTTAGTCTTCAACTATTCTAAAAGATGGCCCCTTAAATGAAACTTTTCTCCTATTCACAGTTTTTCAGCTAGAGTTCTCTGTCCTTGTCCTTACAGGTAAAATATTCAAAGGTCAGCCAGGATATTGCTGCAATTTAAATGAAGCATTTGGGACTTTGCTAGGAGCTGATGTCTTCAGAGAATGTGGATTTCACCCAGAAATAGCCTAAGACACTAATAACAGCCACAGACAACCTGGTACTTAAACCAAGCATTCTTCTCTTCCCAATGCCAGTTACATCCTCAAGATGTTTCTTGTGCTCTATGCAAGTGAAAAGGAAAAGATAAAAATCATGGGCTCTGAAAACAAGGTTGCAGGAATCAATTCATAAAACTTTATGTAGGAATAGAAAATGCCTGAGAAGAGAAGAAAACCCTTCATTTTTTTTTTTCTATTTATTAAGGTGTCCTTTTGATTACTTCCTTGGTCAGGAGAAAATGCAGTCAAAAAATAGCCTGGGATGTCACTGTTGTTGGATTTTATCTTATTTTTAGGAATGAGTGCTGACTTGACTGCAGTGGCCTCATACAGAGGCCAGCAAACATACCTCTAGGATGAAAATTTATAGAATACATCTTATGTTCTGACTGCTCTCATTGACATGCAAAACCTGCTCCAGATTTTATCAAGACCATCACAGAACAATAATTTGTCCCTAGAGAAAGTACAGAAAAAAACCATTAGCAATATTCTCTAGCAAGAAAGTCTGTTGAGCTGTCAAGTGCCTTTCTACTTCAGTGATATTTTTGATTTTTATGGACAAACTAGTAACTCACATTGGCTTGTTCTTTTTTTAACAAGTAATGATTTCTGACAGAATCCATTTTTTCAAACTCTGAAAATTCGCATGTCTACACAATATCATCTTTTATTGTCAGTGCAATCTCACATGCTGGTTATGTACATTCCTGCTACTCAATCATTACACCATGTTAGGACACATCAGTTTAGAAATATCCAGAAATATTTTAACCCTGCTACAAAGACCTGGGAGATGCTGGATCAGTGAATATGACACATGGCTGCTCACTTGTCAGACTCAGGTATAGTTACAGATCATATTTAAATTTCATTAAGACTTCATTCAAGTAACAAAATAGTTTATCCCTTGAATTTCTGTGGTTAATATGATAATTATTATAATTCTCCTGGTCCCCTGAGGGGCAGTTGAAATGTTGTATGAGTTTCCAGCCAGAAGGACTATTAGCAGTTCATGGCTGGGGAATGTGCATTGATTCCTGCTGTGTGAACAAGGTTAAAATCACCCCTGCAGCTGTAATTTAGAGCAAATAGTAATCAAATATCCAATAAATATATGAGATGCTGACCCCTAAAATTCAGAGATTAATATAAAGGGATATACTTGAGGGCCTCATGAAAAAAAAAAAAATGTTTAGAAGCAAACATGTAGGAAATGAACTAGATTTAAAAACCAAATAAAATTAAGGCTAAAAGTGGAAATTAATATTAAGATATTCTGGAAGGGATCAAGGACTAAAATTACGTGACAGTGTCAGGATGATTGTGAATCATAGAGAAGACAGGCTTTGGATGACTCAATGGGAGCTGCAGTGTTTCTGAGGAGGGGCGGCTGCTGCAGATCCTGAACCTCTCTGTGAATCCAGAAATGGAAACCATTTGATTTCCCATGGAAACCAAATTATACACTATCAGCCACAATTCAGAAAGCAAGATGAATACTTCATTTTCACACAAAATACAAAACAAATACCTAAAATTTAGCTTTTACTTTTTTTTTTTTTTGGCACAAACTGTTTGAGTTCCCAGTAAGAGACCAGTTTTCTTTTGATTCAGGAAGGAAGAAAATGGATAATTTCTGATTCTTTTCTAAAACTTAGTTAAAATATAGCCAGAGATAAAACTACAATGCTTTTCTGGAATAGAAAGGAGACATTTCAGGTCAGTAACTGTAACCTCCTCTGACAATAACTTGTGGTGAGATAACTGGGAATGAAAATTTTCGTGCAAGGAACTTAATCGAGATAATACATTTTAAATCTGTCAAAACAAGATGCTGTCAGCCTTCAAATCTAAGCCATTTTTTCTCTCCATATGGTTTAGTCTCTAAAGCAGCTCAAGGCACAAGTGATTTGCAGCCAAACACTGAAGAAATGTAGGGAAAAATGCATTTCCCAACAGCTGTTTGTCATAGGTGTGAAGTGAAGAAAAGGCAGAGGAAAAAAACCCTGTGTGTAAAGATGACAAGGAACAGATCTTTACAAGCTGTCATTTGGTATCAATCTAAAGGAAAAAAAAATTTATTTTCTGATACATGGCAGCAAGGAGTTGGAGAAGAGTAGAAAAAAGAGTTAGAAAAATAGCAGTTAATTTTCCTACAATCTATAGCTTTTCCTGGTTGAATATATTTGGTCTCAAAATTTAATTTATTTTTTAGATATGTTCCTTTTCTATATAGACTAATGACCAAAACACTTGCAATGCTGATTCTTTAGAGGCAATAGGTAACAATAGTAAAGAAAAGAAAGTTTGTACAGTTTGTATCTATTGATGGTACTTGACTTCTTGACCCTGTTTTCATCCTGATGTAGTAAAAGAATAGACAAATAATATAAATGAAATTCTGAAAATTTTACTTCAGAAACTTCAAAGTACTTTTTTCCCTTTTTGGATTGTATTATTAAAGCATGTTTAAAACATATTTGATTATGCAGAACACTGCAGAGATCTTTTTTTGTTTCTTCACAGCTAAACATTTCAGTCATTACGATCACCTAACTTGAGTTCAATACATAGAAAGAACTCATTTGAAAAAAATCAAGGTTCAGTCTCAATAACTCTTCTTGAACAAGAGAATTTAATTAGGAAAAAAACACAGTCACTTTATTTAGAACTTGTCAGCAGTAGTGAATCCTCCACGTTTCATTGAGAATTGTTCTGAGAGTTAATTAAGCTCATTGTTAAAAATAGGTTTCACTTTTAATTTGTCTACTGAATAACACTCACTTGTTTTCAGTCCCTGCTTTCTTCTGTGACACTGAATGCTTCATCACCAACATTCTGCTTTTTAGAGAGACAGGACAAACAAATTGCCACCAAAATTTTCTTTGGTTAGTTAAGTAATTAGGGTCCTCTGAATCTCTCCCTCTTATCTTGAATCATTTAAACATGCTTTTATTGCAAAGATGAACAAACAACAACTGCAGAAGGCAACCCAGGCTAATTAACATTGTATATCAAATAGAGGGTTCCTAGAAGTAAACAGGCTTCAAGAAGTTGGAAAAAACCCCTGTATTTCTTCAATCAATGAGATTGGCATCAAAAAGTAGAGGTAGGAGAAAGCAGGAAAAAAAGGCATTTCCACTTAATTCAGAGTTGGGAGAATTGGGTAAATCTATAGATCAAAGAAAGAAAAATACTTAATTAACAAAAATTAATTCTTGATTTGGAAAAGGGATAAATCAGTAAGAAGAAAAGATTAACAGGATATAGCTTGTGATTTTTTATTTGAAAGGATGTAAAGTAAGCTGGAGAGATAAGGATTATCCAAAATTTCCTCAACAGCTACTGACAAGCTATTATATTGTCTAGTGTCATGTGCTATTATGTGTGATAAAGCTGATTTGCTTGTTTGTGTATGTAGAAAACACATTGTTGACACAGGTCTGAAAAACAGTTCTTTTCAGCAATCGAATTCTTATTTTCCTATTTAATGGAAAAGAGAAAATTGTATACATGGCTAGAAAAAAAGAAATTGGAACAGCCCCTAAGAGGACAGCATGCAATTCAAGTTTTGGATTCTGCTGGGAGTATGTAGCAGAGGTAATAAAAAGGGTTACAAACCTCAGGGATTAGCTAAAATTACTGGCACCTATTGTGAAAAAGGCAATGCCACCTGTAATTAATAGATATCAATCTTTATGGGCATATAATCTTTGTTTTATCTTAGTATCTTTCTGAAGGAGAAAATTACTTAATTTATAAGGGATTTTCAGTGCTTGTGAAGAAATCAGATAAAAGACAATTCAACACCAGAAATTGGTGGAATTCTATAGTTTTCCCCTCAGTGTAAAAACATTCTTATAACACAAGCAGGCAAATAAGGCAATCAAAAAACATGATCTGCATTCTTTAAGTTCATCTATTACAAAAAAATCTCTCAAGTTAACTACACTGAATTTAGTACCTTAAAGAGGCAATTAATAGCTCCAATTTAGAGATAAAAGAAACAGTCACATCATGAAGTTTCACAGACCTCTTGATAGTTACATGGGATAATTTTCAATTCCATGTCTCATTTAGGACTTTGTATGAATATTTGTTTCCCCAATGATTCACCAAATGATTATGAGAAAGAGATTCTTCTTACGTTTCAAGCCTCTGGATTTTGTTTTGAAATAACTACAGCTTTAGTAGGGGAAAACCTTTATTATACCTATAGCACTGTTTCCCTGGTTTAAAATGAGTAAAATGCTAGATTCCTTTGCTCAAGTAAAAGAAGATCTGTGAAAATAAAATTAAGTACCTTAACAAGATGTGAATGCAGAAAGTACTTAAGGTTCAGTCCGCTTTCATTCATTACCCATATAAATTTCAGAGGTTTTGAATATTTTTGCAAACACAGATTTTACCTAATGTCGTATATTAACAGTAAAAAGAGTAAAATACTTGAACATAAACTACTGCATGGTAAAAACAATGTTCTAGCAAGAGGAGTTTGAGGAAATAATACCCTCTTTCAATGCCCTCATGACCCTTTAAATTACTGTGCAAAGAAGTTAGCTTAACTTCCCTCCACTCAACAGATGATTCTAGACCAAATATGTGATACCAGACTATGAGTGTAATAAAGTATCTTATGTACATTGTAAAGATAACTTTGATGTTCAGTGAAGAATTTTGTGCTGCATGCTTCAGTGGTTGTGAGGTATTATTCCTTCATACAGTAAAGGTCACGATTCAAACACTTTTCGGCCATTTGCAATCTAAGTCCTGGTTCTGTATTTCTCCAAAAACACACAAATGATGTTCAGTACTTAATACCAAAATCCCCTCTGTTGACTGACTTACTATGGCTTGTGAGCAGAAAAAGCATCACACTGAAATGAAGGCAAAGGCTGGGTTAGAGTTACAGCCCATCCTGGCCTTTCACACACAGCAAACACAGCACAAGTGCCCAAATTTCCTTTTTCCTGTGCTTGTTTGAGGCTTGCATGGGTTTTTGAACTTGGTATCAGCAATGCATTTAAAGAAATAAATATTGTTTAAACCTAAATATTATGGTAAGATGCAAAATTGTTAGTAATGTTGATGACTGAAGGTATCAACCTGATCTTCAGGTAAACAAGAGGGATTTCACATAAATAATGTAAAAGTTGAAAGTAAGATCCTGTATGCATCATAAAAGGCAGGGAAGAGAAAGATAAATTTTTGCTGAGACTCATATGAAGAGAGAAGTGGTACTAGTGAGATGCATTCTTTTTGCAAATACACTCAGGCAGGTACAATCCCAAATGCTTTATCATAACAAAACAGGCCCTGCCTAATCTTTCAGGCTGTGTGACAGAAATGTAAATCAAGGAATCCAAATTCCCCCTGGTAACTGAAATATATCAATTTTAATGAGATTGTGAATAATTTATTATCTTTCCCATAAAAAAATATTTTGAATAATTTGTTAATCTTAGTAATAGTATGGCAAAATATCTAGGGAAGAATGAAAGCAGCAGAGTACAAAGAATATGATGTTCATTTTAATTAAATTATTCCTCCCCTTCAGAGAACAGCTTTAAAGACCCCATTTGGCAAGAAAATGAGCCACAGCATTATTGATCCTGGTTATATCTTATAAACAAGGATAAATATATAATTTTGAGGTGCAAATACAGATTATGGGCATACAAAATTATTTATCAAAACAATTAGCCACACAAATAATCCCACCTCTACTCACACCAGAGCAGTTAGAATAGATGCCTGAAATACACATTTACATTCCCTGTAATTACAGTGCAAGTGAGGCAGATGTTTAAATTTAAATTCTTTGCTGTCTGGGGATTGTCTTACCTACCTGAAATTCATCAGATTCAAATATGCTACTGAGCTGAGACTGAACAACCCAAATGCATCTTTCCTTATAATGAATAATCTGACTTGTGAATCCAACTCTAGCAGCTCTTATTTCAATTAATCACAGACCCTACAACAAAACCAAACATATTCTTTTAAAAGTGTATAAACTTTATTATGGGATGTTAGGGGAGAGAACACAGACCCTCTTAAATGTTAAATCTCATTATTCAACAGGACCTTTTCTGCTGCTTGTAAAAAATGTTGTATCTTGCTATCAAATACAGTGCAAAACTAAAGCTCAGACAACACTGACTTGACCAAGAAGGAGAAAATGCACATCTGCATGCCCAGAACACTCTGACAGCTTTCCTAAGTAAGTCAAGTAGTCCTGACAACTTTGAGACTAAAATAATGAATAAAAATAATGTTTAAAAAGCCGCCCTCTTCTTTCCTTTCAGTTTGTTCCTGGCTGCAATTCAGATTGAGATTTCACATAATTATAACTCAAAACATCTTCAGACAGCAACAGAACTATGTATCTATTGAAGAGTTGTAGAACTCTGAGTAGAGAGGAAGACAAAATAATTTATAGAGCTGTGGAAAATGTGTAGAAGCAAGTTAATTGTTTGGCAGGACAGTTATGGAATGACCTGGTCATATAAATTTGACTTGTGTGATTGAGTTTTACAGAAATATGAGATTAAAAAAAGAGACACTCTTGTGTAACACACTTGAGTCTATGCTTCATTTCACAGAATTCCAAAAAAGATTCCAAGCACATCATGCTACTTGGAATGAGAAAAAGAGTGTCAGGACAGGGACTATCATAGATATGTAAAAAGCTTAACACTTGGGAAATAAGACCTTTAAAATCAAGCTGAAGTACACAATGTTCTGCAAGCCAAATTCTGATTAAGAAAAACATTAATGGTTTCGTGACTTTAAAGTGTGTCTCACTATATTGAGAATTCTCTTACCACTGTGGATAAAAAATTGTTGTTTAACTACTGAATGCATACTACATATATATATATATATGTGTGTGTGTGTAATATATATAATTTTACTTTCTCTTAGCTTCTGTTTTATACTTGACACCCATTCTTCACTGATCAAAAGAAAAAAAAACAATCAATGAAAACATTTGACAAAAAATGTTCTAGAAAAACAGTATATGAAAAAAGAATATTAGTTCAACAGTGTAATTATCAAACACTTTTAAGGCATAAAACTTCAAAGTTGAAAGGTCAATTTCAATAATGCCTTCTAGCATTTATGTTTTAAAATAAAACCTGTGCCTTGGACAGTTACTTAATAAGGTAAGTTTAAATTGGCTTCTCTCCTGGAAAGTGTACAGTAATTAAAACAAACAAGCAAAAAAAGCCAACTAGCTCTTCTTTCCCTCAAACCCTCAGACCTACTTTTGAAAAACTTAACATTTTATCATGATCTTCCATCTCCAAATGTTCTTACAGAAAATGTTCAATTTCTTTCCCACACATACCCCATATCTCCTCATTTTAAAATGCTAAGGGAGTATTTTCAAGAATTCCATAATTATTTTCAACTTCCATAGGAAAAAAAAGTCTCTAATTTTCAAAATTTCCATACATTTTTTCTATCAATACCAATGCCAATAGGATGGGGTGAGTTATTTTCTTGTTTCTTTCATTTTTTAGTCTTTTATCCTCTCTCAACCAGGTTAGACAAGCATCTCCAACATACCTTCACTGTTTCTCAGAACTCAACAGCTGGATAAATAAGCAAAGTCAACTTAGAAACACAAATGAAGAAATGAAGAAAAGCTACAGAAAAATCAACAATTTCAGTCAGTAAATCAGCTAGCTTAGGGCAGGAGGGAAACCTACTCCTCACTGAATGTTTGGGGTCCAGCATGGATGTGGAAGCATCTTGCACAGATGAATTAATGAGAGACAGAGATGTCACTGTTCCCAGAGCAGAGGAGGATTGGGAAAATGAAAATAAAACAGATATCCAAAAAATCAAACCTCTTAATTCCCTCAAGAAACAACTGATTGATACTGCTGGCAACTTCCCCACTGTGCATGTGCTGCTGGAAACAAAAGATTAGTGCAGATAATTTTTATAGCAGATTTGGAGTTAGACATAGATTTACTGAGTAATTTACAGGTTGAGACAAATCTGTATCTCTGGAGTTTTCCCAGGGTTTATGACCTAAACAGGTGAAGGCTAGAATCAAGAATCAGGAAGAGGGGAGGAATTAAGCAGTTCTGTCTTATTCAAGGGCACATCCTGACTCCATCTTGTCCATCAACAGCTGTTATCAAATAGATTACCAGTAATATGCTATTCAAAGTCAAAATTAATCATCTTTTCATTTTCTAGTTCTATTGAAATTGAAGAAGATAACTTCTTATCAAGTTATACAACAGAGCAGATATTTTTAAATAGAGAAATAGGCCAATATAATGTGAAATAACAGCCTCCCCTGAGGTGATTTGCATAGTTTAAATGCTCTGAAGTACTGTACTCTGGATGTTCAGTAAC
This sequence comes from Melospiza georgiana, assembly GCF_028018845.1. NCBI lineage: Eukaryota > Metazoa > Chordata > Aves > Passeriformes > Passerellidae > Melospiza > Melospiza georgiana. Next base: position 111,164,830 of record NC_080431.1, read on the forward strand.
AAATCATGATATTCTGAAGGAAAACTACTGCATGGCCTAGCTAAAATCTGTGAGGCAATTATAGCCTGAAAATCTGTTTTTCATGATAAATCCACATGGGAAGTCTTCCATGCATCTACGTGAGACTATGCAAAATCTGGCTTTCTGAAGTCTTCCCTTCTTTTATTTGCATTCTGAATATCTTTTTTCTCTTCTTTTGCAACATCAGGAGAGCATGCTGAAATAGAGAAATCATTTCCTTACCCAGTCAAGGGAATGTGCTGTTCTACTCCTTCAATTCACAGGATTGTTTTTAAGAGAACAGTAACTGAGAATTTTCACTTATTGTTACTATGCTGCCTTTCACTTCCTTAACTTATTTCACTAGAAGGGATTCCTGGCAAACAAATATAAAGATTTGTCTGCAGCATACAATTCATAAAGAAAGTTAAATTCAAAGGTAAAAAGAGGGCATATAACAGGACAAATAAATATATATGAAGTATGTATGGCCTGAAGAGATTGCAGAGAAGTACAAAGAAAAATCTTTAAGCTTTGACCTTCTTTATACTAGAAGGCATGAGTGCCTTAAAACATGGCACAAACATTTCCCTACTGACTTTCCCTATGTGAGGGCAGCCTCAGGTGTGCTGTGGCTTTAGAGAGCTCTCTAAGGTTTTCCTTGCTCACAGCAGAGACAATCAGCCCAGCACTCAGGAATGCCACCAGCTTCACCTCATTGATTTTATCACACATCTCTCTAGAGATAAATGTGGCTTAGACCACATCATTTGTGCTGTCACGTCCCAGGACTGAGTAATGACACCCTGTTTCTCTGTTAGCTGTAACATGGGACACTGCTCTTTCAGAATGGTTTCACAGGGGAGAGGCAAGCCAGGGTGATTCAGCAATCAGGAAAATTCATGTGCATGGATTAGGCAGGGATCCCACACCTTTCTTTCTGCTGGAAACTTCACAACGCAAATCTGCATCTGTACAAGCTTCCAGGTACCATGATAGCACATCAGAGAAAAATGAACGAGGGAAAATGCCATCTGGAGGTTTAAACAAGGAACAGGCATTCAGACAGACACCCAAATAGGGCCAGGAAGGGAAATCATTGTGTCTTGCACAGACACAATGCAATAGCTTCAAGAAAGCTATTTTGTAGGGAGCATAAACTGCAATTTCTTCAAAAGCACATGTAATAGTTTGAGTAGCAGTTCAGCTGTCAGTGTTGCAGAGTCTAACTGGGTACAGCAGAGCACCACTACTTTGGATTGATTCTACTGAGAAAAGTCATAAGGTGTGAGAAAATAGCTAAGAAATAACTCAAGGACTCAGTTAAAAAGTTCTGAAGTGAAAAGCTATAAAAAAATCTATGGAAAAGCCCAAAGAATCAGAAGATGGCAACCCAGCAATATCATGCATGAACCCATTGCAAGACAAAGGCTGACCTGGCCTCAAATGACTAATGACAACAGGGGCAGCAAAGATACATCCCATGTCTCACTGGGAATACTGATCATGCTAACACCTATCCTGGCAGTGAGTCAGAGTCCTGGTTATCTACTGCATGTATCAGACCATAAAACAAACCTGTGTACTTTGAAATTATACAAATCCTGCTTGAAAAGTCTCTCTCTACACAGCAAAAGATGGCCACACCAAAAGCGATCCCAGCAGGAAGGAATCTCATACTCTAAGGAAGAGGACAGGTAGGTTTCTCACTCAGAGGACAATTCCAGTGAAAATGGCATTAAAATATTCTCAGGAAGCTCCTGGTTAAGTGACCACCAACTCCATGGCACCTGCAACCACCAGGGACAATCACCAATACAAAACAGGATAGAACCTGTCAGTAAACCTTTCTCCGACAGACTGGTGCTGAGGACACACGGACCATAAATTTTTATACTAGATATCCAACAGATAGTGATTCCCCATCTAGATGCGGTCTTCAATCAGCCAGCCTCTGTACAATACTCAGTAACATCACAGAAATGAAGTTAAGCCTGACTTTGTGCACTGAATTGACCCTGGACCCTCTCACAAAACCAGTCCTAATGGCACCAAGAGAGCAGGGACAAAAGTAGCAGTAAGGTATAAGAAAAAATTGAGATCTTAAAGGCAGACTGATCTAGCAAACTATGCCCTTTCCCAAAAATTACAGACAGTAGATTAGAAAGAAAATATGATCTGCAGTCCTCAGAACTGAATATACCCACAGGTGGAGGAAAACTATCAGATGGAGCCACTGATGGTGGCCTTCAACAGAACCTCTGATGGAACTTATAAAGTGTAAAATTATTTCTGCTTGTTTGAGGGACCAAACCTTGGTCACAAAATGCAGTTAAAATATAGAAGAGGAAAGCAAACTTTGTAATTTTAAACATATTTTCAAAATAGTCTGCTAGAATGAAGAAATATTTCTCACAGCTCTATCTTTTTTTCCTCTTCTCTGATTCTTCATTTTGAGATAATGGAGACATTATAAAAGAAACAGAGAGGAACTAAGGACAACCAGGGCAACCAAGTATGTTAGTTTTGTTGTTTTTTCAGTCTTTGAAAGCAATAACAAGAAAAAACAGACTGTACATGCAAAATTACTGAAAGAAAAAAGCAGATGCAAATAAGTACAGGATTCAAGAAGAAAATCTTTAAATCTAGTATTTTTAGGGAAATGGCCTAAGGACCTGAACAAAATTTATGCCATTTCTTAGGTGAAAGTAGTTTAAAAGCCAAATTATCTGCAATCACAGTGGACGGTACATGACATTAAAAGTATGCCAAAATGCTTTCTCAAAGAATGATGAATAAAATATGAAACTGTAATAGTAGCATGCTTCCAAAGAGCATGCACAGAATTTTAGTATCTCAAATTTGATTTCCATCAACTGGTTTTACTCTGCAGGCAGCTTTTTGGAAAATGTCTCACATTAAATATATTTATCAAATATATTTCATCTTTCCTTCCTAAGTGGTTGGCAAAGTCAACAAATACATATATTTTAGACAAAACCAAAGTTAGAAGAAAAAATTAAGGAGTTAACCACAGAGTTCTCCATAGGGAAAGAGATAAACATGATACAGGTGACATGGCAGCTTAAATTATAGACGTTTTAAATACAGAACTTGTGCTGAAATATGGAGAGAGATATCTAAACAGCATGTTCAGCCAACTGCCCTGTTCACTGCTCCTGTTTGGTGCTGCACCAAGTGGTTACAACAGTGAAGCTTATTGATCACCAAGAGCAGCAGCCAAGCCATAAAATGTGATGACTGGAGGTTGAATGCAAAATGAGATCGAACCTTCACTCTGGGTGAAGTGACAGAGTTTGTGTCACTGGGAAGGCAGGGCAGGGAAAAAGGATACCCTGCTCTGAGTACCAATTTTACAGTAGGGCAAGTATTTTGGATTTCTTGTGAAAGGGTGATGAAAAAATGTCTCCTAGCTTCTCAGAATATCTCAGTATCTCTGAATTTCTACCCCCAGCTTTTAGAGGGAGCGAGGGGAAAACAAGTAATTAATTAGCAACAAGCACAATTTTTCCATAAGCATGAATTTTGCCCATAAAATGATCTAGCAGTCATATTCCAGCAAGTCCATCAAGAATATTTAGTTCCAACACATTTTCAAAGTATTGTTTCTATTTTTACAGGAAATAATGGCAAGCAGTAACACCTGCACCTAATCTGATCTTCACCTACTGATCACATCATTAAGATATTTCAGACATAAAGGAAATGAGGATGAGGAAAAAGTACAACTTTTAAAGATTGCTTCACTGCTCTTATATTTGTGAAGGGATTACACTTTCAGTTTTACTGTGTACATGAACTAGATTGTTTTGGACAGTTCCTCACAGCTTCTGTGGAAAAGAAAATATATATAAGAACATGGCAAAAGTCACAGCTTTTGTATTTGTCTGTGTAAAATGTGCTGGTTTTGGCTGGGGTAGGGTTAATTTTCTTCTCAGTGTGGCTGGTATGGGGCAGTGTTTTGGATTTGTGCTGAACACAGTGATGATAATATAGGGATGTTTTTGTTACTGCTGAGCAGGGTTTACACAGATCCAAGGCCTTTTCTGCTTTTCCTGCTGCCACACTGGTGAGGAGCCTGGTGTGCATGGGAGGCTGGGAGGAGACACAGCCAGGACAGGTGACCCAGACTGACCAAAGGGATATTCCAGACCCTGGGACATCATGGATCAGAGTGTGAAGTGGCAGAAATAGGGAGCAAGAGGGCATGTTTGGAGTGATGGGGTTTGTCTGCCCAAGTTACTGTTAGCTGTGATGGGGTCCTGGGGATGGCTGAACCCCTGCCTGCCCTTGGGAAGCAGTGACTGAATTCCTTGGTTTCGTCTGCTTTGCTTGTGCGGCTTTTAATTTCCATATCAAACTGTCTTTATCTCAGCCTATGAGTTTTCCACCTTTTACCCTTCCAATTCTCTCCCTGATCCTGCTGGTGGGAGAGTGAGTGAGTGAGTGAGTGGCTGCCTGGGGCTTGGCTGCTGAAACAACGAGCAATGTATATATATATAAAAATGACATGACATGCAGATCAATTCTTACACCTCTTGTTCCTCCAAATCCTTCTTTCTATAATCCTTAGAAATGTTTTGAGGCATAGCAAGCTTCCAGAAGGGAAAACAAAAATAGTTCCTTGCTGGGAACAGTAATGTCTGCAATATCCTTTACAAAATAAAAATCTGTCAAGTACATATACAGGAAAATCATAGCATATGGCAAATTTCTTTGAATGAAACTGTAAACAAATGATGCTCATTTCATATTTCTAAACAAGGTCTTTAATGTGAGATAGACACTTTTTCTTCAAGAAATGGTATGGCTTTTTCTGATATCTATATTAACATAAAACAGATGCTCACACATTTGTGGGGGATATGAGCAAATAAAATTTTTTTTTGTAAACAACTGAAGATATGGATAATTTACCTGTGTGTTCTGAAATTAGAAAGCATATGTGAGAAGTAATGAATAGATATAATTACTAGGAAAGATATTTAAAATAGCTACAGAAATCTACTTATCTTCTGTACTTCAGCAATGAATAATTTTAAATCATTGCAGGATGCAATTTCTGTTATAATCCAAGACTTGTAATAACATCAGATAAATCAAATAAATCAATTATCATACACAAGTCAAAAATAAATTTTGGTAGCATTACAGCACTAAAGGCAATTTGCTTCTTTCATATTTCAGATCCTATATGACCAGAAGTGACACTTAAAATTTCATTCATGATAATGAACAAATAATTTAATTCTTTCCAGAGAGCTTTTTAATTGAAAAGTACTCTTTTTCCCATGAAAATTTTCCCAGAAACTATAGACCGGAATTATCTTAAAAAACTCTCAGAAAATAACAAACAAAAAAACCCAAAAATCAATACACAATTCCCCTGAACAAAACACAAATGAGTTAAAGTGAAAAGGCTGAAGAGAAACAAAAGTGCATTTAGATTTAAATAATTTTATTTTTTGTTTTCTGTTTATTTGGTAAACATTAAAAGCAGTTACAATCACCCAATTCTGATTTTTGGATTTTATTTCCTCTTCTTTTTCTTAACTGATCCTTCAAGCTACAAAAATATTATTTTCAAAATAATTTTCTTAGGAATGACATGTTTTTCCACTCTGGTACTTCATGTTCTATGAAACTGTGACTTGTTGCAGGTCAAGTTGATAAAATAAGAAAAAATAATAGTTTAAATATATATTAAGGGTTAAGAAGCTCCATACCTTGTGGTTGTTTAACCAGAAGATGAAAAACAGATTCTTCACAGGTGGCCTGCGACAGGACAGATGCACTCAGACGCTCATTCAACAACCCCTGATCTAAAAGAAAATTAAAAGATTATTTGTGGAAACCCATTCAGAATTCAAAACTGATGGAACAATTTCCCCAGTAAAACAGCTTCTCCGATAGGTTTTATAAAATACATCCTTGAATGGGAGAACATGACCCCTTTTTTCTGCTCTGCTCAAAGTTTCTCTCAGTATTTTCCTCATTATGAAGCATTAATACAATATGGATATCTTTTTAAATAGAATTTAAATGAAATAAAATAGCATCAACAAACACAAAGTTTAAAATGTTTTCAGTTAAATAACAATTAGAGATTACAAAATAAACTGTTTTCTAAATTAAAAATCAAGTAGCAATGAAAGGCAATGGTGACATGAAATACGAGAGACACAAGTTCAGGACCAGCAGTGCAGATACAGCTGCAGACAAGAATTGCTTTCTTGATGGCAAGTCACTGGATCAACCAACAGATCACTTCATAAAGACAGAGGATTTAGACATTATTTAGATCGTTTCACTGATCACTGTCAATGCTGTGGATAAATGAAAAATGAGATAGGAAAAACAAGTCAGAAGTCCAATTTTATAAACAGGTATTGGAACCAAAGGCAATTCCTTGCAGGAAATATGTCTAGCAGCTACCTCCAAGAACCTCAGACCAACAGATTGATCATATCTGTATAACATGTCATATTAAAGTGTGGTAAAACTAAATTATGAACTTCTGAAAGGAAAATGGGATACACAGGACTCATCCAACAGCCAGGGAACACTGTTGGGGTTATGGAACAAAGTTAAGGTAGCTTTAAGAAGCAGAATAACAATCAAAGATATTCAGGAAGGCAGAGAACAGCTCTCTTGGAACTATCATTATTGGCTCTTGGAAGAAGAGAAACAACCCCAAAATTATTTCACCTCAAGAACAAGGTTTCAGGTTTCAGAAACCAGCTTAGAGGTTCAAAATAAGATTTGCAAACTGTGAGGAAATAAAAAAAGAATTGAAAGGCCCTTGCCAAATATTAAATGATGGGTGCATAAGAAAAGCCAACACACTCATTTCAGCATATTAATGAAACAACTGTACCATCTTCTTTCCTGACCTGAGAGACTGCAGTGGCAAAAACATGGCTATAGTGAAATCTTCCTCTCTAATGCTTATTATTCTGTAAGAATTATTTTCTATCTTTTTTTCCAGGATGTTAATAAGCTGAATACTCTAAATTTCCCCTACTAGAAGATTTTTGCAAACTTTAAAAGATACTTTTTCTTTTTTTATTTTATATCCTTCTACACATTCAGCTAAAAAGTAATTTTCACACAATTAACTAACTAATCTCAAGATCATTTTTTATCTGAAATATATAGTTTCACTGTATGAAATTAAAAGCACTAGGTTATTCTTCAAAATGCTTCAAAACCGCATTTATCAGTTCAGAGCTGCATTTATTGCATGTTATCTTTTTTAATTGGTAGCTAAAATAATGATTTGAATTATGTCAGAATCAGCACAAAGTGATGTTAGCACTTGTATTCTAAATTGACTAGATGACTAAAAATATTATTTCTTCACACCTTTAGTATTTCACTCTACCATTGAGATATATATATATATATATGCAGTAATACTTAGTCTAATATATTTTGTCTGAAGGAAAAATGACCAAGAAGCAGACTTGTCTTTGAGTACTTAGTTCAATTACATAAAGCCCCAGAAAGCAGTTTAAAAATATTTTGCAAAGTACATTTGAAAAGTTGCAATTCCAGTTTGGAAATCTTTAAATGGGAAATGACACAGCCAACTCACTGTGAATGCAGCCTTATCTTGGACATAGGAAAAGTTTTAATAAGCAATCTTACACACTACCACAGATATCAGTTTTACTACAGCAGGTAGCACTAGATTCCAGAAGAACCAATTCACCTCCCTTATCCAATTCCTAATTACTGCTGTAGCTTTAATATTTTCTTTGAGCACAGCCCTTCAAACTCCGAAATTAATATCCTCTATAAAAGCTGTTGCAATCTTTTTCTTGAACTATACATTGTGACCACTGAAAATATGAAATAAATTGTCCACACTGACTGAAATAAAGCATTAAGGTATTAACAAATACTTAAGGATAATTCTTATACAGGTTAACTCCATGGGCTTTGGTTTACACTGGAGATTTTAGTAATTTCAATTATTAATATTGGTTTTGTTGCTTCCAAAAAACCTCTTAGTAGAAAAACTAGACAGTGGTATTTAGAGAAAAGCAATATCATTCAACCTGAAAAAGCTGAACTAGTGCAGGTTGCTAAACCATCTGTGACAAGAGTTTGCATACTCTGTAGTTCTGGTCACAGGCTCATTTTGGGGCAAATCACCTGCTGTTAAATAAACATTACTTACATGACTACCCTTAATGTAGCTGTGAATGCCAATGTGAAATAGAGCTGCACATTTAAGCACTGAAGAGTCTAAATCCTGGGAGGAAAACTTATTGGTATTACATTCAGTAAGAAAATACCTAGTTTAAAGAGGTCCACAGTGGTAGTATTAGTAGTTTAACTTGCTCTATAATTATCCCAAATAGAGAACTGTTTGTGCTACAACAGCAGTCAAAATTCACAGAAAGAAACATTTCTGAGGAATAATGCTCTTGGGTTTGACAAAGCCTCAGAAATGCAAATGAAAGCTTCAGAAATGGTCCAGATAGGACAATTCCCAATTAATGTCTATTTTAATTACTGAACTCTGTAGTTCTAAATATAATTTCACATCTATATAGGGCAGAAACTGCCTGTGGAATGTTACTTGAAAATAAGAGTGATAACTTGTGTAATTTTCTTTAAAGCATGAAGTAAATCTATAAATGTTGATGCCTATTGCTGTTACACCTTAATCAAGATGCCCTATTTTCAATGTTGACATGCTGAATTCTCATAAAAAGGGGCACATGGTGTACAAGACAATTTCCAAAGATCACAACCAGTCAGGAATGTCGTTCTGATTTCTGAGTTGCTGCCTTGTGTTGATTTCCCCATTCCACTCCCTTTCTGGCCTCCAGTAACACCAGCAGTTACCCTGACACAGTTCTCAGGATATGTAAGGGCCAGGAATGCTGAACTGAACTTGTGCATCCAAAATTTTGCTTATAAGATTAGATTTCTCTTCCTCTGGAAAGAAGGAAATAAGAATTCTGGTTAAGTATTCCTATACAAAGCAAATCATAGAATGAACAATATCTAATTACATCTTGAGTGCATAAATCAACTATCTTGTTGTAATTAAAACAAAGCAAACTTTACGTACAGGTCACCAAGGACAACTGAATTAGAAAATTAACATTACAATAATCTGATTAAAAATTCAAGACAGAGTTTAAAGGACAGGCATAATTATCCTTTCATAAAGACTGCAATATATAATTTATTTTTTCAAAGACAACCTTTTGTAATTCCAAAGATCACAGAAACATTAGATCATCATGATGTCAGGTTTACTGATGGGTAAAGAAGAATGAAGACTGAAAACTTCTGATGCATAAAAATAAACATTAGTCCTTCACTGTCTAAGACAGATACTTCTGTCACTATTTCTGAACAACTCCCTGGGACAAGTTCATGCTCAACAGCTAGAAAGATTACTGTTATCACTAAAACAATTAAACAATGCAGCTTCTCTTGTTTCTCAGAACTTCACAATCTACTACACTTTAGTTACAATATTTAAGCTCTATAAATATTTTTTCTGATTAAGTTGCATCACAGGTAAGTTTATTATTCTTCTCCACTATTTTGTGAACAGCACACTGGATAAGCATTCTTACAAATTATACCTCAAAGTAATGGAATACTTAACTGAGCTGTCTGGCACTAGATTTATTCTCAATAAGACAAGCAGTTTGCATCTCTCAATTGCTCTTGTTGTTCTACAAATCAGAATCCCAGCTCACACTTTCCACTAGAATAAAGCATCCTGCAATTATGAGATGCAATAGGAATCTTTATACCACAGATTAAATACACTCCTACACTTCAAAAGTTTATATAATCAGTTATTTCCTGGTCAAATAGGGTGGATTACACAGCACTTGTAATTCACTCAGTGTGGGCTAAGATAAGCACACAGCATAGATGGAGTGAGGGAAAACTACAGAGGGTTAACATTTTAGCATGAAAATTGCATTACTAATAATGTAAAAGTTCACTTTGTCTTCAGCTGTTCCAGGAATGATGTGCTGATGAATAAAGCAATTCAAAACTGAGGTACACCAACAATTTATCAAGGTACCTCTGCACTGAAGCTCTACCATCCATCATGTCAGTTCCCATCCCTAATTTACATTGCAATCTCTATCATCATCCACGTCTTTAATAAAGGTCCTGAATAATACAGGCCCCAAGGCTGACCCTTGTGCAATGATCACTAACAGCCAGCAGCTGAATGCCAAGATGTTGATCACCATAATTTGAGACCAACAGCTCAGCCAAGCTTCCAATTCACTCAGCAGTCTGTTCATCAGGCCTAGACTTCCTCTGCTTCCAAACAAGAATGTTACAGGATACAATGACAAAGACTTACTAAATCATAGTATATTACATTCACTGCTCCTCCTTTATTTGCATAATCACTCATTTCCATACAGAAGACAATCACATTTGTCAATCATGTTTTGCACTTAAGAAATCCATTTGACTACTCCTGATCACCTTCTCGACCTTCATGGGCTTGGACATGGACTGTAAGAGAACGTGTAAATCATGGGCTACACACACAACAAAAGTAGTGTCCAATGACCCCACCAGGGGCTCAGGTGAGGCTGATCATCCCACTGCTCCTCCAGTCTTCCTTCTATCACTTTTCAAAGGAAGAAACAACAAAGCCTTTTCCCAGTCAGCAGAAAAATCTCCTGATCAACATGAACTTTCATAAAAAACAACAGTCTCACAATCATATTGGCCAAATGTTTTATTACATTGCAAATTTCACCTGGATTTGTGGATCTGAATATCTCCAGCTGTCTGAGTCCACAGCCTGTCACTCCCTACAGGCTGCCCATTTCCCTCTCCAAACAGGAAGGTCACCACCACAGCATTCATCCAGCTGGTGAGGCTCCTGCCATTCACACTGCAGTGCCAGGGAGATGCCTCCACAATTCCTGATTGCCTCAGACCAAAGCTGCAGCTTCCACACTCCCAGCTTCCATCTGGATTACACAAGCAATGGCTGCACAATCAGAATGACTGCCCAAAAGCAGCTCCTGGGGTGTTCAACATTTACCTTCCTTTTTAACTGTGAGAAGCACCTTGGAGCCTAGTGTACCTGCACTGAATGCCACCTGCTGCAGCAGCTGCCCTGTCTCCATGTGCAGAACCAGTGTGCAGGGCTCCTTGTCACTTAAGGACACCCAGATGTCAGATAAGAAGGAAGCTGGAAAAGATTCTGTCTCTCAATTCCAGGCTCCCCACTTCTCTGCCAGCTATCCTGCTCAGCACCTGAATTCTGGTAAAGTCCCCAAGATCCTGGCCATGATTCACTTGGCCTGTGAGCACTGAATATTTTGCATGCTGCTGCTTCTTTCAATGTTTTCCAGAAGAGAACTTCAACTGAAATTCACAAGAGATCTGGTCACTTACAAATGGTACTCTCTTTTGTGACAGTCATAAATGGAAATATTTCAGCAGTTAAACAGGGGAAACTGCACTGAGGTCTGACAAAAAATTCTGGTCAGCAAAAGTACAGTGTTCAGTCATGAGACCAAGATGCTCCTGACCTTTTAGGTAAGCATATTTCCAAGATCCCCCATATATGAACTGTGTATGTGGACAAAGCTGTGTTTCTTTATTTCTAATTCATATTCAGAAAGTAGGATTAAAAAGTGTGAGTTTAATGCAACAAAAACCATGAATCTACAGTTTTTTAAAATCACATTTCTTCACTTATTCTATGTGTCTCAAACCCTGAATCACAGCTTGAGTGTGTAAACATGGCTTAAAACTTACCTTTGAACAGGCTTGATTTTACTATTCTCTTATGGTTTGGTTGCTATTTGTCTTACATTTATTTATTTATGAAAATAAATCTGGAAGGTTTATCTTCAATTTTTGTTATTTGCAGATGTCAGGACATGCTTTGGCACCTGTTTTCTGATGCTACCTACATGTTACGTTCGAGTAGGTAGAGATTCAGAGAACCTTTTAAAGCCTTCTGATGCACTTGAAGTGAAATTTCCTTTTTGACTGAGTAAATTTTAGTCATCAATGAGATTGTGGGATTTAGAACCTGAGTTCCTACAGCATTTGTGAAATCCCAGTATGAACAGTTATTTGTCAATCTCTAGTAATTCTGGATCTCATATTATCATTTAAAGCATGTTTGAAAATATTGATGAAACACACTTGCTTGGAAGATCATCAGAAAAAAACCACAAAAAATACCAAAGAAAACTTTAAAAATGTTTCACCCTTGCTCTCTCACTAACACCTTCAGTTATCCAGAATTTGACCAAGTAATATAAAATATTTAAAGTTGATTGAGGAACAAAAGCCAAGCATTAGTTATGTGGCTTAGGCACAGCTACCAAAACACATCCCAGAGTCTCTGGTTGCCAAAGTGCTGCCGTGCAGCACACCCAGCCAGCAGCTGCACATGCACATGAGGCTGCATGACCTAAGAAGTCTTCTGTGCACAGCTGTTACAGGTTTGTGTCCTTCCCTACCTCCCACAGCACGCTCTACAGAGTTTTCAGGGTGGGTGTTGACAATACACAGGAACTCTACTGCCAAAAAATGGAATGAGGAAAATTTATTCACATTCCTTCCGCACCTCTAATGGAACCCAAGGAGCTTAAATTCCTTCTCCCATTAAAAAAAAAAAAAAAAAAAAAATTCCAAATCCCTGTACCTGCCAGCACGATATCTACCACCACATTCTCAGCAGTGGGATTCCTGAAGGATATGATGGCAGAGGAGTACTCTCCAATGCAGGCACTGGTGGTGGTGGTTTCCATGCGCTCAGGAGGAACTCCAGACCCCGTCAGATGAAATATCCTCTCTCCAAACTGTGAATGGAACATGCCATTGTTTATCATTTGATGAGTCTGAGCTGCACATTTTAAAGTATTTTGCCTACTTCCTTCCACTGTTTTGTGTCTCTGCTATAAGTGAACGTAAATTTTTGCTTTTATTTTTCTTTCTTCAAGCTGTTGTTACTCTAAGTATTGCTATCTGGAAATCAATACTTTCATTCTGGGATATGTTCATATCTCCTTATTGTGTTTAATTTCTGTACTACTTCAAGCACACAGTATTTAACTTCCATCCAGCTGCTCAGAGCTTTCAGTGTAGGGAATGGAAAGATGTAGGTAGCTGCAAAAGCAGAATTCAAAGCATATATATTAAAACCTGAAAGCAGATAAATTGAGAAGTTCTCTCCAGAAGACAAAGGAAGAAAGAAAATAATTCTTTGATGGGACAGCAGTAGAATCACACAACAAGCCAAAAGTGTTACTCCAAAGATAATAATGAACATTAACCTTTAGACACAAAAAATCAAGGATATTGGAAAGAAATAGTAGATCTAAAATTTCTGTGGACCATCAGGTTTCAGAGAGGGACATTGTGTCCTCTTGAACTGACCTTGGATATATACTACTCATATTAGAATTGCTGTCTCCTTGTTTTTATCCTTACTAAATATTTAGAAGAGATTCTGAAAATAAATGCAGTGCCAACACCACCTGCAAATAACCTGTCTTTTCAACATACTCTTTCAAGACAAAAAATTGCCACATGACTTCCTTCAGTATTTGTTCTCTTCATATAAAAGAATATTTGCTTTTTAGTATTGCTTAAAACACTACTGAAAACTGCTGGTAGCACTCAACTGGAATAATTCACAGGTCAGCAGTGTTTTAGGATATCTGAAACTCAAAAAAAAAATAAAAATAGAGAGGAAATTGCACAGAAAGCAAAGGCTTCATTTAACCACATCTTGCATGATGAAATATTACTATTTACATTGTAGTATCAGTTTTTCTTTTTCATTTCAGCTGTTATTTCATAACACTTAGTAGGTCATGTTGATGACTCATGTCTCTTTATTTACTAGTTTCTCATTCAACTTCAGGAAAATTCACAGAAATAAAAGAAGTCAACAATTCTAGGGTGTTCAAAGTAAAAAACATTTTCAGATAAAATGAAAGGAAGAATTCACTTTATCAAGTGTATGATCTTCTAAAATTCAGATTGGATAAAAAAATGAAACAATTTAATTTTGGCGAGGTTGGGGAAAACACCAAGAAATTTAATTTCAGAGGTGACACTCCTAAGAAGTGTCAGTCTTCAAGTGTTAAAACTAGCAGAACTCACTACTGAGCAAACTGAAATTATTCATTACCTGTTCTAGCTCCTAGGCCATTATGCCACATTTTAATACTGTAAACAGAACAATTTCTGTGTAAAACTAAGGATAAAACAAATGATAAGTTTTTAACATCACGTTTACTCTTTCATTATGCATCCAGTCACTAAACTTACAGGCTGAATCTTTTACTTCCTTGCCTATCATAAATAGTACCTAATCTGAATCCCAAGTGTTGTTGACAAGCACATTATCATACCTGTGGGCATTTGAAGGTTATTGTTGCCTTGTGATTGCGCCTTCCAAGGGCAGAGGGACAGAATCTCACAGGCAGCTGACTGGTGGAATGAGGAGGAATAGCCAGCTGTACAAACACAAGAAAGAAGCAAAAGAAAGGAGGGGTAAGGGAGAGGAAATCAATTTTTTTGAGTATCTGTTTTGTGCTTTGTACCAACAGTGCTGATGTGAATGTGATTAATGTGCTCCACACATTTCCCCCTCTCAGCCAGCGAGTTACTGCAGCAAACAATGCCGGGGCAGTCCCTGCACATCCACTGCCCTGCAGCTCCAGGGCTGGGGCTACAGCCGCTCCAAGGACACGGGCAGCAGCTCTCAGACACCATTCCAACAGCACTGTGGTGTGATGGCACTGAAGGGTTATCACAGTGCCCCCCACGGATGCAAACTGCCTCAGAAAGGAAATACATGCCAGGTTTTAATTAACCAGTGCTTTGTCTCTCTTCTGCTTACCTTTAGCAAAACCGACACTAAATAATGTTGCAGGTTTTCTCTTCCCCTCAAGTATTCTACTTGAGACTCAATTGCATAGGCAAAAGCAAATAGCTGACTACAATCAATTAATCTGTTTTCAAGAAGCAGATAAGCAGTAAATGAATTGAATTATGAAGAATAAAAATGCCAATGCTCACAGAGTGTGATCAGCCAGAATCACTGAATACACAATTACTGGGACTATTTCTTTAAAAAAACACATATTAGTTTTTTAATATTATATATGTATAAATAACATTTGCACGTAAGAAGAGATAAAAAGGTAATTGATATCATGAGCAGTTAACCTGTGTTTCATAAAATGAATATAATTTGCAATAAATGTAAGTCAAAGCAACACCCTACAACAGCTAGAACTGACAAAATACAAATAAAACTGCCAGCTCCTGGTGCTCAGCATGACTGAAACAGAAACTCCAGCAGAAAGCACTGTCCAAGCATGAGCCATCTTTTAAGCTCCACAGTTTTCACTGCCCCGACCACACATGGACCTTCAAGTCACTTGGCCAATTAGGGTCCAATTAGCACTGCCTCAGTGTGTGATTGATGGATAACTCTGCCAATCAGAGGCTGGGTTAGCACCATCCCAGACTGTGATTGCTTGATTGATTGATTGATTGATTGATTGACAGCTCAGCCAGGCTGGGTGGCCTGGGGTCACTGTCCCCCCACAAAGCAAGGCCTGGCCCATGCCCAGTCCCCCCACAGGGACATTGTCTTGGGACATTGATGTCATCCAGTCTCTGTTGGGATGGATGAATCCCATCCATCATCCAAGCCTTTGCTGCTCTTTCTCACTGCCCTGAGGCTTTTCCTGCCATCCCAGAGCTGGGCCCAGGCAGGAGCCACGCTGTTCCTGGTCCTGCCAGTCATCCCCTGGGTGTATTTATAGAGAGTTTCCTGGAATAAAACACCCATCCTTCCAAACACTGTTAAAATGATAGCATATAAAAGTAAATCTTCAACTGAAAGGCCTTCAGGGTGCAACATATGGCAATATGCACATGTAATACAGTAGAGTTCTACAATTTTGATGAAGTTAATTGATTAGTATAGGTATCAAATATTGTCCAATTAGAAGACCAGTTGGTTAGATAATTTTACCCCAGGTACTGCCCCATTGGAATTAGTCCAGGGGCTTCTTTGACCCATTTCTTGTGTCTTCTCAGATTCTGGTTGGAAAACAAAATGTCCTTGTTGTAGGTTCTCTTCTTGAAAATGAGACTAAACAGTGTTTCAGGAATGTGTTACAAGGTTAGTTTATTGTTCTAAAATGTAGGGATAAAAGGGTAGAAAAAGTACTAGAAGCTACAAGCATGTATTAGCAGTCTCCAAAGCAACAAATACAGGAAAATATATAAAAAGCTAAAAATCTTTAGTCATCAGTACCAGCTCAATGAGGGACAGGGATGTTGGTGTGCCTTGAACCACAGATATTCCTACTGATGGCAGTGGGAGGTAGGTTGTGCAGAACAGAGGACAGAGCTCAGATGTGCTCAAGTAACACACCACACTTAAAATGTTATTTTCTTTTTTGGGAGAGAAAGTTTTTAAGTAATTCATCAGACTCCTGCCATAACAGTTAATTAAACTTTCATTTGCAGTCCAGTTCCCACCTACTAGTCAGACCCATTTATCAAATGAAGACCTACAAATGGAGAAAGAACCTCAGTAGAAAACATCCGCCCCCGCAAATACTTTTTATTAAAATGAAAAACTAGGTAAAGACAGCATGGCAGAGACTATGACTACATCATTAAATTAACACTAAGATTTTTAAATATTGAGTAATTTCAGTGTAAGACATTCACATTACTTAGAATAATAATTCTTCCACAGAGATGCAAACAGACAGGAGTTTGATTTCCAATAAGTATTACTTGACATATTATCATTACTCAGAAAATCCACTGCCACAATGAATCAAAATAATCAACATGGAGCTATGATAACCCAGCAGACTGCCTGCTCTGAAAGCAGAAAGGATTTTTAATTTTTACACTATAGATTTGGTTTTAAAATTTCATTTTTAATTTCACAGTTTGTTGTCCTGTGAATCCAAAAAGTAATTTGTTTTGAGATAAGCCAGGCAAAAAAACCCTACGTACTTTCTACTGAAATCCAAAAATCATAAATTGTTCTAAAACTAGAATTGAAAATAATGCAAAAAATATATTTTAAGGAGGTAATGGAATCATTCAATTAAATATGCTGATGCTAACACATCTCCTGCCTTTCATTTTGTTTACATAAACAAATGCCTTCCACAATAGTCATGTGAAAAGGAACTGTTATCATTGCTCTTCATAAGAGCTCAGATATAACAGTTCAAATATAGAAACTAAGTCTGGAGTTAACTACAAATACATTATTTCTGTTACAAAATGAAGAAAGGAGGGGAAATTTTTAATAAATCTAAAAGCTTGTTCTCTACTCTGTACAAAACAATACTCATGGTCATTAAGAAAATCCTTAAAGCTTGCACACAGAGATTGCACTCCTCTCTGCCAGCCCTTTCCTATTAAGTTATTTGTCCTCAATAAAAGTTGTGTTTCAAAGCCAATCAGGAAAGAACTCAGCTTAATGGAAAAGGTTTAGGCTACTTTAAACCAGGAGAATAGCAAATTGAAGAGTTACAGTGAAAGCATGTTTCTTTTAAGCCATGGAGATGATCCTGTTTGTTAGACTTTTTTGTACATAGTAAATATATGTGTATGTCAATATAATACACAAATACGTGAAATATATCAAAGTATTTATATAAAGAAAAAGCAGTAAATTGGGGGACACATTATTGATGATTGAAAATTTTCAGCTGTTAAATGCTGAACCTGAATCCTTTTCTGCTAAAGACAAAGAAAGCTGCAGTCAGGACAGAAACACCAAACTCAACATCCCAATGACCTTTTTCCCAGACACCCCTAATACCCAATATTCTAATGAAAAAAAAGGTGGAATTTTACAGTAAACTTATGAGAATTCACTTACATTCTGGCTTTTAGATAATTTGGCAGCATTTCTAAAGTTACTAAGTTAGTTAAAGGTACTAAGTTAGTTAAAGGTTTGCAAAAAGGGAAACAAAAATTAAACATAGCTTGTTAAAAAAAAAAATTCCAAACCCCATTAAAGGGTATCTTTGAAAGCTTTTATCAAATTATTGAAAGAAATCCAAGATGTTATATTCCATTTAAACTGACTTAGGCTACAATTGCAAAGCCACCAGTAAGATATGCAGTCTTTTCTCATTTTTATCAGTTTACAAAAGGGTAACGGAGCTGCTTCTAATTGACATGAAGCTGACAAAGGATTTAAAGCCTCTGAATTTCATTTAGACTTCATTATGCGCACTGAAGTTCAGGAATACTTGAGCCTAATCCAACTGGACCTCAAGAAAGCATGTTATTAATGATGTCCATACTTGAAGTTGAACCAGCTCTATAGAAAATAATCCTTTGTGATATTTCAGTAATGCCCTTTGTTCCAAACTGAAACCGGAACAAACAAACTTCCACACACATGGAAGTGATAATAATACTGATTTTTTTAATGTTCTGAAACATTAGTCAAAATTTTGATTAATTATAGGCAAATATCTTAAGAGAAGAAAAAATTCTTTGATACCACTGTTTTATCTGATTTATCTAACATAACCCAGGGACTGAAGAAACCAATTTGAGACATTTTCTGATCAACAGTCCAGTACATTCAAAAGTCCTACATCTCAGATGACATAAAAACAAATATGGAAATTTACATGAAATATCAAAGTTATTGACCTGACTTTACTAACTATCTTCAAATATAATGTATTTTCATTGTCCAATCCCATCTTCGATCTATTGTTAAAATAATTTGCTCTTTTATCTGAGGGTTGCACAAATTGTAATCTTTCTGCTGAAAAGAAAGTATTATCTGCTTTAAAGAGAACAGAAACTTGAATGATTAAGATGGGAAACTTTTTCCACACATAACAAAGGCTTTGAAATGGGTATCAATATAAACCAATACCTGAAACACTGAGCATGGTTTATAAGCAGTAATCTTCTGGAATTTGAATGCAGTGTTGAGTGCTAGGATGCAAAATACTCAGAAGTAAGAACATGTGGAGTGCTGTGTCCAGTTTTGGGCTCCCCAGTCCAAGAAAGACAAGGAATTACTGGAGAGTGTCCAGCAGAGCCCACAAAAGTGACTGGAGGTCTGGAGCATCTCTAATGAGGAGAGACAACTGAGAGGGGACCTCATCAGTGTGTACAATTATCTTAAGGGCAAACGCCAAACTCCTTCCAGGGTTGCCCAGTGACAGGAAGTTCCACTTCAACATGTATAAAAACTTCTTTCCTGTGAGGGTGACCGAGCACTGGAGCAGGCTGCCCAGAGAAGCTGTGGAGTCTCCATCTCTGGAGATACTCAAAACCTGCCTGGAGGTGACCCTGTGCAACCTCCTCTGGCTGAACCTGCTTCACCAAGGGGGTTGGAATAGATGGTCTCCAGCCCAATCATTCTGTGATTCTGTGATAAACGCCACCCTCTGACTTTGTCACCAAAACTGAAGGAAATTAAATAACCTCTCCACACATGGGTCTGTAATGAAAGAAACAGGTTCAAAAAGGGACAGCTACATGAAGTAAATATTAAGTAGTTGCATTTAGCAAACAAAGCCATCCTGTAACTGGAAGAACTACTGCAATTAACTAGGAACATTTCAGAATTCAATCCATAATGATATACAGGACTGAGGATTATAATAAAAATGAGAGAGAAAATTACTGCATTTAGTGTTGAATTTGTCTTTTCCAACACAAAGTAATGTAGCTATTGTTGGTGTGTGAATCTCTGATGATAAATTATGGGAGCAGAGATATTTTTTTTCTTGTTAATTTCCTGCACAAGGTAATATGCAATCTGCAGCAGCCAAAAGTCACTATAGTTAAATCTAACCCACTTCTGTGGCAATGACCCAAACAAAATACATCTACAATACTCCCAGACAATTAATATAGTTTGCATCCATTTTGTTTCTAAGCCCCTAATCAAATATCAATTCATTAAATAATTAGTAATAGCACTTGTTAGGGTTTACCATAGTGTATAAAGATGTGTTATTGTGCATGACAGAAAAGACATACTAGAAAAAACTTAATGTTTTATACTTTTAATTTAATGGAATCCTACATAGCAATATTTAGGGAAGCTGAATAAAGAAGTTTGATCTCCTTTAGCTGTTACCATCAGAAACCCTTTTAGGAACATTTGGTCTGGCTGTACTGCTACATTTAAGGCTGAAAACTGTTCAGCTTCTGAAAACTGAACCTATAATGACTATATATCATTCCTCTATTTTCCCCATATGGTCCTTTGTATCTTCTTAGTTATATTTTATTACAATATTCCTCTCCCTGCCGCTTAAACCATTTTGCAGGAATAGAATCATAAGTTGTAGAATAGTTTGCTTTGGAAGGGACCGACCAACTTTGGTATATTCCCTGGATTACCTTCTTCATATCAAGAAAAGGCACCATTATTTCACTATTTCTTTCCTGTCCTGCACACATTTATTTCTTCTTTCTTTTTTGGTTGGTTGTTTTTTGGTTTTGTTTTTGGTGGTTTTTTTTGTTGTTGGTGGTGGTATTTTTTTGTTTTGTTTTGTTTTGTTTTTTGGGGTTTTTTTGTGGTAAAGGCTCTGAATTCATATCCTAAGAGGCTGTGATGGAGGCACTCAATGCCACTCATTCAGATACAGAATTTACATGCATCTGTCCATCTATGCACTCCCCTTTTCTCATCTCCCCATCATGAAAAGGTCACATATTTCATAGAATCACCTTAATAATACCCAAAGAATTGCTCATGGGGCCTGTACTATTAACTAGTATTCAGTGGTCAATAAGAAATATTTTTCTGAACCCTGACCACCTAGAACTCTAGCAAATCTCAATGAACATACAAAAGCTGAACAAACCTACACCATTGTTATTCCTAGAAAGGACATAAATGTTAGGCAGCAAGATGGAAGGGCTTCTGTGATGGAGGAGGAAAAAGTGGAGTACATGACAATGGGAGGGTTAAGAGAAACCACTCTCAAGGTAACTGAATTTGCAGAATAAAATGATTCTAGGTATTTGCTTGAAGCTTCTTTGCAGCTATATTGATCAATTATTATTCATATTCCTTGCAAGTTGCTTATAATATTAGATATACTTGTATTCTTCCATTAATAGTTTATCTACTAACCTAAATATTTACCTAGCTATTCTGTTGATTATTAGATACTTATGAATCTTCTACCCAGCTGCTTTGTTTACAACTTCTCCTTCTAATATCTCCTGAATTATTTACAACCTACACTGCAGTCCTGCTCAAAACCATTCCAGGAAAGAACAAAACATCTGAACTTCAGCTTGAGTTGCTTTTCAAGTTTAATTGTTTTCTTCCTCAGGCTATAAAACCTCTAAAATATGTACTTAAAATGTCTAAAAGATTGTATATTCTGAACACACAGTACAATACATAATTGAATTTGTTTTTAAAAGAAGGCTCTCTTCTATCCTTTTTGTGAAAACACAGAAATCTTACTTACAAGTTGTGTTGGGTCAGTCTCAACTGCAAAATGGCAGGGGTCGCTGTTAACCACTTGCAGCACCAGAGTGTCATTAGTAGGATTAGTAAGAGGTAGGTGTGTAAGAGTCCATCTGGAAAAAAATCATATACACAATGATGATTTATTACAAAGCTCCTTCCATTATTTGTCATTATGCATAAGGGTTTTTATTTCCTGAAATGTTCTGGATTTTTTTTTTTTAATCATAATAATTAAGTTTTATTGCACTGGCATTTCCCCACTAGAGTGGAAACATATTTAGTAACTTAAATTATTATCAATAATCATTATTAATAACAATACATCCTGAATTCATTCAATGTTTCCTTTTGTTCATTTTTTTGTGTTTTTTATTAGAGCATAATCACAGAATCATTATGTTCCACATGTAGATTATATTTTCTAATGAGAATAGTGACCCTCTCAGAACAAAGATTGGAATATGCTGATTGCTTAAATCACCTGGCCCTCTATTTACAGACTTTCCTTCTTTATTTTCCAGTTAAAGAATATTCATGAGATAATTTCAATATGGAGAAAATTTTAAAAATAATTCATAAGACTCCCAAAATTTCCTCTATTCTGGTCAAAATATCACATTTTTTCTTTTCAGCGAAGTTATATAGCCATAAATCACATTCTTGTTGTAATACCAAGGGACACAGAGAAGAGGTTCAAGGTGAATAAGTGAAAACAGTAAATAAAAAAAGTTTGAAAAATGAGATACATATATTGGTTTTGCTGTAATTTATCTCCCAATGGATATTCCCTGTAGTCAAAGCTGTGGCAGGTCAACTGCCAGATTGCTGCACATATTTATCATCTGGAAAAAATTAGTCCGTTAATCATAGCTAAATCAGTAAGGAAAAAGAAAATATAAAAAGCAACATTCAGTAGATATTTCAGTCCAGCTTTATGACTGTAACTTCAGCCCCTAAAACTGTTAACAGGTGGATTCCTTCCAGCCCATGCAGTCGCATAAATCCCCAGCAGTGAGCACCAGAATTGATTCTGACTAACACTGTCAGAGCATTGTATCATTTAGTCTAAAAACCTGAGAGTAAAGAAATATTAATAAACTTTCACACAGGAACTTCAGACTCACTTGATAATTCTCATTTTTCACATTTATCCTCTCTACTTTTTTTTTTTTTTTTTTTTTGGCCTGGTCTCCTTCATATGTAATATTTTGTCAAAGGGAAAACTAAGTTGGAATATCTGAAATTTCAGGAATTACTCGACTGTTAGAGGTTCTTCAAGTCATCAAAATCCTGCCACCCCACACAGATTGACTATGATGGTTATGCTGGACAAATTGTTGCATGTGGCAGTAAATTCCAGGTCACTGTGATCATTCAACTGACTCCTCTTCAATGACTCCACTGTGCAGCCCATAACAGGATGGATAAGGAAAGATGAAAAACATCAAGGAGAAGGTTTCCCTCCCTAGAGACTTTGCTAAGGGATGTGTTAAATCTACCTTGACACAAACAAAAAGCAGATCTGACTGTGATAGCCCCAGAATTTCAGGGAATATGAAGAAGGACTAAAGGATTAACTGCCTTTTTTTTTTCTTTTCTCTTTCAATAATTGGTTAGAAATTGATTCTAAGTTATCAGTGGGATCTTGACCCTAATCCAATTCTAGGAAATGTTTCAAGAACGCAAATACCAATTTTTTTCAGATCAATAGAAAAAAAGAATACAGTGAGGACACAATGAAAAACATTATTCTTATATTCATATGCTAATGTTTCTTCTGCATTCAGGGAAAAGGGGGTAGAATGAAAGTTAATCTGTTAAAAAATACAAATCTTCACCAACCAAAAATACTTCAAACATTTGGTGATGTTTACAGTTCACATTTCTGGATACATAGCAAAGAATTACATCCACTCAAAAAACTCCCCAGCTGATATCTTTCTTAGACAATACACAGATATCTACCTGAACTGCCTTTTTATATTCAACATACATTAATGCAGCCAATTTATTTGGACTGTCACACTTTTCATGAGGCAGGGAAATTCCCAGTAACCTCAATGGTATCACTGACTGCCATTGTCCAACACTTTGCACTTCAACAAGAGTGCTGATGACATTATGCTGGCACTGCTGGACACCACCAACAAGAGCCTGGCACCATCCTCTTGGCACCCACTTTGTGCTATTTATATGTATTGATGAGATGCCCTGCCAGCCTTCTCCTCTCCAGACTAAAGAGGCACAGCTCTCACAGCCTCTCCTCACAAGAGAGATGTTCCAGACCCCTTCTCATTCCTGTGGCCTCTGCTGGACCCTCTCCAGTAGCTCCTTGACTTTCTGGTACCACAGAGCCCAGAACTGTCCAGTGTTCCCCCACATATTTACAAATGCATAGGAACTACAGCATGCATGTACTTGTAAAGGGAAAAGAAAGCTCATTTGAAAAAAATAAAGCATGAGCTTTGAGGAGTTTTAGATAAGAGTTTTAACAGGAAGAGTTGTAGTTAATGGAGCTAATCTTTTCCCACATCCATTTTACTTGCAGTAGGAAAGGATGACTTGCCATTTTCCACCAGACCATTTGTGCATGTAGTTTTCAGGCAGTGCATGTCAGAGAAAATTATGAGTGCCAGAAAGTCTGAATAAAAAGGTTTTAAGTAATTCCTAATTCCTAATAGCAAGAGCCTACATAGTAGAGAAAAATTATGGGTTTTACTCCAGTCAGCCCAGAATTTTCAAGTAAAAGCCAGGAAATAGCACAATTTTTTTTCTTTAGAACATAATAAGAAAGGCATTGTCAGTTATCTTCAGTTTGTGCATCATATTTGAACAGCAGAATATATTCACTCACAAAAATTTAATCAGGTAAAATTTCATGTTGTGCTCTCTAACAACATTTCTGCTCAGTCTGCAATGTCTGTTAACTACAGGTTGAGCCAAAGATACAATGAAGGGGAACTCGGCATGCAGAAGAGCAGTGTGTCCACAGAAACTGTTAGGAAGTGGAGGTAATATGTGGAATAGCACTGCTGAAGTTTGGCATTCTTCAAAGCCTTATCCTCAATTTTTTAGTTTATGTCTTGAAAGTCAGAATGGAACTGAACATTATGCTGTCAAAATGCACATTGAAATTTTGTTGAAGGATGGTAATAATTGGGTTAATTTCTCCAAGGTGTCCATTTTCTTAACATTTGCAGTGTTTCAACCATGTCTATCCCAGGGCCTGCAGGAAAGAAACTGCATTATTTAGCCATTTCTTGAGGTTAAAAGATACTGCTAACGGGTACACCAGCATTTGTAAAGCAAGATTTTCTGTAAACTCCTAGTTCAGAGAGAAGGAAAAAACCAGAAAATAAAGCAAACCTACAGAGCTCTGTACAATGGATCTGGGTACTTAGATTCTGCGGTATTGTTAAAATTATTTCTACAAAAATGATTCAAAGGAAGTTTACATAGAGGCTAAAATTTCATTTCAATTGTTTTTCTGTAAGGAATATTTCACCTACCTGCAAATATATCTAAAAAAAATTCTGCAATCTTCTACAGCAGACATAGAGCACTATTCTGAGTTTAAATTTGCATATGTTTTCCATGATAAAGCAGAGACCCAGTCCAGCACCATGAACTACTCACTTTCCAAGCTCACATCCTATATCAGGCAGGGCAGCTGGTGATGGCTTCTCCACATTGAACTTCAGGGCATACCAAAATTCTCCAACCACATCTGACCGGAACATGACACTAAAAACAGATACAGAAGCTTAATATGACAGCTGGTTTTTTTCAGATTTTTAAAAAAAACCCAAACAGATTAAAATTGAGGGGAAACCTAATGATTTCAGCACAGTGATTTCTTTAATTAGATCATATTTTTCTTCTAACAGCTCTCACTGGTATTTGAATTCAGCTACCAAGTGTAATAATATTTAGAATTCCCGATGCAACAAAATCTCTTCTTCATCTTTCTTCAATTCAACCAATAAAATTCATTGTAAAAATAATTCATTAAAAATAAAATTCAATTTTATTTTTTTGTTTGTTAGCTTGCTTTTATCAAAAATACGACCCAAACATATTTCAGCTTATAAGAGAAAGCTTTAATTTCATTTCACTATCACAGTATTTTCTTTTTAGTCATTTTGAAGGGCAAAGTAACAGAAATACTATACAATAATTTTAAAAAGGAAAATTTTTTCAAATCTAGTGGTAAAGTGAGAAATAGATATAGACACATCCCTATAAGCATGACAAAGAGATACACTTCAAGGAATATTCAATATACTGCTTTGATATACAATCAAGGATTGTCATGACTGAAAATTGTATCCTGCTGGGTGAGATATGTACAGCAATATATTTCAGTTACAGACACTCTAATACAGTCCTTTCCTACTGCAGAATTTTTTTCTATTTCTTGATGATTTTTGAGTAGCTGAGTCATAATAATATTAAACCAAAGCACTGGAAGCATATAAAAACTCAGAAGAAATGCACTGTACAAACCCATGACCCTCTAAGGATGAGTTCTTTTTCTAAATTATAGGTAACTATGTCCATTCCATGACTTTATGGTTCCAGACCATCCCCTGTGCCAACAG
The DNA here is from genome assembly GCF_028018845.1 of Melospiza georgiana. Classification (NCBI taxonomy): domain Eukaryota; kingdom Metazoa; phylum Chordata; class Aves; order Passeriformes; family Passerellidae; genus Melospiza; species Melospiza georgiana. The sequence goes on from NC_080431.1 coordinate 111,190,963, forward strand.
AGCTTTTAAAGTGAGCATAAAACAGCTCTAGGAAAGAATCAACCATTTGAAAAGGTACACCTGCCACAATCCCTTTTTCCAACAGTTCTTCCCAGCTGCTAACATAGCAAAGGAAACAGAGCATGGTTTCAGAAAAAGAAGTTAATAGTGTGGATGTAATGTGCAAGTACCTCTGCCCAGCTGTAATTGCAGCCTGTGGGAGCTACTGCAATTTAAAAGAGCTATTGCACACTTCTGAAGCAAAACTGCAAAACCATTTGGAGAATGTGCACATGTGCTTTATTTCACCTCTGCATATATCCCCTAAGCCCCAGCCCACCAAAGCTGAGCCCAAAATTTTGTCCTGTTAAAATAAACATTTATCTTATTATTTGGAAATTCTGCACTTGAAAAATATTTTCATACCAGAAATATTATCTGGTATCAAAACAAAAAAGATGAGCTCTATTCTCATCTTCAGTTTAAGATAGCATAATTTCTACAAAATAAAGATACTTAGTAGAGTTATAAAAGTACTCATTTTTATAAAACAGTATTATTTGAATCTGTATCACTCAATGACATCTGACATTATTCTGGTCTTTAGAAAAATCAATACAAGCAAATTGAATAAATCTCTGAATGGATTTTGACTTTGAATATATTATTTCAAAACTGGTGTTTGTGTCTGCCCTCCTCTTAAATGACCACCCCATCCTCCACCCCGTCCCCATATTTTTGCCAGTCAGTTGAGATAACTGAAAAACAGAGAATTGTTTTTCAATTAGCCTTTAGACTAAATAATGGTTTGGTAACCAAATTCCAGGAAAGTAAGCTTTGCAATTCTACACTGTTCAATTACTTGCTGAACTGTTTTAGTTGAAACTAAGACCAAGAGGTCATCTGTCTTTTTATTGCTAATTAAGATATCTACAGATTTTCACTGGGATTTCCAATGTAATGAAAAAATTTTAATTTAAAACCTCCCCATATTCATTTAGTGGATCATGGTTAAGTAACAGAAGATCATGAAGGTAAATGGATTTAAGTGAAGAGAGTTAAAGGGTTCTCCACATGTTTTAGTTTGTTTTTTACAATTTCATTTCTTCTCAGAAGAAAATTAAATTGTGCTATTCCTTTTACAGAACTTAAAAATTTAAAAAAAAAAAACAACTGTTCAGAAGTTTTCAAGGGGGGCTTCTAACTAGTTCACTAAATTGTAGTGAACTAGAGTTCACTACAGTTATTCTATTGTAGGAGTTATTCTATTGCCTGTCAATAATGCTTTTCCCCCGAGAGGAAAGCTACTGTTAGGGACACAATACTTTTAAAGCTGGAAATTTTCTTAATTCCATTTAATAACTTCTGTGGTCGTTTTTAGGGCAATATTTTCATCAAGGAACTTAGGTTTCAATGAAAGTAGTCAATTTATTAGTAAAACAGCCACAATTACAAGTACCAAAACTGTACACCATACCTTCCAGCAAAAGCGCCAACAGCAGCTGCAGAGAACTGCAGGTGATATGAAAATGTTTGTTTGGGCTTGAGAATGAAAGAGTTTTCCCCAAATAGGGATGGATGGTCCAGCAGCACACTCATCTTGAGAACTTTATTGGTAGGATTAGTGATGGGAATATTAATTCCAACAGTATCCTAGAAAAAAAAAATCCAAAATCACAAAATTAATTATGAGCAATTACACTTAAAAGATATTTCTCAAAAAGTGTAAGGTACTTACTCATTGTTTACACTTAGGCAAACTCAGGTTGCAGCTTTTTTTGATGTGTGAACTACCCCTAAAAAGCCAAGTTGCAGCAGAAAGAAAGAAAAATTTCAGACAACCTTCAAATTGTAAACTCTTTAATTCCATAAATACGGAAAAGTTCAAATCTTCCTGGCTGGTCTGCATTGTAACAGCTCACTGCACCTTCCAAGATATGACCAAGGCTTGCCAAAATACACCTCCTAAGCCCATCTGCTGTAATGCCAAGCAGGTAAAATCTCCAAACTGTCTCCCAACAGCCAAGAAACTGGAAAATTCCACAAATAACTACTTTGCAAACTGGCAAATGATTAGGCTTAATTCTGCTGGATCTGGTTCCTTAATTTATAAGTTACATCATAATACTTGACATTACAACAACACCACCACAATAAATGTTCCCTCTCTTATTCCTTTAGGCCATTTCCCTCACTAGTGATCTCTGTATCTTTGTTTAAAGTCCAGGGCAAAGACCATCTTTCCTTGACCAGCTGGAAAACATTGATACAGTTAAAAGTGCATAAAAAACTCCAGTTACTGTAATAAAACAGAGCCAAAATATGGTCTCATTAGATAAATCTGCATATTTTACACCTTTAGGATGAGCAGGAATTGGGCAGAGACAGCTCACTCTTCACAGCTGCTACATTTCAGAAGAGTTCCTTTTGCTGTAAATTAGAAATGGTGTAAATCCATCCTGTGTGCCCAGTCTGCATCAATATCAATACAATTCATGAAATAAAGCACTTTGAATAGACCAGAAGGAATTTACTTATGAAGGCAGCACAATGTGATAATCCAGGAGGCACATCTGCAGTTTAAAATATATATGTTCTATTTATACATATTTATCCATACAAAATACACAAAATCCAAAAATAAGAATATGTATTTATTTCTCTGTACCTATATTTGTGTCTACTCTTTTTTGTTCTCTTTTCTTTGCTCTAACCAAGCAGTTTATTTCAAAATCCACGTTGGTTTGGCTTTTTTAAGATATAGTGATTTGCTTCTCACAGCAAAATTATTCCACATAGTTGTTTTTTTTAAAGTAAATAATTCAAGTTGCAATATGAAAGGAGAAAAATATAAAATGCTTATTAAAATTAATAACACACTAAAAATGAATATGAAATACTTTTATGACCCCACACAGAGCTGCCTCCCACTGATTTCAGCCTGCCTATGATTTGGTAAATTTCTATACATTTCCATTTATAGACAATGACTACTGGAATATACATAAAACACATTTAATGTTCTACAGATGGCAAGATTACACCAACAATTTAAATCATTTAAGTGCCTTGCATCAGTAAAATGGGATTTAAATTTGCCATAAAATATTTTAAAGCTCAGATTAATAGTTTTTACTGGTGTAAACAAGTTTCTAAATCTATCTACCATTTTATTGCCAAAGGCTTCATAACAATTTTATTGTAAAGCATCTACATGCTGAGTTAAAAAAATACTTTTACAGTAAAAAGGAAATATGGGACAGCTGATTTGGAAAAAAGCAACAACTATGAAAGAAATCTTTTTAATCTTGTACACAAAGGAAATTTTACATTGCCAGTATTATCATAAAACAATTTTCTCTTGCCAGTTTAAAACGAATGCTTAGGGTTATGTATTTCCCTGGAATTTCCCAGGAAAATTGCCTGGAATTGCCATACACATTTCAATGATCTGCTAATTCATAGGTGGTAATAAGAGCAGATGTATTAAAAAAAATAAATTTATATACATATATATATATAAATTTTTTTTTTTATGTTTCCAGGCCTTATTGGATTGTTATGGAGGCATAGAACTAGGATAAATAACAAAATGCCCATGCAATTGCTAAGAGTTCTATTTTTCTTATTTTTCTTGACAGTGCCATTTTATCAGACCGAATGTAAAAGAAGAACATCACAGGCAATTTCCAAACACATTTATAGTCATTAATTTAGTTCCACATTTCAGTGCTGAGTATTTTATAAATATTTTGATAGAGGAGAAATGTAAAAGTTGAGAAAAGAAGGAAATTAATCTCTTTCCTCAAACATTTCTTATATCAAGGCTGCCAGTCACCAAAATAGAGCCACTTTTGTGCAATATGTCATGCTATTATTCCTTTAGAACTTTCAATTACCCAATTCTTGTACAGTTCAGGTTATTTACAATAATCTCACCAGAGTTAAAATTAAATAAAACAAAATGTAAATATGAGATAACATTTATTCTCTGTGGAAATTGAAAAAACAATGGACTTCTAACACTCAATCCTTCATTAATAGCCTGTCTATGCATAGGTGTGATACTTTGTAAACCAGACTCTTGTTTCAAAAGATGCTCACCATCCTCAATTGATCATTTGTGATATTACACTTGTGTGCTGAAATACTTTCCTGACATATTTTTTCCCAAAGACTTTCTCATCATTCCTCTCTCTATTTCCTTCTTTGAGCAACTGGATCTAATTTATTTAAGTCCATAATATGCAATTTTACTTTTATTAATGTATACACTGCACTGAAATATCAACTAATCCTCTTCTAAGTTCAACAAGGTAATCTGCAGGAAGATGGACACATTCTACAGTTACTGTGCATAGCAATTCTCTGTGTTCCATCTTCAATAATAATCCTGTTTCTCACCATCAGCATGTGTCAATAAAAACCCCGCCTGGCCAAAGTGTCTAAAGAGACTCACTAAAGCTGTTATTCTTTAGAAGAATTATTTTAAATTAAAATCCAATTTCATTAAGGAGATGGCATTCATTCCACATTGTTTGAAGCTTTTTCAATCCATAGACCTTGAGGTGAAAGCATTTGGATTTGCTCCCGAGTTTGCCAGGCTGTGGCAACAGAAGCAAATTTTTAATTTGAGTAAGCAGCAGGAAAGTTATTTTGATAGGCCTGGTGAGATAATGCAGCAGAAAATCTTCCCTTTGTGGGTCCTTGTCCAAATGATGGTTCTTCTAGATGGACGAGTAACAAGTTCTATCTCTGTGCTGCACCTGACAAGCAGGAATGTTGCTCACACAAGGACTGAGCCTGGAATGGTGGCAATATTGTTGAAACAACAGATCCTGGCTTCTCTCCTCCATAGGCTCAAAATGACCAAAGCTTTCAACATCCCCATCAGTGTCTACATATCAGTAGCAGGAGTTTGAGTCTCCTGCTATATTCTCATTATTAACTCATTTCTGTTTCTCAGAACAAAAGAGGCTCCATTGAGTTCAGCAGCAGCAATTGAGAACAGTTTGAGAAGAGGGCCACATTCAATAGAGCTCAGCCCAGTTTGGTCAAACTACTTCTAGAAATCAGTTCTGGCTCTTAAAGTGCTTGATGCAAAGTGTCCCAGGTCACACCTCACCATCCTTTTCCCCACACACCCCAACCCAGACACCCATGCCCAGACTCAGCTGGGTCTTTCTGGCACTCATCATTCACACATGGAACTCCTCTGCCCTGAGGCACTGTGTCCTTCAGGCTCCCTGTTCACTCCTAAGTTAATGGAGAAGATCTCTCCATTACTCCCTCACTGTACAAGGTCTTCCGTTTTTTTTGCCTTTTTTTTTTTTCTCTCTGAGATGTAAATGAATTTCCAAGATAATCCTCTCCTTTCCACATAGGGTTATGAGGCTAGAGAACCACAGCATTGCTATTCTCTTGATACTGTTTTTTTTCCCATTTTACTTGGCATATTTTGCCTTATAAAATACCAGCTCTCAAAAAGGCACCAACTGTTCATCAGCAGTGAAGTCTATCAGAACAGCAGATTGAACTGCTTGAAATTTAGGACTAAACACCTAAAGCAAATTATATATTTGTAAAACCTGCTTAGCAAGGAATCCATTCATATTGCAGTACAGGAAATTACCTAGAAGGGAAAAATTTGCACAGAACATTTAATATCAGAAGCTAAAAGGGCAGTGAGTTTCAGGTTTAAATTTACATATAAATTTACATAGGAAAATCACACCGAATTGAATTTCTTTTAGCTGAAATATGCATTAGTGTCTAAGTAATAATGCCCTGAAACAGAATACAGCAACAATTAGCTCATAAGTTATTACAATAATTCTAAGTTCCCTGACTAAAAATTACAACACTGTTAACCTTTTAATGGGGCCTACATATTGTACCAAGCAAACAAACTAGGAAAACTATGTTTTGCAAGAGGTGATTACAAAAATTATTTTTCTGAAATGGAAGGAAAACAATAGACTGAAAAAGTGTTACATTTAATGACTGAATCAATCTATGTTATCGTCAGCTCCACCAAAAGATGCCACAACCCATACCAAATTGATATTGCAATAATTTATACATTGCAATAATTTATACATACATAAAGGAAAACTAATGAACTAAATAATATGCACATATTTGGATTTACATGTAAAGATAGGCAGAAAAAGCTGAGTTTTCAAAACTCTTCAAAGATGAGTTGAATGCTAAGCAAAGTGCTATTTTAAGATAATTATAAGAAGTATACCTGACAGGGGGATACAGACTGAGTCAAAGTAAAATTAACATCCCAAATTCCCACAACTGAGAAAGTAATAACTATGCTCACATCTTAATGAATACTTTTTTGAATTTGAAATCAAGGGCACCTCTGCATCCATGGAGACCGAAGCTCAGTAACTCTCCATACTCCTGAGAGCCAAATCCTGAGGAAGATTTCCTTCTCAGCTTCAGCAGTGTTAGAAGAAATTACCAATTACAGATATTTTCTCCCAATGTCTATACTGAAGATTGGCACTTCCAGTGATCAGCTCAGTTGCCCTAATCACCTCATACAGTAAGCTGGCTCATCAAAGCCCTAATAAAAAATGTAGAAGTCAATCTTTTCCATTAGCAGAATCAATGGAGGAGATCGCAGAATCAATGGAGAAGGAGATCACAGAACACAGAATCATAGAACTGTTTGGGTTGGAAGAGACCTTAAAGATCATCTCATTCCATGGGCAGAAACACCTTCCACTGAAGCAGGTTGCTCAGAGCTCCATCCATCCTGGCCTTGAACACTTCCAGGGATGGGGCATCTACAACTTCTCCAGGGAACCTGTACCATGGCCTCACCACCCCCACAGTAAGAAACTTCCCCTAATATCCAATCTAAATCTACTCCCTGTCAGTTTGAGTCCATTCTCCCTTGTCCTGTCACTGCATGCTCTTGTAGGAAGTTTCTCTCTGTCTTTCCTGGAGGCTCCCTTCAAGAACCGGAAGGCCACATTAGGTCACCCTGCAGCCTTCTCTTCTCCAGGCTGAACAACCCCAATTCTCTCATCCTTTACTTACAGGAGAGATGCTCCCTCTAATCATCCTGGTGACCTCTTTTTCCCAGAGGTCCCTGTCCTTCCTGTGCTGGGGACCCCAGAGCTGGACTCAGCTCTGCAGATGGGGTCTCACCAGAGCAGAACAGAGCAGAGGAACAGAATCCTCTCCCTCACCTGCTGCCCACGCTGCTGCTGATGCGTCCAACAGCACATTTGGCATTCTGAAATTGACTGAGTTTGACTGCAGAAAGATGGGCTGCTTCTGATACCTGACACTGAATTAATGTAACAAAGCACCAAATTAATCTTCAGAGGATTTTACAGGAAAATCATTTACACCTACTTTGTCATCAACATTTTTGGAAAGCGTGACTCAGCAAGTGACAGATTTCAATACAGCTCCTATTCATCATTTTTATGGGTCACTTTGCTGTGCAGATGCATGCACACAATATATGAGGTGCCAATGACAGAAAACAGTTTGAATCAAATCAATAGATGTATTTACACCCCTTGGGTGATAGAAATATTTTGTGTGATGTAAATCCAGGCTGCATCTCTCAAAAACAGACATTTCTCTTTTTTTCAGATAATCCTTTCTCCTTCAGAGACTGTCATATCCACAACAGCAGAACAAAATAATTAAAGTCAGTATCACTCAATAAAAATCACTGAAAAGTGCAACATTTGCAAGTGAGAAATGTACTGTTCTTAGAGAATGAAGTCAAGAGAGATACGAGTGACTACTGCATTTTCAAAGTCAGGTATGTCTCTTTTGCAAGCATGCCATCACACTGAGATAACTGCCCAAAATCAGTCCCAAAATAGTGAAAATCAGCATTTGTGACTCTTTCTTTCAGAGAAGTTAAGGAGATGAAAAATTTAGGATACTTTCAATTTCCAAATAGCTTCTTATATATCAGGTAGACAGTTTGGAAAACCTGTCTTTTTCAATAATTTCTCTCAGATCTAGACTAAATCTTACTCTCAGAGTTCTTTCAATGTAATTCAGGGTAAAAATTGAAGTAAATCTGTGTCCCTTATTTACCACAGAACTGCACTATTATCCCTGGACTCTGCTGTGTACAGCACTTCAAGGTTTAGCTCCTGAACTAATTGTATCTGCCCACATAATGCTACAACACCTAGCTGTAATAATTTTCTACTGGTTTCACTGATTTGTTTTCAAGGGCTACATAAAGTCATAATAATGCCATAAATTCACAAATCCAATAGACTAGAACATACTTTGGAAGGATTGGTGAGTGCTGATGATTTCTACATATTTATAAAGTAACTAAACCACAGAATTGCTTCTAGGAATTTACTCTAATTTAATTAGTCTATTAGTTTAATACTGGATTAATATTTTGACTCAACTGTCCTGGATTGAAAATTTGATGTGATGAGGCTAGAAATCTCTGACATGCAACTACAAACACAACAAAGTCTGTATCAGTGAAATGAGCTGAATATCAGCTCACTCAGAACTGACCAGGAAAAGGCAATGACCAGCACTGCCCAGGTTCCAGTGCTTCAAAGACTTACAGAAATACTTGGTAAAAATAAACTTACAACTACCTATCAGAACCCAAAGCTAGAATAGCAGAAGAACTATTACACTATTTCCACCAACTTTAAAGACTCCTGCAAAATGTGGAAGAAAATATTCTACTATGTGCCTCTACTCACAGCTCATGCTATTATGAGCTAACTGAAAATAATTCTTTACTTTAAAAGTAGTAACTAACTCCAATAATATCTAATTTTACTGAATTTTTATCACCATACTAATGAGGTAATTTACATCTCAGCTACACCACCTACCATCAAGTTAATCAATCAGTGGAGGTAAATGCTAATTAATTTGACTGTCTTAGATCTTGCACCTACTGTGACTCTCTCATTCTGTAGGTCTAAAGATAGATTTTTGAGGAAGCATTTCTTCACAATTTAAAAGACTGATACCACAATTACCACTTGGACAAAACATGTACAGATAATTTTAACAGAAAGCTGAAATTTTCAAGGTTTCTGCAGAGAAAAACTTTTTCTCCTGAATTTTCTACAAGTAAAATTGCTCTGATAAAAATCTTTCTCTCCTAGATTCTAGCCACTTGTTTTTTTAAATCCAACTTTTATTTTTGGCATATCTCTGCAGTCTCAGGAGCCAGAATGTGTTATAATAGGAAGAGAACTTCTTAAATGTTCATAGTTTTTCTGAAAAAAGAATTATATATAAATCAAAGGGAACAACCTCCATAAGAGTTATCTCTTTTTCTATTCCTTACTATGACTCGTAAGATCAGATAAACTTTGAGAACAGACTCATTGCTAGTTGTTGCTCCAGGAAAAGTTAACTTTTAAACCCCTGAGATTTGCTCACAGATTACTGTCTCACATGAAACAACAAATGCTGCATATAAATATTTACTTCAATGCTAAAGGTATTTGCAGTCTGTCCCACACATTCCCTTATCAGTCACTCTACTAAAGTAATGCAAACTCAGTATATCACAAGCAATGCTTATTAATAACAGTAGCATCTATATCTATTTTCTTATTGATGGTATCTGTTTGTCGCAGACATCTTTTATGAAAAATCCTTTCCTTAGGATTTTTCCTCCTGAGAAACTGAGAGACCTGAGGAACAAAATGTGAACATTGATTATCTGCTGCTGTGGAATGCAACAGGTGGATTTGTGATTAGTCTCATGTTGGTTGTTTCTAATTAATGGCCAATCACAGCCCAGCTGGCTCAGACAGAATCCGAGCCACAAACCTTTGTTATCATTCTTTCTTATTCTATTCTTAGCTAGCCTTCTGAGGAAATCCTTTCTTCTATTCTTTTAGTCTAGTTTTAATGTAATATATATGATAAAATAATAAATCAAGCCTTCTGAAACATGGAGTCAAATTCTCGTCTCTTCCCTCAACCTGAGACCCCTGTGAACACCATCACATCTTTTACTAGAACCTCTTAAAAAGCAAAAATTAGAGCAGTCTGAAGCAAGGCCTACACTTGAATTTCCCTGAGTCTGTGCAGTTTATTTCTGCTGTCAATCAGAAAAAGCCTCTTCCTCTCTATGGGGAAGATGTTGAAAGTGTTTATTAGATAGTTGTGAATCCATGAATCATGGAGTGAGAGTATAAAGGCCTTTAAATCGAGATTTCTCCACATTTCTGTCTGCTCGGTTTTGACCACCTGGCAGATCAGTTTGTGAGGGAAAGAATTGCTACTGCAACCACCTGACATACTTTTTTTTGGCATATCCACATATTTGGACATGAGGCATTATTTCATCCTTTAACTTTTCTACAGTAAAAGCTATCTCCTGAGGTTGCAGCTTCAAAACATGGATAAGTATCAATGAGGTGCTTTTCAATTGTTCTATGCATCCTACAGTCACATTCTGCTGTGGAGGGCTCACACAGAATAGATCTGCTGCATTCATTTTTCTACACTGTCATAACCAAGAAGATTTGAAGGTTGGAACCAGTAATGGGAATACCCTGTCTCTGCTTAGATCTGCATGTAAACAGCAAAACTGTGCCAGTGACTTTTAAAGAGCACCACAAAGGGTTCAGAAACAGTGTGTGAGTGGTCTGGGAGCCTTCACAAACAGCAACAGCAGCACAAGTTTCAACTCACAAAAACAAATCTTGTGCAAGTGTGGGTGGGCAACATGTTTCACAGATACATTACCAACTTTGGGGTACTCATGTGGTTCTAAAGAACTTGAGAGAGAGAAAAAAAAATGATTTGGCAAAGACAAAACTATTGTCTCCACACTTATGAGGAAACCAAACTCAATCCCTTGCAGGCTTTGGTTTTATTAAAGCAGAAACTAATAATTGACTGTTCGAAACAGACCTTCCCCTCTGGCTTATCTCCCGCTGTACAGATCCTGCTTGGAGCTCACTTATTAGATATTTCCTCTCCAGACAGAAAATACTACTTTTCAAGTACATCAATGGATTAAAAAGTCTCTTGACATAGTGAACCAGAGAGGTACACTTAGAATTTTCTCCATGAAATAGACAACTGCTAATAAGTGCTTAAAGCAATAACAGCCTTTTAGACTCTTTACATCAAAATTTAAGAATCACCTTCTGTCTTGATCTCTACATTCAAGCTGAATAAATCCATTAGAATATTTGCAAGGCAAAGTAACTATTGCAGTTCATTTTTCTAAACAATTTGAGATAATCGACCTAAATTTATCAACCTAAGTTACTATTCTGTAATACTGTTACAATTTAGGAAATAAAAGTAAACAGCAAAGTAAAATACAGTAAATAAACGTTTTAATTATAAATTGTTACATTGTTTAAATGGTTGATGATACTAATAATTATCAATTGATAATATTGATTAAATTAAAATTATAAATAGCATTGTTTTCTCTGTATTTAGGACTAAAAATACATGCCTATGTACAAACCAATCATAATAAGTGAACTGTTATTTAATTAATGAATAATGAACATTAAATAATTTTAATTTGACTCAAAACTTCCTGCTTTCACAGATGGTTTCTCTGAACAGTTAAAATTCTTTATAAATTATCCTTTCTAAATCCCAGAGAAATATCTAAATTATTACGAGTAAATATTCAGATGTAAATAACCTCCTCCCATGTAAAATGAGTAGTGTTAATTTTTACTCCCCATTTCTCTCAAACAGCTTTAGCTGGAATTTTTTCAGTAGAAATATTTGCTGCAGGGAATCAATTTTATGGCCTTCAGGTTAGTTAATTTTATACAAATAGGTCTTCAGATTCAACTGAGGTAGTCTCTATGATCACTGAGACTTTAGCTTTTCTTTAGTCTTCTAAGATTTCAATTAGAATGATTTTCATCTCCCTTTTCCAGGAATTCAAATCAAGCAGCAAATTCATTTTTACAAGGCTGCAGAAAAGTCTTCAGACAGTAACAGACACTGGGCCCTCCATCCTACTGAGGGTGATGACTTGAGCACGTATCAGATATTGTCACATTTAAACAGTCACTCCTTATGCTGATTTAAATAGAAGAGGAAAAATCTCAATTACTTTTTCAGTAGGCCAAACCATCTAAAACAGGTAGATCCATAGCCTAAAGTCAAAACATCCAGTAAAACTTCATAACTAAAACCAAGTCATTCCTGAGTTAATGGCATTTTTCAAACTTCAACACAGCACCTGTTTACAAATCAAATCCTTACTCAACTAGCTTTATGTACCTACTTGAAGTTCCTGATTCAGATGTTATGAATATTTGTATGTGTGCATTAACTTGTTGCTCATTGTGATGATCTAATTTAATTATCACTGGCTGTTTCAGAAGCTGTGCACGCTGTCCATAGAAATCCAGCACAAAAGAACAACTAGCTGCTTTACCCATGTTCTAGAAATGCAGAAAAATTTTATTTGAAAAAATTTTATTTGATTTGAATAAAATAAATATTTAACATATTTTCTATTATAAAGTTTTGTTTGACTTTCACTCAAGAATTCGTAAATAGTATTCTGATCATGGGAACACAGCAATGCTATTTTAAAGAAGCAGGGACATTTGTACATTTTTTGGGAGCAGTATTACCCCTGCCAAAACACTCTTAAGCATAGAGATTTCTGTTATACAGATGGACAACCTTCATAGCAATTGAACAAATAATAAAGATTCCTTCCTCCTTTTCCTTCATCTTACACAAGGAAAACAGAGATTTCTCACAAGTCACATTAATCACTGGGGGGGAAACAGCGCAGTAGCACCAGTTTTCTTGGCAGCTCTGAAAAATGGCAGGACAGGTTTAAAGGTCAGACTTCTGCAGAAAAAATCACAGAAGGTCACATTAAAGAGCCTCCGAGCATAGCTGGAAAATTTACACTTAACCACATCTTTTGGACGAATTCTCGCTGTTCTCTTTCATGTTCCTCTCACTTCTATTTATTCAAAAAAACAAAACAAACAACAACAAAAAGAAAAAAAAATTTAAAATTAAACCCAAACAAATGTAAAAAACCCACACCCATCTCTAAGAGTGTATATACAATCATGTTTTGTCTTGAGCCAAAAACCTAGCATAAGTTCCTAGCCTTGACAGAATGACAGGGATCAGAGTTCAAATATTACATTTTCCTTTCAATAATGTTACTTTACTACCTAGTTCAATCTGCACTCAAGGCCATCAGTGAGCAAATTTTTCTTAAAAAGAACTTTTTCCATGGACTTGCTGTGTGTAATGGTTGAGAAAAAACCCTCTTGTTTTGATTGCTAAGCCCCAGGGGAGCAGCAGCAGTTGTGGACTAAGGGAATTGGTAGTTTCCTTATTCAGGGCCATTCTCTTCCTTCACATAACAGTTATTTTTCATAGATATGACCACTTGTCCAGATGAAACATCCCCTCTAATTATTTGGTTTAGATCTAACCCCACATTTTTGTTCCATGGCAGTTAGTGACAGCTCAGATGTCATTTTGTGATCTATATTAGCTCCCTGCTCTTATATCAGAGAACTGATTATTCATCTGTAGGGACAAGAGGAGGGGGTTGCCACCTGTTATTTATCAAAAAAATCACTCACATTTTTATACTTCTAATAATTATCCTTTGGTTTTTTATTTATTTTTTTAATTAGCTATACAAATATGCTCTGGTCTGAATTATTTGCCTAACTGCTTTTTGTTAGAGTGATTAATAATTACTACCTTCTCAAATTTATTTTCTCTCCCACCAACCATGTTGCCATGGTTCTTTTTATACTACCAACTGTCATGAAAGCATATGATAGAAATTAAAAAATCTTAAGGCATGATTCATAACTTCAGGTTACTCAGTTTCTGAGAATGTGATCCAAGGTTCAGCCTTATATGACAATATCCAGACTACAGTTTTGCTTAACATTGATGAAAAATTAACGTACCACAGCTATGAAAACAGTGTGTTACTGTCCTCAACTGCCAAGTTACATAATTACAAAACAATCTTAATTTTGTGGTTTTTTCTTTTAAATAAATAATGAAAAATTTAACAAGGGAGACACTGACACATAATTTAGATTCTAAGTTGGTTTTGCTCTGACACCAGTGACACTTGTAACAACATCTCTGCATTCTACCTGTGAATTGACATAATACATTTACCACCAAATACAAACTCCTGCTACAACAACCACACTGCAGTGTTTTTGATAGGATGGGTTTCAAATTTGGGTGCTGTGATGTGTCCATATCAGCTGGCAGTGAGACACAGGAGCAGGAGACAGAGCAGAGCAGGGTGGAGACTCAGCCTCCACACTCTGCAATGCCATCAGTGCTTTGATTATCAGTGGTTGTTGCACTCCCATGAAGTTAAACTTCTGTCAGTGGTGGAAGAACCTTAAATGAGCACGTGGAAGATATTCCCCAGTTAAATTACACCCAAAACAGGTGGATTTCATCCACTCGAGGACTGCTGTGTGATACAAATGAAGGAGTGGTAAGTGGGGGCAATCAGGAGAGACAGCCTAAAACCACACTATTTCTGTATAGTGAGAGTTTAACACTAATGCATATTTCTTGTGAGTTTCCTTCAAGTAACTAAACAGAAAAAGAAAAGATGCTGGAAAGAGGCACAGACTGGGGAAAATTAACATATATTTTCTGAGATTTCTTACTGTTGTGCCTCTCTCTAAAACAACTACAGGTTTAAAACAGAATGCCATCTTCCACTGATGGGTTTTACTTCTGCAGTCCCCAAAGCATGACTCCCAGGCTCTAAAGATCTGCCAAGGCTTTTGTGGGGAACTATTCCTTGAGCCAATCAATCCTGTGAGAAGAAACACGCCACAGAATTGGCAAGGGTGATGCTTCTGATCTACAACTTACAAATCCATTAGAAGGCAAAATTATTTCTGCATGAGAAGAGTTTGAGCAGTATCACAGAATTGTTTGGATTGGACAAAGCATTAAACATCTCATTCCAACCTCCCTGCCATGGGCAAGAACACCTTCCACCAGACCAGGTGGCTCAAAATCCCATCCAGCCTGGCCTTGGACAATTCCTGGGATGGGGCAGACACAGCTTCTCTGGGCAACCTGTGCCAGGGCCTCACCACCCTCATAGGAATGAATTTTCTCCTTACATCTGATCTAAACCTACTCCCTCTCAGTCTGCAGTCATTAACCCTTGACTAACCACTACATGCCCTTGTCACAAGTCCCTCTCCAGCTCTCTTGTATCTCCTTTAGGTACTGGAAAGCTGCTCCATCTCCAGCTCTCTCTGTCGACACAGGGGAGGTGCTCCAGTCTTGGATGACATTCACGGCCTTCTGTGGCCTCTTTCCAACAGGCTCATATCCTTCCTATTTTGGGACCCCAGAGTTGGACTCAGAACTGCAGGTGGGGCCTCCCCAGATGAGAGGGGCTGAATCCCCTCCCTCACCTGCTGCCCACGCTGCTCTTGATGCAGCCCAGGACAGGTTTGGCTTTGTGGACCGCAAATGCTCAGATGCTCACAGCTGATTCTGATGCATCAACACCCCTGAGTCTCCTTCCCAGAGCTGCTCTCAATCCATGATCTGCCCAACCTGTATTTGTGCTTGGCAGTGTCCTGAATGCAGGACCTTGTTCTTGGCCTTTTGAACTTGATGAGGTCTGTGCAGGCAATTCTTAGAATTCATCATGAATTTGAAAAGCTGTCAGCTACTAATGAACAACAGTCTGATCTAGCTTGTGCTATCTAGATTTTTACTAACAGAGTAAAACCCCGAGAACAACTCAAATATACTTCAAAAAGTTTTAAAAGTAAAATATACATTTGAAAATACACTTCTGCATCCTATACCATCCGCACTCTTACAAGTTTCTTCCTTTGCTTTTGTGATTTATTAAACTGCCACAGGCTGGTCTAGACAAGACAAAATTAAATAAAAATATGTTAATACTTTCATAAGAGAAAAATGAATAAATTCCTGAGCAGACTGTGATCACAGAGCATACTTTCTCCCTTTTTCTCTGAACTACTTTCCAGCAGATCTCTTTTAATAGAGTTGATGATCTTTGTCGGGGTGAAATGAAACCTGAAATTTGCATTGGTGGAAAGAAAGCCAAAGCTGAGAAGTCTCCAACATCACTCTCCCTTACATCATGCAGTTCAAAACAGAATGATTTTCTAAGATGATAGAAGAGAAATGACATCTCACAAATCTGAAATTTCTTTACTGGAATTAATTCCAAGACAGTGCTATGGAAATGTTTCTACTTGTAGCAAAACTAATGGAGTCTTTAATGACTGTGGGGAAATGTTCTCTACAGGCCAGCAGTTCCAATTGCCCAAACTGGTTATCCAGGTGGACTGAAAGACAGAGGACACCAAAAAAAGACAAAAATTCTTAGAATTTGGATTGGTTTCTTTCATTATGACAGCTGGCAAAAAAAGGAGGTTGAATCTGGGCAGTGACTGATGAATTTGTAAGGTAAAGTTGGAGGTGTTCGTTATGAGCAGCACTACGACTGACTGGGTTATTTCAGTATTATCAACACTTGATTATATCCCTCCTCTGAAACACAGGTTTATCCTTGTCACAATTGTAAGGGTGCTCCTGTTTACTAAGCTTTAGCAATCCTTCACAGATGGAATGCATCCTTACAACCTTTCCAGGCTTCACTAATTATCTATTTTCTCTTAATATACACAGAACCTGCAGCTGGATACTCCCCCTCAATTTCAGTAGGGTTATTCTTATTTCTGCAATGGTTGAGCACTGGAATTCAAAGCATTCAGGGCTTGGATTAGGAAAAAATATCCAAGTCAGCAGGCTGTAGGCTTTAAAAAATCATTCATTTTAAATGAAAATCAGAAATCATGTATCAATCTGTCCAAGTTGGAAAAAAAAACACCCAGCCAAACATGAAAACACCCAGCCTTCCCCCCTTTAATCAAAAAAACCAAACCACCACCACCAAACAAACCAACAAACCACAAAAAACAAAACAAAACAAAAACACAAACACAAAAACCTGGGAAAGAAAATGAGAAATAAATCTATCTTTAAGAAGTTTAACTGAACACTGAAAAAACAGACTGTCATCCATTCCTTACTTGGAAATAGAAGCAGGTGCAATTATCACAAAGAGAGTTAAATTCAATATTTTATTCTGATATTTGCAAATTAATGGCACCAAGCATTCATCCAGCAAAGGAGACACCATGAGTACTAATGATCAGGAAGAAAAAGAGAGAAGTGGAACTGCTTCTCTATCCCAAAACTTGTAAACATAAAAATATTAAACAGTACTAGCACTATTAAAAGCCAAGTTTATGGCATTTTTTCCTTTTTTACTGTACACAGTGTATGTGTAATCTCTTCTCTATACACAGAAAATTAGATTACAATATTTTTCTTATTCAAACACTGTATTGACCTGTAAAGCATTGTATTATACTAAACAACTTGTGGTGGGCATTCTATTGACCACATGGACCAAAACAATTAAATCTTATTCAATTCAGAGGCAGATGTGCCTCAAACTGGGGGAACTACTGTGCTTCTATGTAAAAATTAGGGAAAAGCTATTACATTTTAATTTAAATCATTAATTCCTTTAATTTATGGTTCTGTCCTTAGGAGGTATTAATTGAAATCCATTTCATTGGATCACAGGATATGCTGAGTTGGAAGGGAACATAGAGTTTAACTCCTGGCCCTGCACAGGACACCCCAGGAGTCACCCCGTGTTCCTGAAAGCATTGTCCCAACACTTCCAGAGCTCTGCCAGGCTGGTGCTGTGAGCACTGCCCTGGGGAGCTGTTCCAGTGCCCAACCAGAAACCCACACTGACTACTCAGGAGTAAGGACTACAATAGGATTTTACTCCAAATCTCCAGTTAGATAACTTCTTCTACTAAAACAAGGGTATTTCTTTTACTGATATACAGTGATTAAAATAATTGAAATTGGTCTAGAGCTTAAAATGAATGATTTTTTCAATATGGCTTATGGTTTTAAATATTGACTAATTCAATATTTTTATTTCCATAAACACCTTAATCCTAATCTGGTTAATAGCAAAGTACAAGCTTAAATTATTTCAGCTATAACAGGTCAAAAGAATTTTAAGAAAACTTGGGCAGCATAAAACTGGGCTTGATTCATTTAACTAATTAATTTCCACTTTGAATTTTAGGTTGAGAGAAAAAACACATCCAGAAACAATATGTAGTGAGATGGGTCTCAACAATGTGGAAATGCAAACCTAAAATATTTTATTAAAAACTTGAGTTAAACCAAATTAAGTCTTTCAGATACATATCTGCAGGTAGGCTTTGATATTGAAATTTTTCACCTAAAGGATGTCAAGACATGGAAATAACAAAGCAAACTAAAGGTAAATGTAACTGGAAAATCCTGTGTTGTTCCAATTCAAGATCATTGATCTAATCAGAATTAAGCATTATGCAAAAGATAGATGAAAGCACATGCAGTAATTTACCACAGAAAATTAGAAAATTCTGAGCGAATTAAATGAGGATGGGGACACAATGCATGAGTTTGGGGTGGAGGCAGTACAGACCTAACATTTAGGTAGGCATTTCTTTTTAGCTCATTTTATGCACTGAAAACAGAAGAGAACAACTCTATGCTGACACCAAGATGTGAGCTACAGACAACTGCAGGGTGCTGCCATAGAACTTCTTGTTTCTTCAGAGTTCTCTGCACTCTTCAGAGGAGCAGCATCAGGTGATGGCCAGTGCCTCAGGGCATCCATCAGGGTCAGAGCTTGCACAGAATCAGAAACTTGGCCTCAATCCTGACACCTCTCACCTCCCCTTTCACATGGTGGGAGCTGTCACCCTGCTACAGGCACTGCACTTCAGAGAGAGGCCCACATACGAAGTGCAAAAGGCGAGTCAACCTAAAGCATTTTCAAACCTCAGACACAGAACTGGAATCTGCAAGAAAATATATTCATCAACTGTAACAGGATATGTGCCAAGATGACCTGACACTGTCCACAGTTCCTGGGTTACCCCCAGCCCTCAGCTCCCTGGGCCCTCCCTCACTGCAGGCCGGTGTCACGGTGATCACCATCAAGAAGAGCAGGATGCTACACCTGACTCATTTAACACCTCCATCCTGCCAGCTTTACCTCTGCTGCAGCCAATTTTGGATGTTTCAGAAGTCTGAACACTTGTGTAAGACAGAACAGGACTTTTGACGTGCTGAGGATAAATTTGTATTGCATTTGATGATGAGATTCAGCTATAGCTACCATACAAAAGCAGCGTTATTAGTATTTCACATTAAGTGTTGCTAATCCTCTTCATTCCAAGGGCCAGGAAGGAAGAAGACTCTGAGGTCACAAAGAGATCAATGTATTCATTAAATCTGACTCACTGATGTAGCAGATGTACCAGGTGTCTACGCTTTTTAAATATTTATCAGATTTTGAAGCCATTTCAAGTTCTCACCTTCACAAGACTCTGTCTATGCTTTTCACTATAAGATTTTCCAATGTTTTATTGTTTTCATTACTGGGACAGCCCATGCAAGATTAAATAAATCTCAGATGTAAATTTTTGGCCATTAGCTCTTGATGCATGTTGGTCAGCAAAAATGAGACATCACCACTAAATATTCTTTAGCAAATGATCACATTTCTTCTCCATTTTTTCTTTGGCAAACTAAGTTGATAGAGCTATTTAACATTCATATGACAAGGCTTGCTGTTCCAGTCCCCCATGCTTCTAGAAAATTTCTTTGATTTTCTTCCAGTATTTCAAAATCATTTTTAACCTTCAAGAACCAGACGTGTGCACATTCTAATAGCAGTACCAGCAGCATGATTTGCTTTCTGTTCATGTCTGACCATTCTTCAGCAGTCAAGGACTGCACTGGTTCTCTTTCCTGGTGTCACACTGACAGTTCTACTAAGAAATTAATAGGATAATCCTATTCCCTTACATTAGAGACAGAAAGCTCCCACACTCCAAAACTGAGTGCTTAGCATGTAACCAGTAAATTCAGCAATCATAATGCCATAGCAGTAACCACATGTTTTTATTTGCTAGTCAGAAATATTCATGTCATCTTCCAAAGTCATCAATAAGAAAAAATTTATTACATTTTCCATAGAGATCTGAAGAAGAGACATAGCTATTTCTTTCTCTCCTTCATCTCCCTTTAAAGGAATTATCCAAATTTTAAGGCCAGTCATTTCAGTGCCCTGAACACTGCAGAAGTATTTTGTACTTTAATGTGTTTTTTTCAAGCTTTCACATTGAATTTGATTAAAATTTATAGGAACAGTTCAAATGCACTTTGAGAATTTCTCATACAATAGAAGTCAACAGTGTACTTCAAATTTAGCTTTCCCTTTTACCACTTCAGAGAATTTTCAGATCAGAAAATGATACAAGGCAATGCATGATCCTGTGGGACAAAAACCGACACTGCTCTTTTCAAGGTCTCAAATCACAAACTCTTTTAGTTCAGCTTTAATGCTCCTCACTAGCAGCAGACACCTCCCAGCATACTCATCCAACACCAAACTTTGAAAACATCAGTATCTGTTTCTCTTCCCTACACAAGTTCACAGTCAGGACACTGAATTTCAAGGAAAGAAGAGCAAATGTGAAGTCATATATGGACAATGAAATTTAAATATTTTAAGAAGTGCATACTGGTTTGGATTTTTACCCCCAATTTGAACACATGTAAAATCAACTGAGGAGATTCTTCTCCCTTCCCAGCATCTGTGACTGGAAGAGGTATTCCCTCTCCATCACATATTTTTATTTGCAAAAATGCTCCTGCAGGAAAAAAACCATACCAGTAATTTCTACTCATACAATCTGTTACCAGCACCTGTTATTACAATGCATGCAGAAAGCAGGATGTATAGACAATAAAGCAAAAATCCATTTACAGAAGATAGGGAAAATATTAGTTCTGAAAACAAACACTTTACAAATGATAATTCAAAGACAAATAAAATTACCAATAAGTGGGAAACAAAAACACTATTTATTAAGCAAACATACTAAAAATTATTTTATCTTTACAAAGTTAAGTGACTTAAAGGATACTCATTTAATATGATGCAAGTGTTCTTCTAGTATGACTAATATAATATAATTTCATTTTTTTATAAAGAGTGACAGTATGTATTCATTTAGTAATACAAACATAATTAAATATATCCCAATGATTAAAGAAATTTAAATGGCAATAATAATTTGGCATGCATGAAGAAGTAAAATACCAAAAGAGACAAATTCTGTTGTGGACAACAGATATACTGAAATTTTTTAAGACTTCAGCTTATTTGAGATCCAAAGAATAAAAGTGCAATTTTTCCAACAGGATAAAGATACTTTTATTCAAGCATTTATTTTAGTTCATATCACTGAGCTTAAATGAGAGCTTAATAAGTATTGAATTTTGTTACTCAAAAAATGATTGTGTGGTCACTTAATAAAATTGATTAATCCTCTGTTATAGCAGCCAGAACAACAATAAAAATTAATTTTTTCTTCTAATGCAGTAGAACAAAATTAGACATTTAGAGTAATCTTACCAGAGCTTTGCAGTCCACATCTATTGTCCTTTCTGCTGCTGCAGGTGCACTGAAAATCTTCAAGGAGAACCACACTTTGCAGTTTGTAGAACTTCCTCCTGTGTTAGAAAAACCAAAATGCCTTACAAATTATCCAATGAGCTGATCAATCCTAGCAGCCTTCAAATCAATAAAACCTTTGAACTTTTAGCAGGAATGCCAGTCACTGTTCACACTGAGACAAAGCAAATCCTGAATTGATTTAATCAGTGTCAACACACTCTATTTTCTAATCCCTTCTTGTCAGGATTCAAAGTAGTAACAAATTAATATATACAAAAAATGGAATGGAAATAGCACTTTGGCAAATTAGCTTCCCAGACTACAACATTGTGTCTGGGTTTTAAATATCAATGATTTGTAACTAAAACTTCAGAGCAAACTGACAGTACTTCTGCAATTTTATATCAGGAAATCAAAATTAGTTCCTCTCACACAATAGTTTTTGTATCTAGTATTTTCCTGGTTTTAGAACATAGTTGTGAATGTTAATAAAATTATCTCATCAATCTCATTCAGATAGATGAAACAAACTAAACCTGAAATCTCTACCATAAGGCCTGATTTTCACAGCACAAATATTTCATGTGGTAGGATTTTTCATATATAAAGACTTGTTCAGCACCTTTTAATAATGCCTACCTAAAAACTACTTGCACTATTCCTGTTTGTCAGTGTATTGTATGAGATGAAAATAGCCTTGATCTTCCTACTCACACTTTCCTGAATCATACACTAGGGATCTCTATCAGCACTCCTGCTTCACCACAGCATTAGCCTTGGGAGCTCCTACTGGATTTCTCTTGTGCTGTGACCCCAGCTCATCTCAGAGCCACCATTGTCCTTGTTACAGTTCCTTATTCACATACAGGACTTTATTTCCAAACCCTGTTTCCAATAAAACTGTTTCTGACAGGATTTATTTGCATTATTTTCTTACAAATTCCACCATGTACGTTTTGTACTAACTTACCCATTTTCTTTGGGCTAATTTGTTATGCATACAATTTACAGGGTTTTATACCAGAATTCCAGGCTTACACTGTCTGGAATAGCCTCAGTGTCTTACAATCTATAAAAATTAGCATCATTGAGCTAAAGAGATCTTCTGAATGTCCATTAAAGGATTGCGGAATGTACAGGACCCTGAGTTTAATCAATTACAAAAGGTAAAAAAAAAAACAACCCAATATTCAGAAGAGGTAACTTGTGAAAAAAGGGAGGAGCACATTACACCAAAGCAGAACATACTGCCTTGGAAACAGAAATAAAAGTTTAAATTAAAAGACCAAAAGAAAATTAAAGTGTACTCATAGCTTGGGACATTACATTCTTCAAGAATGCAATCAAACTGTAGGAAAAGCTCTGAAATTCAGGTAGGAAACAACAGAGTTATTTGCATGAACAGCAAAGTTCTGTTTAGCAAGGATATGTGATTAAACTGCAGGACAAAGGGATTTATTAAAGTACCAAAGGGATTCATTAAAGTACAGCAACACATTCACAAATCAAAGTAAGGTTAAAGAAAACAGAAAATAGCATTAGATGCTATTTAAACAAAAAATCAACAATGCTGCCACCCTCTCCTCAAACCTCCAAGAACACTCATACACAAAAGCTCCACCCTCAAGTGACAACTTGCTAAGGATTTGAAAAAGCAGTAGCACAAGCTTTTCAAACACATCTGAAGCTGGTAGCTTGACAAACTCAGAAAGGCTGAGAGATGATCAGGGTGGAAAAGGAATGCTCAAGGAAGATAAGGCTGCAGCAGAAAATCTAAATTAATTCTCTGCAGGAGTGTTCATTACAGTGGAGTTCAGGGACTTTCTAAACTCCAGAGCTTGTTTTGAGGGGAATGGTCAGGGAGACTCTTCCAAATTGAGGTTTCAGCAGAAAAGGTTTCTGAGCAGACTGATGAAAAAGAAAGTAACAAATCACCTTTGCAAGAGAGTGTCTGCCCAAAAATTGTGGTTTAAAATGAAAGGTGTCCCTGTCCATTGCAGGGGGTTTGTGGACAACCTTTAAGGTCCCTTCTACCCAAACCACTCTGGGATTCTGCAAGTCTGTGAATTCCAAAGGATCTCATGTATTAAATTGCAGTGGTGCAAACCAGCATGTGACTCCTTGCTTAAGTCAGCTTGGGATATGAAGAAATGAAAAGGCAGAGAATGTGTTACCAATTTTTAGACAGGTCTCTTGCATAAATTCTGAAATTACAGATGTGAGTTTGTTTATATATTCCAAAGAAAATCATTAAGCATCACAATAAGGGAAGGAAGCCACATCACACAAAATTATTTGAATTCTTTGACAAAATCAGCAGCTGTGTGAAGAAGAGAAATGTGGTTCACATGGTACCCTGCATTGTCATTACAATATTAGACCTTCCAGCAATTCCTATATACTGCAACCAGGTTACTTTTCCATATACACTTAGAGCCTTCATTTCCTCTCTGACCACACATTTCTCCTTGGTATTCATAACTTTCCTGAATAACATTTCTGTTCTTCATAACTGCAGTAATATAAAACTTATTGTCTACTTCCCTTCTCTCTTCTCCCTTTAATATACAAAGTCATTTATTCTGTTCAATTTGCTTTAAAAATACTCTAAAATTTCTGATCTTTCTCAAAAGCAAAGCTTTCAGGTCAAGTTACTTCCTTTTTAGTTTTGATTTCAAGTATTTTGAGCTATTAAAATATTTTCTATGTTAGAAATTCTTGATTTCTTTTTGCTATTTTTTATGCATTTGAATGTCTAGATTAATTTCTCGTTAAATTTTTTCTCCATTTTGAAAAATCAAATCTTTTTTCTGGAGACCCTAAATAAACTTCAGTACTTACAGAATACAAGTACTGGAAAGTATAGAAAACAGCTATCATGTTTGGGAGGGAATACCTTGTATGTATTTTTCAATTATATTATATGTAGTTAGATATTTTCAATGATAATATTCTTTGCATAACACTTGATATGTCTCTAAATATTTTTAAATGCTTTCATGGAAGCAGTTTACTTAATGCATGGTACGACCCTGGCAATTCTCTGCTGAAGGAGCATATTTTTATTTTTGCAGCTGAACCCTTGACTGAAAGTTTCTGCAATTTCTGCTCAGTATTAAGCCTTGAAGTTGTATAAACTTTGATATTCTGCTAACTTTTACTCAGTGAAAACAAAGCTGAATTGTTCTTTGCTTCCCATTTGCACTGTTAAAAACATAAATCTCAGGGCTTTATCCTCACTTAGCTGAAAACCTGGTATCAAATAGTGACTTTAAAGGTGAGTCCCTGCTCATGTCCTTACCCATATAATCTATTTGAACAGGCTACATCAAGGCAAATTTATTGCAAGTATCCTCATCTCCAAGTAATTATAGACTAATTTTGCTCCAAATTTATTCTCTTCCTAAGGCAACCCACAAGTCAGAAACTAGTTCTTCCTCTCAAGAATACTCAGTAGTCACTTCCAAAGCTATAAAGCTTAAGCTCCCTGGAAAAAAAATACTATAAACAGATCAAAATAACAGCAAATGCTTTTAGAATTTCCTTTAGTTCTATCTCAGCATTCAAACCCAAAAAACAACTTACATGGCTGAAGTGTAGTATTAGAAATTCATTTTTCAAAGTACAGACCATAAGGTCAGGAGTTTGGGGATTTTTTTTCATTATTTTTTGTTAGAGTTTTTCAAAGAGTTTTACTTTGCCAGAGAGTAGCTGCTGGGAAAGGCTCAATGATCAGGGGCAATGGAGATAAACTCAATATACTCAGGCTGAAACTCATAGATAGCTCCCTCTCAAGACACAGAACAAGGTTATATTTCTCTGTTTCTGTTTTCTATACACATTTCAAAAGCAGGTAAAAAAAAAAAAAAGTATGCACTCTTCCTTTTCCCTCTACTTTTCTAAACCTCCATTGAAATTTTTAATGCATTTTAAGTCTTTTCTTAGGGCCTGAGCACTGCACTTTGATTTCTTGTGAGATAAACTTCATTTGACTTTAGGCTTGGGTCTCTTATCTCCTCACTCCGGGCCCTCGATGACAAATAAAAATCCTCAGCCTGCTTTATGCAACCACCAGGTCATGATCTTGTCAGATCTCATGGAATAAACAAAACAAATTGCAGTCAGTGCTTCAGATGGAAATCACCTCTAGAGAGGAGCGAGCACAAATCTTCTGAACATAAAAATGCAGCTACTTCAATATTTAATCTCCACCATCTTCTCTTTTAGTCTCTCCTTTGGTCAGCAGGCTTTCACCCTGCCTAGTCAGGGTCAAGCATCTGTCACTAATGGTTAGTGCAAACCAGCACTTCCATGTGTCAGCTGCTGCATATTCAGTTAGCACCACTGTAAAATAGGTCCCTGATTTTAAGGTTTTAGAACATTCCCCCATTTTTTTGTAATTTTTGATTTTATTATGGAATCACTGGAAACGTAGAAAGGTGTGTAATTTCTGTTTCATGTAGTTACCCTGAGCTGGGGGAACAACAAAATCGAAAATTTTTGGAATTATTTCTGTATCCATTCCTTAATAACCAGTCAATTTCTTCAACTACTTTTTATCTACAGTAATGGCATTTGTGAACAGACGGTTCTGTATTTAAAACACAGGATTAAAAAATTACAATTTACATGAAAATTAAACTTGAACCTTCAACAAACATTTCAGGTTAAAATCTCAAACTTCCCTTCTAAACCTCATTTCAGCTTGTATGATATAACAAAACTACTGTTTTTTCTTACTGAGCTGAATATCCTTTTATAATCAAATCAGTCTGGTGCCTTGTCCTACTTCTCTTCAGTGATACAAATAAACTGTTTCTTCTTTGCCTGATCTCTTCATTGATTATGCAATTTTATAAAATGTCATAAAATCTTCCCTAGCATATCAGTATTTTAAGCCCTACACATTTAATCTTCTGTTTTGTATCACATCCTGAAGAGTCATCAATTCTTAAATCCTCTTCGTTCTACTCTCAAGATGCTCTTCTCTATCACTGGCATGAGAATACCTTATTACCATATCAGCCACAAGCTGGAATTTCTCATCTCTCTGTCCCCTTTCCTTAAATTTACTTTTCATCCATCCTCTGTCTGCAACACCAGCTATTAAATGTGCTGTCAGTTATAAAAAGAAAAGATCCTTCTCTCCTGATGGAGACAGAGCTGTCCATCAGCTCTGAATGACACATCACTGATGCTGAAGGAAGATTGGCCTTGGTCCTGAAAATTGTAAAATTCCAGGGACTTTGGGAGGAGGGTGTATGTATGATATGGACACAATGAGGAAACTTGAATTGTACTGCTAAATACATTGATTTATTTCAAATGCTTCATCCTAATTTTACTGACTTCTATAGCATCAGAAATATGATTATTTAAGTAAAAAGCTGAATTTAAGTGATATTTTCAAATTTAATGTGAGTTCTTTCTACAGCATTTTTTACCTAATATTTTCCGAGTTTATATAGTAGTAAAATTAATAAAGTACAAAGTTTAAACAAAAAGTTTAAACAAAATACTCTTAAATAGGGTAAATAGGGATATTTAAGGGTATGGGTTTATTTTGGAATAGTGGGCAGAGAAATAACACAGCATGATATCTTAATTTTCAAGAAAACATCCTAGGCTGGAAGTTATGAACATTCTCACTGAGTAAACAGCCTTAATGTTGTCCTCATAGCTATACTGCTGTACTTTACAGAATGTAAGACATAAATTAAAAATTACATTTTTCCTAGTTTCCTACAATATATAAAAATGTAACTGCTTTTCACATGTAAAGAGTTCATGCAGGAAAAAACCAAAATTTAAACCTTTTTGATTTAGAATAAATCATTTTCATATAAATTATGTGAAAAAGACTAGCTGTTAAGCCCATGATTATTTATATTCCTTATTTTTCTAACTGGACTTGCCTTAATCATCTACCTATTACTATTAAAAGACCTGACCTTTCTTTTGCTAACTTTTAGTGAGAATTTTTGTATCACTACCATGCTACATTAAAAAAAAATTTAAAGAGTTTTAGGGAATTACTTCAGACTCACCATAAACCTCCAAATTCATTCCAGATACAAATCTAATTGCATCAATCAGTCCTAAGACATGTGAATGTTTTAGAAAAAGGATTTGGATACTTTTGACAGTGTCACTAGATAAATCTAATTGGTTCACATGCTGAAGGACAAACCTGCAATTCTGTGTAGGTAGACCCACTACTCCACTGAAAAAGAAGTTAAATCTTGTTTTAACTGGCTCTAGATAGCTCTCTTCACTTTTAGTTTCGAAAAAAAACTTTAGCTACCAAATATAAAAAATCTGCACTTGATTTATGGGGGAAAGCTGTAAAACATTAACTCATTAATAAAATATTGCAACCCTATTACATTAAGAGTTCAAAATTACACAAAAAGTCAGACATTTTTATTCATTTTTACTACATGAGGATTAACTTATCCTTGAAAAGGCAACACTTCTACACTTTCCTCTTCCAGGGAAGTTATTAGTTTAGGGGTTTCATCTTTAGGCTGGAGCTCATGGGTTTACTCACCTAAGGGTTATACTTTTTCAATAAAAGTAATCAGTATGTACAGCTTTTAAAAATGCTTTTGCATAACATGGCAAGATAAACGTTGCCCTCAGCTGCCATTTTACGTACATGAACATATCTGAGAAACCAAAACATTTAAATGAATATTCATGTCATGTATTCCATATAACACCACTTGGAAAAATATTTCAATATTCATCAGTCATTAATCTTGTTCTTAAAGGATATGATGTTATAACTCCCCAAGAGCAACTTCCATAAATTAAGAGTGTGCCTTACATTCTGTATCCAGCCTAAGTCATGCAGAGAGACAGTTCCTTAAAGTGACTGAGGATGGAAGATTGCATTAGTTGGCACATGTAAATTGGAACTGATGGATGAAAGTGATCCCTTTGAAATGCTGCAATTTAAAATTAAATTTTGATGCTTTCACATGTCAATATGTACTTAATATTAAATTAATTCAGAATTTTCAAGTTAATATAATACCTATAGGCAGGCTTGGTGAAGAGGGGTATTCTGCAAAAGGAAAATCTGCAAGATGTATTAAGATTCCTTTTCTTCAGGACTTGTCCTAAACCAGGCAAGGACTGTATCTCCAGAGCCTTTTTCACTCAGGAAAATTTGGAAATGGAAATTAGAACATTTTTTTTTATGAAAAATCTAAACCTTGTTTTGGAATTATCTGTGAATAATAAAATACAAAGCCCTGGAAAAGTGTGTGACCTACTAAAAGGCAGGAATCCAGAATCTCTCTTTTTTAAATTCTGGCTTCAAATCCATCTTTTCAAGTGAACATCACCGCCTTATGGTGGAAACTGAGATACCACTAGCCCATGAAAGACATTCCTTTTCCCTAAACTTCTTCCAAACTGTGAGAAGAAGAGAGAATTTTAACACTAGACAGCTTATTTCAAGAAAATGGATGACTAACACCGTTGGTGTCTTCCATTTTTGAAGCTCAGTCTTCCATGCTATTAATACCACCACAGCAGGATGTTCTAACACCATTTTTCAGTTAGACACCTTTACTCCATAGACACTTTCTCATCTCCATCTCCCAGGTAACAACTTCAAAAAAATCACCCAGCAGATCTGCTATGTCTGTGGGATGTGGAAGATGGAAAATATCTCGTTACCTCAGAATATTCTTATGTCCTTCATAAGCTCTCAGTACCTTAAATGATGATGTCACAACTCTCC
The DNA here is from genome assembly GCF_028018845.1 of Melospiza georgiana. Lineage (NCBI taxonomy): Eukaryota > Metazoa > Chordata > Aves > Passeriformes > Passerellidae > Melospiza > Melospiza georgiana. The sequence continues at coordinate 111,220,317 of NC_080431.1, forward strand.
CTTCTCCCTTGCAGTTGAGTGATGAAAATGAAAATATGGAAAATATGGTTATTTGCCCTTTATAGGGCCTTTTTTCACTCTCCATTTGGGTTGTGTCCTACACTTATCCAGGGCATGTATCCTTCATGACATTTAGCCTAGCCTGACTATTAGGGACAGAAGATCTGCTGGTACTCACTGAGACAGAAATCAGGATCTGATCTTATAAACATGTTAAACTCTCTCTGATTAAATCGTGGGATGGGAATAAACTCAGGGCACATGACAGTGTATCATCCATGCACTCGTGACATTAGTAAATACAGATCTAAAACAAGAGATGAAAAAATCAACAAGAACACAGGTAATATATTTGGCATTAAAATTTATCTCCCCTCACCTTTTTGAGCTCTGCAGGCATCATGACAAATCTGAACATAAAGTATGCAAAGAGTAGGAAAAATTCAAATGTTGAAAAGCAATCCAGAAAATTTTAGCAATACAAGAGGCAAAACTTCAGTTGTGGTGGTTTTGGGAGGAAGTGGGGGGGAAGTAGGGTAGGGGGACAGGGAAGGAAATATTCTGCCTTAGTAAAAGTTTGAGGAATAAATTCTGGGGAAATGAATTCAAAGGATTGTCACAAACCTTACCAATGTGGGTCCAGCGTGTCAATTACATTTCTTACTAAGACCACACACTAAGAAGAACCCCAGACTTTCATAACTGAATACTCACTGAAGGGGTGGGATGGCAGGGACATTTAACAATATGCTACATAAGGAATCTGCCATAAATACACCATTGAAAATAAAGTTGGTAGGTTTCAAGTGCAATGGTCTGTGTGTCAGGAACAACCTGTACCTCATACCTATTATGTCACATTGAGTTCTCAAAACTCTCCCTCTAAGGCATTCTTTTGTCTTTTATTGCCTGGCTCTACTAATTCTCTCTATTCTTAGAGATGATTAACATGTCTCATGTAGTTACCTCAAAATCAGACTGCCATCATAAGCAGAATCTTCGTGGTAATTTACAGAAGATTAAACTATTTCACCTACTGCACTATGGTTTTAGAAGTCTGAATAGCAAGGAAGAGAAACTAGAACTTTTCACTCAGCATAAATTTCTATAACTGGAGATTATATAGCGAAGTGATTGTTTAGAATACTAACACTTTTAAAGCACTGTTTAACTTCTAATGTGAAGATAAGTGGTATTTGCTTTAAGACTCACAGTTATTTGGTTATTATAATTACCTTCATTCAAAGACCTGGCAAAGAAGGAAGCTGAGATTAAGTGGAGAAGATACTTAGAGTAATCTAGTCAAAGAGTTGAATAAGGAAATAATTCCAAAGGGTAAAGAAACAAGAATAACTCAAGAAGTAAAGTAAAAAAAATCCACAAAGTAGCTGATTGTTATGCAACTATGAAAAGACACAAAACCACAGAAAAAATTGTACAACCGAAAGGAATTTGAAGTTCAGAAAACAACTATTGTTTAATAAATTATTTTATTTTCCTTAGAGAAGATTTTTGAGGAAAGATAATGCTCACAATTTTCATATGTACAGAAGTTTGCTACTAGGAGTGACCTCTCTGATGGAAAGAGTAACAAATGGTGGACTTTAAGGAATGCAAAAAGTATGAGTGGAACTTTAGAGTCGTGAGGGTGGAGAAGAACCAGGACAGATCACCTAGGTCATGCAGTTTTTTATTAGTAAATAAATGAAGAATATCCTAGAGGAATGGTTGCCAAAAATCCACAAGGAAACAAGTTACTTCTACCAAGTTTTACCTAACTAACACACTCATATTCCACAAAATGTCTCAAAATACCCTCATTCCCAGGCATAATCTTTACCTCACATAAATTGAATTGTGATACTTTTTTAATAAACACAGAGTCAGGATTGTGTCAAACTAATGACCTCAAATTATGTACTAACCCTCCCTGCTTTCTCTTACTTCATACAACTTTTAAATTAATTAAATTAAGAGTTTATTTTTCCCCAAGGACTACTGCCTTTTCCCAAAAGATCTACTGTTCTATCTCCATTTGCCATATCTGTCTTTACTTCTACTGACACCATTTTTCTATCTTTGTCTACCTATGTCTTACCTTTGGAAAAATCTAAAGATAACAGAGAGAGCCAAAGGGAACCTTGTTCCTGGCTATCAACTTTTAAGGTCTCAGATAAGAAACAGAAAAAATATTGCTCATTCCTGTTATGCTGGCATATAAAGCTAAGGGTGATCATGGACAAAAGGATCTTAAATTTCCCTGTAGTCCTCTCTGGAAGGTTGGGAAAATCATCAGTAATATTGAAGGATGCATACAAACCCAATATAAAACATGTAACAAGGAAAAGAAGGGGAAAGAGAACTGAAGGGAAAGACACCTTGTGTCAGAAGAGACACCAATACCAATGCTTGAGAAAAATTTAAAAAGTATATGGTAAAATATCCTAGAACTTTTTATTCTGCCTCTTGGCAGAAACAGCCTTCACTGGCCAGGTTTTGCGTAGAGCTGCACATTTTAAGAGTGTTTAAACTGTGACTTATGTGAGGAATTCACTTCCAGGTGAACAGCTTGGGCAGCCGTGTCACACAAATATTTCAACATGTCTGAAAAGGCAAAAGCCAGCTCAGAAGTCATGTACACACAGTCACAGCTGATATACCCTTGGCACATTAGGTTAAGTTATACTCAGATGATTTTCCAGTCAGGAAATTCCTTAAAATGATACCAAAGTGTTTTCCTGTTCAAGTCAGAATGAAAACAAAATATGTAAAATAGCTCATAAATTTATGCATTTAATAATTATATTGCTTCAGAGAAAACATAATTGCTCAGAGTTTGGGGGTTATTTCATTTTTTTCTTTTTTTTTAATACATGACGTTTTACTACATAAAATAGCTTCATAAATTTAACATTTTGATTGTCAAGAACTCTTTTAAATAGAACATTTGACATAAAAAATCTGTAGCCAGGAAAAAACAAATATTAAATTAGTATGACTTTAGATCTGGTAAAAATCTTCTACTGAAAAAAAAAGCATACTAATATGTAATTAATTCTTGTTTTCAACTGTTGTTTCAGTTGTACACTGTTATTGAATTAAATATGATTGTACATTGGTGAAACATAGATTACATAAAGACTATATTAGTTAAACACAATGACCTGTGACAAAGCTAGCAATTTAAAAAATACAAAAAGACAGCAGAAAAGCAGCAGGAATTCTCCAGTTGCAGAAGTCTGCTCAAAATATGGCACTTAGTTACTGCAAAGGCTTTTTAATTTTAGGTCTTAGCAGCAAAGATCTGTTAAAGGCCCTTAACAATCCTCCAGGTGTATCATGCTGTGGTGAAATATACTTCATTGTCTTTATTGTGAAATAACAAGCCTTATTTTATTATTGTCAACATAATGAATTAAAAATAAGCTCACTGACGACAAAGTGAACCCAGTTTTTGCTAGTGCTGTGTCACAAAATCAAATAACTGTTGTTATGAGTTGCAGCACACACAAGGAGCACAAGCCTTTCCCCTGACAGCCAAATACCATTCAATCAACTGAACTACAGAATCTCCCTTGCAACTGTAAGATCAATTGCACTATTTCCCTACAAGTTTTATATCCCCAGCTTGCAATTCAGCACTTTCAAAAAAAAAAAAAAAACCAAGAGGACCCCAGAAATGCTGAGTACAACATATCTTCATGTCTATTACAGAATGTAATTAGTATTCAAAGATTTTACCCCTTCTAGCTACCAGGAAACTAAATTGACAACATTTCCTTGAATATACATGAATTTTTAACTGAACCTTTAATGTGAACTAAATTTGATTTTATTATATGAACATACACGCGACTTCAGTGAGAAGCCAGCTCACTTCCCAGCAGGGTTCACTTTTAAATTCTCTACCATGCTCAGGCAGGCTCAGTGTAGGCAGTTTCCTCTTAAAAACATGCTAAATATTGAAGCTAAGAACGCCTATTTCCTACATGAAGATAGCCCAGAATTACAAATTTTATAACCCAATGAGTGATTCCCGTCTGCCATCATTAGAAAAAAAATATTCTGTATTTACAGATCAAAAATATTTTTTTCCAAAATACTGAGGGTTTGCTAAAGATATCAAAGTGACCAAAAGCATTTTATTAACCCTAATACAGTCTTACTGTAGTGTTTCATAGGAACACAGCTAGGAAAATACAAAGGCATTAAAACTGACAAATGTCTATTTTTCTTTTTCAGTATAACCCTTTCACTTTAAAATGAACCTTTCAAGTTCATTGGGATTTGGGTAATTTTCCATTCTAAACTCTGCCACAGAGCAGGCATTTCATCTTATTCCCCTAAGGAAAGGCAAAAAGGCAACACAAAGCAACATCACACACAGAAAAGGCAACATTTTTTCTGGAATAAAAAATATGTCTTCCCTGAAAGAGGTATTAAGGATTTCTGCTGAGCCACCAGGCCATTTTAGGAAAATGACATTTATTTCTCTATACATCCATAAAGTACAAAACCACTTCTATGAAATAGCATCCTGAGCATAATGATGAAGTGGGCAGATTTTCATTAGATTGCAGAAAACATATTGTGGAGTTGTGTGAGCAATTTATGTCTTCAATAATAAAAAGAAACTATGAAGTAAAATTCCATTAATTTTCAAGCAGAAGATCTTTATGCTCATGTAATTCCATGTTAATAAAATCAACACTTCATTAATTTAATGGATATTGTCTGCCATATTTACAGTAGATGAACTTTATAAGGTTGTTCTTACTAATTTCTCAATATATTGCTGGGCAAATAAGGTGGAGACAACCAATGAATCCAGAGAAGTTAGTGAAAGCAATCCTGAAATTCTTTCAAACATTCAATAATAGTCAATGTATATATCACATTATGAAAGATACATTCTTCCTAAATAACACAAATAAACTTTTATATATTACCAGAAATACTTATCACATTTTTACAATTAATTCTAAATTTCACAAAATTCTTGCACACACATACACTCACTCTCTGATGATAGTGTATAAAATATCACCTCTCTTTTGACACAGTGGGAAACAGTAGTTCCCTAATACTTAAAATTTCATAGTTGTGCCAAGAACTATTAGGACTCTACCCAAAAAGAAATCAAAATAAATATTTTGAGGGAGACAATCCAGACCATAACAAATAAAGCCCTGCACTGGACAAAAAATATCTGTTGCCTGCTCTGTAAAAATAAGAGTGGTCCTTTGCTGGTTAGTTCAGCAAATCCACCCCATAACTGAATGTGTGAGAATGCAGGAGTGCCCAGGGATAAATTAAAAACTAAGAATTCTAAATGGGAAATTTATTTTGCAGATGCTACAGAAATAAAAGTCCTCACAAATTCCAGCAGCAGGCTACTGAGGGGACAGGAGATGGACATGAAACTCGTCCATGAGAAAACATTGAAACGAACTGAGACTTTTACCAAGAAAAAAATTACTTTCACAACTATAATGGCCCAACCACAAACAGTCTTCAGGAATAACCTATTTCTAGCTTCAGAGGGAGACATTGGCAGCAGTACATGGTGCAAGCTCGTCTAGTTACCAAAGTCTAGCACTATGTCTAATATTAATAATAACAGCAACAGGAAGAAGAAGAAAAAATTAGATTGGAAGGAGAAATGAGCTTTCTTTTCTTCTCCTGTTGGAAATTATACTCCCTGACGTCTTAAAAACATAATTTGGACTCAATCTAATGCTTTAATTGATATTTCTGAATTGCATATTTTTCAGAAACTTGAAAGAAATAAATATGTATATTATTATTAATATATATATATATAAACTTTACTCTGGATTTGTAAATCTTTTTATAAATTAGCTTAACTGTTGGATTTTCCAAACAGGCCCTGAGAATGTTTACTCAATTATTTCGTCTGCTTGAGGGACTGAACATAAACCTTGGAGGAAGCTGTTCTCACCCTTAGACAATACTATTGATGTTGCATTAATTTGAATGTCAAATATCTTGGGGAGAATTTCATATTTTTTGTGAAAGATTAATTTGAATGTTTCATAACATTTAGATTAATGTAAAATATTCAAGCCATTATTCAGCTAGAAAAACTCCACACTCTAAGACTTTTTTTAAAAATCCCATATTTGATTTGAACTCCACTTCCTATGAACTGTCCCATCTATTAGGCCATAAAGTTTGACTTTTTCCTGTTTTGTGGCTCAGTGAACACTTTCACAGGTCACAGCAATTGAAACAGGATGATAGAGGAGACTGATGGGGACCTTGCCTCTATCCTCTCCTCACCTCATTATCTCCAGCCCCAGCCATGCTTACAGGACTGTGAGGAACTGGTAAATATTAGTGCTCCTTTTCATTACCATTATGTACTCTGTGTGTTTATAATTCATTACTTGCTAAAGGGTAAAATAATTATTGTTTGTAAGCATGACAAGGTAGGAAAGGCAAAATGATGACCTAGAAAGAGCATGTCAAACACTCCAGCATAACACAAGGGCACTGGCTGCAGGGAGACTGCTGCTCTGTTGCTCATTTCCTCTTAAGTTTCAAAAATTTCATTTTTTTTTTTATATCACTCTGAATGTTTTCTGTCACAGACAACAAGTAAGGGCTTACACCTGGACCTGTCATGTGAACCCCACTCATTATTTCTGCTAGGGATTTTGTTTTTCAGAATATTTTTTTTATTAACTGGGCTATTAATTGACAAAATTCCATACATACACGTTTGAGCTCTGCCAGACATAACAGAATGATGTATTTCTCAGTAATACAGTTTACAGCCTATACAGACTTTCAAAACAAGCATAATGCACATCACAGACATTTAAATTGGGTAATAAAATTTAATCTCTTTATATGCAAATGCAGTCCTACATGCTCTGATATCCAAAAATATGCAGATGTACATGTTCACAAGAGGAGTGACTAATTTGTGGTTAGTGCAGATGCAGCATTACCTGACTTCTCAGCACAACAATATTCCAACACCTCCTGCAGGAGGGTGATGCAACCTGAAGCTCATCAGCAGCCTCACTCTGTGAGCAATTACAGATTGCTCTCTTTATTAATTTTAAATGGGCTACCATGCATTGTTTGCACAGATTTTTAATTGCACACAGTACCATGCCCCACAAAATTCCATGTGGGCCAGAGGTCCTTTAAGCATTTCTATTTCTGAATTGTTTCAAAACAACATGTTATTTTACTGGGAGGATCAAGCTGTTCTGAGTCTCAGAAGGGCACAGGAAAATTCATAACATCCAGCAGACTGCAGTACTGCAGAAGGGCACCTACTGAGAAAGCTAGCAGTAATTGAACAATGTTTTTGACAATGGAAGAAGGCATAAAACAGTCTAATACTTAATGTTCTACATATGTTATACCATTCCCCAGAGCTTGTATGCCTTGGCATAAGTATAGCTGCAAATGTGAAAATGGTATTAAAAAATCATAGAAAAACAAACAAACAAAAACCAAAACAAAAATAAACAAAACAACTCACAAACAAACCAAGTTGTGGTTAGTATTTTAAATTTGCAAATATGCATGCAATTTACATGGGATTATTTTCTCTGCATAGGTCTTTATTTCTTCCCTGAAGAGGGAGACTTGAACTAATCTGAAACTGGAGAACACCATGTATGAACATACAGAATGTAGATTGGACTTAAAAATAGCTTAACTACCCAATCAAAATTTATGGGCTGGTAACTTAAATTGATTTTATACAACAGTCCTCTTAAAAAGACATTAATTCCAGAAATAAATATGCGCAAGAGATGCATCAATTATATTTTAATATATTAAAGGTATGTGAAACATCTTACTGCATTAATATTGAATGAATCCTATCATTTACCATTGCATCCACAGGTCTTATGATCTTTTAAAAGAATTATAATGAACAAATGCTAAACTTTTTTATATTTTTGACATCCTGGGTATTGTTTACATCTTAATCACTTCAACAGTTGGTAGAACAAAAACAGTATCCTTACATAAAGACATCTTCCTTATATGAATACCCCATAGTGTTCCCACAGATGTTCAGCCCTCAGGGATTGATTTCAAGCCTGGAAGTCCAGGAGAATCACCTTTACCTTCCAAAGGCATCAGGTGCTCAAGAATCACTTGGAAGCCGTTTTTAAACTCAACAGGAAAGATACTCAATTCAGAGACATTTCATAAGAACTACAATGACAATTTAGGCTAGAAAAAATTGCCTGCCATTGAAAGCCTGGTTGGAGCATAAATTAGCTTTAAGAAGACAATGAAACCAGGCTTTGCCAAAATGGATGTCTGACTTGACTACCCCTTTTCATCATGGCCTATTTACAAGTAGTGTCTTTCTGATGTTTAGCCTTTCAAGTAGAAGGAAATTCAAATACTTGGCAACGACAAAAAAACCTAAATGCATTCCAGAAGACAAACAAAGTGGGAACTAAAATCTTTGGATAAAGGCAACGCTTAGGGCAGCCACCATAGGACAACAGCCCATGAAATATTCCCCAGTCTTGTACAAACAAACACTGAGGGACATCACTGCTGGCAGGACACTGAGAGCTGGGGCTGAAGTGCCAGCTCTGTGCTGAGTCCTGCTGCTGGACAGAGGGGAAGGGATGCTGAAGAGGAGAGGGGGATAATCCTAATGATGCCCTAAACATTGCCAGCAGTCCTGCAGCTTATCAGTAGTGTACTAGAAACATGTAGGTCACAGTAAGACAAAGATAAAACACTAGAGTTGAACAAAAATAGCAAAAAATGGCAACTGAAAGAGAAGACGAAGTAACTTGAGGCAGCCATATAGGAATAAAGTGTTCAGACTGCTCCAATGACCAATAGGATTCTCTGTGTGGGAATGATTATTTCCATGTAAATTAGTGGCAGCAAAAGAGCTGATTCAGGGCTGATTACCTGGCTCCTCTCAGCAAGTAATTAGACTGATATTTTACGGTATTATTTATTGTCTTTTAATGTGTCAAACATGTTTGAAAATTTAAATGCATAAATAGACCAATCAGTCTCACACAGCCACTAGGGAATCACATTTAGCAAAACTGTTACAGTAATGATAATAGCAAACCATGAAGTTACATTGGATTTTCTACCTAAGAAGAACACCCTCCATTCATATCAGTGACAGGGTCAGTACTGAGACATCAATTCTCCTAAACTATTTTCTTGCTTAACCTTCTATGTTTAGTTACTTTAAGTTACAGCGTTACTAGCTTTGGAGTGATAATTCCTCAATTTGCAAATATCTCATAAGAAAAATGTTTCATTTGGGAAATTAAAGCTTAACAAAATTCATTAATATTCTCAGACTTTGAGTAGAGATTTGAATATTATCTCCCATTTACCTGGCATCACCCTTTATATTGTTTTTTATTATTAATTCCACTTAATATCTGGAAAATTTATAATTCTTGTCTCTACTATGTTATCTGCATATATCATCTTAATTTGATCCTTCTTAAAATTCTTCTTCTGTAAAGTTCCAATGAGGTGTTGCATGAGTTTTAATGTCAACCAACTTCCTTGTTGCTGTACAGATTATTAATAGACTATAAAAGAACAGACTTTCTGATATTCACATTGACTTGACTCAAATTATTTCTAATTTATTGACAAAATTAGCTTCTAATTCTTTTTAGAGCTTGATAAATTCCAGTTTTAATTTATCTAGAAAATACAGTTATAAAGACAAAGAGATCTCCAATCTGCAAGCCCTTCTTAATTTCCTAAAAACTCAATATTGACTAAATCAACTTTTTTAGTTTAAAACTTTCCTTGATAGCTTTCCTTGCAAGAAATACTCTGTAATCAATTAAAAAAATGCTTGATAATTTAAATATATACCAAATTATATGTTAAAAGCATAAAGAACATGGTTCTATAGGCAAAATTATGCTTGCAAATATAAATAGGAAAGTGGAGAAATTAATCTAAAAACAAACAAAAACCCTGGCTTTGTCTATTTGGTGTATCCACAAAAGTGTTCTTCTGGAACACTTGAAATCTCAAAAGTAATGCAGATACTGCTTAGAATAAAGCAGGTGGTGACAATATGAAAGTGTGTTCTGGAATCTTTTCTTTTCAATTTTATTGTACCAAAGGAGTATCTATGTCTGACTGTGGGATCTCAGCACCTCAGGACTGATGTGCAGAGTGACCGAGACCACCCTTGGGGGGCTCGGGAGTCCTGGAATGTTGCCAGAAGTGTCTGGTGGCTGGACTTTGATCCTGCACGGGAGATGACACCTGTATGAGGATGGGAGGATTTCACTGGGGTGAATGATGAAGGGATAAGTTAATTAAGGTGTAGAACACAGGGTTTAAGATTTCTGTACAGGGGGGTCTAGAGAAGTAAGATGGAGGAATTGGGGCGTGTCCTGTCCTTCTTCTTCTTCTTCTTGGCCTCCATCTTCTGTGGTGATGGTGGCACTTTGGGATTGGTCTTTACTAGAAGTGCACCGGTTAATAAGGGTAGAAGGTATTGGGGAAAAATTATAAATATTGTACACGTAACTTCGAGTATAAAGATAAGTGACCGCCCCGGGGGCTGCGGAGTGTGCCCATGGCTGGCTTGCTGTGCAGACCTCTGTCGGGCTGAAAGAAAATCTTTTAGATAAACAATTAATAAACACTGAGACCGAAACAAGATCAGAAGTCTCTCCTCGTCCTTTGAAGCGCCGGGCTGTCCAAGGCCACCCTGGGCCTTTCCAGGCCACCTAAACAGCCGAGAAACCGAGCAAGTGGCATCCCTGAGCTAAACCAGAAATGAATCAGCCTAAAACAGCCGGAAAGAGAAACATGGAAAGCGACATCTGACTGTTATAAGAAAGTTTTTTCCACAGTGGAAAGAAGTGAAGCAATATGAATTTCAGAAAAGGCCTGCTTTGACATAAGCACTAACAGCATTATTGGAGAGTTACAAAGAAAGCATTAAAAAAATTCCGTCCCTCTCCAACAACAAACAACAGTCACTGATGTTGTGAAAAGAGTGGGGGGGGGGGGGGAGGAGAAAAGAAAAAACTGAGCTTAACAATTCATTAAAATATTTCAGAAAGCACAAAAGGATTTCACACACTTTTTTGTAGGCTGTGCATACTAAGTATTCATTTAATTTTAAAACACATTGTGATGTAATTTTATGAAAATTGACAACAAATGCCTGGATAATAACAAACATACCAATGTCATCTGCATCAGGAGTCCTGGCTGGCAGCTTCTGAAGGGCCCCTTTGCCATCTGTCCTCTGTGCTGAGCTGCTGCCTTGAGGCTGCTGCTGGTCTTCATCTTCAGCAACAAATGAAATTACACCTAAAACAAATAGATACCAGGTGTTGTATTAGCCAGGAATTAGCTTCACAAAAACAGACTGCCAGACATGCACAAGTATTTCCTCTGTTCAAAAGTAATGCAAAATGAAGTAAAGCTTCCATTCCAGGTGTCAGCCATCCAATTAGAATTTATGATATTAAAAATATCTCTTGAGTAAGAGCAAGGAAATTAACCAATTTTTGTCCCCAAAGAGCTCTTCTACTTGCCTGAAGAGATCCATAATGGGCACCTGAGAAAGATCAGTAGTAGGAAACACAATACAAACAAGGACTTCATAAAAGTTACAAAATCTGGTGATCACTAATTGTATCTTTTTCCCAGCTCAATTTTCTGTGCACAATCTTGATTGCTGCTGTTATTTTTTTTTTAATCACAGTGTCTCATTCTAGTGATATAAGAGAACAACTCTAATAGTTAAACTATTCCTGTGATACATTTTTGTATTGTATGCTAAATTGTAATCAAATGTGACAAGAAGATAAAACACAGACAAACACAGACAAACACAGATAAACCCGGGATTTTTAAATTGCCAGATCTCTATTTAATAACATAAAATCTAGTATGTACAGGGCGCCTTTAAATAACATTAATGTTATTCTGGAAGATTTTATATACTGGCTTCCATTAGCATCTTTTCATTTCTTCCATTTCTTGCCTCTAAGAATTTCAAATCTACACAAACTTTTGGAAATACCAAATAGCATTCTACCTGCATCTAAATTATTTTCCTTCAGTGTTTGAACATATTTTGGAGACTATCTAAGCCAAAATAAATACATTTTGCAGGTTTAATTCTTGCTCCATATAAAATCTAAGGAGATGACATTTTATGCTATCATATAGTAAGAAATGTTCTCATTGTGATTAGTAGAATTTTTGTGACACATATCCAAAGGTGATTTTGTTCATTGTGTCTTACCAAGGACTTGAGAAAACTATTATTAATGGAACTTGTAAAATTTGAAATGGGGAATTCTTATGAGAGTCCCAGAACAATTTGATTTGAAAATACCTACATCTAATGGAATCCTTTGTTTCTGCAGCTTTGAGTGGGGTAGAGGTGTGACATGAAAAACACTGACAAAATATCCCTACTAAGAAGGATTATATTAAATAATTATAAGAAAGAATCTCTTTTTCTTTGAGACACAGCAACTGAGAAGCACAGGTATAAAACAGTGAAGTTAAAAAGAAAATAAAAAAAATGGAAATAAGTTTCAATCCAGAGGAAAAATATAATATATAACTTCAAACTTAAAAAAAAATTAGAATCCCAAATTTTTTTTCATTAAGAAAACTCTACTTAAATGCAAATAAACTAAACTAATTAAAAAACAAACCTACAGAATTTAAAATGAAAAAGTTTTAAAAACTACTAAAATTACTCACAGTAATTAAGTCAGAACTTGGCTCCAAAGAGGATAAGGAGTGACTGCAATTTCACGAAATTAGTAATTTTTAAATTTTTTTAATCTTAAAAATAAGAAACATGTGCAAGAAGGACAAAAAAAAAATAAAACCATTATGGAAAGGATAATGAAGACTGAAGAAAATGCTCAAGGTATATAAATCTTGAGGTAAGAGAACACATGGAATAGCACTAATAGATAATGGACCATAGGATAAATTACTAATTAATGACTAATGACCACAGAATTCTAACTAATTAATCTGATTTTATGTATCAATATAAAATCCTAGTATTATTTTGGTCTATTGAATCACAATATTAGGGATATGCAAAGTGTAAGAGAGAATTCATTAATTTTAAATACCAATACTTGCCATCAATATGCTTAAAAGTTATCAACAATTAGAATAAAATTCGTAAAAATATGCAAAATTGTAGCTTTGAAGTTGATCAAAATTCTTGGCTAAATGCTAATCAATACATTCATAAATTCTACCAAATTCTTACAGTAAAGAATATTTTGTTGCACTTAAGGAAAAATTATTAAAATTTTAAAATTATAGTTCTTCCTTCCAGTGACCATGGAAGATTTTCTTTACCAATTTTCTGTATTTCAGAATCACAAATTATCCATTTCTGAGCGTGGGAGAAAGAGGGACAGAACAGGAGCAATTTAAGTAATGAGACGGTAAAACAAAGACTGGGTTTTGTTCTCTGCACAAAATGTGGCCTCAAAAGCATCAAAATAATTTGCTTAAACACTTGAATAATTAATTTTTGTTTGCAGCAAATATTGGAATGCTTGAAAAGTTCCAAAAGAATAAATTGCTGAAGAATATTTCAAGAGCTATGAGAGGAACTATGGTAACTGAAAACTACTTGAATTGCTAAACCACTGTGCTGACAATCCACCAATTGCATGATCAAAAAATCAGTGGAGAATTGCAGAATAAGTGCTGACACTCCATTTTCCTACTTCATGAAAACCAGAGCTCAAACAAACAGAGTTAATAACAATGAGGTTATAATCTTGATCGATAAAGGTGAATTAATGTGGTGAATACAGATGTCTGCAAGGCTCTCAATTAAATCTGTCAAAGTATTTCTGGAAAAAATAATGAGTTTTACTGCAGATGGTATACATTTTGTAACTCAATTTATCTGCTTAATCTTAAAATATTCATAAATTGTATTTTGTAATTTTCACGGGCACCAAAGTATCTACCACAAGCTCAAAGCTATTTGAATATTTTATTAGGGGAAAATAAAAAGAAATCATTGCTGGAAAGAACTGCAAATAACAACAGAAAAGAGTGTATTAATTTCATGTCAAATCTAAAATGCAGAATCCTTATCAGTGAAGACAGTAAAAAGTACGATCTGCATGACTTGAGCCTATAAATTAAGGCAGAACATTTTCCTAGGAAGAATTCCTAATTAGAATGCTCTCCTGGTTTGCGAGTAAATGGTGCAATCCACTGACCCTTATTGGATCCTAAGATAGCAGATGATACATAAATATATTAATTTATTTAAATTATGGGCTACAAAAATATTCCTGTCAAGAGATATTTTGCAGGATGGGAAAAAGAATTTTTTACAATGAAGAGTAATAAAAAGTACTTTGTGCTCTATGAAGTCATAAATAATACATTGGAAATGTGCAGAAATGCTGCTTTAAAAATGACAGATTTCAAATAAATACATAAAGCAATTTTACATTTTTCATGTGGTTCTTCTGAGCTTGGCTCCTCCGCTTTTAAAGAGCTTTGACACAAAGTTCTGGTCTTCTGGCTGTGAATGCAGAGTCATCTTACACAACTTTTACTTACCAGTGCATCTCACTTTTCAATATTGATGCTATAAAACAACTGATAAATGATAACCTTTTCAAACACAACAGTCCTCAATGTCTGGGTTTTTTTGTTTTGGGGTTTTTTTATATCCAATTGCTCAGTTCTGACTTCTCTGTCACACATTACACCACAGTGTAACTTGCCAAAATATCATGGCTGACAGTTTTTAAAGCATACATTCGAGACCAAACCAGATTTCACCTGCATCCCAGATACAATTCCCACCAATTCAACTGGCCACAGAATTATGCCATCATCATCTGGTTTAGAAAACAAGACTCCTTAGCTGTCCTTTTGCATATATATAAGGTATTAAATTTGCATATATGATCCTAAAATTGTAAAAGCAATGATACAAGTATTTCTGTAATTCTACTGAAAATTAATAATTAAAATTTACACAAATTGAGTGTTATATTTTTGCTGACACATCACTGATTTAAAAGCTTTCTTGGTCAAAACATCATTGCACATTTTCTAGGTTTACTAGCCAATGTTGGAACATTTTATACAACTGTAGTCTAAATATTAATACCAAAGGCTTGCTTTGTATTGCTTCAGAGAAGATGCATCCCTTTAAAAGGAGGCAGGCTATTTTATTTCTCAATAAAATTGTAATTACAACACCCCATGTTAGGCTGACTCATTGGCTATATTCTACACACCCCCTGTATCCATGCATACAATTATGAAAGCAAGAAGTGCTCAATGCTTTCCTCTGTATAACTTAAATGGAATATTTAAAAGATACATAGTTTGCATGATTACTTTCTGCTGCAGAGAGATAAAAGTCCACAATATCCCAATATTTTAACTGGAAAAACACCCCAGAAGGCTACAGGGCCACAGAATTCATCACACAAATCTGAAAAGATATAGAAACATTTGGCTTGTGGTTTAAATATACACATTAACTCAATAAGGTCTTGGGAGTGGGAAGAGGGGTTTTTATTTTTCCTGTTTTTTTCTGGCCAATGGAATCTATGTACAGTTGCTGCCACAGAAAAGTTCCTCAAAAGAGATAAGATAAATTAACAAGATGAGTGTAATTTATGTAGCTATTTGGCCAATTTTATGTTCTTGCAGTTTTTCTATTGACAAAAAAAAAACAAAAAAAAAAAAAAAAAAAAAAAAAACAAAAAAAAAAAAAAAACGGATATTTACTGTAGATTAGTACAAAACTTTATAATCTTTATTTTCCTAGGGAAATGTTTGTGATAAAACATTTAAATCCTAAGGAGTTTCTGTAAATCCTACTTGTTGGTGTATTATGATTAAATGAATTTCTCCCTGCAACAAAAAATGAGAATAAGATTTAAGACTCATAACAAGGAGAAATGAGCAGGTGGCAAATCCTGCTATCAACTATCAATCACATCTGGTTTTGTAGCACTTATTAAAGAGGTGAATTGTTTCGTTTATAATGCTCACTGCCTCTTCTTAATGTGACAATAAATCCAGAATATGGAAGGGCACAGGAGCCTGAAGCGATGGAAGGAAAGGAAATTTCAAGGAAAGGAAGGAAAGGAAGGAAAGGAAGGAAAGGAAGGAAAGGAAGGAAGGAAGGAAGGAAGGAAGGAAGGAAGGAAGGAAGGAAGGAAGGAAGGAAGGAAGGAAGGAAGGAAGGAAGGAAGGAAGGAAGGAAGGAAGGAAGGAAGGAAGGAAGGAAGGAAGGAAGGAAGGAAGGAAGGAAGGAAGGAAGGAAGGAAGGAAGGAAGGAAGGAAGGAAGGAAGGAAGGAAGGAAGGAAGGAAGGAAGGAAGGAAGGAAGGAAGGAAGGAAGGAAGGAAGGAAGGAAGGAAGGAAGGAAGGAAGGAAGGAAGGAAGGAAGGAAGGAAGGAAGGAAGGAAGGAGGAAGGAAGGAAGGATATTGTGATATTGTGATCCAGCAGAGCCATTCAATAATCAAGCAACCAGAAGAGCCTCCAAGCTTTGTCTTTGCCCCCACTGAATTAGTCTCAGTTTGTCAGGGTGATGTGGGTGAAGAGGAACTGCTCAAAGCAAACAGGCAGGTGCTGGAAATACAGCTTAGGCTACAAGAAACTACAGAGATCATCTTTCTCCCTCGTGGGTGTTTATGGTTCCGTTGAAATTATAGTGATCAGTAGATCAATATGCAGAATTCCAGAAAAAAAAGTGACTTTTTTTTTTCTTAATCCCAGTGTCAAAGAGATAATAGTGATAAACAAATTCAATCAACTCATTTACAGGCCAGAATGTATTGGCATCATCTTCACCACCTCAAAACTGTCCTACAGCTGCATCTGACAAGCCTAGAAATAATATTAAATAATATTAATTTATATTAATTATTAAAAATAATTAATATTATTTAAAGACATGGAACATGCTTCCTGTTTTTCCTCAATTTAGGTTTCTAAGCAGCATTGAAAAGCGCTGCCTACTAAACATAGATTCAGTTAAAAAATTAGGGGAAGGTGAGACATAAAGTTAGAAAGCTCCTTTCCAAATGCTAGGGGGTTGTATGAATAAAAGGGCACTGACTATGAAAGGTTTGTGGTTTTTTTGCAGAAGACATATTCAAGTATTATGAGTTTTGCTGTGTTCTGGAAAAATTCTGGTCTATTCTGTGGAAAGCAGAAATAAAAATTTGATAAAATATAAAGCAATCTGTAGAAGATACTTTCTCAAACCTGAAGAAAATTGGTCAATTACTCAGAAAACAGACTGCTGAAGAATTTTATGTAGTGACAGAATCTTGTTTCAGGTGTTTATTTGCTATTATTTCTGTGTTAAAGCTGTCACACACCTAAAAACTAGCTGAACCATGTAATATTAGCACTCTATTGGAATGCTTCCAAATGGGTTTTAGAAAATAACTGGGCCCATTTTTAGCTTAGCAACCATAAAACAGTAAGACAGAAAGCTAAAGCTGCATAATTTTGCAGCTATATAATTTTTGGAAATAAAAGGACTTCAAAAATAAATGAAAAATGCAAACCATTTGCTCAGTACAACTTACATGGTAAAAGTTCTTTCATTAGAATTTATTTTAATATGAAAAAACAGTATTAGAACATCAAGACTACAAAGTTTTACAATCACAAGTTAGGAAGTTCTGGACTTGAAATTATTCATCTAGAGTTCTCAGCTAGGTATCAAAATGAAATTATTCATCTAGAGTTCCCAGCTAGGTATCAAAATAGTTGTTCTTTTTTCCTTGCAGGATAAAATTGACTCCCTCTGCAGATAGCTTTGGAGCACTGCTTTTTATTTTGTCATTCCAACTGTTCACCACATGGATTATTTTCTTCCTTCTAAACAAATTCACCTGACTGAATAAAGAATACTCTTTTTCTTTTTTTTTTTTTTGGGGGGGGGGGAAGGGGGAAATGTTTAAATTATACTTTTCTTGTAGTGTCTTGAACCTGGAAAGGATTAAGATTCCTGAGTATCGCCTAATTCCTACTTGAATCACCTATATCTCATATGTGACTCTCAAGATTCAGGCTGGCTGTTGAAATATCCTGAAAGCCAAAAAACCAAAAATAAAAAACCAAAAATGCGTTCACATATCTTTTATATATTTTATATATATATACATATATATACACACACACACACACACACACATATATATATATATATATACACATATACATATATATATAATTTTTTTTTTTTTTTTTTTTTTTAATCTTTGAAATTGAAGTTTCTCAGGGCCTGGAAACTCTGCTCTGGAGAACAAATATGACTTCCCAGCCTTGCACAGTGTGATGCAGACAGACTCCCATTCTCCTTGAAGCACAAAAAAAGCACTTCCTAACACGTTACCTTAGGTAGGACACTTGGTAGTCAGGTTTACATCAAACCCAACATCAGACAGCAAATTCAGCTGCTGCTTTCCACACCTGTGACAGGGCCTCTCTTCCCTCCACCCCTCTCCTGCTACAGCAGCTGAATGATCAGAGAGTGAGCACGGATTTCTGTGAGAGAGCCAAACCTGTCTCTCTTCCAGGGGAAGAATGAACATGATTTCCTGAGGTGGTGATTAAAGCAAGCCCTGAGCCAGGGGGTGGATTGCAGATAACTGGGCCCTGTCCTTTTCAAAGGATAACTTTGCCCTTCTGTCAAATTATTTTAAAGTGTAAAATAAATGAAGTTTTCTGAGAAGGGCAGATGTGGCTTCCAAGCATTTGAACCAGCAACTTTTTGTTGGGTTAGAGAAACTGACTGTTCTCTCTTTTTTCACTCAGTGAACATATAATACTTCAAAACATAATGGAAACCATTGTGATAGAAGTCAAGGGAAGGAGCGAACATTGGAGATGTAGATCTGAACATGCCATCTATGTCCCTTTGAAGGCATGGCTTTTATCACCCGGTATTAATTTGCTCTCTGATAGATCCCTTGGAGCCTCTTCTACTGAAACTTTCATTATATATAAAAGAACTGGGGATTTTCTAAGGCAGAAGAAGAGACTATCCCTAAATCTTTAATGCTTAAAAAAAAGCCATGTCTAAATATAGTACATCCTCAATATTTCCTGGTGCACATTTTTGATGGTTACAATTTCATTGAAAGCTGATTCCTATTCATGAAGCATGATTTTTTTACAGGGCTACAGATCAGGGCACTGAAATCTTCCTATGGCACTAGACCAAGCCTTTTTACAGGTATTAATTTCTTTGCACAAGTCACTTGTGAATTGAGATGGCATTATTAGTTAGGTTTTACATATCAGGTACTGAAAACAAAATGGCCAAAGGAGCAAAGTAGTTTGACATCCTCAGGGACAAGATTTAATAGCTTTTTAATGCTAAGAAAACAGCTGTCATTAATCTCAATTGTCCAAGAACGGAGCAGAATCAAGTGCATGGAGTTAGGAACCCACAAATTTGAAACTACACACACTAAGCATTTTCTATTGAGAGATTTATCCATTATTGGGAAGTTCAAATCTTTCCCTGAGTGCTACTCAGTTCCTTTAGGATGATCTCTGTTTCCATAATTCCCTCCCAAACACCTTTGTACTTTTCTCTGCTAGGAATTACTACAGTAGTTACCCTACAGGGTAGGCAAAGATTGATTGTACAATTTCATTCTCAAAACCATGCTTTTCACATTATGAGCTAAATAATGAGCATCATGGAATTTTAGAACCATTACCAAACATATAAAAATTATGAAATCTGAATTGTTATTAAAAAAGAAAAACAGGAAAAACATTAATGATGGGATGCTGACATTGGTTAAAAATATCCAGAGTTTTGCTATTGTATCATAAAAATAGCATTATAAACATGGATGGATGCAAATTATGAACAATTAATTTTAGATCTCCCTAGCCTCTACTATATGTCAAAGAAAGAACCCAGTTCACTGAATTCTATTTATGTGCTCTTGCCTTGTGGTCAACAGACTGAACATTAATTAAGGGAAAAATCAAATTCTGGTCTCTGCCTTTACATCTTTGGTTGTAGTAGTGCTAAAATATCTAAAAGGATTAAACAGGTTTCGGAAAATTAAATTTAGATCTACGAACCTGGTGATAATTCAAAGACCATTATTTCCTATTTAGTCAATTTTCATGAGACCAATTAAATACATAAAGTTGTTCAAATGCTGGCATTTTTGAAGAACTTGACTACACATTTAGCAGTAAAATACCTTTAAAAATAAAAATGTGAGCCAGCTTAAAAACATGAATCACCAGTAATGACAACCTTACTTCCAGAAGACAGGTTATGCAGAAAAGATGCAAGCATTAGGTGTAAGGAGATTTAACCTGGTAATTTACAGGGATATTTTATATATTTAAGCTCTAAATAGTACCTTGAAAGACTCCTCGCCTGCAGGGAGATATACTCAAGGTGTAAGCAGCAGTGTCCTCTGGGTTGACAGCCACATCAGGGGCACCACTCAGCATTGAGAGATTGGAATACACCTGGGGAAGACAAATCACAGAGAGGAAAACTCATCAAAAGCCAGTAACTATTGCAAGAACACCACAGAGACAATATCCATTCTACCATAGAGACAATATCCATTCTACCTGCTTTGGAGAGCAGAATAGAAAATGTGGCATCAATAAGTCCTAAACTATACAAATGAAAGAATACACACTATAAGAGAAATGCTGATGTATACAGATGATATCAAGCACAGATTTTGAAGTCATTGCTCACCATGATCAAAAATACCTTGCTTAGACCACGGAACTGCTTACATATGCAGAGATTTGCACAGTTAGGCCCTTGATATTTTACATACATTTTTGTTTGAAAAATAACAAAGAGATTCAGCAGTACTGATCCATCTAAATAGACAGAGCAAAGCAAATTCTGAAGTGTCGTTCTAACATCATTTGCTAAACCTCAAGTGATATTAAACTGTGCTAAATGATATGTCACATTTTGTAAATGACACATACACATGGCATGCATGGTAACTCTCAGGGCAATGGAGAGACCAATAGAATTTTCACATGCAGAAATTTTGATTTTGCAAACTGTAAAGCTCATTGGGAGAATATAGGGTGAGTATTTTTTAATTGCATCTCATTTCCTTCTCTCTTGTACAGAGTTGCTAGAGAAATACTCTGAGCAGCTGCACATGGTGATGCCTCAGGATTTTAGCTTTCACATTTTTCAAATCCTGTACTGCATTAGTATATGACTTTAAACTCTATATAGTGTTAGTTAACTGTCTTCACTTTTGGTCAGAAAAAACAATACTTCTAGGCCTGAAATTCAAGGACACCCTACTCCCTCAGGCCCTGAAAAGTAGGGAAAAAAAAGTGAATTGTTGGGGGACAAACTGGGGGAATATGACTTGATTACCCGAAGCTGTAATGGGAGGGTTAAGCCCTGGTGTGTAAATGGACCAAACTTGGATCTGTCTGAAAAACCCATGGCCATGGTTCATTTTGGGTGTAGCCCCTTGGGGAGGCTTTGTCTGCTCTTAATGCACCTGAAGGCCCTTCATTAAACATATCTGCTTTTATTCTCTTAATCCTGCCTGGCCTCTGTTTTTAGGGAAGCCAGGAAAAGGCATCAGTGGAAAAGGTGTTCAGGCCTGAGGCATCCCTGGGCAGAGCTGGCCGGCCAGCATCCAACTGAATACCTGCATTCTACAAAGATTTCTTTTGCAACACTAACAGCATTAGATGCACATTCATTCTTAAAGTAAATATATTTTCTTATTATTTTCTGTAGAAAATAAGCATATTCTTAAATAATCTTTTCTTCTGATACAGACAATCATTGCCTACAACACATTCCCTCTCTGTAGTATTTATGTTACTGTAATTCTTTTTTGAGGTGCTGGTTCTTCTAAATCCAGAATTTCTATTCCAAGGTACAGATTAAAAAAGCCTGCAAAGCAACAGCCTTTCTCTTCCCCAATAAATCTACATTTCAAACTGGATAATAGAAGTCCAGCAACCAGAAAGAATAGGAAGAGACTGGCAAGAGGAAAAAAAAGGCTAAAACAGAGACAGATGAAAAGACTTGTTGAATTGGCATTTGGAGAAAAATAACTGGAAAAAAATTTTTTTAAGTTGTCCACCAAGAGCAAAGCATAGGAAAGGTGGGGCTGTTACACACTAGAGATGGGGAAGATACATTTTTAACATATAAACAATAAATTAGTCACACTTCTACATTTATGGACTTTTCCATTTCAGTTTACAATGAATGTACACAAGAGTGAAGGATAAGTACCTAAAAATACAACTAGGATAATAATAATGACAGCAAATTACTAGGGATAGAAATAAGATTAGTTAAAATGAGATTTCTATTTAAGGAAAAAGTAACATGGAGACAGAAACAGAAGTAGGATAAATGTGATTCATTTAAATTGGATAAAAAGCAGAAGGGTAGAGTAATTCAGTTTTTATCAAAGACTGGACATACCAAATAAATTTCTAACAAAAGATTTCAAAGTAAAAGGAACACTACTGGCATGGCTGACTATAATAAAAAAGAAATGCCTCTGGATTGTTGATGAGTAAAAATGGACCAGAAGTTTGATTTTCTGTCATTCATGAGAAATTTTGGACAGTTTTTCAAATTAGTGAACTAACAGAAGCTAAATTATTTTAAAATTAAGTTTTTAATCTTAAGGAAGGGACTGTATAACCAAATAGGACAAGGTTGTGTATAAGCAATGAAATTATGTCAGTACACACATGGCCTCTGTTTCAGTGTTTGAATCCAGATCCTGTTTCAGGAGACATGAAAGAATTCTCCTTCCCTGTCCTGCATCAGATTAAACCTTTTGGGATCAGATGCTCACTAAAACTTGCACATAACTGATGCTGACCTCAGCCTGTGTCACCTTTCCAGCTGCAGTCATTAAACTCACATTCCTCAAGCTGCTTGCTACTCCAGAGCTATAACACAAATATTCACCATCTTATTGAGGAATCACCCCCATTCATTTACCAACCCTATTTGCCTCTGTTATTTAAGTTACTCACACCTCAGCCAATCTCCAAGCAGTGGTCACAACAATTCAGTCTCCTACTTCCAACCTCCTGAGTAGGTTTATGGTTGTCACAAACCATACCTCACTCACCAGGTACCTCTCATGTGTTCCATGAACAGAGCTTTGTCTTGCTCCAATGGCCATTGATTATCAGCTCTGTTACTGACACCAATTAAAATTATCAACTTCAAATGACAAATGGATACTGAAAGTGCATGCCCAAGCCTGCCCATGCACACAGGCAATTTATCCTAATATCAGAATTCATACTGAGACTCATTCTCATTTGTTCACAGACATTTGGGATTCTAATAGGGCATAATGTTGCATAACGAGTCTCTGCTAACTGCTGGTTTATTACAAAACAACAATGGATCCAGGAATACTCAGAAAGTGAAAAAGCTGGATAATTTAAAAGTACACACAGGGGAAAGTCCAGAAATAGCAGATTTCTACAACAATAAGTAGATGCAGAGATTTTCTAAGTTTAGAGGAAAGTTTTGAGTGAAGCAACAGAAGAATTTATAGAGAATAAGCTTTAATTTAACTTTGTTCTGAATATCAGAGAGAGAGAGAGAGCTATTTCTTATTAAAATGCATTTTATGAGGATTATATGTAAGAACAGGACACAATTTTAGTCACAGATGTATCATTGAATAACCTTATGTCCTGTAATAATCTACAACACTATGTTCCTGAAGGTACCTTAATATGCCTAACAAAGTCTTCTATGGATCACTGCTGTTAGGCAAATACATTTTGAAAGAAGAAAATGGGGCATAAATTGGGGTGCTTTTGTCAACAACGAAAATAATATTGATGTACAAGCTATTTAAAATTAGTCAACATATGGAATTAGTTCTTCCAATTAGTGGGAGAGGCAGTTTGTCAGCTTCTGCCCTGATGTGCAACCAGAGAACGATGAACAATTACAGGCAGATTAACCAGAACCCACACCAAGGGTGGGGCTGCAGAGATATGTACTTACTCACAGTATTTATACTGAGAGAAACAGGCAGATCTGCACATAAACACTGAGGAACACACAAAATTTATCAGGCATAAATAATTGCATAAATAATAAATAAAAATCAATTATAAATAATAAATAGTTTCTTAAAATATGTTAGATCACTATTACTCAGAAAACTAGAATTGCAGACTAACTCAGTAGAGCCAAAATGTAAATTATTATTAAAATTATCATTGTGACCCTGTACAACATTTGCTCAAATCAATTCATACCCAAGGATTTGGTTTTTAAATTACAGCATTCTCCATTTTCTTATATATCAAGTCATTATTTACACACAACAAGAAAGTATAAATGCATAAAATGCTGGAATTTAAAACTAATTTATCAGCCACTGTTTGAAAAATTATTCTGCAGAACTGTAATATAGCTATTTAACATAAACAGAAATGGAAAACCAAACTTCATAATTACAGTAACTTTTTCCAGAGCTGAATAACCAAAGAAGCATAACTCCAAAAACTTAAGGGCAAAGTGATGAATGGATGTACAAACATAATTAAATATATTTAAACTCCATTGTGTCTTAGTGTAACAAAGTTAGACAGTAATATATTCAAGGCTTCCATTTGAAAATTGTTTCTCAGGTCTGTTCAACAATATTGAGAGGCTCTACTTAGCAAAAAGTTTATGCTCTTCGACCCTAGGCCAGAAGCCAATCTGTAGGAGTCTCTGATCAATGTGACAACAAGACTCTTCACAAAACTCTCAAGAATGGCAGTTTTCCAAAACAATCCCCCATTGCTTTCCCTCATCCACCTTTCAGTGCAAACTTTCCAAATTTCTGAATCACTAGGAACTCATTTAATTCTTGCAATCACTCTTACTTTGCCACCAGCATGTTATCACACTGAATTGAAACAGCTTTGCATTGCACTGAGGATATTCCCCAAATAATTCCTGCCTGTTGAGCAGCAATCTGCAGTTCTACATAATGAAAAATGCTACATAATCCAGATTTGTTCCTAAACCAGGCCACCTGTCAAAACCACTAACACATTTCAAGAAACAAATTTGACCTAAGACCTCACAATGCCCTTAATTGATCTAAAAATTTCACAAGTTATCAAAAAAAAACGTGGAAACAACTAAAGTTATTCTGAAAATTCTGTAGGCTTTTGAACCATTCATTATTGTTAAGATTGCCTTTTCTTTAGTGAAAAGTACCCCTGTTACAGAAACTCTGGGAGATACAGGAGAAGCCAAAGAAATTGAAAGGACAGATAAAAATTGAAGCATTATGGAAGACACAGATCCACTCGTTGTTAAAGAACATAAACATGACCTTGAATAACCAGGTTACTGCACTCAGCACAGAATTTATTCTCAGAAAATCTCAGATACATCACCAAACAAGAGTTAGGCTGAACAGGGAAGCCCCTCATTAAAGGTTTATTATTTATACATAATTTTATTAATGTGAAGCACTTTTCACAAATACCTAACCTTCATGACATTGTCTTGGTCACATTGTAAAAACCTACAATGATATACAGAGAATAGATAAAAACAGACTGAAAAGCTGGGGATTTGATTTTTTTTTCATTATGTTTTTATTCTACAATTTTATAAAATATTAGTAGTTTGTATAACCTAATCCCTGAAAGGTAATTTAACTGGGTCTTGAGATTCCTCTGGAGAGTTTACTTTAATGACATTATTTTGAATAGCAATGAGAAAAACAGTTGCAGAGTTTTGTATTTTTATGCAAAACCATGTCTTGAAAGAATTAGGCATCTTTATAGCTAAAGTTTTTATCAGAATTTATAGCTTTTAAAAGCTATAAATTTTTTAAAGTTTTTAAAGAATTTATAGCTAAAGTTTCTATCAAAGGTATCATTAGAAGGAGCCACAAACACATCAGACAATTATTTATATCCAGTTGACAAAGATTTATATAAATAAACAAGAAAATTGCATTTAAGGTTTTGTCATGAGACTGAGAGATTGGATTTTCATAAAAATGCTTTACACTTCCTCTTCTTCTCGAAGGATTTGAATGTAATTTTACAGACACAAAAATCCATTTACACTGCAGTCACTTACCTTCTATTAATTCATCATCAGAGAAAGATGTGCTCTCTGGCTGATGTTATATATGCATAAATTCTTTATGAATTCTGTTGTGATTTTTTTTTTTTCATATGCAGGAGTAAGTTAATCACGAGGAAGACTATTTATTGTTAGATCCCTTATAACCAACCACGAAGAGCACAGTGGCAGCATTTCCCTAAGGAACTGCACATCAATCAGTAGAAAAGAATTCATAAAACCATTCATATCTTTCCAAGGGAATTTATGGAAATTGTCTTTTTAATCACGGAAAGCTTTGTGAGCACTGGAAGTGTTTTGCTTAGTAGTTTTAAATGTAGACTGATGGAGCCATGCACATGACCTCCCCTGAACTGCAAAGGCACTTCTTCCCTCCCCAGCTCTAGAGCCACACTAATGTTTGCACAGAAAATCAAACCACATCTATAAAAATTATTGCTGCCCCAGACATAAACCCTCTGTATATGATTAAAAAGGAAAAAAAAATTATTCAGCTGGAAGTGGACTGTCTTTCTGCAATAAAGGCAAGGATTATTTCCTTCTTCCTTCCAGACTTAAATTTCATTTTAAATAGTCACTTTTGCAATAGTAGCCTCATTTTGGCTCAGGCTATTAGAAAAACACAGCAAGTACGAGAAACAGAGTAGCATATATATAACATGATCTTTTTTAATGAAATGAGGTTTTTTGTTAAGTTTACAGTTTAATATATTCAGTTATTAAAATGAAATAGTGAAGCTAAATTTAGACCTCCAAGGCAAAATTAACCAAGTATTAGTTCAGCTAAATTACTTGTTGCTAAGTATTCATGGTGCAGTAAATTGTTTATGGACATGCCTGTAAATTATTATGTTTTTCAGCTACTGGCACATCTCATACCATTCTTGATAAAGGTTGAGGTTTATTTCTTCAGTAAATGAAATTCTTGTAGTTTTTTTTTTAATATCATGTGCATCCCAGTTAATCTCTGAGAAATTACTTCATATGGTGGATATACTCCAGCAATGCAGGGTGTATGGGGCACATCAACCAACCAATCCAATAATGAAGATATTCATTAGCCAACAAAATTACAAAAGATCCCATGAAAAAAACATCCAAAATGATTACTTCTTGTATTATCTTTGCACTGTCTGCCAAGACTGACAACATGTCCTCTACCTAATCACCAACTTAGCTACAGCACAATACAGAAAACTGTCAAAGATTCTGGATTAAACAGGAGGAGGAGTTATTGGGCTGCCAGCAACTGCTCCCAGGGGAAACACAAACAAAGCAAAACCAGTGCTCTGCTTCACCACAGACTACCCAGATATTACAGTAACCAGGCAGCACGGAATGAACAACAGCAACAAAATTAGAATAACTTCATTTTCCCATTGCCCTTTGTGCTACATACATCTGAGTAAATAAAGCTTATTTGGCATTTCCAACAAGGCTGTGGGTCACAGTTCCCTCTTAGAGGAGGTTTTCTAAATTCCTCTAATAACTACAGATACCTGTGATCATGTTCTGGATTTAGTGATTAAATCCTGATTTACAGGCAGACTGTTGTGGAAATAAAAGCAAGCAAATGAACTTTGCTCACTCCAATAGCACAAGACACTACGTGACATCTGCTGGAGAGTGCAGGAAGTGATTAAAACTGTTTGCTTTGGTGGAGAGGACAGCTTCCAGACTCCAGCAGGCTTTGGCTTTGTAACCATGCCTTCTCCAGCAATTCCAGCCCACCTTGCTCCAAGTGTTCTGCAACTGCTCCTGGCTGAGAACCTCGCACAGAGAAAATGCATTATTCACACTGAGTAATTTATTATATGCACACATGCATGAAACAGCTGACCTTACTGTTTCTCTCCTAAAGGTCCCAGAGCTAGAAGAGCACACACAGTTGGATAGTCAAGCAGTATTTCACAGAGATGAAAAAAGCACAAAAAACCCTCCACATCACAAAACCAAATTTCAAGGCCCAGAGAACACCCTCAAGGAGATCAAAGTTCAGTCAGAAAGAGCTCACCCTGGAATAGTTCAACTATCATAAATTCATTTAATGCAATATTTCTGAAAAATACATACAATGAATAATTTTAATGTATTCATTTTGAACTTTGTTATTTCTGTACCTTTCACTTACATTGGCACAAAAAAATTGAGTTCACACAAAATAGGGAAGCAGGAAAAACAGTTCTGTTGCCAAAAACACTCACTTCTTCCAGAGATAAAAGTACAATTATATCATAAATGCAAATGCATTCACATCTGAAAAACTAAACTGTTGAAAATAAAAATGTCAAAGCTGGTGATGCCCAAAAAATTCATTTCTTACTTTGTTTTGGGGATGATAATGAGTCAAAAAATAGCAATATGAACCTGAACCTTTCTGTGACATATGAAGTTTACTAAATGTAGATTGACCTGTAAAAGTGGAAACCTGGAAAACAGGAGACTAGCAAGAAGATATCCAAGGAAGGATTTTCACATTGGCATGAATTATCATTACTTTATAGAACATTGCTGCTGGTATATACATGATCTCTCTTTATATCTTATGGTCAAATCATTACCTTTCAATTAGAATAAAGCAGCACTTGGACCTACTGGCACCAAGACAGAGAACAAAATTACTCATTTTGCAAGTCCACACTACGTAGTTAGTCAGATTTTATATTCTAGCATGTAATTGTCACATTTTCAACCCTTCCACAGAAGAAAAACTAAATATATATATTTACAGATGCTGACAATTGTTAGCTGGCACTCCTCTGCATTGCTTCAATAGATGGAGCCATCCTGGCAAACACTGTATGGCCATAATATCTGGATGCTATCTAATTTAGATTTAAATGTCATGATAGAGTTACAAATATGGATTTTCATGAGCAAGATCCAACATGATCCTGCTCAGAAATTTCTCAGCAGCTGAGAGGAAAAGCAGAATTTCATCTTTGTTGCCCTAATGTATATTCTGCCTCTGCTGGCATAGGTCTTAGTGTCCAATACGTTGGTGCAGAAGGTGAGGAATGCTACAGAAATAGTTTTATCACTTCCATATTAAACATACAGACAAGATAAATATTATCTAATAGAAAAATTATGCTATTTCAGTACTAAAACAGTGCTTTTAAATAGGAAAGTGTGTTTGTGTAAACAGAGTTATAAAATATAGCTAATGGAAAGCATGAAAAATAATTATAATACTTAATAGTAAAAATATGTTCTTGAGCAAGGAAATCAATAAAACTGTATTCCTTAAGAATTTTTATTAACCTCCTCAGTAACCATTGCCTTTCAACAGCTCCAGTGATTACCACTGAATTTTCTCTTCTATCAGCAAACACACAAAGCATTCCCAGCTTCCTCCAGCATTCCTGAAACAACAGCTGGGCAATAGACAGCAACTGGGCCAGGCCACTGGGCCATGAGAAATTCATGTACAGTGAGCTCATGCTGCAATCCTTCCCTTAGGAGGACAATAATTTTTGTCCTTTTCATGTAATATTCAATATTTTATGAAGATTTTAGGAACCCAGTAATTCTCAGGGCCCTTGTCTGATTTCAAAACTCATGGACTTGGCCACCGGTTTCAAATTGTTGGAGAAGTAAAGATTAACAAATGAACAGAGAACAATTGCAGAAGTGTTGCTCTCTCAGAGTAAAACATGAAGAAATCTTTTTTCCCATCAAGCACACAGTAAAATCATACATTATCTCATAGATTTCCTGACTATAAACATATCCATATACTATGAGCTATAGAACATTTTCTCATGGACACATGAATTTTATTAGCATATCTGCAATTACAGCAATTGTTGCTACTGTAATACATAATGTATCAGTCATTGTCAGAAAAATATTTGTCATAACATTGCAAAAAAATTACCTTGTATTTTAGCATCTTCTTGGTATAATTGTGCACCCATAGGATTTTATGAGCCACCTTTCCCACTTGGCACTCTATCACAATGCAATCCTGAGGCAGAGGTTTCTTCCCTATTCCCTTAAGACTGAAGATGTTCTGAGTTCCAGCTGTAACATTTCTCAGAATAAGCCTTCCCTGTGACAAAGAAAGGAGAAAAAAAGAAGTTGTTTTATTACTGTACAAGTCCCCCTTGGCTGCCAAAGCAACTCCTTTAGTTTATTTATCTCAAATCTAGGTGACTCAGAGTGCTTACAAGAAAGGGCTCCTATTGACTTTCCTAGTTCTTTAATAAACCTATTGCTAAACAAAGAAGTCAACCAGAGAAACAAAACCTTTTATTCTAATTTTTTCTAAACCATTAAATTCAACAACATAAAGTTTTCCCATTTCTAGGTTTTCTACTTCTTGGCTTCTTCTTGAAAAACAAACATCTCCAAGAACATATGATCTCATGCCTCTTTGTCTCTCATATAATATTATAACTTTGATCATTGATTATTTCCACCTGTCCTGGAGAAAGGGAGACCCAAGGGAACTGCATTGCTCTCTACAAACACCTGAAAGGAGCCTGTAGTGAGGTGGGGATGGGTCTCTTCTCTATGTCTCAAGTGAAAGGTTGAAAGGAAATTACCTTAATTTGTGCCAGGGGAGGTTCAGCTTAGACATTGGAAAGAGGTTTTTACTGGAAGAGTGGTTAGGCATTGGAATAAGTTCCCAAGGAAAGTGGTGGAGTCACCATCTCAAGAGGCACCTGGATAAGGCATTTGGGACATGGTTTAGGGGTAACTATGGTGGTGTTGGGCTGACAGCTGGACTAGAGGTCTTTTCCAATCTGGATGATTTTGTGATTCAGCTAAAATGTCCTCCATAATAATTTGTCATCAAAGGATTCAGGGCTTTTGGCTTTTAATAATTTTGCAATACTGAATACCTAAACTGCATTATATTTTGCTGGTAACACATGTAGAAGGGTTACTCATGCTTCAAAAACATTTTTTTTTCATCTTTGGCATTTCACATATTTCAACAGCAACTTGTAGCCAAAATCTCTCAGCTGGGACACAGACAAAGCCACAAATACAGCTTCTTGCTAAAGGTGCTATAGGCTTTGCTCTGCTTGTGATTTTAACATTTGGAATAGTGATTGCTCTGATGGCAAATGCAGCTGTGAAATGGTGGCTTAACTTGTAAATAAAGTACTCATCACATAAATTATTTTGTGATGTAGGCATGCAATGAGAAATACTACCTAATTATTTAGATAATGAAATACAATTTAATATTATTATTTGAATTCAGAATAACAACATATATTTTTGTGATAAGTTCAGAATTTTTATGGAATAACTGTAGGATTGAAGGATTTCATAGAAACTAATGGAATTGAAGAATATAATGGAAAATTAAATAAAGAAGGTGTGAAAATATGTATTGGGGAAATCTTTCATACCTAATCTTAACCTTTATAAAGTTGGTTCATTTGTGTTTTTACTTCACATAGTAGTAAATCTTACCCTTTCCTTCTCTCAAGCAGAGGCTTTAATATTAGCAACTGTCTAAACACTTTCATAATTTGGATACTGGTGATAAGCAGTATTGGTGAGAGCATCCTTTACAAATGTTGAAACTGATTTCTCTCTTACCATTATGACATTCTCAGCAATGGGCCTGAATGTGAGTGGATATGGAACTGTTCCACCTACAGGCACATTTATTGCAGGAGGTCCATGAAAACCCTGTCCTTCCAAAATTGCTTCAAACCTCCAGTCCTCACTGGATAAATTACTCTGAAAGATGTAAATCAAAGTTGTAAATTAGATTATGCATTTAAATTTTTTAATGTGCATTTCAGCTTTCACTTGCAGCTATCATTGCATCAATACTCCTTTGCTCCAAGTACTGGCTCAGAGTGCCTTTGGGAAAAATTAAAGCAGTGTATTTTAAAAATTAAATGAGCTAATAATAAATCTGTTATTCCTGGCAGCCAGAGGTACAGAACCCCTACTTTCAGGAGCAATACTGTCAGCAGGAATATTCATTAGAAAACATGAGCATGATCTAGCAAATGTTCAAGATGGAATTTGTAAGCATCATTACAAACATTTACAAGTATCTTTATGATGCTGCTTAATGCTTGGCAAAATTCTGTTCCTATACCATGTGTAAAAAATCTTGGTGCACCCCTTTTAAGTGCTGATGTGGTGTGCTGGCATACATTGCCTCATTTGGCCACTTACAATGCTACAGGATCAGTCTTATGAATTGAAAATTCCATCTCCAAAGGAGAATTTACAATTCTGTGTTCTCAGAATCTGGTCTTTCAAGAGTAAACTACTTTAAAGAATTACTATCCTGAGCAATATGAGCCTGAGCCTATTTAAGAAACATGTTTATCTTGCACCCAGATGTATCATAAGACTGCTTGGTTATGGCAAAAAAAAGTGGGATATTTCACAATACATGCTTAGAGGCTGCCTAAAAGCAGTAAAACTAAAATAAAGTTATTCAGCCTCCTACTATTTGAAAGAACCAAACATCCAGTCTGAAGAAAAAAAAAAATTAACACTCATCTGAAAGATAAAATAAACTGTCACTCATGAGCTAACTCATGCCTTGTCAAATAGAGAGGATTAATCTCATCTGATCTATGAAAAAAGAGGTAATCTTTTGACCTATAATGGTCTTCATCCATGGAAAATTGTATACAAACATCAGAGATAAAGGATTTCAGGGAATAGAGATGATACTTCAGTTTTTGTTTCTGCCTATGAACTTCTCAGGAACAAAGAACCTGGGTCATCAGAGCTAACCCAGAGCTACCCACATGTGCAGTACCATATGTCTAAGCTTTGATTAATATGTAGGATTAATGCTTCAGTGTTAGGTGTTCAATTTCCCAGTAGCTGAGCACATATGCCTGCATGGAATGTTGAGGTTGGTGCAGTGTCTCAGTTTTACCAAAACCTTCCATCACCATGTCTCCAATTCTGTAATAACAATGACATCATCTCTGGTAGAAAGTACAAAAGAAAAAAGTATGATGTCCTTGTGCCAAGGATAAAATAAAAAGGAAAAAAAGACAACAAAAGGGTTTTATTTTTTTCCCATCATGCTTTTTTTATCTCCACAATATCAGGAAAAGCTTTATCCCTTTGAGAACCAGCTGACCAGGTGTAAAATTGGCAGGTCATCACTCTCTGCTAATCTAACATTTTAAAATTTGGAATTGAGGAAAAACATCATCTGGATTGGTCTAGGTTCTAGAGGAAGGGCATGAAATTCTGGGTCCTTAAGTTGTTTTATTTCCAGTGTTTTCTAGTACAATTGGTATCAGATGTTTCCTGTATCCACAGTAGTGATGATTACATCAATATGTAACACAAATATTTCTTCTTAATCTCTAACACAAAATCTTGTCATCTGGAGAAATGTGGTTGACAAACATGGTCATTGTGAAATTCTTTTGTAACAAATCCTTCTAACACAGCAGGAATTTGTCTTAAAAGTTTCTTCTAAAGAAAGTTATTAAGAACAACAATAAACATTAGAAAATTTAAAGAAAGTATTTGTTAAATTTTATTCCCTCATACTCATTCATTAATGGCTTTAATTAACTAATCATCTAATTCCTACAGGATCTCTGCTTAATGTAAAATCTCATCCAAAGCCTGCCAAGTGAATTAATTTAAACACAATAAATGCTAAGGGAGTCAGAATCTCCTCACAGGTTTGTAGGTGGTTCAACCCAAGGTACCCAATAATTATATTGGACCTGTACCTGGAGAGTCTGAAAGGTGGAGATGGAAGAGTTACATTCATGTCATGCTTGAGAAAATCATGGAAAATCGAAAAGAAACTAATCACAGATCTCAGATTCTGCTGGGTTCTTATTCTGTTTCTGTCTCTAATTCACTGTGGGGCTTTAAGCTGACCAGCTGA
This sequence comes from Melospiza georgiana, assembly GCF_028018845.1. Lineage (NCBI taxonomy): Eukaryota > Metazoa > Chordata > Aves > Passeriformes > Passerellidae > Melospiza > Melospiza georgiana. Next base: position 111,254,349 of record NC_080431.1, read on the forward strand.
TCATTTAATCTGCTCCATTTATCAAGTGTTCCACCTAACACACATTATGACTATTAGTTTGATTGTGTCTGTAAAAAGTGCTTTGAGCACTAAATATTTGGTTCAAGAAACTACTTCTAGCAGATTGAATAACTCCACCTTCAGTTCCACAATGAGCATATATTTTTCCACTAAATATTTAATAAAATTTAAATGACAAATACAATACTGCTAATAAAAATATAAATATATGAGAAACGTTCTGGTAGATGGAGAAGCTCCAACTAGGAGTGTATATAGAAATGTAAAGTATCTAACTCCTAAAAAGTGAACCCTCTGAAGTGAAAAATAATCATCAGAACAACAATGCAAATCTCTTTAGAAAGTGTCTGTTTAAACAAGGTAGAAAATCCTTTTACCTTTCTGTGTTATGTATCAGTTGTTTTTAGGCTAATGTAGCATTCAAAAAAATCAATACATAAATTATTAATATCTTAAAACTCTTGAAAGAAGACACAGCACTATAATATGGTTTCCTTTAATTTTCTTTTTTCCTTTCTGATGTATTAGTTCCTTGTATACTCTCAATATTTGACACAGCATTCAGCATGGTCTTTCCCCAGATATTCAGTCTTCTTGCTTGAATCTTCCCCCACCCTTTTGACTACAAAATCTCAAAATAATTTCTCTATAAATTAGCTCACTACTATTCCTTAGTGGCTCTGCTATCAAAAGGACACAGACTAAAGTCTAGTTCAGATCTCAGGAAATCTTTTACTGCTTCTATCTCTTATAGAATCTTTATTCCTTCTCTCACACCTAAAGTTCTTTCCCTATATTGTTGTGGGTTTTTTGTTTTGTTTTGTTTTAAAGTTCTCTAAAATCTGACTAAAAATTTTCTGAGAGGGATGATATTGCGCCCATCTTCTCTCTCTCATTTTCTCATGTGCCAAGGGTTTCATACAAAGTAGCTATGATAAAACTATACACAATATACTGGCTATGCTTACCACGTTTTTTCAACTGTATATAATCTAGTTCTTCTGTTTTATTCCTCAGCATGTCTCCTTTTTTCCCTTCAGAAATACTATATTTATTCCCTAGATTAAATAACTACTTTATTCACTTTCATTGTGATAACATTAGTAAATAACAGACTAAAAATTTTGAGAAGAAAACCATCAAAATTTAGTCCATCAAACTAATAATTAACTTGAAGTAAATTATTTTTCCCAACAGGTTTTACATGATCTACAACAGGGACTTTGAGAAATAATCCTCAAGTTAATATGCATTTCTGCATTTCAGGACTGTAAATTTTTACAGTATTGATCTGAAATCCACTTTTTTTAAATCCTGAACCTTAGTTTAGTTAGCAGTAGAGGAGTGAACTTACAATTGGAATTTCCTGAGTCACTGTCTGGTAAGCTGGAATTAGAAATTCAAGCTGTGCATCAGCCTGGTCTTCATTCACCACACACTCAATCTCATAGACACGAATATCACAGGATGACTTCAGAATAATCTGACAGTGGTAGCAACCAGGTTTCTTAGGAGTGAATTTTATAGGAAACTCAACTGCATCAATTCCACCTAAAAAAAGAAAAAAAAAAAAAGAAAAAAAAAAACCCTAACAAAACAAAAAAAAAAAGGAACTGTTGGAAAGCTTTTCAGGAACATTGAATTCACAAGCAGAATCTGAAGAGGTATCCAATACAGTAGGAGTGTCTTCCCAGCAGTACATGCAAAAATTTCCAAGAAACAACAGAATTTTAGGAGTGTTACCCTGTAATTTAGTTTCCTAAAAATGGTATATTGAAACATGCAAACAATATTTTCTACTGATTTTAGTAGTGCACATAAAGATATTTTAAGATATTTAGTGAGAATAAAGATATTTTAAAATATCTCTTAAATCTAGTAGAAGAATTTAGCATATATGAATTTCTGTAAATATTTTAAAAGCTATACAAGCTATCACACATTTGTCAACAGTTGCCATCAGAGATATCAGTGATAGTACAGAATATTTGGCTGAGTATCACAACAATTACTGAAATTCTGTTAAATGTTGTAGCTCTCATGACAACTCATTAGACCTTTTCCTATGCCACATTTTGAATTGAAAGTCTGAGCTTCCAAAATTGACAGGGGTGCCTAAGCTGAAACAGAATCATGCAAAATCCCACTTTCCCAATCTGCAGCACACGGGAAAACTCCCCACTGTAACCTCCAGAGCAAGGAAGAAGCAGAACAAATGCAAAGCTGCCCATCTCTGCACAGAGCCAGGTCTAACAAGATTTCCTCCTCTGTGCTTGCTCACAGAAAAGATCAGACTCCTGCACAGGATTTTAAGCAGCCCTTTAGGACACATTCCAAAGGAGAAAAGAAGGTACATGAGGAACTCCAGTGATGGCCACAAAGAGATCCCCAGTCCCAGAGCCTCCAAGAAACCCGAAAAACCACATGAAGACTGCAGCTGTAAAATCTGTAGTTTTACATGTAACAAACACTGATTTTCTTCAGCTTTCCAAGGTTAGAAACCCATGCCTAAAGCTGGAAAAAGATGGTAAGGAAAGCCAGAGACAAGCTTCTTGAAGAAAGATAATACATTGTACTGAAAGATCCAATATATTTCTGCATGAGTTTTACTTTCTTGCAGTAAATGGAAATTTTAATTACTAACAACTAGGGTTATTTTTGCCTGAGTTGGACCCATATTTAAAGGCACAGTTTCAAAGAGAAATACTATAGAAAAATTAAAAAAAACCTCAAAAGTACATTCCAGAATTATAATATTTAGTATGGCATTACTTTAGCAAAAAAAATTGCTTCTTGTGCATTAGAAAATATATTTTAGAATAAATCAGTTGAATAACTTAAATATTATGCTCAATTACAATGAATCAAAAGGAAAACAAGTAAATTGGTTCTATTTATTCAACAGGGTATCTTCTGCTGTGATACATGGTTCCTCCAAATCAAAGTAACTAAAGAAATAATTTGTCTTCAAATTGTAAGTGAAGATTGACTTGTTTCCCTTCAAAATCTTTTTTAAATTCAGTAAAATAAACTGGGCTTAAAAATGTCTCAGCTTAGCATGTTTTGATCTCTCGGTCTCATAAGACATTGAATGAAGATTAATTTAGGGATATATTCAAAGATTTAATTAATATAATCCATGGGGCCACAACTGGCTTACCCAACAATTTCTGAGAAAAGTGTCAACAGTAAGCCATGGGCAGCATTTATTTGATTCCCAAGTAGCAGGAAGCAGAGCCTGCATCCATCAAAAAGAATGAGGCTGTGAAAAGCCAGGCAGAGCAATACAGGGGTTTGTTCCAGCTTCCATCCTACTCGGGATTTTTATTGTTTCACAGGGAGGCATTCCATGTGAAATAAGCTGACAGTTTTATTTTCCAGATTTTTGTCTGACAAATGCCTACAGGAAACATTCACTTGATCATATCGGGTTTTGTTGTGAGACAGTTGTCAAAACAGGGGTATTTGCAAAAACTAAACTTGCAGTGTGCAATTTCACCATGCATTTTTTTGAGAACTAAATCACAGCACATAGGCACTGGCCACATCCTCTGACAAATGCCTGGCCTTTTGCGCCATTTATTTATTGCTCATTTATTTACAACAATCTGATCACCAAAACTAAAAAGATCACCAAAGTTCATGTCCTTTGATTTTTAAAAATCTTAAAACTCATCATTTTATATCTGCCTGAATTGAAATTAAGTCCTCTAGCTGCATTAGCCTACAAACAGTACCTTAAAAAGAAAAGTAATGCCAGTTGTTTTGACATTAAATGTAAGAAAAAACATATTCCGTAAGGTAGTAATAATGGCCCTTAGTAATCATTGTTTAGGATTATTACATATTGTGGGAGGATGAAATGAGTAAAAACAGAAACGCTGCTCTTCCACACCACAACCTGTAGTCATAATTTGTGAAGGTAGGAAAGTATGGGCCTTCAGCAGTTCATCAAATAATTGCACATTATATGAGATTTTGTTCAGCAATGGTGCTTCAGTCTATTCAGAATTTCAAAGCTAAATTTCTCACTGAATTTATCTCAGTCTCTGACACTATGCATGTGTCACAAACAACTGGTTAAATTAACTTCAACACTGAATTTGCAGGTATGGAGTCCTAGAAGGTTAAATAAGCAACCATAAATAAGAATCCAGACTCTTCTGACTTCTGCTTCAATATATTAGGTCTTCAAATGGGCTCATCTGAATTACAACATCTCTCAACTTGGTAGTCTTGAAAAAGCAACTACTCTTTCAAATCCCTTATTGAGTGCTTAAAAGTTATGAATTTTTTTGCTACCACTCTGTATGTTTATTTATGATTTCCTTTCGCTTAATCACAGATTTGTAGAAGGGTTTCTAAAAAACCTACTAACTGGTTATCTTTTTTTCTTTTTCTGCTTAGATAGCATACAGCATACCATCAGACACCTAAACAAAAAGTTAAATACACTTAATCAGAAAATGAAGATCGACTGGGGAAAAAAGAATGAAAGAAGTTTTCCCTTAATTGATCTAAAAATAAAAATGGGAGACACCTTTTTTCAATGTCTTGTTATGAATATTCATCAGCTGTGTTTGTGTATCATTCAGGAGCCAGTGAGGGGCTGTGTGGGACTACATAAAGTAGTTGTAGGGGGCTGGTTGTTTAAAGATTATTGAATCTAATATTTATGAAAAATACTCATAGGCACTCTAGAAACAAGCAGACACTACTCCAGTGAGCAATGCTGCCAAGTTTACTTAATACAGCTTTAAGAACCATGACATGAAAGTGTTTTCTTGAGCCATTTGATGAAGAGCTCTTGCTGAAAGGGATTAGCCAAATTATAAAGAATTACACTAATAAAATAGAGTAATAATTCAAAAACTCTTGATCTAAAAACACAACAAAGAGCTAAGTTCGCTCTAAAACACACTCAAAATTTACAAAAAAAATTCAAAACTGATTTTTTTGTGACTGGAAGACTAAAGAAATTTTCCTACAGACAAGGAAGAGGGCTCAGAACTCTTATAAAGACTGCACTGAATGCATAAGGAAATATTACAAGGAGAGAGGGTCAAAACCAAGTCTTTTATATCACTTACTGCAAAATGGTAAGTTAATGCACAATTAGTAATGAAGGTTTATAGTGAAAAGATATAATAAGAGTTAGCTAGAGACTTCTATGGTGCAGTTCCTTTCTTTTTTCAATCAAGATTTCTCTGAAGAAATATTTTCTTTTTTTTTTTTTGAAGAGAGAAAATTAAGTCACTAGTAGCTTTACCAGAAGCCACAAAGAAGTCAGAACAATCTGAATAAATTAACTATAGGAACAATTATTGAGAAAGTAGAAAATATCTAACAATTCCTGATAGTTCTGTAGAAAAGGATTTTTCATCATTCACTAGGTAGAAAGGGGGGAAAAAAGAAAAACAAGAGAACGTTTCTTGGATATTCTTTTTAAGTGTAACAGTAGGGAGCCAACATTGTCAAATCCTGTAGGAAGAGGCAACAGAACTCTAATATTAGCTTGTGACACTGAATCTAAATTAGATAGCAAGGTGGAACAACATTTTTCATTTAAAATTAATTGTAAGCTTTACTTATTTATATGGAAAATTTTGATGTGAAATAGTACAACCCAGCTATCAGAAAAAGGTTTTAGTTTTGTATTCATGCCTAGGTTTTCAATGTTTGTTTTTATAAATATAGGAAAAACCCTAAACCATGACAAAAAAATGACAAAAAGCATTCCTAGTGCCTGCTTGCCTTAGAAAAGTTCAACAAGGCACATGTAAAATACAGAAATCGCTTATCAGGACACACTTGCTTAGGGGCATAACTATTCGAAAATTAAAATCTACCATTACCTTATAGAACTCCACAAATCTATCATTACTGATGGAATATATTTGTGTATTTATCATGCCATGTTGGGATTTGGTTATTATTAAAAAGAATAAAATAAGGCATTGATATGCTGGTACTGACATGTGCTGCTGCAATGTTTAGAACAGCAATTATTATCAACCATTTACTCCCATATATTTTCTTTCCTTTAAAATATGTCTACTCCAAGGGTATTGCTATCAGGTTCTCTGCTAATAGCACAAGTGGCAATGTAAAGTCATTTCAAGGCAGAAGATTGCAAAAAAAAAAGTCTGAAATAAAAGAAAACCAAATTAACAGGAAGCCCTTCTTATAAAGTACTTGGATGGTTCAGTATTGATGAACTGTCACAGGCAGCTCTGTGAGCTGCTCTGTCTCAGGAACTTTTATGTTTCCATTACTCAAAGCAATTGTCAGTGTCATGTTACAATGTGTAAAGGCATAGCCTGTTCCAGAAAATTCCAGAATTTCCTAATTCTGAGAAAAATCCTTACTTAATACCAAAACACATATTATTGGACATTTCTCTTAGCATTAGAATGTCACCAACTAGTTCTTATATTAAGCCCTAACCTGATAATTGGAACAAAAGTGTGTATCTTAGGTAAGCTTCCACTTTCTTTTTTAAAAGATCGAGTGGTAGAAAGATTTCTGTTTCTCTTGAGTTTGTTCATATTTGATAAACCTCTCATTCACATAATTTTACAGGAATCATAAATTGTTTCATTACAAATCTCTGTCTTAGGTAGAAAGTGCTGTACTTTCTGCATAGTCTTTACATTAACAGTCTTCACAGTCAGACATATTTTCCCTTTTTAAATAATTACAGGTAACCTGAAAGGAACCTCTTTCCCTCAGAGATCATGGAGTCATCAAGGTATTCAATCTTTCAAGACCTTAAAAATTACTATAAAACTTGGCTGAGCCCTTCCTCATTTGCAATCTTCTGTCTAAAGTGTGGAACAAGAACTGGATGTTCTGCTTCATGGTACAATAACAGCACTTTTCCATACCTGCACTGTATTTTTTAAGTTATGCATTCAAGGACCCTTGTTTTTCAAAATTTTACAAGGAATCCTTTGATGAAAGAACAATGGAGCTGATGTCAAAAAAAGTGAGTGGGAAGTAAGGCTGACAGCTTTGGTTCACACTGTGAGATGGGTATTCTGCTGCTTTGCAGATTTCTCAAACATTTTGGGAGACATCAAAATGTTTTGCAAGACTGCAAAACAAAGCCCATCCTCCCCTTTCTACCTATGTTATTTCATCTTTGATAAGTAACATTATTTAGCATAAAAACAATGTTTTTCAAAGAAATTCAACTGCCTAAGAAGTTGTTCTGCTTAGCTAAAACTTCGTTGAAGCTGATTTTGAGCTGATTATTTGCTGAAAAGACAAACAGCACTTTTTCCACTGGTTTTCACAATTCTGCTTGAAAATCCACAGATATTTCCTTCTTTCCTAACCACAGTGAGTGTTTTGCTGATGGACATGACCAGCAAATATTCAGCAGAAAAAACACTTATAAAAGATATTCAGAGATAATATAACAGGGCTGACTGAACATGGTCCTTACCTGCAGGATGAGCATGCTCACTTACACAGGTACAGTTTTGTGAAATAAGACTGCATGGCAGGAAATCTTAAATAATTATAAAGATTGTAAACATATATATGCATTACAAAGTCAGTGACACTGGCAATTAAAGTTACAACTGAAGTTGCAATCTGAGCCATAAAAAAAACCTGTCTGTTCAAAGTTTCTTGTGCTTTCACCTTTAGAAGGAACTTGTTAGTTTGGTGAAGCATGGAGTTGGTTTTGGATGCTACTTCTCTGTTGCTAAAATTTGGAGCCCTTATTTTAATCCCACTTGACATTTTATTCTTTTCATTCTTTCACAGCATCCCAGACAAAGGTAAACAACCACCTTTGGTTAACCACATTTATGATGTGGTTAAACCATACCAAATGGTTTAGCATGCAGACTCTTTTCCAAATATATAATTACATATTTGCTTGCACTAAAATTCATAGCTTATAACTATGTAAGAGCTCCAACTAACTTCTTTCACAAAATCTATGTCATTCCTCACTCAACAAAGACTTTGTATAATCTTCCCATTAGTGAAATGTAGCTAACATTGTGCAATAACTACTGGTTCCTAAGGGCTCCCTTTCTGATTACTCTCCAATGATAAATTAACATTTGCTAATGGTTTTCAATCTTAGAGAAGCATTATTTTAGATCCATGCAAACATGCAGTGGTTTTGATCAAGATATCACACTTAAAGTAGAGTAAGCAAATTGTACTCTTTTTATCTATTTGATCTGTAAACAGTGCCAAAAATGTAATAAGGTCATTAACAAGATCTATTTTCCAAGAAAATGTTTTGAGTGGCATTGAGTTTTTTTACCTTCTAATTCCCTGTCGGCAGAGTTCATAAAACACTGGTTGCACACTTCCTGCTACTGCAATCTAAGAAATTCTGATCCAAAGATTGATTTTAGTCAGCTTGCTTCCACCTTTGTTTATCTTCATAAATATAAGCAGTGTCATTTCTTCAGAGAACCAACAATTCCCACCCTGAGGAAAGCCACCACCATGGCTAAAATATTCCTGCTTTCTCAGACAAGGATGTCAGAATTTTCAGATGAGACCAATGCTTTGCCCAGGACCACCAGCTGGGGACTTCTGTCACAATATTAGGTTTTCTGAGAGCCTGTAAATCATCCTGTGTCTCCTCATTAATGTAATAAATACACTGAATCAGTTGGCACTGTCTTCCTACTGAACACATATTTGTTTTCATGCTATTTTGCTGGTTATCTCAGCTTCCCTTCCTGGATGTTCTTTACCTCAGCACCTCTCTGAATTCACTACAAAAGCCTCATTTATTTTTCTGCATCATCTTGACATTTCTACTTCCTCATGTAACTATTACCCATCCTAGAAAGAAAAAATACATGTCAAAAAGATTATGTACACTGCAGTATTATCTAATTTCTGACTTTACATTGATGACTGTCCTCTTTCAAGAATTTGTTTAATATCTTTGGATGAATAAAGAAGCAGCATGAGCTAAGAGTAAAACAACTACTTCCTTACTATAATTTATTATAGTATATATTATAGTAGTCATCCATTTACTACATTCTTTACTAGAATGCCATTTATTCACTACATTTTTGTAGTGAATATAATGCAATTAATATTCTAAATTTTTCAGATATATTAATTCACATTTCAACTTTTAAAATAATTTGAGCAGTTGCTAAGAAACAGTGATCTCTCAGCTGGTCAGTTGAGAATCTTTGTTGTGTGACCATGATGGAGATCCTGGCAGGACACCAGATCTGTGTGTGCAGAGCACATTTCCCCCAGATGTGATTCTGCTCTTCTACAGTGTAATACAAAGAATCTCCTAAAACACTCAACAAAGCCATTAACTATTTTTAGTTCACCTCTACAGTAATTATGACACAAACACGTTGTTATTAACTTGACAATGAAAGAGTTTCTACTAGGATTTAAATATCTTGCCACACATGACATATTCCAGCCTCCAGTGTCACATCAATTCTACAACTTCTGACTGCTCATCCTGTAGTCCCTCACCAATCCTGCCTCTAATACTGCCATAACTATTGCTACCATCTTCCTAAAAACACACCCTAAAATTTTTTATAGCAGTTAAATTCTATTTAAAAAAAAATATCTGTAATAAAGACTCCTCCAGAAAAAAATAAGAGATTCTTTTTATTATTCCAGAATGAATAAAAAAAACCCAAGGTACACATTGAGTGTCAAAACAAAATCCATGAAAGCACAAATGATTCCAGTGACACTTGGAAAAGTGAACTGCAAAAATATGCAAAGGACTTAATTGGTTAAGAACTGGTGAAACAAAACTAGATATGAACTGTGTATAATTCAAGTTTCTACAAATTTGCATGAAGTTCCCCCCTGAGGCTCCTTTCACCAAACTCCAGCTCTCTCAATGGCTCAGGTTGTTTGTGAGGTTTTTTGAGAAATGCAACCTAGAGTGCTTTATAGGTTCAAATAAAGCATTTTTAAAAAATCTATAAGATTTCTGTATAAAATTTAAGATACTAGAAAAATTAGAGACAACAGACTGACCAAAGATGGCAAGATCACTCTGAAAGGTAACGCAGACCTGTTCATTCACCATGAGCTGAAATCTCCCTCTGGCTGATTGAGGAGGGCAAACAAGAAAAGAGATGTGATATGAGTGGCACAATCTGAACATAGATCAGTGCTGGATGAGAAGAGGAAGGGAGCAATGGGAAGGGAGCACAAATTCAGGATCTGACAGATAAACAGACCTAATTAATTTGTCCTTTAGAGCAAGTCTCCTGTGCTTGTGTGCCTTTGAGAAAACCAATAAACCAATGGCAAGTGGAAAGCACTGGTTTGAGCTAATATTTACAACTTGGGTAGTGACAAGAAAGGCAAATTTGATCAATAGTAGAAAGGAAAGAAAGATCATTTTCTGGATCCACTCAGGAAAGCCTTAAAAAAAATTATATTTGCAAAAGAATACAGTCAAATTCATCACCTTTAAGACTATTACCTGTTTTCTGAGATGTAGGGTATTTGGCTGATGGAGGGTCCAAAACAACTCTGGCTGAAGATAACACTGGAATAGAGAACTTTTTAGGAACCTCAAAGACGTGTTTTATGCTCAGCTCTACACTGTAATCCACGTGCTTCATCTCGGAGGGGTGCCGGCGAGGCTTCAGCAGGGCACGTCTCTGCAAGTGAAGCAATAATGTACACAGCTGAGCAATCACACATTTTCAGGTTGAGAAATACCACATTTTCTAATTTTTTAAGAATTTAGCTTAGTTCTAAAATTAAATTGGGAATTAAGAAACTTACATAGCAATTTTGAGTGATCCTTCCAAATAAAAACTGACTTGTAAGGTATTTTTAGACATCATGCATCTGAAACATTTGTTTAAGAATAATGCATTTTGAAATTTACAGTAAAACCATAGCCTACCCAGAAATAAGCTCTGCTAGCCTTCATGCATATGCAGGAAAGGTGAGAAAAGAAAAAAAAAATCTCAACAGAAAAATATTTTGTATCAGTGATAGAAAGGTGCTTCTTCTCCCACTTCATAAAGTTTTCTGAGTAATACAAAGCATGAAAGAGAAAAGTTATTTTGCTTTTTGGCAAGGGATAACTATTACCTAAATGATATTTTAATGTTGAAAATGTATTTTAGAAATATGGGCATTTAGAATCAATTCCAGAGATAAGTTAGCTCCTCTTGGTAAAAGCATTGCTAATCAACAGCATGAAACATATTAGTAAAGGATTAGCACAGTATATTAAGGCAAGCTCAATACAGGCATCTGAACCTCTTAATGAACTTAATTTGACTCCTGTAGGATAACATTACAAAAATACTGCAATGATTTAATACACTACTTGCTCAAAATTGTCATTTTCAATCCAATAACACACTACAGTTTCAATGCTCAAGAGTAATTGTAAGCTGAACAAATTTTAAACTGAGTAATTTCTTTTTTACAGACAAGGCTTTGAATTAATGACTGCTGTGAATTATCTTGAAGTAAATCTAGGGCAGATATAAATATGGAAATATTCATCTTTTGTTAAGCAAACTGGTTTATTCTCAAAGTCTTTTGCTGTAAAACACTGCCAGGACTGCAGGTATCAAAGTACATATTTCAGTAGGCCAAGGAGTGTAAATCCATTGAGGGAATTCAAAAACTCAATGTAAAAGTAAAAACAATTGTTCTGAAAGATCACCATTACATATAAGATGGTCAAATTAAATCAACTAGACTTGGGCTCAGCATTGTGTTGGTGTGGAGTTTTTTTGGTTTGCTTTTTTTCCCCCCTGTTTTAATACAAGTCTCACATTCCCTTGCTGGCTTTAGAAAGCAGATCCACATTCTGACATTGCTTTGTTTTGGTCATTAATCTACTCTTCCATAGTGTTAATACAGTGTTAAACAAAAAGTACATATGGACTCTGGGAATCTGTTAACATTTAGCTGTTAATACAGGTTTCTTGGCACAATAAATATAGAAACAGATAATTCTTCAAAATTCTTGTTATATGAAGAGAAACTGGACAGATGTATTCGACTAAAAATTTCACATCAAACCAAATTCTTAGGATAGTTTTTGTACTACTGTATTTGCACAACCTTGTGCAAATATAATTTACAGAAGGAACAGGAAAAATTGTTATGTGAGTTGAGAATCTGAGCTCACTATTCACTCATTTCTATCATACAGGACTGGACTCTGACATTACTCCCTCTCAAACGCACACAAAATTAATTAAAAAATCAATAAGTACAAATAATTCAATTGCCATATTAATTGCAAGTTCCACTTCTCTCTGATAGGAGTGAAATGCCAGAACACTTTGCAGTGGGAAAAAAAATCATTCTAACTTGTAATGGTAGGTTCCTAACCAAAAGAATTACATACATTTACCAGTTTAAATTTGACTTGATCTTCTGCATAATCAAATATAAATTTATACCTACAAATGATTTTCATAACTAGATTATTTTCCAACACTGAAATAAAAATCCATCATGATTACACAGTTTTGTTAAATTTTAATTGACAATATAATTGTAAGATGACCTTTCCTGGAGCACTGAACACATTTGAATTATAATTACCTTGAAGAAATGTCCTATTATTTAAAAACTTGCTGAAAGACTTTTTTTAAGATACTGATTCATGTTATCTCATTTTTAAGTATAGGTTAGGAAAAAACCCAGTTGGTCAGTATTACATAATCTATGAACATTTCAAATATTTCCTGGCACCTTGTAAACAAGGATGAAAACATTTTTAATCAGAGTCCTAGTGGAAAAAGAAAATTCTGCAACCATACACAAGACTAAACTTTACTGCCTCACAGGCTAACATTTCCAAGAGAAAATCAACACAATTCAGATGAATGTTGCAACTGCTCCAATTTTTAACATCTTTGCGGGCTGTGAGAGTTAAATAGAATTTAATATTTTTTTAACTCTCATGATCAGTGCAGATCTAAGGCGTCTCTACTGCAAAAAAAGACAGATTCTAAGAACTTTTACTTCATCAACCTGATAGTTCATGATATTCCAAGTGTGGAAGTCTTATTACCAGCTAATAGTATTTGCATTCAATTCCCTGGATTATTTATTTACTTAGAATAATTTTTTGAAAAATGAATGGAGGGTATATAAAGCATCAGAATTAAACTTGATCTTGAAAGTTTCAAGAACTTTTTTTATTTTCCAAGGTATTTTCTCGGATGTGCCACCTGCACTTTCTATGTGTGAAGGGTGGCAGATTCTGTTACAGGGTTCTGAGGCACTTCTCTCCTTTCTTGCATATTACTGTTCTTCAATTCCTAATTTAGCACCATTTCTTCCTTCCAGAGATTAACTTCTAAAACTGTTTCTCATGAATAAAGAAATTTATTATCTTGGTCTCTCAGAACCCCTGTGATCAATCGTGTTTGCCACCTCCCTTAATCCCATATCAAAAGATAAATGATGTAATATAGAAGACATTGGTCTCACTTGTAAATTCAGCAAATTGAAATCTGACCACAGGTCCTATTCTGAAAAGTTCATCCCCACTCAAATGTATCTAATGCAATTTTTTCATTTCCAATGCCTTCTCTGCTTAAGGACACCATGATTCTTCCTTCAAAAAAAACCCACACCAGTTTTTAAAAGAAGCAGATTCTTTACACTGAGCTTACAAATTTCCATAATCACACAGAACACAAAAAATCCTTCTTGATCCCTGGGTGCCTATGAAAAGCACAAACTGTGAATATCCAGGCTGGACAGGTGGAGATGAGACTTTGCAACATCAGCTGAATAGCAGCAGCCACAGCCCCAAGTGCACAAGGTCTCCATTCATTTTTCCTTGATCAAAACTCAAACTCACTGACACCACTAAGATAAAAACACTCCATGTGTACCAAGGTAAAAACAGTCCATGTTGCTCAGTCCCATGGACAGCAGGATAAAAAGGAAATGCACAATATCCTAACATCTGGACTATGGCAAATGTGGTGTCCACACTCAGATAGGACATGTTCAAAAGGAAGTAAAACAGGGCATAAGTAAATACTTTTTATAGTTTAACAATGAGGGCACATGTGGACACAGCAGAAACTTAAAGCTTTAGTTCTGTGATTCTTGTGCAACAGGACTTTTCCTATCATAATGTCTGGTTATACAAGGAGATTATTGGCATCGATGAAGAAAAATTCCTGTATATAGCAATTGGGTCTAAAATTAGACAAGTTATTTTGTCTCACTTCACTGACTGCAGCATCCTCTCCCTCACACTCTCAAGTAAATGAATTCTCATATTGTTACTTCTTTTTAATTCACTTTCCTCTATTTAGTCCATTTAGCAACTTCAGTCTAAACATGTTCTTCTCCCATAGTCTCTTATCTTTTTTCCAATATCCTCTTCCTTCCCTTGTTATCTATGTTCACCTAAACATTCCCCTTTCAGCTTCCTCTTATTCATCATTACTAATTATTCGCAAAAAAGCCTTTGTTAATTATTCACTATAATGCCAAATCCAATCTTAACAGTGTCTGAGAACTCCCATATTATCCTATACTATCTTTACTACTACCCAAAATTGTTTTAGGAGGAATTAAAGAAACACTCAGGAGGTAAGAAAGTAACATAATTTTATGGGAAAAAGATTTAAAAATCATTATTTGTTACTAATTCTAATAATTCAAACAATCAAAATAGACCTTTGTTCCTTATGGCAACAAAAAGAACGAGTAAAAACATAGTAAAGAAGTAGCTAGGACTTTTGCTGTGTATAGATGGGTCAAATAAAAAATTATACCTGTAGTTACTGATCATGAATATCCAGTTTGACTCCAAAAACACAGCCCATCTTTACTACTGTTTTCTATGTGACTTAAGTAAACATGACTAAAATTTACAGTTCACACAGACTGGAAATCATGCAATTATTTATTTATTTATTCTTCAACTTGACAAGTAAAAAATGGAGCAAGTAGTACTAATGGTAGGGTATTTTCCCTTCTGTCCATCTGTTGTCTAACATGATTCTACCTGTAGGAAGCAAGTAGAAAGGTGGAACAAAAATCCAAAAGAAAACAACAGATTTGAAAACATTCTGGATTTATCTCTTACCTACAACTTCTGCCCCAAAGGTTTTTGTGAACCTAAATAATTCATTGAACTGTGGGTGCTGTAGATTGGCTTTTTTTCTTTTTTGCCTTTTTGGGTTTTTTTTTGGTGGGGAAAGGGAAGAATTTAGACCACTGAAAACTATACTTCAACTCCAATATTCACTGCAGAACACCAACCCCCCTCAAAAAAGTTTTCTCCAGTTAATGCAATCAGGATTTCTATGTTATCACCTTTAAACAGATAGTTGGCAAGAATTTATTACAAAAAGTTTTTAAGAATGTTTCATATTTTAGTCTGCATAGTGGATATTGAGATTTTTTTAATGTATAAACTCTTTTCTATGCCAGTAGTAGAACTTCTCCCCTGTATTTTTCATAAGCAAGTATAAGACTTTCTGTACATGAAAAAAATACTTTTTTCTGCACATTAGTTTCATTTCTCACATGATAATTCATTCAATGCTAGTATCCACCATTATGTGTTTTACAAGGTAATTAAGCTAATTATCCTCCAGTTTTCCACAATACACGTGGTTTTAGAACTCCTATTGCATTTTAGCACATCCAGTGGTGCAAGGAGTGTTCCTATCATGTTCAGTCTTGATCCCATCCACAACTTCAGAGCAGTTTGACTTTTCATCAAATATTTGCTAAGTTACTGTGATATTAAGGGACTTGAATTATGAAAACTCAATAAAATGTTACCAGAACAGTGGATTAGCCATAATCCCAAAGGAGACTACTTGACTCTAGATGACACGATTACAATTGTTGTCCTACTCCAAACACACAACAGATGAAAGTTACAATGTAATTTTCCCTCATTTTGTTTGCTTTCTATTACTTTTCAAACAAAAGGCATAAATTTGGAAACACCAAATCACAAGGGAAAATTCTTTTCCTCGTACTTGAGGAACTGTCTAACTGGAAAGCTGGAATAACATTGCTGCCCAGCAATTGGTCTGAGGCCAGGCACCATCAGGGCACAAGGGAAATTAAAACCCAGAGGGAGCCTGTCATCCTCAGAAGGCTATACTAGAATTCTTCATGAGGAAAAGCCTTGTTTATTTGGCAATATCATTATTATAAATTTATTCACAAGTAATAACTGGTTGTTTAATGGACTACCTTGGGAGAAACTTTTTTTTCTAGATGTTGAAATTTTAGGAAACTATGTATAGGTTGGAACGATCTATATGAGGGGAGCTACATCTTATTAGAAAAACTTGTGGCTTTTCAGAACTATTTTTCATTGATTGCAAGACAAAAAGAAGTCTCCTTAATTTATTCTCAAGGTTTATTGGTTTGGGAAAAAAAAATCCATTTCTTACAAAAATGTGCATAATGAAATTTACTAATACAGATACATTTTACATGGAATATGAAAGTTTTTTTAATCAACAGGTATTTTTCAAAAGTAAATTGTTAGTACTTTTCTCAACTGCAGTCAAGTTTTTTTTAAAGGATGGACACCATAATAGCAATGGGGTGACAAAGTGGCTTCAGAATGAACATGTAAAATATTGCAGTGTCTGAGGGGGAATTGGGATCAGTAACTGTCAGATTACAGATACGTGAAAAAAATATAACTTCACACCTGAAACATGAAAACAATTCAGTCCCACAAATCAAGGACAACTAAATTTAATTGCAGCACCAGATGATTGTGTTTCTCACCTCTACTCCAGACAGCCCCAACAACGCTGTTGCGACTCGAACGCTGCTGCTCTGCAGAGTCCCCGTCATCAATCTCCTCTCATACTCCTCAGCTGACATCTGCTGCTGGGCAGCCAGAGCCAGGGCCCTCTCCCTTGGCTCATTGATCACTGGGATCTTCAGATTCTCCTCCAGAGTCTGACCGAGTACACATTTCAAATATAAAACTGGATGCGCTGTGCATTCATCTGTTAAAAAAACCCAGAGAAATGAAAGAGCAAAACAAAACCACACACCACGTTTATCAGCTGGTGGAACTGCAGAGAGTATTTAAAATTTCTAATCTCTAAAGAAAATAAGAATACAAAATTCCTTCAAAGTTTAGTTCCATGCTATTAACTAGTACATGCCATTTATAGCCTGTAATACTTTATTTTTCAACATAAGAGGGAAGTAAAAATTAGCAGACTGAAATGCAACCCAAAATTTAGCTAATAGGGACAAGAAATAGCTAATAACTTAGCTAACAAAAAAATCCCAGACTTTAGTGTTATTAGCATTATGACAGTATTAAAAGTTTACCCAAAGTCTTTCTGCTACCTACACAACACAGCCATGTTTTCACCCCTCTAGATGATCTTTCATCTCCTCTAAAAGAAACCTCCAGAAATTATTTCAAGTAGCAGTTGTCAATTATTTCAAGTGTCAAGTCCTACACTGTTTCTGAAACAAGTCTGACAGGAGTTTATCCCTCACTATTTAAAGACAAAAGCATTGGAATATCACATCACTGCACACAAAACTCATGTTCTAAAGCTAGAAAAATTCTAGATAAAGATGACTTGTCCTGCTTCATATGGCTAGCAACCTATATTTAGAAGAAGAAAATAAGAAAAATTATGAAAAAGTATTTATGTAGACTATGTTAAAAGCAATACAAGCTAAAGATCACCAACAACCAGCTGATGTTCTGAAGAGAATGGACTGGAAAACATTAGAAGAAATGTCGCATAAATTCATTATAATGCATTTTTTACACTTCAGTATAAACAACTTCTTTTTTTTACCACATGTATTTAATAATTTAAGAAAAATCCATAGAAACAAAAGAATATTTTTTAAAAATTATTTGCTGTATTTTACTCTTCTCCCTTCTATTCACTGTACCTTCTGAGGTAGCATGCAAAACATTTGGACTATCCAAGGTAGGCAATTCTGAAGTTAGGGGTAAATCCCCTGATCCCTCAATCAGGTACACAAATTCTCCAATCTGAAACACAAGGACACACATCCTTCAGAGTGCAACTCATGCAGAACAGAAGGCAAAGTATTACAACCAACAGCAAAGATATCCTAGTAACATCTAAGGTCTGACCTGAGCAACAATTTACAAACTCAGGAGAACTGTTTTTTTAAACTACGCCTAAATATAAAAAATTATTATTTCAAGCCATGCTGTGATAATAAAGTGACTTTAATTGATAATATTAAATCTGAAAAGTCAAAAAATTTCAAAAAGCAGAATCCTTTCTAACTCATCATATAATTTAACTAAATAAGGGTACCCTTACCCATAAATACAGGAAAAAATTGAATTCTAACTATCTAGTACAGTTACATATAATTAAACATGTTCATGAGCAACCTTCATTGTTCTTCACCATTTGGAATTTTTTTTAATAAAAATGTTTACAACAGTTTTGTGCCAGAAACATTTCTCTAGAAAGCAAAATAAAAAAAGTCAAGGCAGGTTAACATCATGTGCAAATTCTCCTTTAAAAAATTAAGTTAGTAAATCTTAATTATTTCATTAAAAATGGAAAATCTACAGAAGCTTGAAAGTAAATATAAATATGACCTAGAACAAATAAATACATTCATTTTTCATACAGGAAAGGATAACTAGCCAAGAAATAACAGTTTGAGTTATAGATGGAATGAAAAAATAAGGCACAAATTGAAAACAGGAAAGTATTTTTGAAGAAAAGAAAACTCACTGAAAGTACTCCACATTTAAGTCCACAATCAGAATGCCCAAACTAAAAAGATATCTAAGCTAGGTACCCTACATCTATCTGAACTAGGCAGGAGATTTAACATATATACTGCATATATTGCTTTGATAATTTCTTTGTGTTTACCACAATTTTTTTCAGACAGTTTTAGCTTCTCCTGATTGCAAGATAAAGAATTAAATGTCTCTGCAACACCTGATACAGTTTTCACATTCACTCTCTCTTTATTTCCATAAACCATATTCTGTAAAACTCTGCCCTAAAAACACATATTCTGTCTTTTATTCTTCATTCCAGATATGAAGGAAATAATTTAGTTTCTATAATTTAGCGCATTTGCCAACCAACACAATGTTTTCCTTTTAATAATGCTCAATAGCATAAAAAACCTTACTTTTTCCTTTGCCTTCATTTGTAGTTTCATCAGATATTTATGTTAAGGCTGAAAACACTGCAATTAAATTTCTGACCCAGCAGAAGGAAAGCTATTCAACTTTGATGGTATTTTCTCCCCTTCTTGATTCAAGAGCTCACACAAATCTTCCTTGAGAAGGATTAAAAAAACCTCCTGCAAAATTGGACTCTCACACACAAACAGCCACTCCTGGGAACCAATTTAAACAGGAGTTATTCCTGTTTGACACAGTGATTCGGCTCCATAAGGGCCCTTAACAAGCTCACAGCACACACAACTGATTTTAGGAAGGTGCTGGTTGCTGGGATGCCATCCTGCTATCAGCTGCTTTTCCTGTCCTTGCTGAAATCAATATGCTTATAGGAAGGAAAAAAATTCCCCAATTTCCTCTTTGCTTTGAAGAATTCTGGGGTTTTGATCTCCACAGAATGCAAATCCTGTTTTCTTTCCACTGAGTTGTTTTTTTCCTGATGCTTTGGAACAGAATGGGGATTTCACTGAACTTGGAGAGTTTAGCTTTTATGCCCATGGTATTAATGATTTCTATTTCCATTTTCCATCAGCTGCAAACAGGCCAGCATCAGCATTGTGCAGGGTTTACTGTTGATGAAAACAGCTAATAAAAGAGCTGTTGAACTTTCTATCCAATCCCATTGCTATCTGATGTTATAAAAGAATGTAGGGCTACAAGGAGTTTGTAGTTGCCTTTGCAAGCCAGTAAGAGCAACAGATAGCAAAGTGTTCTTTCAATAAACAATTTACTTCTATACTAGACACTTAGCTGTAAAGATCTGGACTGACACTCTTAAACTATGATTTAATACATTATTTTCATCAAAAATTCCACATTGTTCACATTTAAATTACGTCCTGGAAACAAAGACATATTTTTTAAAAATCAATAGGGTTATGTTTAACAATATTCAATATCAACTATGAAAAGATCTGTGCTAAAAAACAGAAAAGTTTCTGTTTCAATTTTTCTTAAAGAACAATGAAATACTGAAACAAAGTCTTGAGAAATGTGCTAAATGGCTTGTGCTGCCATTTCAAACCTTAGGAAAGTTAACATAAATATATTAATTCAACATAAGGAACATCCTTGAGGCCAGAAGCCTTGAATCAGTGTATCCTCTTGCTGTTATTACAGATATATAGCTGCTGCAGTGAATTCTCAATCAGATTCAAGTATAGTGATTTAAATCTCAATCCTTCATTGATTGTAATGAAGGAGCAGATCTACTCTGATACCTGTTTTGGTCTATTTGCCAAAAAGGGTAGGAAAGGTAGGCAGAAAAAAATCACAGCAATTTTAAATTAAATTATTTATTAGATTTTATATATAGCACAGGTCCATATTTGAATGATACAAGACTCTTCATTGTGTAAAGTCATTTGATCATCATACAACATCCTGGCTGCACTTTGTCAGTTAGATAATGGCATGACTGAAATATTATAGCCATATACAAAATATTTAAGAAAGCCAAATTCTTCCTGTGCCATTTCTATGCAGCTCTAAAATAATTTTATCTATCTTGAAGTTTCATCTTTCCATAGGAGATTTAATACAATTCCTCACAAATTATGCAATTAAGTAGATGGAGCTAATTTTCTAACCTGAAGTTCTGCATATCAAAAAATTTGCATTTTGAGGAGCCTTTAAATGCACCACACCTACTCAGCTAAGCTTGAAGGACCAGGTGATCCAGGAAAAGTTACCATACAGGACTTAACAGCAGCTTGTCTGAGGCATTAATGCTTCCTGCTGTGAAAAGGTCACCTAAACCTTTGTTAAAAACAAAGGGTGTCTAATTTACTTCTACATCACCACTGGAGGCAGCACTGGGGCTGTCAGAAATGAACTTTTCCCTTTCCACCTGAAATATGACCATCCTATAGCTCTTCCCACATCTCTTAGATTAACACTCTTTCCTTAACATGTCTCAATTTCCCTTCTCTTCACTTTATTATTCAGCTTTCAGGCTCTGTTCCTCATGTACCATGAGCCTACTCTTCTCAGCCAGGGTGTTAACTTCTGCTTCTAATAAAGATACAACAAACAGATAAATTGTCTGAGATTTAAAGGGTATTAAAGAATAACAGGTAAAAGGAAATACTTCTCAGATTTACTCCCAGAGAGCTGTAGGCCAGGTTTTTCCTTGTCTAGAGACTGCATCCAGATATTTCATTGAATTAAACTGATGGACCTTAAATTCCTCTATGAATGTACAGCTGTTTCTTCCCTAATAATTTCTTTCATTGAATGATGCTGAGCACTGGATTGATTTTCCACTGAACCATCCACAAAGATTGCTAGCCTCTGACATGGGGACTCTTTGTGGGTGATTCCCTGCTGTCAGTAAGGTGTGAGCTCACTATTTCAATGTGAATTCAACAGAAATCCATCTTCTATCTCAGCTACTTTTCAAGAAAATCAAGAGAACTGTACACTCTTTAAGACATCCAGTCATATAGTTTGTTTTCTTTTAAAATAACCAGTATTTTCACATACTGGACAGAGTCAGAAAGACAGAATTGGGCATCATTGTATCAGTCTTATTTTCCTTTATGAACAAGATAAAAAAATCAAGCTGGCCATGTGGCATAGCCAACGTCATGCTTAAGTAATAAAAAATCCCATCAAAGACACAAACATTAGACACTAGCAGAAGTTCTATGTTCTATAGAAGGTAAAACTATGGAAGCTGAAAATGTGCAGGAGGAAAAGTAATTTGGTTTCAGATGCATTGTTACAAATCATCAAAACGTGGCAGAGAGAAAGGCAGAGGCTCATAATTGGACAGAGGGGAAGCTGAACCACAGAGGCATTGTCAGGAAAGTAAGAAGCAGAATCCAAACCTTGAGATCAGCCACACATAAAAGAAGATTATAGAAACAACAGGGTTGTGAAAAACATTGACAGCCAGAGACAAAACACAGCAGACAGGTTAAAGAGGTGAAAAGATGGACTAGAGACACAGAAATGAGATTGTGACTGCTGAGATAAAGGATTACAGGAACATCCAGAAGCTGGATTGCAAGGTTTGAGGTTCTGAAATATGATCAAAATCAGATTTGGTGATTTGACTGAATTTCAATTAAGTATATAGGGCAAAACCCAGGCTACATGAGTCAAGAGAGACTGAAAGGTTGTTGGAGACAGTATTCATGTACAGTCTTTTCTGAATGGAACTCTGATTGAGAGGAAAATTTAAAAAGAGGCAGCAAGGAAAATTATTATTCTACTTTGACAGCATACCCTAAATACAGGGATGAATACATGGAGAAGTACAGAACAGTAAAGTCTTTATCCATTCCCTGCCTGTGCATTGTTCTTGCACCCACGTCAAGACAAATTATTTAAATTTCTTTTCTTTTCTTTTCTGAAGCTCAGATACCTAGAAAAGCCACCAAAATAACATTCCCTGCAGTATTACTTTTTATTACTTAGTGGTTTTAAAGTGAAAAGTTGCTTGCAGCATTTCATATAATTCTAATTATGTGTAAAAGGACACTAAATAGTTGCCCTTGATCAGGACCCCCAAGTCCCTTTTCACAGCACTGCTCTCATTTTCCCTATTCATGCACAATTGGCCAAAGCCCTGATTCTTACCTGACATGATAAACACAGAACACACACTTTATTCTTACCTTTTCATTAATCAGAATGAGAGTGCAGTAACGCTTCTCCTGATTAAAGGGAAGGAAGTGAATATCTAAGGATGCAGAATCTTTCCCTCTCAAGAACAGGTTTTCCATTGGACTGAAGAACTCATGCAGGAGGCTAGATTGATCAGCTGTTAAAATGAGTTTAAGTGGATGTTTAGATACAACAGCACAGGCTGTAAAATAAACTAGCTGCATGAGTTTAAAAAAAGATATATACTGTATAAAGCCTCCTGTAGCAATCAGTATTTAAGGCACACCTGTAATCAATAAACAGTAATTACAGTTACACTTGTGTAGATGTGCTGCAATATTGCATTCTGTATTATTTAAATACATTTTGCTAATTACCTGTGTTCTTATTCTGTGCACTGAAACAAAACATGGGAAAATAGTCAGTTCTCACCATTAAAAATTCCTTAAGGAGGTACAGCCTCTAAGAAAAGTCTACTCTCATCAGAAGGAAAAGTATAATTTACTACTATTTGAACAAAGAATCTCACTCTCGGAGCAGCAACTATGTCTGACATCTTCTAGAACAGGCAAAACCTAAATACTGGCAACACTGGCTTTCTTTCACTGCTTTTCACAAAAGCATTAGGCTGGGAAAGAATCTTAGGGTTGAGTCTGGCAGGCTCTGACTGTCTCACTGTGTGTTTTTCATCTGCTAAACACAATTTGACACTGACCCTCAAGCTTTCCTGGCTGGCCTTCTAGGCAGGACAGCAGACCTGAGAATATATGTGAAAGTGAAAACAGCAATGAGTGAGATGACAGAGGAAAGTTATGCCAAACTCTGACCAAATAGATAGAACAGGGATGGGACACCCACAGCTTCTCTGAGTAACCTGCCCCAGGGCCTCACCACCCTCAAAGGAAGAATTTCTTCCTCATATCTAATCTAAACCTGCCTTCCTTCAGTTCAAAGTCATCACTTCTTGTTCTGTCCCTACATTCCCTTGTAAAAAGTCCCTCTGCAGCTCTCTTGTAACTCCTCCTGGTACTGGAAAGCCACAATAAGATCACCCTGGAACCTTCTCTTCTTCAGGATGAATTTTTGACTGTGATGAGCAATTTGAGCCAACATTTTAGAAAAACTAAAAATAATATTTACAGAGCATATCCATATATAATATTTATTGAACATACTTAGATGTCAAAATCTTGCTTCAGTAGATAATCTCATTTTTACTGCAGTAAGGCATGAGGTATTGCATAGGTACTTACAGAAAGTCTCTTTCTTTGAATCTTCAGACAGTACACTGTTTTTTGAATTTAATATGCTACTTTCAAAACTAAAAGAAAAAAAAAAAAGTAAATCAATATTCTAAAGCTGGACATGTTTATTATCAATAGGTAGCTTAGTTCCCCTTTTTATGAATAAACACCAGAAAAGCAAATGTTATCAACACAAAAAAACCTCATCAAAATAGACCATTACATTTTGGAACCATTTTCCAACAAATAATACTAAAAATCACCCTATCCACTTGAGGTGGCTACAGGAATGATCTATATTAAATAACATTGCATTAATTGTTCAAAAGAAACCTAATGTAATCAAGGCTTTGTCTAAGAAAGGTGAAAGGGACAAATCTTAACCTAATCACCTGAACTCTGCTCATTACAATATTGCTTTTCAAGTGTATTTGAAAAAAACAAATATACTCAAAAAAACAGTTTCAAACAAAATCTCCTTTGAACTTCCACCACAGGAGCAAACTGTGCTCCTGACCATCATATTTTCTTAATGTGACTCTATGTAGCTTTCTATTCTTCTTCACAAGTAACTCCCACCATTGTTGACAGGGGTTAAGATTGTGCAGCTACATTTATGGAAGGAGAATTTTGCTTAATTTATGACATGCACAGAGCTCAAAGATGCTGAAAACAATACTGTAATGTTTCAAAAAATACTGAGTTTCAGCTCAAAACTCTGATTTTAAATTATCCACACACAAAAGTTATTCCCCCCAGCAGTAAAATTTGATGAACCAGCATACAGCAAACCACTATCACATACAATGTTTGATGTCGGGTCTCTCCTAAAATAAATAGTTAATCTTGCTGGGCTAAGAAAAAATCACAACCTTAAACAAATGGATGTGCAAATCTCTCAGAATATGTTACCCTGGAGATTTGTTTTAATATCTATGCTTAAAACCATTTTACAGAAAGGAAAATGATCTCTGAGTATATGCATACAACAAACGATTTATATTGTACTTCACAAAAAAGTATCTCACATTAAAAAATACTAATTTTATATAAAACATCATTTCTCTCAATGCTTTATCTTTGAACGAGAATGCCAAGTCATGCTTGCAAAAACAGAGACTACAGCAGAAGAATCACTGTAAAAGTAACAAATAGCTCAACAGCTGTATGAAAAAATAATAATAGTAAACAAAATACATTTTTCACAGGTGAGAATTATACATTGAATAAGTCCTATTTTCAAATCTGAAGAACTGAGAAACTCATTAGACTGATTTAACACGGTATTGAACTTCTCTCAGTATCAATTTTTTTCTTACTTCAGTGAACAAAGCACTTGCAGGTAAGTGATGGGAAAAGAAAACAAACCTGTGTTGTGGAAGACATGAACATTGTGTCTCATTCTTCCATAACAAAAAGAAATAGCATCTTGCTCAATAATAAAACTGAAAGGAATAAAGCTCAGAAGGTATAAGAAGCTTGGTTATGTTCAAAGTCTGGTTCAATACATCCTCTTTCAATACACAGAGAAATAAGGAAAAGGATTAGGGAGAAGAGCTTAAAGCTGCCATAAAATAAATCTACACAGCCTGTTCACAGCACCTGAGTCAGGCAAATCCCTGGGATCAGCAGAGAATGTGGAATGAAGGGCTCAAAAGCAGCCCTGTGGAGGAGGATTTGGGCATATTGGTAAAACAAAGATGAGCTGGTGATGTCCACTCACAGCCCAGGGAGGCAAAGGTGTCCTGGGCTGCACCAGAGCCCCGAGGGCAGCAGGGCAGGGAGGGGACTCTGCCCCTCTGCTCTGCTCTGCTCTGCCCTGGTGACACCCCACTGCAGGGCTGCCCCCAGCCCTGGGGTCCCCAGCACAAAAAAGGCAGAAGGGGCTAGAGGAGGAACACAGAAGTGAGCAGAGGGCTGGAGCACTTCTCCCATGAAGATATCCTGGAGGAGAAAAGGCTCCAGGAAAACCTCACTGTGGCCTTTCAATATTTAAGGCCAGGGCAGAGGCAGCTGGGGACTGAGGGGGAAACAAGAGCAGCTCATAAGAAAGAGAGAGAGATCAAGCAGCTTCTCCAACAGCCCCTCATTTGGATTGGGGATTTTTGCTGACAGAGTAAGACAATTTTACTGTTCATGAAATGAACAAAATGTTCAAGATTATGTTACAGGTAAGGATGAGTTAATGAGGGCACCTTTCAGTTGCCTTGTTGCGGTGTGAATACTTCCATTTCATTCTTGCTGTGGTTATTCTCACCAGTTCAGATTAAAATCACAGACTGGATAGGAAGATCATCTAATTGAAGATCATCTAATTTCAACATACTTCCATACTTTTGCACCAGTAAAAGAGTCTAGTATCTGCTACCTGAGTTGTCAGATACCAGTTCCAAGATAACACTACACTGGGCTTGCCATGTTATCAGTGTGCCAAAAACCCAGATCAAAAGGAAAATCATCTCTGCAGTCAACACAGAGAGTGTGCATACACTTCATGCCAGGCTCCAAACAAGCCAATAACTCTGTTTTACATCCAACAAATGCACAAGGGAAAAAAACAAAAAACAAACAAACCAACAAACAAAAACAAAAACAAGCAAACAAAAAAAAAACCTTTCCTATGTGCATTTGGAGAAGAATTCACTAGCTTATAGCTCCAGATTCTATATATTATCAAGGAGGTAAAAAAGAAGTGCCAGACACCATAAGAAAGTCTTAAATTCACAGAGCAGCATCTTAATCAATGAACTTTAGGATGTTTAGCAAGCAAAGATTTTATTAGAAGAGATACAACAAACTGCTTAGAAATGCATTGCAAATACTGAAACATTTGAATACAAAATTCACATCTAAAATATTCACCAGTTTCTACACTCTGTGGAACAGTTTGTGATCTCAGAACAAAGAGTAGGATAGAAACTAAAACAGGAGCTGCCCAAAATAGGTACTAAGGCTTAGAGTAACTGGATTTCTTTGATATCAAATATTACCCTGAATTGTAATGACTCCTGATAACATATTTGTAAACTGTATTTTAAATTACAGAGAGAAACCATTTTTAGATCCTAACTCTTTCTTTATTCTTCCAGTAAGTAAATACAGCTATTCTGCATAACCTAATTCTCTCCTTGGCACATGAAACAGCTTAGAATCAAAACAGAAAGTGTAAGAATAAAATTTGGAAAATTGAAATTGTTTGGAATTCCTGACATTATCTCCAGTTTTAAAAAAAGGAGTAATTAATTTAACAGTAAGAAGCTATACACAATGAAGAGCTTGATTTGAAATCAATTCATTAATTTTTTTCCATTTTTTGGTTTAAATACATTTTTTAATGTAAAAATATCTATCAAAATTCACAGCATGTTTTGCAAATCAATCTGTGCTTTTGCACAGATCCAGATCCAGCCTTATGGACACTACTGCATATGACAATCTGCTTAGTCATGGTCTTAGAATAGGACTATTAGTGAAACATTGATATATCTTTACTACTTTCTAGTTTTACAGTAGGAAATTTATGAAGGAAAAGTTACCTATTAAATGTAACCTTGAACTTTTACAGTCATTTGATACTTTTTTTCCCTAATGGACATAATTTAAAAATACCAACATGCTTGAAAGCTATGAGTAATTTTTCATTAAACAGAATTTCTGTGCCATGTGGTGTGCTTCTCTCCACCTGTTGTCCTTGTCCCACAGGGAGCAGACCATGCTGGCACACAGATGCAGACCAAAGATAATAATTGAAGTGTCAAGGGCTTGGAAAAGCACAGAGAAGTGGATATCTTGAAAAAGTCTTGTCCCAGGATTTAATCCCAGTGGATTAAAAAAAAAAAAAAAAAAAGAAGCACTGTGCTTCTCACCCAACACCATCCAGTCCTGAATGAATAAAGAAGTTTTGCCTGCAGTACTGAAGGACATGGGCTACTGTTGGAGTTTTGGGCTTAGTGCTGTGTCCCAGCAAGGACAGAGCAATTCCTCAGCTCCAGCTGCACACTGGGATTGCTCAGTCACACTGTGACAGACCCACACCACAGTGACAGAAGGGTTGGTCTCCTCTCCAGCCTCAGTGACCCCACCTTGGGTGCCTGTGACACTGCCAGAGGGGAAAGCTGGGAGGGAAAAGGGTCACCTGCCAGGAAAAGCCTCCTGCAGGGAGGTTTCAGTGGATGTGGCAGATCTGGAGGCACAGGGGAGGATGCAGGAGGAGCTCTGAGCCCAGCTGGGATGTGTCGTGCTGGGATGATGAAGTTGTCACGTGCATGCCTTGGTCCTGCCATCAGTGTCACAGACACAAATACCCAAAGGGAAAGCACTGAGCCCATGGCAGTTTTATGCTGACTTAGAGGAATTTTATGCTCACTTAGAGGAATTTGCCTCAATTTGTACACCGCATTTCATGGATTTACCAAAAGAATAAAAAAGATTGAGGGCAAAATCTCCTTACTGATCAGTCATGAAATGTTCACACACTATCTTTTAACACAAATTTCAGAATTTTGTTCCATTCAAGAAAAAGATCTTCTGAAAGGAGGCATTTAAGTGGCTTTACTTATCATAGATGACAGAAACGTCTAAACAGAGAGAAAATCAGTACTGGAAATTTCTAAAGACCTAAGATGCCCTGAAATAAATTTCTGTAAGAATGAGATCTGCATGTGTGGTGAAAATTACACTATTTAGAATGGTTGTCTGGGGATAAATTAAGCTGAAATATGCAAGATGATTAAAAAATCATTTTCTATATCAGCAATTATTATACACTTTTTTTAATTTAGTAAAAAGTGTAGTATGAATTACACTTTACAAAACTATTCCATTTAAAATATGTGTATATTTTTTCTTAATAATAAAATGCTCATTATCTTTCTGCTTTTAATTTTTTTCTCCTTTTTTTTTTGTAATTTTTTATAAAGCAATTTGAAAAACAGTCTGCATTTCATGACATGACTGTGGAACATCCCTATAATTACAATTCAACCTACAGTATTGAAGAGGTAGTAGTTTATGGTATTTCCCAATAATACTTGAATAAGTATTATTGGGAAATATAAATATATATATTTATATATATATTCATATTTATAGTAATATATATTAAATATATACATTAATATATATTAGGATTTTGAATGTTTACATGACCTTTAGAAATTACATCCAGCTATAGAAAATTAATATATTTAATATATTTATTTAATTTAAATTATTAAATAAAGGATTATTGAATTACTGAAGAATACATTTTTTAATCTATTTATAATTTTTTGCGGCACTGTGTTGGTTTCAGTTGGGTAGAATTTATTCTTTTTTCTTAGTAGCTGGCACAGTGCTCTATTTTAGAACAGGATGAGAATAATGAAACTCTGATATTTTAGTTGCTGCTGAGCAGTGCTTACTGTAAGTCAAGGAATTTCCATTTCCCATGCTCTGCCAGGGAGCAGAGCCACAAGAGCCTGTGAGGGACATGGCCAGGGTGGCTGAGCTGGAGGGGCCAAAGGACATCACAGAGCATCAGGAGGGGCCAAAGGGACATCACAGAGCATCAGGAGGGGCCAAAGGGACATCACAGAACATCAGGAGGGGACAAAGGGACATCACAGAGCATCAGGCTCAGCATGGAACCCAGGCAGAGCTGGCCAGGGGGGCCCCACTGCTCAGGGACTGCTTGGACATCCCCTGTGACATTTCCATAAGCTGTAATTCTTTATAACAGGCAGCACACAGCATGCACAAACAGGTGATATTAATAGAAATGGATGATCCAATTTACTCTAGTTAGCAATTGTTATCTGGAACTTACCTAAACTTTTGCTCTTGCTTTTCTTGCCTGACTTGATACACTTTCTCTGGGTGGATTAAATGTGTGGATTCCAGCAAGAGCACCCTGGAGTATGACAAGCACAATAATGACTGCATTTTTAACTTGCAGAATGACAATGAAACTCAATTTATTCTAACTTTTAAATGCAGGCTCAATAAAGAAGTTTATTATTTTCAATTAAAGATACTTTAAAAGTACTTGTTGTGGTTTAACCCCAGTTTTTCTTTAAAAGATTTCCTCCCTTGGTATCAAACAAGCATTTCCTAAGGTTACTTGCAAGTTAATAATATACCCCCTGATGAAACACTAGATTGCTCTAAAGATTGTAAGCCTGATACAAAGCATTTTTACTTTAGATTACTGGTTCAAATGTTGCCCAAATTGATAATGACTTAACGTAATTGTCAAGTAGCTTTTGAATTGTATAATACTAAATTACATAAAACTAAATTACTTCATCACTCCATTGATAATTTCCAAGGGAGTTATCCAAATCATAAGACTAATTCAGCCTCACTGGTCACCTCAAGAACTTAAAAATAAAAGACAGAAGCTAATTAAAGTTATATGATTCCTACACACGAGGCTTGGAGCAGTGGAAACAGTCCTGCTACAGGATTGTTATTGCTGTTGCTGCTATTACTACAATTTGTATACACTAATCCTATTCTGTGGAGGAAAGAAAAATTTAATTTGCAGCTTCTGCAACATGTATATTCATGTTGCATAAAAAAACAAGTTGAAAATGTTGTGAAAGATGGTTCTTCCAAATAAATGAATGAGATGAACCAATGCTTAGTTCTAAAGACAAAAGACAAAATATGGAGTCTGATCACATAAATAGATTTTAAATGGGTACAACAATCTATTTCCTTTGTACTCAGGAAAACAACATTTATAGCTCTGCAGTTGTTGCAGCTATGATGAATACAAATTAAAAATTAGACTAACTGATAATGATGCAAGCCCCAAGGCAAAAGCATTTTTTTCTTTTGCATGCTTAATAACTTAAACAGCAGAATAAAGCAGATTGGGGAAAAATAACCAACTATTAATTAACATGGCTTGTTTCTCTTTGTAATTCTGCTGGACCTCAGCCAAACACAAAAATACAAGCAAGGTTCATGAACTCTGCTTGATTACAGCTCCAGCTTTTCTGCTTACACTGAGACAGATTTCAATTAAGGCTTATTTATCTTCATTATTCATTATGATAGCTTCCACTTCATAGTGCTTGTAACAATTTTGGGAATGTAAATCCCTACCATTTAACCTCCAGGTTTTACATTTTTAAGAAGAAGAAAATTATAGAAAAGAGTGGATAAGACAGGATGATCATTAAAGAATTGTCTTTATATCACTGTCTACCTGAATATGCCATCAGTTTTGAAGGGATTAGTGACATTTATGCTAAATTTCTTCAGCTCATAACATGGGGATCTGCATCTTATTATAGCCTAAAAGAGAACAAAAACCATAAGACCAATAATCAAGTTATCATTGTTTTTTCCTTCTCATTTTCACATTTCCTCTATTTTTTTCTCTTGCCCCAGCCTTCTCTTGCCCTAACACATTTAGGGGGACTAAAAAAATGAGAGAATCACATAAACACCATCTAGGTTCAGAAGTCTTTCCAGATGTGCTTGATGAATGTGGATTACAAACACAGGCCTACCTGCCCTGATTGGGACATACCTGACAGAGTCTCTGTGGTTAAAAAGCACAAATAAATACAGAAACATCCAACAAAAGCTTGTGGTCCCTCTACATATGACATCAGAAATCATTAGGCTGAAGCACATCAACACCCCCACAACAGAATTTCCAATAACTGAAAAGGGCTGAAAGGACTCCAGATTTATTTTCAGAGCAATCATTGCAAATTTTTACAGTTTATTCAGGATCCAAATGTGATTTATGTCCTTAGGAATCTTACATATTCTCCTGGGGTTTTTGCTGCATGTACATAGTCTAACATTGGAAATCTGAAAATTCACAGGTCGAAGGTGAATGCTGATGGTTACTCACATTTTCATTCTTATCTCAGCCCCCTATTGTTTGATATCATGTGCAGAATACCAATATTTTTTGTCACAATATTAATGATACACATATAAACTTACAAGAGGCTCAATACTCTTAACTTCAGCTTTCAGAGAGAATGCCATTGTGGCACCATCTATTCCATCAACTTTATTTGAGATCAGCAGCAATACTGCTTCAGCAGGGTGCAGGAAACGAATTGTGAATTCCACATTTACAAAGCCTTGTCTCCTATGGAAAAAAAAGCACAAAACCAGGGCTCATAAATTACTCAGAAATTTAATTTCAGGAGCACATTTCAGAGTCTTTGTAAGGAAGGGTCCAAGACAAGGGAAGGGTCCTAGAAAAGAAAGCAATTTGTTTCCTCTGAAATACTTTGTTGTAGTATAATCTTCTGCCTAAGGATATCCTAAAACATTCAGTAAAAGAACTATCTAGATAAAGAACAATACTAAATCCTTATTGCTTTTTATACCAGCACATAGCTTAATTTTTCTTCACACACACACAAAGGAAGTTCTCTTTCATTAGAGTACTAACCTAAGTTAACAACTGATCCAATTTATGCTCCCCTCTGAATAGGTTTTTCTGAGTTAAGCAGTCATGCAGCCTGCTATGCATTTTGGGGGCAGATCTAGATAGATCATTTGATCTTAATCAAATTATCGATGAAGAGTGAGAAAGAAATTAGTTTAAAAACTCTTCAGAATAATTAGTAAAGCTGAGCAACTAAGAGGGAGAAAAACCAAAGTTCTCTTGTACAAGCAACAGCTTCTCTTTAACGAGAAAAGTGGAGAAGACCACACAGAGAATGAGAGTTTAGACTAGGTACACATTTAACTTTATCTGCATCAGACCTTCAATAAAGCAAGAATAAGAAAATTTCAGTGCCTGAGGGTCTCACTTTGAAGCTCTCTAAATGTCTCTCTGATTTTGAGATTAGTCTTAAGAAGGCAGTAAGTCTGCAATTGTCAATTCTGAATATTGATGACGAAACCTTGGAAGCTCTGTAAACATGGTTCTTACAGCTTTCAAGTTCCTGCTGCAGAGCCCCCAGACAATTCCATTTATGACACTGAAGAGTTGCCCAGTCCCCCAGAGTCTGAGGCTCCTAGGTAACCTCACCATTCAAAACGTTCTGAAAAAATAATGCTGTGGCGCAGGCACACAGAGGAATAAACTGCCTGAGACATACATTCCCAAAGCCACTTTAAGGATCAAGTCTTAAGAAGTCTGCTCTGGTCACAAATAAGACAGACAGGCAGTGTACAGCACTTTCTGCCTGATCTTTGCCCTCTAACTCTTGCAACAGCTGAGAATTTGGATTTGAATTGTTGCCTTCTGTGGCAAAACCACAAAGTTGCTTCATTTTTATCTCTATTAATCTGTGTTGTGGTCAATGTAAAATGAGGGCAAGTTCATCTCGTGGAATTGTTCCATAACCTTGGGGGTTTATGCTATTCCTGTTGTGAAGTGCAAGTCTACACAGCATGGTGCAGTGCCCTGGAGAGTGGGAATCTCAGATCAAGAATTATTGATGCCATATGCAAAATAAGACACTCAGCTACACTCAGAATGTTATTCACATTACTATAATTTCCAAACCCACCTACAACATTATGATCTAACATAAAGAACCTGCAAGACTTCCATATGTCTCGTCAATTCTTGGAGTTTTTTAAACACTTGCACCAGAATATTAGGAAAGATGTTAATTTCAAAGAACCTATTTTTCATTTCATGATCATGACATTATGATAAACTCTACAGAGGTTACTGTGCATGACTGGCATTTCCACAGGTTTTTAGTTCTATGCAATTTTTCTAATATTTGTTTCTATATGCAATTCCAAGCAGCTCAACATCAAGGTTTTGCACTTTTTTTCTGTCTTGATTTTGCTTTGTGGTTTGTTCTGGGTGTTTAATTTTAAAGGTGAAGTGAAAAACAGCCATGGTATTGACCTTTCATAGAAACACATGGTATTTTCAAGGATTACATTTATATGATAACTCGTATTTGAAGTAATTGCAAAGAAAATGGAATCAAATCAGCCTCACAGCTTGCTGAAAACATAGCATTATTTGTGGTTCCCTTTGCATATATTTATAATAGGCATGTAATTTAATACTGACATATTGATAGTCCTTAAAGGGCACTGTATTTTTGTTGAGTCTTCTTGAATTTGACCATCTATATTTGAATTTTTTTTCTCTTTCATGGTTTATCTTCATACAAGTCTTGGCCTTTATTTTTCCTTTTTAAAGTCTCTAATCCATTTTATCTGTAAATGGATATCTTGCAGATAAACTTAAAAGCTCTTAACTGACAGCCAGAGTCACGATCCCATCCCTCTTGTCTTCACTAGTTAAATTAAGGAAATTCCTGTATTGATTCATAAAGCTGCACAGCACAGAAAGAGCAAAATGTACTTAGTGAAAAAACCACTTAGTGAAATAAGATGGTGACATACCATGAGTGTTTCTGGTAGCAGAAATTATAACCTAATGCTTTCCCAAAATTAAATCTCTCAAATCCCTAGATGTCTCTCAGACATGGAAGATGAACAAGTAACTGCATCACATCCATCTTGGTGGGGAGGAAAGATGGGGCAAAAAGATGCACTGTAATACTACTCAAACCTGTGTCAGGGTCTCTTTAATTCCCAGTCATGCTTAAATTAGGAGCCAAAATCTGCAGCTTCAGAAGAAAAGAAATCTACCTCCTCATGCTTCTACAATGCATTGATGTATAAAATGTGAATCAAGTTTTGATATATAGGAAAAAATATATATATTGGAGACAGAGGATTCTTATAATGATCTGAAAGCTTATATATTGCTCTTAAAGCTCTACTGAGCCCAACTGCAAGAGTGCCACTGAAATATTACTCTAGATTTGTTCCAGGTTAAGGAGAAAAACCTGACCCTTACACCGGTTAATTTTTCCCTGCTTGTAGTTGAACACATTTCAAATCTTCCACCACTCCTAAATTAGGAAGTTTCTATTTTGTAGTGCTACCAAAAATAACACAAACATTTCATTACTTACCCATCAGGAATGGTAACAGTGTTTCCTTTAGGTAAAGAGAAATCATGAGCATCTCTTCCCACAAGAATCACGTTGTAGGCCAAAGCGTAATTGCTCGGGTTCTTCAGGACCACCTACCACAACAAAAGCAGCAAGATCGGCCTATTTTTACTCATTTTAGACTATAAAAGGTGTGCTCTGCAGGTAATTCTAAAATATAAACCAAGAGTATCACAAAATAAAAAATTACTTCAAATAACTGGGTAGATAATTATCCTTCCAAAGGAGTGTAGATTTCCCATGGACAATCCAAACTTCATTTTTGAGAGCACAGTGTACACTGCACTCCTGTGCCTGTGAATCTCTCATTCCTCTCTTTCACCTCAGATTTGTCAAATTTGTAGACTTTTTCATATGCTTTCAAGCATAGGGAAATAACAGAAGTGAAATCCCAATATTGAAGAGAATAAACCAGAAAATGCACACTTCCATCTTCTACATTTACTAGCCAAATGACAAGAAAGCTATTATTTCTTTGTTATACATAACATAAACACACATATACAAACATTGTTCTAACCTTGCATTACTATGAATCTCAAACCAATGGTATCAATACCTGCTTCACAATAGTTGCATGGAGAGCACCTGAAAACTCTATAGTGTTCTTGGGTAGGTAGTGAGGGAGAATGTCATACAGGTGGACACACAAAATAAGCATCATGACAGGATTTGGATCACAGATATCAATGGCCTAAGATTGAAAACAAAAAAAAAAAAAAAACAGATGTTCAGTTAAAATTTTGCCTGTATAGTCTAAACATAAGAAGAAGAAGAAAAAGAACTGTTAACTTAATTCTTGCTACACAAATATTTTTAATCTAACCTGTAATAACTGGATTATTCTCATGGCTAATATAAATATGGATCTTGTCACAGCACAAAAAAAAAATCTATAATTAATAATGAAAACCACTGACATGCTCTGGTGATAAACCTAGGGTAAAAACTAAGCTCAACTTTTTTTCCCAAAGGTTCAGCAGGAACAAATGTTAATTTTATTAAATGCAGCATAACAAAAAAGCATGGAAACTTTACTGTCTGAAAAAACATACATCTTTACTATCTTAAAAAAAAAAATTAATGTTTTTATTTTATGTAAAATACCATCCCAAATACTCCTACATACAGTAGGAGTTTACAAAGATAATTTCACCTTCAAAATAACAATATAGTTGTTTCTATTGCAGATACTTTTATACTTTTGTAAATTGATTTATAAAAGGTAGAAATTATTCTTGCAGATTAAATATTTGATTTACAGAAATGTGTTTGAGTGGCAACTGCAAAACATGTCAAACATTAGTCCTCAGCAATTGGGTAAGTGAGTAGCAAAATTATTTGCCACTTCATTGCCATTTCATACAAAGTATGAAAAAAAGAGAAAAAAACCATTTACTCTTCTGGACTATCTTTAGTGTTGCAAGAGAGATGTATAGACATATTTATCATCTTAACTAAGTTAATTTTTACTTTCAAGTTAAAGTTTATTTAAAGTTTTTAAGGTAAGTTTTCTCTTGCCCTGTGCCCAGCCAAGCAGCTCATCCTCCTCTCAGCAGTTCTCACACAGCTCCTCCTCCAACCTTCCAAGACAGTGAGCTCATGACTGGGCACTGATCTGAAGTTCCCCTGCAACTCTCTATGGCTTCCTAGATAATGTTTGTCCTTGTAATTCCTAATATTAATTTCCTATACTCTTCATGCACTGATGTAATCATACAGCTCATCTCGTATTTCTATTTAATTCCATCACCACTGGTTGAAAATTCAAACTTTAGGATTCCATCACCACTGGTTGAAAATTCAAACTTTACTATGCAAAGTAAAAAAAGCTTCTTCTGTGCCAAAAGCTTTAAACCTGAATTTTGAAAAGTATTCTGTATTTTCCATTCGTTTATCTCATTAATGGCTATTGAATGCTAACCATTATTCCAATACAGCTGTGGTTTTACACCCCTACTTTTCACTCCTCCTGCATTTTCATTTAAGATAGAAAAGATGCCAGTGTAGATTATCTGTTGAAGACTTTCTCCTGCCACCTACTTCCTTCTACCCATTTCCACTTAGATCAGAATTTATTCCCTCAGAAAATACAATTCTATCCTGTGATGAATTCATAAAACTCCATTTGTGCCATTTATCTACTTCTCTAAGAGCTACATTTAAAAAAAAGGCACTTCTTAACAAGATTCATCAGAAAATTCACAGTCAGTAAATATTATTTGCTTTAAAAATAGGTGCTAACAAACAATAGCAATAATTATAAATTAATAACAATATTAAATAATCAAGTCTGACACAAATTTCCTTTACTGGCTATTCCCAGTCACTGCACCTTCTATCCTCATCACCTTGTCACACATTCCCTCCATGTTGCTGCTATCCACCATCTTATCTTCTAATAATTTTAGGCATTCAGCTGAATCTTGTTCAAATCAAAGCATTTTAAAACTTAAAAATATCAAACACAAATTTAAAACTCATAGAAAGCCACCACTAATACTCTAGGGTTGAACTGTAAATCATGATTAGAAAGTGGAAACCATTTTCTGCCCAAAGTACTCCATCTTAAATCTACAGCTTAATCCTCAAAAGGATTTCAAAGCATTGAACTCCATTAAAAGTGTATTTAAACCTGAAGCTGAAGACTAGCAGACAGTTGAACTTCTTTATCATTACAGACTCTTAGATTTGTAGATTGAAAATACCAGCTTTTCCAGACCTAACACATCTCAGCTTGTGCTGGTAATTAATGCAAATGTCCTGAGAGCTCAAAAGCAGTGACTGCCTGAGTCAAGAACTTTGCCAATGCTGTTGGAACATTTTAGCCTGCTAAATTTTAGACAATATTATCAGAAAATTCCCAAATTAAGAGATTTCAGCAAATGGATTCATGTATTTGGTGACTTTTATTGCTGCAAAACAAGATCGTTCAGGAGTTTCTATAGTAGCCTTAGAAAAGTAGATATGAATTTCAATAAATCTATGCCAAATGTACCCTTTGAACTAAAATACAGAACTTGAAGATCCAAGATCTGTTCTTTTTTCTGGAACTGTGTACCTTTGTTTAAATTTTTAGTCTGTACAGAAGTGGATTTATTGTAGACAATTTAGTCTTAAAACAGGTACATTAGTGAGAATATTCTAGAATTCTGCTTCCACATCTAAAATATTCAACACCCTTTTCATACTGGCATCAAGCCTCTACCTTCATGTGCTGAACTGCCTGTTTTTCTTAATAAAAGCTGAGGCAGAATATACCTTTGTTTGAGGGTTACATCCACATTACTTTTTCACTTCCTGTCAGTTACAAGTATGGGAAGCAGTAGATTTTCTTTGTTTAGCCTGTTATAGCAAAGTCATTTCTAACAGAGTGATCTGAATCAGGAAACAACAGCAAGACAGCAGCTGATACAAATGGCAATAGCAGGGTTAATTTTTCCCTGTAATACTAATACAACCGAATGGAAAGGGGAAAAAAAGTTATAATTGAGGATCTTTTTATACTACTTTGTTCACACAAATAAACTCCACCTCTGATTCCTAATGCCATTAATTCCTTTGGGAAATTTCCTCCTACACTTTCAAATACTGTGTCTATTCTACAGCACCTTCTGCTCTTCCAGTCAGCCCAATGTGCTCCCAGAGATGTAAATAACTCAGAAGGGGACAGTTAAAGAAATGCAGGCTGGGAGGAGGAGAAAACTGGGGTTGGGGACAACAAAAAGAACAAAGGAACGATATCCAGCGTATGTAAGGTCACCATATATAGAAAATTTGGAGCCATAGGTCAATAAAACCATGGAGATGTAAAGCATGTTTACTAAACAAATAAAAGAGATCTCAAGCAGATCCTTGATTGAAGGAATTATCAACAATTATCAACATTGTATTCCTCCCCAAAACCAGGTCACCAGAAGCTGCTGGTTTCAAGTGAGTGCTACTCCCTCCAGCATCCAAAGCTGCTGATTCTGCATGCACCAAACCTGGGACAGAACTCTCATGGGCCTTCATGGTTAGATGCATCTAACTGTCACTAGACATTCACATATTTTTTTCACCATTTATTTTTATGGTTAAGGGCATGATGTTTGTTCTTAAACATATTTTTCTAAATTGCCTTCCAATAGCAATAATGAATTCCATTTGAGTTTTCACTGTGTTATTTAGGATGCTAAAATCTGAACTGAATTAATTTATGTTCAGCTAGTTGTGCATGCATGATTCTACAAAGCAAGGAATTATGGAAATTACTTCTAATTAAGTCTATTAATATGAAGCAGTATTTTGGATTCCATCATACAGTAACACATCCTGAAACAAAACTGTCTCACTACAATCTCACCTTAACTGGATGTCCAACACTACTATAAAAAAATCAAAATAAAAATATTAATATAAATATATAAGAGGTGCTACTATAAAATTACCTACCTTTATGTCCAAATCCATATTGATAGTATGCAGAGCCTTCACAAGTATCAAGGCATTGTGCATAAACTGTTCATGAGTTATTGGATTAGTATACATCTTTACGAAGTGAGTGGGAATCTAGACAAGACAGAGAAATCAAACTCAATCTTCCACTAGGCAAAATTACTGATTTTGTATTTCTGCAATCATTCAGCAATCAATAAGATCTAAATTTTGTGCTGAAATTCACTGTTAAGAATAAACCCAGTAAAAAAAAAAAAAAAAAAAAAAAAAAAAAAAAAAAAACTAATACTGAAATAATCCCCCATGATTTGCTAAATGTTGGGGTGGTTTTGTTTTTCTTTTTAAAGATCCCATAGGCCAAGAACTGCTGTTGGGGAAAGTTCCCTGTCCAAGCACCCAGGAGCCACTGGCAGCCACCTGAGCTGGGGCTGAAGGGCCCTTGCAGTGGGAGGCTGCAGCAAGTGATGGATGCCTTGCTGGACTCCCCACACATCCCACCCTGACACTCTCAGACAGGGTTTCCTCACTGTCTTGATCCCAGGTTTCCCACAGCAGAGTCTCAGCCATCTGGATCCTTAAAATAATTTAATCTTGCTGCAAAAGCAGAAGAACACCTGGAGCTGGTGCCTCTGAGGAGGGATCCCACACCCCGGGCTTTTCCACACCTCAGCCTGAGTGTGTCCAAGTCTGGGGTGTTCCTGCTGGATCCTCACTCCTGCCATGTCCTTCTGATCACCTGGAGTGCCCCAGGTCCCCAGACCTTCCTTAGGCAAAGGGTCACTGCCACGTCTCTCTCTTTGGGCTCCCAGCACCCAGAGCTCCACCTGCAGCTCCCACCACATCCACACCCCGGTGCCAGCCCTCAATGCACTCCTCAGCATTGCAAAAACAAACAACTGACATCAATAAACTGCATAAAACTGGCACAATATTAAAAAACCTTCTTACCAAATATGGACAATAACCTGCCATCTGTGCTGCCAACACCAGACCATCCAGAAGATCTTGGTCAAAATTCACTATCCATCTCATGGGCGGTATTCCACCTGATTAACAGACAAAGATTCATAAGACTTTCTTCTCCCCAAGATGTCTGTTTTGTTCTGGATAGATATAACTATTTGAAATCACTGAATAGAGGAAATAACATAAGAAGGAAGCATCCATTCACATGCAGAATTCCACTGGCATATTTCTATTTCAGAGCTGTTGCTTGAAAACTTGAAAAATCTCACCTAGAATATTGTAACTTATTCACTCTGCTGCAGCATGTAAGAGTATTCATCACATCAGAATGGAAAACTAATAATCTAAACTTAACTTCACAGATTAGGAGCCTAAATATGTAAACTTTTTATTACTATAGGCCTAACATTAATAGAGCTACTGAACCTCATGCAAATATGCAGAAATCCTTGAAAGCTGAAATGCTTAAGACACAAAAAGGAAAAGCTATTGATTTTCTTTAAGGTCATATTGAATTATTTGGCATAAATGCAATATAAATGAGAGCTAACAGTTCAATTTTTACAACATAAATCACCACTTCTACAACTGTTGTAAACCCCAATGCCTCAGAAGGGTGGGTATTTTTTTATATTTCAAATGTTTTTTATCAAAATAAAACTAATTATTAAGACATTAAATGTAGTTTATTTATAACTGCTTGTTTGAAGCATCCATATCTTAAAATATTTAACACAGCATTTACACAACTTTACTATCTCAGGTCCAAGCTCCCAAATTTAGGAAATATTTTGGATTTCAGCCAATGGCAAGGTTTTCAGATAGACTGGGATCAAGCTTTCTCATATGGGACAAATTATACAGGTTTCATTTTACTATTACACCTAAAATAGTTCAACCCACAATAAACCCCTGTACCAGATCCTAAGCAAAATCTGTCATTATGCAGAAAATGGGCAAACATTTATAGACTGCAGTTGAGGTATCATCAAAAAAACTTAAATATCTGTCACTTCACATCAACTTGCAGATGCTTCAGCATACTAATACAGCTTTAGTAAGAAAAAACAAGAGCAGATGCTGCACAAACTTAAAAACAAAGTCTTAAAATCCATCTGAGCTTAACTCTGTGACATCAGTAATGATTTTAGTTTGCCACTGTTTCAGTGTGGTGATGTTTAGGCTTGACCCAAAATCACTTATTTTTTTCTATTCATGTTGTGAATCAATTTTGGTAATACTAGTCTAAATATTCATTAAATACATTTTAAAAAACAACCAACAGTATTTAAAAGAGTATTTGCATGAATATTTCATTTTCTTTAAGTTTTCAAAACAGAATTAAGACTTGCAATCATCTCACTGCGACAAAAACTATTTTTTCCTTATTTTTTACCTAAAAGAACTTTTTCAAGCAGAAAACTCAACTTTCAAGTCTTGAAAACTCCATATTGAAAGGTATGTATCCTCCAAAGATGGAGGATATATAACTGACTGGATATACAATATCTATCTTTTATTTATCACAGGAAGAGATTATAGTAATATGGGCCTCAATATCTAAATTGTATTAATTTTAACTCAAGTCAAACATCCATTTAACAAATATCTACAATAAGAGACATTTGTTTCATCCCATCTTCTTGGTAACCTGCTTGCAGTTGTTTAAAAAACATATAATAGTAGTCACTGCAAAAAACAAATGCTTTAAAAATAGCAAGATCCATTTTTGAAACCATAATTTCTTCCTAAAATATTAGTCTTTCTAGCATAAATTCATCACTTTATTGATCATAGTGGGGACCTATAAAAATCAATAAACTGTCTTCTTTTTTTATTAATAGAGTTCAGACTCTCAGCACATAATATCAGCATTTTTTAAAAAATCAATATTTTCAAATTTTTCTTTTTAACTTTTTAAGATTAACTATTTCTGCTTTAGTAAGTGCAATATTGAATTATTCTTCTGGTTAGTAATCTAGATTGATTTGCAGAGCGTGATTATGGAAACCCATTAAACTTATGCTTTGATCAAAAAAAGCAACTTAATTTTTTTATCCTACTTTCTATTTTACTTTAAATATACTAATTGCTGGTTTTAGTCTTCTAGTGGGAATATTACTTGAGCACACTTAAGCAGAATCACAGAATGGTTTGGGTTGGAAGGGACATTAAAGATCGCCAAGCTCCAAACCCCTGCCATGGCCAGGGACACCACAAACAGCACTTCTGTACTTTGCTGTGTTCTCACTAATCCTTGCCTTCATGCTGGTAGAATTGTTTGTGTGCCAGCAAAGTAGCTGGGGAACAAAGCTGGCTTAAGAAGAAAGAGCAAAAAAATCATTTACTGTTTAATCTGGATCACCCAATCCAGTTTTGCCACGCAGCCACATAAATGTGCCCGTGGAAATGAAACATGGTGGGACTATTTTCTAAAACACCATTTATTGAACTGTAGCTTTATAGTTGTCTAAATGGGTGCATAAAGGAAAAAAAGCATTAAGTAGAATATTTTCCCATCTTAGCTAATTAAATACTTCTATTAGTATTTTCATTGTCTTTCAGTTAATCCTTCTGCTATCAATCAACCTACTTAACTCAAAGGCTTGTGAATAAATTAGTCAGAAAACATAATGTATTTTTCCTAATTACATCAAATCTAGCAGAACATCTGCCAGCTAACCACTCTACAGTAATTAAGTTTTTAAATAGAATTAGTCAATTTTAGTAGAAATAAACTATAGAAATCAGAATTATTACTCAGGATACCTCTAAGCATGTAAATATATTGAATTTCATTTGTACTGGCATTTCTTGCAAAAAAAATCAAGTGGAACTTTAAGATAAAGATTTTCATCCAATGTAATGATAAAAATCAGGC
This sequence comes from Melospiza georgiana, assembly GCF_028018845.1. Taxonomy (NCBI): domain Eukaryota; kingdom Metazoa; phylum Chordata; class Aves; order Passeriformes; family Passerellidae; genus Melospiza; species Melospiza georgiana. The sequence continues at coordinate 111,297,669 of NC_080431.1, forward strand.
CAAAAATAGTTTCAAAGATAAATGGTAACAGGTAGCAAACAACTCTGTGTGACTAGGGGCAGGGGGAGAGAAAATTGTCTAAACTTTGACTTCTGAATCGAGACAGATTCCTGCTACTTGCTAGCTGCATCCCAAAAGGGCTGCCTGCAAATTTTGATAACACCAAGCCTGAAATGGCACATTCTAAATCTCCCATTAATGAACAGGAGTGAGACAGAAGCCCCATTTAGGCAGATAATGAACTGTGCTCTGCATATAGACTAATGAGATTGGGAAAACTGAGGACTTGGAGATATGAAAAGAAGAGGCAAAAAAGAAACATTTCCAAAAATAATCCACGGTCTTGATGAGACAACAGGGGACTGGAAAGAAGGTGAAAAAAATTCATAGTTGGAGGAAACATTTTGGAAGTGGGAAAGGTTCTGAAGATCAGAGAGGTGCATAGAGACAAAAGCCAGGGGATGTCCAGGGACCTTGGATGAACATGGGATTGGTGTCTCTGAGCAACAGCACAGCAGGAATTGACTTCTCCCTGATGTTCCAGTGGCCTCCCTGGCACTGAGGGAATGTGAACAGAGAAAACAGACTGTTTTCTGTGAAATTATCAAACAGGGCAAGAGCTGGTTCTGCAACAGACCCAGAATCCTGACCCACCACAGGGTGTTTTGTATTCTGTCTCGCCCACAACAAGAGGTGAAAATACTTGGTGAAAGAAAATAACTAAGCAGGGTTAGCTTGGAGTGCAGGCAAACACTTGTTATGGTTATACAAACACAAAAAGAGACCTGCATTTCAGGTCTCTGCAAGGGACCTGAAATGAGAGTGGCTCTGTTTCACTTGTTGATTCCACTCAGCACTTAAGGAAGTAGCACACAGTCAATTCAGTCTTTTGGGACCAATTTAACTCTTGAATGCATTTACTTTTAATAGGTTTGTTTGGGTTTTTTTAACATGCACTGGTATCATGTTGCATGCATGCAGCAACCAAGCACAACAGCATTGTCTCCATCTTTGTTGTGACAGGTTGAGTCAACTCCTGAAGACACACTGCTGGCTTCATGCATGAAGCATTTCTACATAGAAGCAGCAGGGTTTTGCCATGCCACTCTAATTATTCACCACTTTTTAAAAACTTCTCTCAAAGTCCAGATTCATTGACTTTTTTAAAACTTGATGTTCTTACCCTGAAAAATCAATAGAAATTTTACAAGGTTTTCCAAATTTTTTTGCCCATATTCTATTTTTCACCAAAAAAAGCACCAAAAAACAACAAAACCAAACAAACCCCCACATCTACCAAAATTAAACATTTATTTCTATTTATTATTATATTTGAAGCCTCAACATTTTTTGTGGGATCTGAAAACTATTTTTTGTACTGAAATAATCAAGGGAATACCTACAGCAATTCTACACAAAAATAACAAACTACATATTTGTTGTCAGAATACCAAGCAGCTGTTACCATAAACTCCTCTAGGTCTTTTTATTTATTTCTTTGATATGTAAATGATACAACAGACCAAGGGAAAATACTACACATTTTAACTTCAGTAAAATTTTGATTACATTCATTGTCATAGAAAAGCAATGAAAATGTATTCTAGGAAAAAGGTCCTATAAAGTGAAGCACAAACTTCACTGAGAAACAGTAACCCTAACTTCTATCAGCTTTCCACAATAAAATCCTAGATTGTGTACTTTCCAATATTTTAATATGCAATTTTTTAAAATTGCACAAAATTACCTTACTCCCATCTGGAGATAATATAAAACAGATTAAAGAATCGGCTTTGGGAAGAAAAATTGTTTGCAAGTCTTCATGAGGAAAGGACTATAATTTCAGCTCTTGAACAACTGGAGTAATTATCTGAAACAAATGGGATGAAATCCAATAATGATGCTTCCAGCAGACTACAATTAATTAAGAATAATTCATTATGCAAGTTCTAGATGGAAAATTGGATAGAGAGAACTTCTGCAGAAAAGAATCTGGAGAAAACAATGAGTCTAATACTGTGGCAGGAAAAGCAAATACTGTGCTAGCATGCATTTATAGGAGAGCTGCATCTTAGGCACACAGACTGAGCTTCTCACTTGTGTTTGTTCCCAGTTAAGTCTCACCTGGTACAGAAACCAGCAATGGCACCAAACTTCAGCAGAAGGAGCAACTAAAAGGGTTTACAACAAAAAGCTCTAAGCTGAGTACACTGAAAGACTGAAAGAATGGAAATGTTTTGCCAGGAAGGTGGAAAGAGAGAAACTGGAGGAGAAGGTAACAATCTGCAACTGTATAAAGTTGATAGAAAAGCAAGGATTCATTACACATCATATTTTAAAGAAGAAGAATGGACTTAACCCAAAATTTCCCATGCTAGAGTTCATGTTAGACAACAGGAAGCTCTTTCATATGGAAATGAGTGGGAAATTCTGGCAGATGTTTCCTTAAGTGGATTGTGGAATCTCCTTTTTCAGAGATTTTTATAACAGCAAATACCTGTTTAGTATACTAAAGGTATATTCAGATTAGTCTTTGTACATGAGAATAAAGCAGATTATTTCTGGTCTCATTCTCCATTTATGGCACTTACTGTGGGTTCTTTTTAAGTTTCACTTTTTTTAACTGATCCATCATCTGGATAAGCAGAAATATGATGTGTTGGAATTATCTGGATAAGAATAACCGGTGTCACCACGGTGACAATGCACAGTGTAAAAACTGGCTTTATATCAAGTGTTAAAATACTTAAAGAATCACATTTCTGTTGAATCTACTAAGTATCAAAACTATTTTATATAAAAAAGTAAGAAATACAATAAATCTTTAAATAAAGTACTGTATTTCTTGTGAAGCTTGTTCTGCTGTTTTCACAAATAATAAAAAAATTAAATTCTTGCCATCACTTGAAAAATCTTTCTATCTAAAGAGGCACGAGAAATACCAATGATAAATCTTTTGTTACATAGCCACAAGCAAAATTTTCAAATTCTGAGTTACTGAAAAATAGAGGAAAAAATACACAGAGCTAGGCTACTCTTATATAAGAATTTTCAAATAAACCAAATAAATTCTCATGAAAATCTTGAAACTGATGGCCTTTTGTGATTAAAGGCATGAAATAGGGCTTTATAAGAAAGGAATAAATTATACTACGTTACTAAGAGTACCAATGGAATGGTGCTATGACAGCAGTCTGTATAAATAGGCAGGGATACCAAGAGTAGGATGTTGTTACATAGCTTAGTGGGATACACAAATTTGTCAGCAAAACAAGAATCTAGTCAGAGTATTAAGCAGCAAACCCAAAACAAAGTATTTTACACAGAATAGAGATTTTACATTTACTTACTGCTTCAGAATACTATGATACTGCAAGTCTGCATAGGCTGAAAATACAATTAGTCTCACAGAATGGAAATTTAGTGCAGCATTACAGGAGTGCCACCTCCACCTGAAGGAGTCCTGAATTTCAAAGCAGGAAGTCTCAGAGTATGCATAAAGCATTTCTGTACATTTGCAGTGTTACTCATCTCTAAACAACTTCTGTTGAAGGCAGAATACTGAGCTACATTGACCTTTAAAATATCAGACTACATCCCTTCAATGTAAACTAGTGCAATAATAATGGTTCACATTATTATACAGCAAATTCTTACTCTGGAATCTGAAAATCTCTGGAGGTGGAACTAATCTATAGCTATAATAATACCTATAGTCCTGTTTCAGTAGCTTAAACCTGGCACTGAATAATGCAAACATTTTCAGAAGAAATATGTTGCAATAACCTTTCCTGCACATGCTAACATTAGAACCAGAACAAGTTTTGAAATTATAGTACTGAAGTATACAATCCAGAGCATAAGAAAGATAAGATGAAATATGCCTTTGAATAATGTTTGAAAAGGGTATTATTTATTACTTAAAACTAATGATTAAGAGAATGATAACTTATCTGCCTTCAGAACATATAGTATGTGTAGCTACATTTATCTTAACATGGCAAACAAGTTAATTTTATCTTATTAGAGATGAAAGAAAAATTACAATTCCTATTTCAGGCAGGTTGCAGGATATAACTCTTGCTCATCAGAACTGATAATTATTCATCTAAGAATGCTTGAAATATCACGACAGATCAAATTAATACCCCTGTCAATTCACAATTCTAAGCAGAAAACTTCAAGAAGCACCACATGGGGCAATAACAGAAAAACAGAGACACTGGGGACATGTCTCATTTATTCCCATCTGTTGCAGAACACTTTTACCCTGAGGCATGCACATTCATCTTTCTGCTCCCAAAAATAATTTTCTATAGTCTTTCTATGCAGTTTTGTTTTATTTTCACTGATTCTTATCCTAAACAATATCTTAAATTGACAAATTTCTGAGGGTTTAATGTATCACATAAGAGCAGCATTACTTTATATCAGCCTCCATTTCTTTGGCCTTCAACAGAAATCTTCCCCCAGCAAGGAGCCCCCAGGACCCTGAACATCCCAACAGCTGCACCACTGCTGGAACCAGGGCTGGCGACTTCTTGTTTTCCTTCATTCATTTCTTTTTTCTTTCTTTCTTTTCATCTCACCTCTTTATCCAAAACCCACTGCCACATCCTTACAGAGTAGATCAGGGAATAACATATCCACTTCCACAACAAGTGTGTGATTTATACTAAAACTTTATGAGTTTTTGCAGACCCTGACTTCTCTCATTCCTTTCAATCATGAGTATTTCTGAATCTTGGGTGCTCCTTTCACCTTAAGGGTGGGACTCACACCATGGCATTTCACTTAGACACCATTTAGATTTAAGATGCTACAAATCACAGCAATTCTTTACAGCTTTGCTGACTTCTAGGCTGGCTTCAGAATGATTACTATCATGTCTGTGTTTTGTTATTTAGTAAAACAGAAGTTAAATACTGCTCTCAATGAAATCTGTTATTTGATACTTAAAATGAATTAAAAGAATCTTTCTCAAACTTCACAGGCTGAAATATGTTTCCTTCTCAAAAAATATCTGATGTTGTATTACTAAATCCTCAGCTATACCACACTCAATATATATATTTCCCATGCATTGCAGAAGTAGCATTAATTACATAATCAGAATGCTTATTTATTCCAATTAACATACAACACTGCCAAGTTCCCTGTTTGACTAAAAGCAGAATTACTGTTTAGACATTTCACAGTGTATTGCAAGTAAGGAAAATTTCTTTCTAAACATTTCACAGTGTATTGCAAGTAAGTAAAATTTCTTTCTAAGCATTTGTCTGATTATTTCTCTTTAGAAAATTATGATTTTGAGGACCAGTATAAATTTATATACATATATGCATTTTTTCATAAAGCATACATGTCTACAAACACTAATAGGTATGTATATATATGCACATATGTACAAACAAACATGTACAAAATATACATAGGCCTAAGAGTTTACACTTTACTTTCTTTTTTTAAAGATCTTTTTGACAGGTTTTGCAACGTGAACCCTTTGAATGTTTTCAATATACAATTCCAAGGATTACCTTTCTTAATACTTTTATTTACCTGAATCTGCACAATGCCAGACAGTATAAATAGTTCAAAATAATTTTATACTTCACAAAAATCTAAAAAGTTAAATGAAACATGAAGTTCTGCTTACTTCTCAATGGCATGTGGACTTCAAACTCAGAAAATAATTATTTTTCTCTTTTTTGTTAAATAAAAATCTGATATGATCTTGTGGGTTTTTCAAGTATAGGAAACAAACATGGAGTGCTCAAATCAACAAAGAAAGGCAAGTAGGACTGAAAAGCCCATTTATTGGACTCCTAATTTACATCTTATGTTCCATTCTAATGTTCTGCTGTGCAGATCAAGAAATATAACACTGAAAAATGGTTTAAAACTTTGTAATTTATATTTTTGGAAATATTTTCCAGGATTTATCACTCAAGAACAATGTTCTCTTTTTTCTTTGTTTCATTATAAAAATTCAGAATTTTTATAATCATGATAATAGTTCATTAGATAGTATTCTCTTCTTTAATTCAGCCTTGTATTAAGTGGGTAAAAAGTATGAGTCATTACTTTCAAAAATACTGTTTTGCAAGAATTCTAAATGAAAAAAAAATACATGGAATTAAACAAGATTCTTCCCTTCCACCCTGCAAAGGATGGAAGTATTCTTTAATTCTAGTTTCTCAATTTTCTCTGAGAACTATTAAATTGAGAAGCAAAAATCAATGGACCTCCTAAAAATCCTTCCTCAAACTGAGGAAAGAAAGGAGAGAGGACAGAGGACAAAGGAAAAAGAAAAAATCATGAAAACTTAAGAAAGAAAAAAAATATACTACTGAATTCCTATATCAGAAACAACCTTAAATAAAATTCTACAAAATCAGTTTTAAAACAAGAATTCTACTTCACTGTCATACAATTTTTTGAAGATCTGTAATCACACACTAAAATATCTCCTCCTACAAAAAATTTTAACTCAGATGTAATATTGAATTGATATCAAAATTAGAAAATATAAAAATCCAAACCACAAAACTCCCAAGCTCACAAACAGGGAAGTGAATAAAATGTACAAAATTTTCCTAATTGGAAGTAAGAATCTTGCAAATTGCCACCCCTGCCTAAGATTGCCAAGCACACCTATGTTGGCAATGGATTAGAATTTCTCTTCCCTCTTTAGCAGATTTTCCCAGTTAAGTGAAGATGTATCTGCTCTGGGGACAGCTCATGAATCTCAGACATTGATTGACTCTTCAGGTATTGCTGATAGTTACTGGTTGTCATCTTCTCTAAAATTTTTATATTAAATATAGAATTATCTATTCTATTCAAAATCTTCCTGGAACACACTGAAGAAAAATCCCTATTTCCAAAAACATAATTTATCTTTTTTACCTCGGTAAGAGTTATAATTAATAAGGAAGAGACATACAGCTCCTCAGGAGACAATTTAATTCACCAATCTGCAAGATTTTCTACCATTTAGGGACTACAGGATTTGAATTACAATATCCCAATACTCTAGCAACTCTTCAAGGGCTTTTCCTGTTACTTTTTCAAGTTATTAGCAGTTAGTCTTTCAGAGAGAAATGTTGAAAAGAAACACGAAGATAAGGAACACTGGAAGGTAAACTGAAAAATTATTACACTGAAATAATTAAAGGAATTAATTATTCCTCTGTTATCATTATTATTCTTCATATTATGCCTTAAATGGGTACTGAATCTTATATTTCATGCCTAGTTATAGTCTCAGCATAACAGGCATAGCTGCATTTCACAGTTTTATGGCATTTGGACTCAAGTTTCAACCTTGCTTTCCAGTTTGTGGTCAATAAGACGTGGTACAAAGCCTGCCCTTCCAAAACACATGCCAAGATGCTTTTAAAACATCTATTTTTCAGTAGCAGTAAGGAGAGAAGATGTGGAGACACTAATCTCCTCACTAATGTTCTCTCTAAGCTATTAAGATCTTAATTCTTGCAAGAAGAGAGTTCTGATGAATGGCATAGTTATCTCCAGCTTCAGAAGAGTGTAATAAAGATGAATATTTGAAACCTCTCTGCACTGCAGTAGCTTGGGCTTTTCTCACTGTCACATTTCACTTTAAGGAGCTTAGGTATCAAAGGAAAGACTGAGAAATGTGGCCTGGAAAGATCTTCATTTATTTTGTGGAAATTTATCATTTTTGAGCTGAAAACAACAGGTCAATACATTTTGTTAGTCAGGGTTAACATTCAAAGCAGAGTTTTGGATGGTAATACTCAGAAACATAAATGTTAAGCAAAAAGTGGTAATTGCTCTCTGATTTGCACTGTAGTAAGATCTGGGGGAAAAAAATACCAAAGCCCCAACTAATCCTTCTCTTAAAATTAGCAAATAAGAACAACCAAAATTCAAAACTGAGGATATTTGAGACTTTCAGCTGAGATGCAGTTAATATACTCTGACATTTTTCCTTATGACACTTAATTTCCTCTGGAAAAGCCTGCTTAAACGCTTAGTTTAAAGCTAACATAAATTAAAATGTCAAAATATCTGAGTATAAATTTAAAGATTGATCTTAACATCATAAAACTTAAAGGATCAAAAGTATATCAGATTATTAAATCTGCCAAAGTATATAAACTCTTCTCCAGTGCATGATGTAAGAAAGAAATTGAGACTAATGACCCCTGGGGGATATTACTGGTGACCAGACTCCAGCCAGACTTTGTGCCACTGACCACAACCCCTTGAGCCTGGCAGTTCAGCCTCATTTCATCAACGTCAGTGGGCTCTTAACTGGCCTGTTCTTCACCAGTTTGGTCTTGAGGATGTTACAGGAGGCTGTTGAAAGCCTTGCCCAAGCTGAGATGAACAACACCCATGCTCTCCTCCATCCACTGAGCTGGCCATGTCATCATGGAAGGCAATCAGGTTCATCCAGCATGATTTTCCCTTTGGAAATTCATGGCAGCTACTCACAAAAACGTTGCTCTACTCTGCATGCTTGGAAATGTTTACATAGATTATTTACTCCATCAACATCCCAAGAGACAAGATGAGGGTGACTGGCTGTGAAGCTTCTGGGATTCTCTTTCCAGGTGGGAATGACATCTCTCCCAAACCTCCCTCCCTCAGATTGTCCTGACCTTGCCAAGGCTGTTGAATGTGACCCTGCAATGACATTGGCCCCTCAGCCCTTGGTGAACCCCAGTGACTCCCCCGGGCTTGTGTTTGTCCAGGGGCTCCCAGTCTGATCCTCCTCCACCAAGGCCAAATCTTCCTTGTTCCAGACTTTCCCATCCATCTCAAGGGCCTGGGATTGCTCAGTGCTCAATCTTAAACAGCAGAGACCAAAGTAAAAGAGAAGGCAGTGAGTCCTTCAAGTCTTTTCTGTGCTCTCTGCCTTCGATTCTTTGCCTCATTTGGAAGAAAGAACAGCACAGTAGCAGAAACCTATTCATTCTGAGGCAGCAAAAGCAAAACAAGCTGGAGGAAAGCGAAGGTTAAACAGAGAATTCAAAGATATATTGAGGCAGGTCATCTCTGGAACAAAACAATGTCAGACTGCACAACTAGATGCTTTCATAATGCAAAGGCATAACAGTAGGACTATGAATTTCACGATTCTTCAGAATCTTCTCTCTTTATTTTGGATTATTAGAGCTTTCCCAATGCTCATTTATGCCATTTGGGGAAAGAAATGGAAACAGAAGCAAAAGAAAAGGGCATGCTTATGTGCATACATCAAGTTATTTTTGTGTGCTCTACAGAAAAGAGAATACAGAACTCATTAATCAAAAAACCTATAAAGAAATTGATATAGCAAGGCAGTATCTGTAACTTCCATATGCAGGAAGTTTTTTTCCATATGGGAAAACTTCCATATGGGAAGTTTTTATATATATATATATATATATTTATATATATATATATATATAAAATCTGCCTTTTCATTCCAATCTTGCACCTCTCTGAAAGCAGAAAAGTGTAATTAAGTGAAATTGTAGGTGGGAACTGTAATGCAGATAAATGTCCCCTGGCAGTAACCACAGAATTCATCCTCACCTGTGACCCAGAGTCAAATCTACAGTCAGATTTGCACTAATATATCAACCTAATGAGTTATCTGTACTGACAGCATGATTTAGCAGAAGTTATTATTTTCTGAGAACACCAATATTGTAATTAAAGTGTTCTTCTTTAGTGCCAATTTTGGGGAGCCCTTAGAACTAAATAATTGTAAAAAAACCTCTACTTTACAATTGCTGATAATTATATGATGGCTTGTTAAAAACAGGTCCCTCATTTTTACATTATAATTCATTACCTACTCTTAAGCAACTAAAGTAACACTTTCAATAATTGGCTCCTTCAATGCATCCTTAGTACATATTCCACTTGGACATCTGAAGCTTTTTTGTTTGGTAATATCAACTAGATTTGCATTTTAGAATTCACTCCTTAGAGACTATAGCTCAATTAAAAGTTTAATGTTAAATAAGATATATTTTGGCACTCAGATTCTCCCCACTGAGCTCCTGCAGACCAGAACAAGGCCAGCCATACCTCAACACCCAGGTATTACTGGAGCCTTTCAATCCAGAGAACATTTGGGGATGGGGAATTTATCCATGCAGCATTTACAGTGAGCCAGAAGCCTGACCAGGCAGAGCCATTCTCTCTGCAAGTTGTTATCTACACACAGAGGTTCAGAAAAGCCCAGCAGAGCAGTGCTGGCAGCTGTAAGAAAGCTCCACTAAAGCAGGCACAGATAATAAAAAATAATATATTGCAAATACACCCAGGGCATGTTATTTAGCTGGGGAGCTCCCTGAGTTAATCATAAGACCAGGCCTCAATAATGCAAAAAGAGCCAGTTTCTGTTGGATGCAGCAGGTATAGACTAACATTTCAATCTTACCAGCAGAAGTACTCAACATATTGAGAACAGCCATTACAATTTGCTTCTACACAGTAAAATGAGAAAAGCAAAGGGATAATCAAAGCATATGCAAAATAGAGATCCTGCCCAAATGAGACTAATGGAAGATGACATCCACATAGATTATCCATAATTGAGAGAGGTCAGAAATCGCTTGAGACATAAAATGACACTAGAAAATTTTTTCTACATGTGGCTTAGGAGCCATTCTGGAAGTCATCCCTGCTTATCACCAGACTGGCCTTTCTTGTTGTTCACCACACACCCAAAATTACTGCTGAAAAAGGAAATTAAGTTAGGGTTAAAAAGCAAAAGTAAAAAGTCATGAAAGAAAATAGAAATAATAATTACAGTGGTTGAACAGTTTATCAGATTTGAATACCAGAACTGTCTAGATCAGTTTTAAATGGAATGGGTAATTTTATCTAGCCTTAGTCAAGCAACCATGAGAGTGAACCTGCTCTTGCAAGCAGGACAGGATTTTTAATCTGGAACCTTGGTCTCTACTGCTTTCCCAAATGTCATTGAATAAAGGACATAAAAAATATTCTAAAAACCCTGAAAATCTAGCTCTCAAACATATCACTATAAGCACACCTAGTAACAACTATGTCTGACTATAAACAGGAATGTTAAGACAAGGTAATTACTGCTAGCACTTCCTGACAACATTAATGGAAAGGAGAAAGTGAGAAGGTTGACATCACCCTTTATTCGTAGTTAAAAACTCTAACACACAGAATATCATGAATAGTGCTAATCAAAGGATGCTGATCTTGGAACAGAGAAACACAAGGAAAGGAAATACATAAGGGTAGGCAATAACTTATACCAAAAAATACTTTCAGAGGCAAGTTGCCACAATATCTCTATGAGTAACAATTGCAAAAGTCTACAAAAGGAGTATTAGAAGAAAGAGTGTAGTGAAAGAGTTATCTCACCTCTTTCATTATCTTTCCACACAATTTTTCGATTTTTCTCATAATTTTTATTCAACCAGATGAGGATGGTTCGCTCATATCGAGAATATATATTACTGCACAAAGGTTCTGATTTTATTCCTGGTATGTTCTGCAAGCATTCCAAGCTCGAGGGGTCAGGAACTATACGGGAAGAAACGCGTGGAAGAACAAACACCTGAAATGATAAAAAATGTTTTCAAGCATGAGCTGTAAAAAGAATTTCAAGCTGACAGATAAAGAAAAAAACAAACACTTCAAACTCAAAATGTTTTCTAATTTAGGGAAGGTTTAGGAGATTGTACATTAGCACCCACATAACCCCTACACAGGATGGTGAAAGGTCTCAAGGGCAAGACAAACAAGAAGCTGCTGAGATCACTTGGTTTGTTCAGCCTGGAGAAGACTGAAGAATGGCCTCACCAAGGTCTACAAATTCCTCAAGGAGGAGGACAGGAGAGGAAGGTGCTTATCTTCTCTCTCTGATGATCAGCAATGTGGACACAAGGAAATGGAATGAAACTGCAACAGGGCAAGTTTAGATTTTAGGAAAAGGTTCTGCACTCAGTTGGTGGTTGGTCACTGGACCTGGGAAGTGGTCATGGCACCAACTCAGTCAGAGTTCAGGGAGCATCCGGAGAATGCTCTTAGTCATATGGTTTAGCTTAGGTAGTCCTGTGAGGAGCTGGGAGCTGGAATCAATGCTCCTTATGGGTCCCTTCCAATTTGAGATATTTTCTAAGTCTAAATAATTTCTGGTTTCAACTTTTCTCCAACTTTTGATGAACCCTGTGAAACCATTAGGTCATCTGTATTCCAAGAATTACTGTGCATATTCTACCCAAAGTTCTAAGTGATGAACTACTTACACTGATATCCAGCACAATCTATAGAAACATTCAAATTGCATCTTTCATGACCCAGTTGCTTATTTAGGTCAAATTACACTGATTGTTTCTTCTGAAAAATTCACAATAAAGGCCTAAAATAAAATTCAGGGCAGAATTGGTTTCCTGGGCTGCAAGTGCACATGGGGAGCTCATGTCCAGCCTCTCATCCACCAGCACCTCCAAGTCCTTCTTGGCAGAGCTGCTCATGATCTCTGTTCATCCCCCATCCTGGATTGATACCGGAGATTTCCTCAACCTGATATAAAACCTGATTGAATCAAGGCATTTCAAGCTACCTAATTTTTAGGATTTCATCTCATCAGGAAATAAAAATCCAAATCCAAACAACAAAACACACACATACTATTAATTTAGGTGGGGTTTTGCTCTGTGCTAGTCTGTCATGTACCTATGAATACTACAGCAAGTTGAAAGAACAGCAAAGTGACTCACTTTCTGGTAACTATGATTGCATTTTTCCACACCCATGTTCCCATGTGTCCTTAAGTCATCTGTCTGAGCCCAAGCACATATACTGTTTCATTTCTATTTTTTATTGTGCTTTCCCAATCAATAATCACATAGTCAGAGAATAGTTGAGGTTGGAAGGTGCCTATGGAGATTGCCTGGTACAAACTTCCTGCTCCGAGAACAATCAGAGTGCTTTTCCAGGACTGCATACCACTGGGCTTTGGATATTTCCAAGGACAGTAACTCCACAAACCCCTCAGGGTATCCATTCTAGTGTGTGACCACTCTGACAGGAAAAAAGCTTTTTTAACTTCAAAGGCATTTCCTGCACCTCAGCTCATGTCTGGTGCCTCTGACCATGTCATGAGGCACAACTGAGGAGTCTGGCACTGTCCTCCTTACAACCAAGCTCCCTTCAGGTGCTGAAACTCATTTCTTAGATACAACCCTCCACCCAAGCCTTCTCCTCTGGCTGAACAGTCTCAGCTCCTTCAGTCTCTCCCTAAATGACAGATGCTCCAGTCTCCTAAATCATCTGTGGATCCTTCACTGAGGTCACACCCCAGTACATCCATGTTTGACTTTTACTGGGAAGCCCAAATATTAGCTGCATTTTTAATCTCTTTTCCATCCCTTGGAACAGAAATAAATAAATTTTTCTCTCAGGCACATAAATGTACTGATCATTGAAGAGCACTTAAGCTTTACTTTGGAAAACATGGCATCCAAAATTTTTTTTCATCACCAGTAAAAATAAAATTGAACAAAATCTGAGAAGTCTATACTGACCAAGACGATCATATTTTAAAATGAATAGTTATTATAAAAAATGCTTAGCTGTTTAAAAATTCCATTCCAATGTAAGGTAATCAATGCTACTGGTACACATCTAGGCAATTATGTCCAGTGAAAAAGGCTTCTAAGCAAGGTAACAGAACAGCATGAAAGAGTTTTCTCTACTTGCACCAATATTTACATAGTGAAATTTTTTTATTTATATATTTATATTTACATATTTAATTATAATTTATAATTTATATACTTATAATTTATAGATTTATTTCAAAATTATATTTATATATTTAATTCCACAAAATACAGACTGTTCTAATATAACATTTCCTAATTGAATATATTAACACACTTACAAGGTTTTAAAGACAATTAAAATATTCTCACTCTCTCTTTTTTCTGTCTTAAAAGAGAGAAACAAAATACTTACAAACATTTAGTTTTAAAGATGTGTTTGGAAAAAAATAAACCTCCAGTATATCACAGGATATAAAATAAATATAATTTACTTTATAGTAAATATAAATAAATTTTCAATTTATTTATGTTTATTTCAAGATAAAGCTTTTAGCCACCGGTTCCCCAGAATCTGGTAGCAAATACATCTGCAATTTACCTTGTACATCTGCAGCAGCACATCTGTCCAAGCTCGTTTGCTCATTGTCTCAAAGGTTTGGCTCTCCAGAACAAAAATACGCCTGCCACTTAACTTGCCTGGGCTTCTCATGGTTCCCCTCTTCGCCTCAGGTACAAAACACTTCAGATAAAAGATGGGAATATTTTTTCAATATTCATTTCATCAGTTTGGATAGGAAATTCACAAGAGGACAATAGTGAATCAATCACATAAATGGGTGGTAATACCTACTATAGTGCAATAGTGACCAACATTTAGAAACATCTGCAGTTTTCTGCTGTCTCAGGGATAAAAACCATAATAAAGAACTGACAGGAGTTGAAAGCAGCAAGAAAACAGGGAAAACACACAAAATACTTAAAAATTGTAAAATCTGTATGATAATCAGATCTCTACTTTAAAACATATCTATTGGACATAAATATCAGGTATTAACAGTATCAGAAGAAATTGGAAAAAAACAGGGAGATAAATGTAAATGTTGGAGTCAGCTTAAATTCCTACTTACTCTCACACATGTGCTTAGAGTTATGCAATCCAAAACAGTCACCACAGTAAGAACACCCATGGACCACCAAGAACTTCCACTAGTATCCAAAGGACTGAAACTGAGCACAAGGGCTTTGTTAAAAGGAGAAAAAACACCAAACCTACCTACCCTCACTCCAGTATTCACTTCACTCCATAACTCGTAATCTTCTGGTGAAAGCAGAAATTCTGGCATAATATGAGGAAGATATGCTCCTTTCCTTCTGAAATCACAAAGCAGGAGAAGTTAATAGGAAACATAATTAAGAGAAATCAAATTTTTTCAAGTTATTTATCTTTGTGTAATCTCCTCTATCTGAATAGCCTCTGGAGTAGTGATCCACCTCCTTTAATTGCTTAGATAATCTTCATGGATAGAAACTCATGTTCAATTCCTATGGCTACAATTACACACTTAAAGAACATACAGCTCTGGATAGATTGGCTTCTTTTTGAGCATTGCTCCTCCAGGAAGGATTTAATACACATGAAACATCAAAACAAATACTATCCATTTCCATGTGAAAGCCAAAGGACTCATCATGTTCCACCAAGTGCATCAGTGGAATGGTGAGATTATGAATGAAAAACTTGATCTGACTGTCCACTGAGCCTGTCTAAGAAGAAAGGCTGCAAGTCATCTTTTGCAATTAAGGAAGCAGAGTTTTTGTGGAATTCCTGTGCTGGATATAACCCTACCAGAGGACATTTTGATTACTGCAAACTGCACAGATAACCTTGGTAAAAATAAATTAAAGGTTATAACACATACATCTTATCTCACAAAAACGATAAAGGAAACTCAAAACTCACTGTATACCATCCAGTTAGAACTAGGCTTGAGGAAGGCTAATTTTAAAAATTGGAAAGAGGCACACATAAATGTCTCATCATACTTGAACTTACTTAAGGAAGGAAAGCAATTCAGTGTGCTGCCAGTGGAGTTGGAGCATTCTCTCTACTGGATCAGTGGACAATGACTGGCTTGCTGCAATGCCTGATATTGATTGTCCATTCAGATGCACTAACATTTCATAAAATCCCTTATCTTTGTCAACCCTTCGTTTAAAATTCTTTTCTTGTGCAACAGTTAGCTGGACTATACACACATCACTAGGAGAGAAAATGTTTTGATATTATATTGATACAATTTGATATTATTATTCTATATGCACAAAATGAGCTACAATTACATGTTTCACAAGGCTAATTTAAGAAACCATGAATTAAAAACAGCAGCAAGGAGGGTTGAAAAGTACAGCACTTTTTCATCTTTACAGAAGTTTCCTAATAAAGTAAGGATTTTGAACTGCATAGAATATTTATACCTTCATAAATAAAAGCTTTCTGCCAAATATAATTTGGATTTTTATCATGTTTATAAATGTCTATGTAAGCCACCCAACAGAGTGGCTTCTTCACTATTTAGCACCAAGCTATATAAAATCAAATAAGTGAGGCCACCACAACTGATATATTTCCTGAGTGCTTGCAAGACTCTTGATTATAAAATATTATTTTTCATTTGTTTCTTGATCTTTAGATTATGTGGGTGGGAAAGACATTGTTAAAGAACCTACTTATGCCACCAAAAAAGGGACAAAGGCTAGAACTGTTTTCAGTCTCAGAGGAGAATCAATTCCAGTTAGGAAGATGACATACAGTTTGAACTGCATATTTAACACACACTGCATTATGATACATAGTAGCTTAGTTGAAAATGTATTTTAGAAAGTAAAAACTAACACCGGGATGACATTTTCATATAAGCACCATATGGAAGCTACAATTTGGATAGAAAACTGTGCATTAGAGTGTGTTTCTGTTCCTTAGATCTTACCCAAACCCCATGAGTAGATCTGTTATCCTGTTATGAGACAGACAGGAGTTAGGCATCAATTACCTTCTCAGTGAATAAGGTATGGAAATGGGATTCTGTCCCTTAGGCCAGCCAAAGAGTGTGAACCAACTCTGGACAGCATTTAGGGTCTTTTGAAAGAACATGTAGTCCTCCTCATCTTCATCAGGAAAAAATGATAATTCACACTTATCTCCTTTCTCATCACTTTCACTGACAGTTTTACTCTCTTCACTTGCTTCTTCATTCTCTTCACTTTCATATTCATCACTCTCACCTTCATCAGTGGTAGTCTCTGAAGGATACACACAAAATAAAACATCCAGGAAGATTTCTTATTTCCCCTATCTTGTCTTGTACAAAAACATTCAACACAGAATTGTTTACAAAGAACAAAACACTGCCAGACAACAAATGATCAACTTATTTTAGGAAAAAACAATTTAAGTCACATTTACACATCTTAGGAATAAAGAAAATGATATATTGAAATTTAATTTCACTTTCAAAAAAAGCATTACCCAACCAGCAAAAAATAAATTCAAGTATAGCTTACAAAACTCTAGCCAGAATCTTAAAAGGGACAGTCTCACACACAGTTCCAACAGGCCCAGCTTTGCCTGTCAGTCATTGCAAATTCACTTTAACAGTTATTGTACAGGTATAACTCCCACTACATCTATAAGCCTTTGGACTTTTCTCCCCTCTCTTAGGCTTTCTCACTCCTAAATTCTGATCTGTTCATAACTAATATATTTGAAAAACTATTAGTTGTTCACATCAACAGCAATATCATTGCACAAAAAGGTAACTAAGAAAACAAACAATAGTTTTCCTTACAGCACAACTAACTTAGGTCAACCTCCATCCTTGAAGGTGTATTGTAATACCACTGTTGCAGTTTCACTAAATGATGCAAAAATAAAATTAATTTATACCCTTATGAATTAAAAAAATATTACTGGGATTTAAGAAGAAAATCCAATACAGTGTGGAGAAAAGAGTCTAATTCTTTATCAGATCAATGATTTTATGTGCTGTACTATACCTGATTCAGAATCTTCACAGCTGGAGCCACTATTTGCACCTAAGGAACTTGTGGAATGGGTATGTGAAGGTGATGCTGGTGTAAAACATGGCTGTAGAACAACTTCTCCAATGCTGAAGTCTATATTGTCTGTAAAAAAAGATTCAAGTTGCAGCTGAGAAAACACATTTTACTGTCTGTGCTCTAACACATTATAAATAGCTACTTCAATATTTTTCTAATTCATGCTTCAATTAATCAAGTAATAGTTCTTATTTGACTCATAACAATCTTACTTTGGTCATTAGACTGGGGTCCAGAAAAAATTTCATGCATTTTTGGGTTTTTTCCCCATTAACTATATTTTACAGGCTTCATCTTCCTGCCAGTTGAAAAGCCCCTATCAGAACAATGCTAGTTCAAGAATTCTGTGCCATGACAAAATACTCTTAAAGACTTCTTGTTCCCAGCTGTGTGATGAGTCTCATCATTATCAAGCTCTTTAAGACTTGACAACACTTATTTTACAAACAAAACTCAGAAGTAAACTTTATCAATCCATCAGTTCTGAAGTGACAGATGTTCTGACATTCTCATGTTGGCCTAAGATGGGATTAAAGGACCCTCTGTTGTCAGTTCAAAACAAAAGAGGCACCAAGTGAAGTTTCCAGAGAATCAAACACACCACTAAGAGAAGTAAGAACTCTCTATGATTATCTTTTAACTTTTGATTGCTGCCACTGTTATTTTTACCATCTGTAGGAAGTAAAACAAAAGCTCAGTGTCAGATTGGAGGCAAAGCCTTCCTGGATACCTTTCAGACACTGTGTTGTATAGATAAGGTTTGGTCACCCATTAAACAGCATTCAACACCAACACAGTCTACACAAAATCACATAAAAATACTCAAGGAATTTAACAGTCATGACTTGCTTCAAAACTAACACAAACTGATGTGTAAACAAACCAATAAGCAATCAGTGCAGGACAGAAATATCCCAATATTAATGGGAGATCATTTATTATGAAACCATCCCCCCATTTTTAGCTTAATCCTCAATGGAAATCTACAAAGCATCTTTAAAAACAAGCTTGAAAAAAAATGGTATATTGCTCAGAAAAAATGAGGAAAATTATCAAAAAATTACACATCAATAAGAAATAATATTTTTCCTCTTCCTATTGTCATTTAATTGTGCTATGATCCCTGAATGATGTGGTACTTATACCTATCTTCTTCCATTTGGATGAAAAAGAACAAAACATGACCTGTCTTTTTACTAATTAATCCCTTTCTCAATTTCCCAAGTATCAATTCTCTTCTCTCTTGAATACTCTGAGTGACACACTTACTTTAAACTGATGCAGTCTTAGAGTTCAGACTTTGATGCTAAATCTGTCTCATATCTAAGAACTTACTTGCTTACCTAAAAAACTTCTCTTATTTCATCAAAATACATCAGATCACATATACAGCTATTAAAAAAAAATATATAAAATCATCATTTACCCCACATTGAACCTGCTTTAAGCAGGACTAGATGCCCCCAGGGATCCCTCCCAGCCTGGATTATACAATGACAGCCTCACACAGAGATCACAGATCACTGAGGCAGCAGAGATGGCTCCAGCACGGGGGACACAGGCAGAGACTTAGAGACAGGCAGAGGGAGACATAATGCAGATAAAAATATTTCTGCTCCTGACCACAGGATTTTACTAAGCCTTAAAAGATAGCTGTGCCCTTCTCCCTTCAAGGACAGGAGTTAAAAAACCCTGAAAACTATTCCCAACAGGCAAATAATGATCACATTTTAAAAAACATCATGTGGTTTCTCTTTTGCTTTCTTCAAAACCTATGATCACTGTCTATCAATACAATTCAAATTATTCTGTAATGTTTTGACTGTTTTCCCTATTCATATTTATAGCACTTCACGAAACATTCTGTAAGATTTCAGTTTGTTCAATATTTTTCAATAATTATGACCTGATCATTCATGTAACTGGTCCTCCTTCTCAACAAGAAAACTGAAGCTATTAAAAAGTTTAATTGTGGTTTTCCCCTGCAATAAATGAGGTAAAATGCTATCTTGAAAATCACATTCCTGTTATCACCCTGAAAACACTGGTTTTTCTAATACTAATGGACATAACATAATTTCAGAGGTAGAGTTTTGACTGCTTACTGCTTCTCCAGATAATTTTTTGATCAGAGGAGTGCAATGCCAAGAATGGGTATAAGGTGAGAAGACAATTGTCTGCTGTTCCAGCAACCTGAAATGAGAACCTGTTGAAAACAAAACACAAAAATTACCATTTTGTATTTGCCAATGGTAATCAAGATATTTTTCAGCACAAGAACAGAAGACAAAGTGAAGGTATCAGAACTCCTTC
Source organism: Melospiza georgiana (assembly GCF_028018845.1). Classification (NCBI taxonomy): domain Eukaryota; kingdom Metazoa; phylum Chordata; class Aves; order Passeriformes; family Passerellidae; genus Melospiza; species Melospiza georgiana. The sequence continues at coordinate 111,317,672 of NC_080431.1, forward strand.
ATTCTTCTCTAGTGGTTGAACATATTACACAGGTGGGATTGAACCCTCCAAAATGCTGAAGCTTGGTATAGTATTTCCACTTCTTAGCTTTACTATGAGCATGGGTGTAGCATCAGTCTGAAAGAGTCAGCAGAGATTTAATGAAATAAATTAACTCTGTATTTCTAAAATGAAAAATAAAAACTACTAAAATTACAACTGACACTAATAAGTCTTCTAAAGATGCCTGCTAACTTGCTAAATAATATGTCCTACAACTTTTGACAAGGGAAGTTTTCTTGAAAAGCAACTTCTATTTCGATGCAGCATTTATTCTGTAAGACTTTACAGAAATGTCAAAATAAATATTTAAAAATAAATAGATTCAATTTAAAAACAATAAGATATTGACTGCAGTTGCTGGAATATAACAGAAATTGATGTCCATGCTCTGATGTTCACTGGAGTGTCTGCTCTACCTGCAGCAACTTTATTGATGTGTAGCAATCCACCTTTTAACCTTCTTTTTGTACTTCACCCCAGTCTCTCAGTGTGTAGTCAACAAGCAAATTATTGCCATCAATGCAATGCTGGGAGCCATCTGTATTTATGTTCTCAGCTCATTGCAGCTGACAGGTAATTAAACTGAGCTTATTCCTATGTTATTAAATAGTTGAGTTTGTAGTCCTTATTTACTTATTAAAAAACATTAATTTTAATTAATTGTTTTGACTAAACTGCCAAAAGTTAAAAGAAAAATGTGTTTTAATTATTCAAACAGCATGCTGATATCCATCTTGCTTTAATACATTGAAAATTATGCATATTGAAAATATACCTTGCACAGAAGAAATTAATATATTTTCTGTTTCCTTGAAACAACCAAAAATAAATTTATATTTATTGCAAATTTAGATTAATATTAAAAGATATGACAAGACTTCTTAGATTAATTTATATATAGTATGAGATAATTAGATTTTACTGGGGGTTTTTTTGTGGAATAAGATAATCAATGAAAAAATAAATGTTTTAAAGTATCAGAAGGTAGCTTTGTTTCCTCCTTCATACTTCACTCTTCAAACACAACATTCTTGGACATCGCTTTCAAGGCAACTTTAAGAAATAGAGAAAGGTTCCAACAAAATCCATAGCCAACTTTCTTACAGGTAAATATTCCCATTGGGATTCCAATTTTATCTCTAAGAGTCATTTAAGTAAATAATCCAGCTCTGTAATGCTTTGGTTTGCTCTTAGGAAATGTTAATCCTACTGGAACTTTGCTGGGGGCAAGGCAAGGGCTCTGGCCACTTGCACCTTGCAGCATAATATTTCTTATAGCAAACTTCATAATATCCCTTGCAGCAAACTGCTTTTATTCAGCAAATAATCTCAGCAGCAGAGCACCAGCAGGACAGATGGCTGTGAGAGGCACATCCACACCTACCTGTGTGCACAAAATGTACAGCTGTACATGCTCAAAACAAGTGTCAGGGCTTGTTTGTTCCACCTTTACCAAGCCATTGAAAGACACACAGGATCAATAACTACAACACAGAAAGGTTTTCAACTTCCAACTCACAACTTTACTGTGATAAATGGTAACTGTCAGTACTCTGCAGGCACTCAGGTGAACTTCAGACAACTGAGTGAGGGGCAGGAGGGGAAGAAAGCTGTACAGAAGTTAATGAGAGATAGCTCTCAATGCAGACATCTGAGTTACTTTCATGGAACTTATCAGACTCAGTCAACTTCCTGACTTCACAGTTTGAGGTGAGCATCTCAGCCATTTCCATCCTAAATGCCTGTGGGGACTCAGCACATCTCTCCAGATGTCCAGAGTTGCTGAGGACCCCGTTGAGGGGCTCGGAGACCCTGGCATGCTGCCCGGAACACCTGGTGGCTTGATTTTGATTCTTCCAACGAATTGCCAGCTTGGCATGGGGATGTGAAAGCCACACAGGTTTGAATGGTGTAAAAACAAGGTGTTCACAGGGTGAAAATGTAGGTTTTAGGATTTTTTTGGTATGGGGGTTATGGGGACAAGATGGAGGAATCAGGGTGTGTCTAGTCTTTCTTCTTTCTTCTTGTTCTCCATTTTCTGCTGTATGTTTTCACTTGTGGATTGGTTTAGAGTAGAAGGGCACTGTCTAACATAGGTGATAGGCATTGGGAATTAAAAGTAAGTATGCAATACGTAGTTTGTAGTATAAAAGGATGACACCGCCTCGGGGGTGGTCAGAGTGCCTGTGGCTGCCTTGCTGAGCAGATCTCTACTGGGCAAAAAGAAAATTTTGTAGATAAGAAATAATAAACAACCTGAAGACTGAAAAAGTGGAGTCCAGACTCATTTTTTGAAAGCACGAGCTGCCTCAGAACCATGCCATGCATCTCGGGGCAGAGACAGACAGCCACCCCGAGAAATGCCAGGCTGGGATTCAGGGAAATCTTTACTCGTGCTCAGATTTGCACAGTAATGTAACACTGGAAAGTGTGCTTGGGAACTGCAGTACATCTGAACCACTCACACAAATTCCATGAGTGAAACTACTCAGAGCAAAGGAACTGCACAATGTAGATTATAAAAAACAGCCCCAGAACAGAACACGTGTGAACAAATAAACTCCTCAGAGCTCGTGGTGCTGCCACAAGCAAAGCCCCTCCCTGTTCCATGGATGTGCCTCGGTGGCTGCTGTGATAACACAGTAAAAGGCACGAACACACCCAGCCAACAGCACTGCACACGTTGAGGGGAGGGAGATGGATCCTGCAAGTCAACAACTGATTCTGCAGCTGATACTGATCATAAGGATTAAACTGCCATGACTGTGGCTGCAGTGTGCAGGAGATGGTGGAGGTCAGGACTGAAGGATGTAGAAGGGACTGAAGAAGTTGTTGTGGGGGTGTTCAGCTGTGAGAAAAGAAGGCTCAAGGGGACCTTGTCTATGTGCAAATATCAGATGGGAGGGAGTAAGGAAGATGGAAACTCTTCTCAGTGATGCTTAGTGAGACCTCAAAATGCAGAGTACAAATTTAAATACAGGAAATTCTATCTCATCATAAGAGGAAAAAAAAAAACAAAAAACAAAAAAAAAACAAAAAAAAAAAAACAAAAAAAAAAACAAAAAAAAACAAAAAAAAAAAAAAACAACAAAAAAAAACCCAAAAAACAAAACTAAAACCATGAGAGTGGCTAAACACTGGAAAAGTCTGCCCAGAGAAGTTATGGAGTCTCATCCTTAAAGATACTAAAAAAAATCAACTGGGCAATAGAGTTGATTCCTTGAAGAGGGGCTGAGATGATCTCTGGAAGGTCTTTCCAAACTTAGGCATTATGAAATAATAAACTTCAACTCACTTATTGGCCACCTGTCCACGTATCAGTAAATACTTTATTGTCCAGTAAGTACTTTATAACCCAGTATGTACTTTATTACAGCATTTTCCCAGAAGTGCTAATTGACACAAAATTCAAGAATGAGTCTGTACCTAAAAATTTCATCTGAGATTTAAATAATGCTACTCCATACACAAGGACACATGGCAGAAAAATGAAGGTGCTAGGAGCTAACTATTTATCATATGCCTTTGAGGAACTGAGTCAGAGGGCACCAGACAGAGAAGCATGCACACCAGCATACAAATACAGAAGAGAGATTACAAAGACACGTGCATTCTGTACATGTAAAAGCATCTTGTACCACTGACCTTTACTTACAACATCATTAATGAAATAATGTTACAAAACTAGAAGTCTTGTACAACATATTTATTTTGTATTTGTAGCAAAGTTTAAAGAAATATTAGAAAAGCCTATATTATTCTTTTGGAATGAAAGGTACTTGTGCTGTTAGCAAATGTGAAGTCACTAAATACATTAAATTATTCAGTGTATTTTGTTTTTATAATGTTTACTAGTGCAAGTAAAGAAGATTGTTATCTGCATGAACAATCACTGCCACTGCTACTCCAGTGTTTATTCCCTAATGTATATTTCCAAAGAACACACAACACAAGAATGGCCACTAAATATATTGTGTTTACCAACATCTGAAACCTGCTGAGCACCAGAAGTAAAGCTCCAACTGTGATGACAAAAAAATACCATTCAACCCTGTAAAACAATGTTTATATAGAAGTGCTTTCACTTCTTTTAAAGTAACGCTGTTGTTTTCTCTCATTAATTTGTTTGTTTTAATGATTGTGGAAAGACAAATCAAAATATATTTCTCTATTTTAATCTGCTCTGTGGAATTTCAGGTGTTTCCTAACTCCAAACAAGTGATTTTTTTGTATCTATCTGTGTACCCCACATGTTCTAAATATGTAGGCATAGTTAAATAACTCTTCTTCAATAGTATTCATTAAGAGATGCAGAATATCACTAAATTTCTAATGAGAAAAAGATCCAAATCCATCAGCATCTAAAAAGTTCCTGTAGCAACATCATTTGTGTAAACTAAGAAAAAATATTTAAGAAAAATTCACACTGCCAGTTTAGGAAACAAAAAAAATTGCTTGCAGAAGTGATTAGTGACAAAAGAAAACCTTCCCTAAGAGAGTGGCATTTTACAGATTTTTAAGAATAAAGAACAATGCTCTTTATTCACAACGTTAGATGTTGGGAAGTTGCAATTTAAATATCAATAAAGACCTGCCCTCCTCCTTCCCCTCAAAAATCCTAGAACAAATAGAGATATGATGGAACCAAAGAGGAAAAGATGACCCATGCCAGCTCTGCCATTATTCACAAATAAGCAGTCCCCCCACACTGAAGGATCCTTATCCTTTGTAGCAGGAGCTCAAGCTTCCCCAGCAACCAACATAATACAACAATGAATAGTGGCTGACACATAATTTCATGCTATATGTGAGACTTATAGCTGGGAAAGCATCCACATTTTTTCCTAGTAGCAGCAGTGACGTGTGCACTTAATTCCTGAATAAGAGATGCTTCAGCTGTCAGGGACCATCACAATGGCAGAAAGCCACAAGCACAGAAAAGAACAGAGTGATTAATGGGCTTGGACCATCCTGGTTTTCAAAAGCACTCCCAACCATCTGAGGTAAAATGCCAACATATTCTTAGGTCAGATGAATGCTGCAGAGCAGCATGCAAATATCAAGAACTCCAGTGTTTCCTAGCTCCCTGCTTTCTTATGAAATGTGAATGATATTGAAAGAAATTGACAGCTCCTGCTCTCCCAGGCATGCCAGCAGAATCCATGGATTTGACATTTGCCAGCAGAGCCTATTAAAGAGCTCGATGCTTTGGGCATGCTTCCCAAAAGCAAAGGGAATGTTTTCCCCTGTGAGACACTGAGATCTGATGGACTATCAAAATAACTGGAACCAATCCATAATTGGGTTAGTGACTGTGTCTCACTGCTATCATATTGTTATTACAGGCTACATTCCCTGACACTCTCTCTCCCTGAAGTTCCAGCCATGAATAACGTGAATAAATTCAGATATTTCATGAGTTTCCATGGCTTCCCAGTGGAAGAGGGAGAAGAAAGAGAGAACTGTAGAACACTGGAGGAAAAGACCTCAGCATACTTGGGTCACCAATGACACACCAACCTATGTTCACCACATGTTGGTGTGGATTTTAGATATTTTTCTGCCCAGAGCATAATTTTCTTTGATTGCCTGTTTACTACTTATTTTCAGAAATAGTAAGTTAAATGTTATTTCAATCAAGGTGGCAGAAAAATTTATTTTCTGCTAAACTCTTTGGATAGTCATCAAATTTAAATATATAATAACAATAATCAGAGAACAAATATATAAGCATGTTTGCAGAGTTGTTTTTTTTTTTTTTTTGCAAAGTATGTGTCATAGATAAATATTTCTCCCATTTATTAAATACTTGCTCAAGACAGTCTTAGATTTCATGTTAACTTTTACTTCTGAATTCCTATCAGTCCTATGTAAGAAAGAGTAATTTCTTCTGCTTTGGATTCAAAGGAGCAAAAAGAAAGACTTAAAGTAATATTAGAATTATGTACTTATGCATTTATTAGAAATTAATGCACTTTCATATGTTCCATTTAATGGAATCTGTGCACACAGTAATTTATTGCATAAATGGCAACCATATATCTCTTCAGTTTTCTTTTACAGTTATATTTAATATTGATTTATTATAAAAAATTATTGCCTGTCATCTTTCAAATGTTTTCTGTAAAGCAGCCAAATCCAACATTATCTATTCTCTAGGCAACGTTCACACTGTTTTAAAGCAAAAAAAAGTAATTCTTATTTAGGACTAAGTATGGGCTATGTGAATCAATCCTACTGACATTTTAGACCTGAATTTAGAAAAGCAAAATACTACAGAGCCTAGGTAAAGTGCATTGGGTTTGTATGGCCAGGTTTTGGTAGTGAGGGGAGCTACAGGGGTGGCTTTGAGAAGCTGCTGGAGGCTTCCTTCACCTCCATCAGAGCCAACAGCAGCCAGCCCCAAGACTGATTTGCCACTGGCCAAGGCTGGGCCAAGTAGAAATAGTGGCAAAACCTCTGTGATAACACAATAATTTTTTTAAAAGTTATGGCACAGATGTAATGCAGGCAGAGAAGAGGAGAGTGAGAATCAGTGAAAGGAGCAGCCCTGCAGACCAAGGTCAGCGCAGGAGGAGGAGCAGGAGGTGCTCAAGGTACCAGAGCTGGGATTCCCTGCAGCCCTTGGTGAGACCCTGCTGAGGCAGCCCAGGAGGGCTCAGGGATGCAGAGATCACCTCAGCCCAGGAGGGCTCAGGGATGCAGAGATCACCTCAGCCCAGAATGGGGCTCAGGGATGCAGAGATCACCTCAGCCCAGAATGGAGCTCAGGGATGCAGAGATCACCTCAGCCCAGGGGGGCTCAGGGATGCAGAGATCACCTCAGCCCAGGAGGGCTCAGGGATGCAGAGATCACCTCAGCCCAGAATGGGGCTCAGGGATGCAGAGATCACCTCAGCCCAGGAGGGCTCAGGGATGCAGAGATCACCTCAGCCTATGGAGGAGACCCAAAATGGAGCACAGGGATGCTGAAGAAGGCTGTGAACCCATGGGATGCCTGTGCTGGAGCAGGCTCCTGGCTGGGACCTGCAGACCTGTGGAGAGAGAAGCCCACCCTGGAGGAGGTTTCCTGGCAGGACTTGTGGACCCATGGGGGACCCAGGCCGTCCTTGAAGGACTGCACCCCATGGCAGAGGGTGCAGCAGGCTGGGGAGGACTGCTGCCCATGGGATGGACTCACATTGGAGAAGTTCATGGAGAAGTGTCTCCCACGGAAGGGAGCCCAGGGGAAGGACTCCTTTCCCTAAGCAGAAGCAATGAATTGTGAGATGAATTGACCACAACCCCCATATCCCATTTCCCTCCACTGCTGGGGAAGAGGTAGAGCTAGGAAGGAGAGAGGGGTGAAGGGAAAGTGTTTTTAAAGTTGTATTTTAGCTCTCATTATCTTGCTTTGATTTTTTAGTAATAAATTTAATTAGTATCTCTAATTTAAGTCTGTTTTGCCCATGAGGGTATTTGATGAGTGATCTCCCTTCTATTTTTAACTCAACTCATGAACATATTATTATAATTTCCCTCCACTTTCCATCTGCAGAGGGGAGTGACAGAGAGGCTTTGGTGGTTGCCTGACATCCAGCCAGGGTCAACCCCTGTGGAGTGTTTATCTCCTGCTTTGAAATCTGCCTAGAACTAGTTCTGCTTAGCAGTTAAGGCTTTTTTTTTTTTCTGAGAAAATTGAAAAGAAATATTGTAGAATACAATATTTTACCAACCTCTGAAAATCTTGACTTGCTTATTTTAATAAGAATATCCCAGAACACAGAATAGGAGTTGAAGTTCAAAAGTTTAGTTCAAATCATTTTAAAGTACATGTTATCACTTGGAAAATGGAAATATAAAGAGAGAACACCTGAAAAATTAATACATCTTCAGCAACTGATACTGTGAGATTTCACGGCCTATTAAACAGTCCAGGAACTTTTTCAAGACCAGTTAGCTTTTATAGGTGTTATAAAAGGTTATAGATTTCATTGTTTTATTACTAAAGATCAAGAAGACCCTGAAATCTTGTCTTTCTAAAATACTCAAATTAACAAAGTAGTTTAAATTCATTAGATATATGGTTTGAACCAAATTGTTCAAATGCTCAGATAATTGGTTGAATCAGGTTTGAAGTTTGAACAGGTTGCACAGGGCTCCCATGGGGCTGGCAGGAATGAGGAGAAGATATGCAGAGAACAAGAAATTCCAGCTCCATGTTGTTACAGAGTGCAATATCAAAGCACATATAATACCAGCAGTGTTATCCAGACTTGGATTTATCATGGAATTATCATGGAGATTATTAGAAGAAGAAGGAAACAGTCAGTCTCAGCTACTGAGACATTTCTAAGTGAAGAAAAGAATTCTTTTTGGTTACAATAAAAATTATTTCATCTGAAAGCCAACAGGAATAATATTCCCACACTGACCAAACACACACACATAATTATTTCATTTTTGATGCTGTGTTATTTCACCCAGTTTTGCTCAGGTTTTCACCTGCTCCTAAAGCCACCCAAAACTCAACTGCCTGTCAGAAAATCCCATACACATTAGTAAACTGCTGTTATGAGTTCCGTCCTTTAACAGATACTTTAGTTCTACATTTTAAAACCCAGCAACAGTTCTGAAATGATTTGACATTCCAGAGCATGAATTTTTTCACCCTCACGAGCAGGAATGGCTGTTAAAGTTACTTAGATGACTTTTATTTGCTATCTTTTTTTAAAAAACACATTCAGTTTGCCTTTAAATTGAGGGTCATATTCTTTATTTCCTTTTAATGGCAGATATAGAAAAGATTTTATTACACAGGAGTAATTTTTATTTCTCTATAACAAGATCTGAGAAGCTGTTAGTGCATCATATAAAAAGTTATTAAAACTAAATATTGTGCCTGCTCAGAATCTCCATTTCAGACTTGATCATAAGCTTAAATTATTCTTTTCTTGTAATTACAGCAAGCTTTAACACAGATTTATGAATCACACCCCACACAATGATTAAATCCTATAAATAAATAAAATTAATAACAAATAGATTCTTTGCTGACAATGTATACAGAAAAATATGAAATATTAACCCAGAGAGCAGGAATAACCTGAATATTCATAACCCTTGCATCAAAATAATATAAAATTTAGTTTTATATTTGTTTAAAAGCCCATTTTAAGCTGCAGATGAAATTATTTATCTCTCAAAATAGTTGCTTTAGTGAAAATACTAAATACAGGACTTTAATAGAAACAATGCCCATCTTTCTTAATCTTGCATTCACCCTCTAATTCCATCCCTGACAGAGCTGAACAACAGATGAGTTACCAGTAGATACAAATGATATCTTGAAACAAGACCTTAAGATGGACACTTAGATGGATTTTACCTAAGAGACCAAAGCTGAATTTTTTAGTCTTGAATGTAATTCAGTTGAAAAAAGGAAATAAATGTCTATCTTTCATTTTTTTCAGAGGATTCTTGTGGAAAATGGAAAGTTAGAAACTTCCACAGACACTGAAGAGTTTGATCTGCAGCCTTGGAAGAAGCTTGGATTGATGTAAAAATAAAGTACACAGACATTAAAGTAGAAAAATCATAAACTTATGTTTCTATAGTTGTAAGTAAGAGTATGCCTTAAGTAAGTAAAAAACTGCATTAATAAGATGGTGAAGGGTTTATGATGATGTAGGAGTGTAATTGTATAGAGTAAGCTAAGAGTTTAGAAGTTACAATAGAAGCATATTTATGAACATATAATAGCAGCCCATTGGATGAAAGTATCTGCAGTGCAGCAGAATTAAGTAAAGGTGATAGGTTAGAAAACCAAAATAAACTTTGTGGCAACTGTCCATTGGCTTAGAAAGTTCTATATTGTCTTGTAGTGAAGCACTTGTGACTACTTTGAGCTATGGCTGAGTACTAGCTCCTCTGAAATCTCACAGCCTCTGAGACTGAGGTTTATCTGAGCAATAAATCATTTTTAGCCCAACTGTGGTCCCATTCCTCCATTAAAAGCAGCGATAATTTTAGATTCTTGTGATCCTTTACCCAACTCCTGTGAGTTCTGTGCCTTATATCCAGCTTGGACAGTCTGGAACCTTCCCCCAGGTGAATCTGAATTGCACACATTACCTGTTATCTTCTTGGTCAATAAATAACATCTCCCCTAAGAATGACATTGGCTTTGATGAGCTGAAGCTGATGCGGCAGGTCAGTTCATTAGCTGTGCCATCTGATGAAAGAACAACATTTTCTCCCTCTGGGAACTCCACAAAAAAAGGGCAAGTCCTGGTACCATCTGCAAGTTCAAGCTCAGGAAGTTTAACTCTTATTTGTGAATCCCTGTGTTAAACATAAATAGTAGGTGTTTGTGGTCACAGGACTGCAGTAATCAAGTTAATTCATAGATTCTCACATTCACAAAACTCTTTCACATTTGAATACAGAATAGCAACTTTAGTTCTCAAGTGCAAATCAAAAACAAAATTCTTTCATCATTTAGATGCTAGCTTGTTTTCTTTGTATGTATCTGAACATTTTATGCTGTCCCACAATATCTGAACATCGAAATGAAATTTCTACTTAACTGTACTACAAAAGGCATAAAGAGTTTTCTGAAACTTAAAGCTTTCACTAATGTTCATTAAATTACACGATTGCACAATTAAGTTATAAAGTCATAAAACAGAAATATTAAGGGTAAATTTGTGAAGATGCTGAAGACACTTCATTATGTAGTTATGTAGTTCCAGGTTTCAGCTCTGGAATAAGAACAGCAGTCAGTCCAGACCCATGTGGAATCCCTTCAGTTCCAACCACTGAGCTACTGGCAACAGGCAAATCACTTGATAAATCAGCACAACTCAAACAAGACAAGACAGTAATAATTTGAAGGTAATTTAATTAATTTATAACAAAAGGAAATTTTTGCTCTAATTCTAGTATTGAAATGATACCTTCACAAACATAGCAAACAAATATCAGTACTCTTTACTAATTACAAACAGCAAAGCTAAATCTTGGAAATTTGAATAGTTGCAACGCTAAGTTATACCACATTATATAAAAATTACAAAAAGTCTCTGTTTTAGATTCAAGTACCAGGATGGAGTGAGTGATCCACAGACAAATAAAAAATATATGGATTTCTTATTGAAACAAGGGGCAGGACTAAAACATTTCTGATGTCCTTTTCAATAAAACCTCACCTGAAAAGAAGGAAGAAAAAAGCCACCAAGAACTACAACCCCATCAACTGTTCAATTAGCTAAACCTCAAACCAGTTGAGTAGAAAAAATAAAATGACAGAAAGATTTCATGTTACCACAATGTGAAAAATTAGAAATAAGATTTAAAACCTTACTATCTGGCTAAAAACAACAAAAAATCCTGGTAAGTCTCTTCTTTGAATATTTTTGTTATCCATAGTAATCTTCTATTTCTGATATAAATTCCTAGAGTGAAGATATCAGAATTTAGACACTTCACAAAGCAGGTATGTTTGAGGAAAAAACATGGGCTTGTTGAATATTCAACAATATTAATTACATTAATTTTCTCTTAAATATACAGATTCTTCTGCTGAGCATAAAACTAATACTAACATTCACAAACAAATATTAATTCACTTTTTCAGAAATGAATGAAACAAAGAATTATTCATGATTTCTGTAATAAATATACTTTGAGATTTTTACCTTAAAAAATCCTGCGGAATGATGGTGACATCTGCTTCAGTTTCCACATCCAGAGGAACTGGCATCAGCATTAAAAAGGGGGGATGAAAATCCATTTTTGGTGACCTCAGTGTGCCAGACAATGTTAGTATGTATCGTGCTGGATTATTATTTAGATGCAAGATTATTTCAGATGTATATGTCCCAGGAGAAGCTGTTGAAAAGGTTTAAATATATATATATATATGTTACCAAAAATACAGGAATGTATAAATGTATAATAAAGGAGTATAGTAAGAGATTTGGGGTCGGAATTTTTGTTTGCTTTTTTTTTTTTATTTAGTACTGCTTTCTTCCTCAAATTGTAGTTTAACATAACATAAATATTGTAGGAGAAGAGTGTTTATTAAGAAAGCTCAGAACACTTGCCTCTAGCAAACCAGAAATTCACATTTTTTTTAACTTGCCAGAATTTTTCTAACTTCAATAAATGAGTTTATTGCATTAATATCCCATTATATATAATACCAATACAACAGCAGAATTTTAAGAATTGCAGTCATACTTTGAATTACATTAATTGACACAGTGAATGCTTATTTTATAAAGGAGTAACTATTGGAATCATCTGCCAAGACAAGGAAAAGTTGGTACCTTTTAAGAGTGCAATTACACCACTTCAAAGATGCCTCCAAAACCTACAGAGTGGCCAAGCAGCCTCACACAAGGCAGCAGGAGGTTCCACCTGCACTCAGAGCATCTCCCATTTCACATTTCTGCTTGGAGAAAATCCTAAAGGTCATCAAATCCAACTGCAACCCTAATATTGCCAAGTCCACCAAAAAAATAGAAGGGATGGCAAAACATTCTTATCCACGTGCTCTCTACAGCACAGCTGGGCATGATAACAGCAGGGATAAAGATTTCCTTCTGTTCTGCCCCTTCTCAGGCACCTTGCTCCCTGCTGCAAGGCACCTCTCTCTAGGATGGAAAAACACTTTTTTGTTTCACTGATACAGGGAACAAAGTACTCCCTTCCACAGTTGTTAAACTATGAAAGTGACATTCCAAACCATGCAGTGCCATTTAACCAACCCTCAGTCATTCTCTCCTGCTGAACAGCTAGCAAAATCAGCAATTTTGAGGGCAAACTAATGAAAAACTCCTGGATTTAGAAATAAATCTCCAATAATGCGTTGGAAAACAACCCAAAAAGTTTCATTGAATTTTTGAGAAAAAACACCTTTTCCTTTGATTCCCCTCAATTAGATCAGTATGGAAAAACCTTCATCTAATTATTAGGAGAGAAAAAAGAAATTTTGTATTTTATGTATCTGCACGATCATCTACATGTCACAGAACAAAATACACAACGGAGTCTTCTGAGATTATCTCAGACAATTACTTCCACATCCTGAGAAAGAGCTGTCACTGATTACACACAAAAATAAGAAAATCTAGTGTCTTCAAAGTACTTTGTCTTTTTCCCTTCCTGTAAGAGCTAACTTCCTAATGGAGATGGCAACGGAAGAGCATCGTGGATGCTGTTATGTCACCAGAACATGACCTGTGGATCCCTTAATTTCAAACCAGCAAACATGAAAATGCAAACTAAAAACCTGTTCTAAGGGGAATCTGCTGACCCTGTTTGCAACATCTGACTAATTCTGTGTTAAATGCAAATCAGTTTCAGGAGACAATACTGCTGAGAAGGCTGAAAAGATTCTGCCTCTAGGTTTTGACACAACAGGAACACATCTTCCTCTGGCACTTTGCCCTTTCATGAAGGAAAGGTGAGAAAGCATCAGAAAAAACATCCTGGAGATGGATGAAGAGCCAAACAGGGTATTTCTTACAAGCTTGTAAGAAAGGATGTTCTGTACAAGCTCCTCCCATGTACCACAGCTGGGCTGTAACTAAACCATGTTTCTGGTGTCCTCTCTTCATCCAGGTGTATCACAAGGTGGAGTGAAAGGACATAACCAATAAATACCACAGGGATGGAACACAGGGAAGGAATAAAATACAGGAGCATATGTCAGTACCAAAGAATGTGCAATTTTCACTAACTCACATTTTAAAATATTTGTATTACCCATAGTTTCAAGGTTAGGCAACAGTAGTATTAAGTTTTCTCATAAAAACTTTCCATTTACACTTTCCATGCCAGAGAAACTCTGGCTCACCCAGAGAGCAGAAGAGACAGTGCCTATCCTGCATCACTGATCATTCTGTGTGTGGATCCACACATTTACTAACACCAAAATTCAGCATAGAACATAAACCAATAAATATAAAATAATATGATATTAAATTATATATAATATAATATAATTACAATATAAAATCATATAATATAAATAATATATATAATATTACATGTAATATATTATTTCTATAATATAATATATAAAAAATAAATTATTGCTTATGTCAGAAACACCAAGACCATGCAATACCATGATCATTTTGAACAGGCACAAATGCAAAAACACATAAATTCTGTCATTTATTAAGATTTGTTCATTAGTTTGGAATATCTAGGACCAGTGATTTCAGGATATTTCATGTTAAATAAATTACATATAAATTAATGAGAATTATGTCCTGAATTGACAGCTGAAGTCAAGAATGTATTCCACTCCTCACACCTTTCATGGCTGCTGTCAAAGTCTGGGCTGCTGCTACCATTCTGAGATACCACCATTAATTTCTTCTCCAGCAGATGTGAACATTTTCCTTAGGAATATTTGATGGCGCTTAAAAATTTGTCAATCTAAATCTGCCAAAATCTGTAGAATTATATGGGAAATATTTTCTGTAGGAATATTAACTCTATATTTTCAGAGTTTATGAGAAGAAAGGAAAAACATGCTCTCCTCTTCTCACCCTCTTAAGTTTGTCTTATATGGTTATGCAGTTCCTACATTTTCCTGCCAAAAGCACATTTTTATTTTAGTTGGACCTTATGATAATTCAGGTGTTATTGCATCTATATCCCTTCAACTTTAACAGGTACCACTGAACAATTTGCATACAGTGAAATACAGACTTCAAAGCAGAAAAGCCAAAGACAGCTAGAACTTACAGGTATCCTACCAAAAAAAAAAAAAAAAAAAAAAAAAAAAAGGAAAAGCTCAAAAGCAGAAAGCAGAATAACAGTTTCTTCACAGACTTTTTTAAAGGTCACAGCTATTTAATATCTTGATGTTCCAGAAAAAAAATTAAAAAACAAAAGACACACAATCAAAGTATCAAAGTTGTCATTTGTGCCCATTACACAATTATCACATCTTCCAGCATCTCTGAACTCCCAGTAAGGGAACCCAAGAGCACAAATTCCATGTAACTTCCTTTGCTGCAGATAAGTTTTTTCATATGAAAATTAGACATAGTGAAAAATGTTTTTAGACTGTTTATGCATTATACTATAAAACAGCAGAAGAGGATCATATTAATACATCTTCAATTCTTGAAAATCTCTGGTTTTAGAATAGTTTTTTAATAGGTAGCATGATTTTACCACCAACATAACCTCTTTCATTTAACTAAACATTGCAGTTTATTATAGCATTTTGTACTCTAACATAACTGCTGCAGCATATTTAAATAAATTAACTTAATGCACATTCAAAGTTCATTTTACAGTTTGTTCACCCCCCCACATACTACAACTTTACAGCACAAGCCTATGGAAGTGATTAGCAGCCCAAGTTCATTAACCAGGTCTCCTGTGTGCGTTTGGATGTATCTAATGCTCTCTTACAAGAGAGTAATGATATGCACTGAAGGTACAGCATAAATAGGATATAAATCATAGGAAAATACTTAGAACATTGAATTAAGGGTAATTGATCTTTGCAGTTATTTACGACTTTCTGTAAACAAAAGATATGGGAACACAGCGAAAATACAGATATCTTCAAATTACAGTAATTTATCAGTCATATTTATATATATATATATATATATATACACACATCTGCATTTACACAATTTATCCAGTAATTCAAAATATTGGCTTTTATTTTTATGCTGTTCTCTGCTTCACAGTCTGAAACAAGCAACTCCAAGCAACATGTGCAATTAAACGCTGCTATTGCATATTCACAACATTTACAGAACCATACTTAATGCACTCTTCTCAATTTATCATAGAGCCATGACAAGAGCTATTTTTCTTTATTTTTATTAAATTGTTTCCAGTGCTTAATTGAGGTTAGAGATTTCAGCGTTATGATGAAAAATAACAGCAACATCTTTCTTTAGGACAGGGATGCTCATTTGCTGACTCAGCATCAGATCCAACTGACACAACAACTTTCCTTCCCCTTGACAATGCTGCAGCCCCAAAAGTACTGCACTGAACCTGCCTGGAGGGTGGAGTTCTGTGGGCATCAGTTGCATTTTCTGGTGGGATTTAACAGCTCAAGCACGGTGTTACACCCTATGAATCTTGTATATCACTGTCTACTTTAAACTCTTGGTTGGGAAAAAGTAGAATCTTAATTTTCCTATTCTTATATTCCTTTTCTGGAGTTATGTGGTTGATCATCATCTTCCCTTATTCTTCCCAGTTTTGTTAGAAATCTATTTTAAAAATTTTATTTAGGGACTGGTTGCCTGACCAGTCTACTCCAAAAAATACCACAGACGAATGATTTTAAATCATACTGAAGCAGGAAATTTCTATTCTTATCTAAATTATGGCTATTTAGAGTAAAGTTTAAAAGCATTCCAAGTACCATGGAAAGCTTTACTACCCAAGCCAACCTAAATGCACTTGAAGTGTCAGCACTGAAAATTATACACCTATCCCAGTTCTTGATGCTTTATGTGTGAAAAACCTGATGCTTTCTATGTGCAAAGCAGACTTTTCAAATAATGCAATTTCAAAGACAGCGATTCCATGCTTTTTGTTAGGTCTGCAGCTGTCTTATTTTCTCAGAACGAAAAAAAAATCTTCAGTTGATCAAAATAAGTACTACTATTGATTCATCACAAAATCCCACTTAAACATCCCTATGCAAATGGCCACTCTATAGAAGAATTCATGGAATTACTTACGAGGCCAGAAGGACATAGCAATGCTGGCTTCTTGTTTTTTACAAACACGTCCATGCTTCTGACTAAATCTGAAAACACCATCTTCTATATTTTTGTCTACATCATCAAAATTCAATTTCCACATTACATCCTCTCTTGCGAGACACTTCAGGACAAGGTTCTGTAAATATTTTCAGAAAAGGAGAGATGTTCAGAGAGGGAAAGCAGCAAACTCTGTGACACTTTTCACATTGCTTTCTCCTAAGCATTCCTTGCACAGACACACCAGAGGGAAAGCAAGAACAGCTCAGTTTATTACATCTGTGGGGTGCAAAGGTGAGCATGCCTATCTGCACAGACTAGATGCTTTCCAGTCATTCACCACATTCACCAAGAGAATACTGTCTTTCCAGAAAGGAAAAACCTCATTTAAGTGAGGTAAATAAATCAAGCATCACAGTGGGAGTGCTCAAACAAACAGAGGAGGACTTATTCCTGATAAAAATAAAGCACAGTAAGCACTAAACACATGGCTCACATCTAGACTTACAGGTGGAGATGTTGAAAATGGAAGAATTTCAGAATAGATTTTCAAAACCCATTCTTTCAATTCAGTAAGATGACAGAGGAAACAAAAAAAATAAAATTAAATTTCTTCATCTCAGAGTTACTCTCTCAGCTTTTGAAACATGTCTAGCCAGAAAAATGCCTTGATTTTGTACTATCATTGATTCCTGAATGCATCTGAAAAAGCATTTCAAGTGTTTTCATCATTGCCAAAAATATTTTTTTCAAATTTCTAACCAAAGCCCTCAGGTACTAAAGACAATAAATTATGCTATGTTTTGCATTCATACATATTATCTGTGTTGCAAATATTAAATTTAGTGTCCTTTTCCCCCTGTTAAGCCCAAGTCATGACAAGGAATTTCTTGGGACAGTGTCAGTTGGCACAGTCCCTACCATACAAGGCACTGGGACAGCAGTGTCACTGGTTGGCCCATCATGGCGCAAATCAGTTGCATCCTGGCCCCATCACTGTCTCATTTACTGGTATAGGCAGATGCAGAAATCCTTCAGAATTATACTATTCATATCTATTTCTTACACAACTCACGGTCAATTTCTCATAGTGCCCACATTTTCATATTGTCAGAGTTAGTACAAGCCCAATTTTAAATTTTGGAAAAAATTTACAGTGATTAAAAGACAAAGACGAAATCAAAAACTGAACAAAATGACAATGACAATGTCATTACCTGAGAACTCACACTCCTATCAGCAGTACTGGAACGCATGTCACTCAAATGTGCTTCAAATTTAAATTCCATTGAGGAGAACTCCACGAGTGGTTGAAGTCCTATTAGAAAAAAACAATTTAAAATGTTTACACAGCATCATTCCACAAATATTTTCTCAAAGTACCTCCATAAAATCATTGTTTCTGTACATGTTTAGGGAAAATGTTTCTCCCCTTTTTGATGCTCCCATACTATATACATCATTACTTTAATTTAGCTTATTATGACTCTTTAGTCACATTAAAATCATTTAAAATTTATATCTACCAGAGTTCTAACACCTCTCCATATCACAAGAGTCACATGATCTTCCTTCTCCAGATGAATGCACTTACATTTCTGATAGTAACCATCAGACAAGACTTGGAAGATTTTATATAAAACAGCATTTCTCCTAATTTCATAGAGCTTTAACAAAAAATCATCACAACACATGAATTTTTAAAGTGGGAGTTTAGAAAAACAGAGGTATGTGTTCCCACAGCCTCATCTTACTTCTCGGAAACAGCCCTGGAAATGAACCGAGCCAGCACAGAGAATCCTTTTATTAAAATCTGCACGTCTGCTCCATTCCCAGCGGTGAGCAATTCTCTTGTCCCTCTAAAAAACCCAAAGAATTTCCTAATCACATGTATCACATTATGTAAACAACAATATTATCTGCATTTCTCTAAATCATAGGCACATAAACATGCACTATACATTTGTGACTTGAATTCATATTTTCACTTAGTGATGTTTTTCCTAATGATCTCATAGACATATGTACACTCACCTTTATTCTATATGTTTTCCAATTACATGTATTTTAGAAGCATTTAATGTGAATTTCCTTTCAAGACAATACCTGAGAAGGTCTCTATGATTTCTTTGAAATTTCAAAAGATCTCAGAAGACTTAAGGGAAAAAAATCAAATATAGACAAATCCTAATAAATTTGAGTTGCTTTTACCCCACTTTACATATTTAATTGGCCAAGCCTTCTTAAGTGCTCCCAAGAGATTTAAACATTACACAAACATCATTCTAGGAAGACACTCTGTACTTCACTCCCATCTCAAATAAAAAGTGGTTATAAATTAAAAACTGAGATTAGGAAAGCCAGTGTATTCAAATATTCACAATTTATAGATCTACATGACAGTAATAATAAGACAGAATACTAAAGAGAACCACAAATTATTTCTAAGAAAAGCAGACAAGAATTCTATAAGATATCAATTTCTTTGCTGGAAGTGAATGGCCTGTAACTTTGGCTATTAACAACATCTGACAAGCCAGATGGGATGAGGGACATTCAAAGGCATTTTAAAGGAGTTTAAAATACAATTAGAGATCCTAGTTTTGACAGGAGAATTCTACAAAAGAGTATGAATGACATTCTACTTTTCTACACTTTTCAGAGGAACTGCTGCAATCACTGGGATTAGCATGATGTAGTCTAGAAATACTAATAAATGGATAGACACAAAAAAAGAGTTTTGATAAACTATTTTTATATAAGGTGAATATAAAAGAAAAATTTTCTCCACATCACGATTAGGTATAGAAAGTTCACCTTCAAGCGCATTTATAAACACGAACCAAAACTTGAAAATTTTGCAGGTTTTGAAAGGAATGTACAAATTACACAAATTCCGATTAAGCAGGCATTCTCTGCAAAGCAAAGCCATCACTCCCAGTGTGTGTATCCAGCAGGTGTGTAAGGAGGCCGGGCTCACCCACCGTGGGCTCGGACCCTGCAGACGGGCAGGGCTGGGCTCTCGGGGGGAGGCAGGGGCGCGGGGGCCCCGCGCTTCAGCGGCGCCGCAGGAGCTGGGGTTGGGTACGTGGCCCGAGGAACAGCAATCGGGAGAATGAAGTCATATGCTGCCACCTAAAGGGAAAGAAAATATCGTGGTCATTTTCCCCAAAAAAAAAAAAAAAAAAAAAAAAATCATAGGTACCTCCTGAACCATCTGAGTGGTTTGCTGTTCTGGCAGAATTATTGCAATTCTGGATTTACAGGATTTTCATTTATTCAAACTCAGAATCAGTTCTCTAAGTAAGCAGTGCCCAGGTATTTTTTCCCCATTAAGGAAAAGCTCTATGATCAAAAGTATCAGGTTTATCAGCAGAGCTACAGACAAGGCTTCTGATAAGTCACAGTGTCGTTTTCCACTCCTGCCACCCTCATGAGTAGAAAAAGATTGGAGCCATGGCCCAAATGCAGAAGCTCATGTGAGCAAAGAGGAGGGAAAACAAAGCTACATCAGTTATGGAAGCCTTTCTCAAAGGTTGAAGAGCAGAGGTCAAACATTACAGTACACCCAGCATAAACAAAATGGGCTCTGAGATCAAAGGTGAAATATCAGTTAAAACTGAGAAACCTTGGGGGAAAAAAGTCTTAAAACCTTTGTCATGAAATGCCACTGAATTCTAGGAGTCTAAATTCCAGTGATTTTGATCCTCATTTTATCTGTTCTATCACATTCCCAAGTGGAATTTCAAACTAAAGACATGGTATGTTTTGTACAGAATCCTCTTTTTTTACAGACTGGGCATCAGAAAGGCCAAATTTATTTCAGAAAGCACTTTCAGAGAGATATTTCTTGCCTCTTGCTCTGTCTTTTCAAGGACGAACACACTAAGATAGTACGTTCTCCACATAAAAGGTATGGATAACCTTAATAAAGGTAATGGAAAAAAACCCCAGAACTTCTGCACTAAAACTACTGTTAAGAGTCCTTCAAATCCTGTTTTCACCTTGAAGGCCACAGAAATCTTAGAAAGGAATTAAACCTATAAAATCTTCATGCTGCTTAGAAAAAGCAGTAAAACCAGCTATATAAAGATGTTATGAATCATTTAAAAGCTTTCAAAACCTGCAGAAAACAGTGCATCATTCTTCACTTTCCCATTTCTGGTAGCAAGAAAAATATATAAATGATAGGAAAGAAAATCAAAAGTGTCCTAAGTCAGGGCATGAGACACAAATCCATCTGTAACTGAGAAGCAAGCACACAGCACTGGGAGTGTGTGGAGTTCCAGCAGGGTCTGTGACACACAATTCCACACTTCTGGAGAGTGAGGTGTGTGAGCCTTGTGCAATGTTTTGTCTTTTTATGCTCAACTCACAAGGAAAGTGTTGAAGGAGGACAAGCTTTGCAGCAAGATTAGCACAGTCCCCTGTTTTATATTGATACTTCAAATCTAATCATGATTAGATTTTATAATATATAACTGGCTTTTCAAAATTGACATTTAATATTTTTTAGTAACTAAAACTCAAGATATGTCAAAAAGATTGAGTAAAAATCTCCTGCTTTTAATTATATACTCTTCTACTTTTAGTATCTCAAGTCACCCACATAAAACACTTCATCAAGTTACATCTTCAAAATGTGTTCTTGTAACAAAGTTAATTTTGTTTAAGTTTGGTGAGATTAAAATGTTTAGTCTATAGTAGATTTTATGACAGCACAGGCTGTGCAAAGGAGTGCAGTCTAGCACAGCAATTGCTCTTCATCAATGCTGGTATCTTTAGGCCAGACAGCAAAAAATGGAATCCCTTTTTCCCTCTCCTAAAGCAGCAAAACAAAACCTGTTTTTCATCCCAACTAACAGGAAAATTTGGTTTCTTTTTACTATACAACAAAGGGGTTATTTTCTAAGAACTGGCAAACATAAGCAAATATGTGAAAGACTCAATTCACTACACAGAGATCACGATGTTCACTGAAAACTTACTTTTGCTATGAAGTACAATGGTACAAATTCAAGGCCAAGATAACTCATAGAAATGTATTTATATAATTGAGAACAAATCATAGATCTTTTATTTTATTCATACATTAACTGCCCATTATGCAAACTACATCACAAATGAAAAAGCCTTTAAAAATTCTGTGTAAGTAGAAATCAGATTATAATACATATACATATTGCTGAAACAGAATTAAAAATTCATTTCAGTTATTAGGACTTCCCTTTGCAAGTAGAATCATTAGGTTTCTTTCTATAAATATTAAAAAAACTCTTTATGATTAATTTTTCATTTTTCAAACTCCATAATAGAAAAGTCTCTCTTTTGCAAGATTACATTCTTTACAAAGTAATTACAATACTTAAAAAAATAAATCCTTAAACTATTACTGGACTTATCATTGCTTTTTAGATAATTTATGAATACTTTATAGCTACTTATCTATTGAGATATTTTCCTGAAGCTGCATTTAACTTCACACACCAGAGAACATGGGAAGGGCAGGAAGGAAGCAGCCTAGAGAGAGTTCTTTCACAAACACTCCTGTTTGTTAATATCATTATAAAAATCATTTTTCCTGTCCTGATGTACACTAATTATGCATGTTGGTTGGAAAGGAGGAACCATCAACAAAGTCAGTGTTTTAGAATCAAAATACTTCAAAAGCTTTAAAAAGACAGGTGAGACAAAGGAGCTTTTTGTTGTGTGTTCACATGGAACACCTCCAAAGGATGACAGGAAAAGGATGCTGGTCAGGCTGCCACCACAAGTTAGCTCTTCAAATAAAAATAACAGTCTTGGAAACTTTTATTCAGATGGCATCTTAAAATACTTTCAATTTTTTTATTTCCACTAGAATTAATAAACAAATAAAAGCTGTTGGTCATAAGGAATCTGTGAGATTATAAAATCTCTGCTACCAAGATTTATTTCCATTTATGAAATAGTTTTGATATGAACAGTTTGGTAGCTCTGAGCTCAACTGGGGATCCAACATGGCTGAATGGTTTCCTGCCTTGGCCCTAAATATCTGGTATAGGACAAGAAATAAAAGGGGGAAAAGCCACCTCATCAAACATTACAAATAAAACAGTATTTTACATAAAATTCATGGATCAAAAATAAACTGACGCACAGCTGTCAGGTGACAATCTGACAGTAGAAAAAAAAGTATTGTTATTTTCAAAAAACACTTTCAAAGCAGTTACTTCATCTCTATCTTTACTAAGTATTCCAAGGCAATAGTATATCTTAGAAAGAATAAAATCTATTTCTCTAATTACTATTCTAATAGAGCATGTATTCTCAAGGTTGAATAAAAATTTTGCTAATTTAGAAATCATATATTTTGTTTAGCACAAAGAATATGTGACATCTCTCTAAAATTACAGTGTTTCCTTTCACAGTACAACTTCTCAGGGAATTGCACGTAAATCAATAAGCTAATTTATTACTTAGAATTACATTAAAACATCTGTAAAAGATAATAATACTCTTGTATTTATCATATAATACCATGCAGATTGTTCAAGTATCTTGAAGCATTTGTGAACAGGTTGACCTTAAATTTTCTTTATTTGTACCTCTAATACACAAATTCAGCAGGGATACAAGGAGACAAAACGCAATGTACATTAGAAAAAATCAGTTTGATTCAAATTTAAACCTAACTGCAAAGCCAAGGGTTTATATCCTGCAATTGAATCCAATAGACACTCCCAGCCTTCCCACAAATTTAAATGAGCTTTTCCTTAAAATATACTGAAATCTGTCATTCCCCCTGTTTTATATCACAGAAAAGCAGCTTCCACAATGAATAATGGAACTGCTGTTCAAAGCCATCATTCAAAGCACTGCAATAAAATTAAATCTTTCCTTTGTTTATGGTCAGAGATGATGTAGCAACAATACCCTGTAATTCCACAGCTGCAGATTTTCCATAGAATTCACTTCTTACACGACAAATCTGTTCTTTCATTAGAAAAAGGGAAAAAAAGTCATTTAACAGGACGAAAACCCCACCAAAACACCTGTCACCTCCCTACAACAAGCTTAAGCAATAAGCTCTGACAGGTGTGACTTGTTCTATTTATCTCAATCAAAGGCACTCCAAGGCTTCATTATTACCCAGCTGTGTATTTTGTCCTTTTTCCAAGATGCTGGAATTGGTTATTTTCCAGCAGGTCTTAAAAAAATGTAAAAAAACCCTCATTTTGAATCACTACACTCCTGCCCTTTGGTTTGCATGCTGTCCCCAGCAGACCCTGCAGGACCTCTGTGAGCAGGGGACAAACACAGACAGACAGATAGACATAGATGATATAGATACACGTATAGATTATAAAGATATAGATGATGTCAATACTGCTTTCATTGACAGCTCTGACTTCCACAGCCACCAAACACTAAGGTTAAACTCTCTGCAGTGAAGTGCAGAGCCCTGTCACCTCTAACTCCTTCAAAAACCCTGGAATAACAGCAAGGCACAGCCACACTGTGTCTGAGCAACATCCCAGCCTTATCTATAATGCATGGACTCCATTTTCTCACTTGGAACACTGAAGGAATTGCCTCAACATTTTTTAAGTTTTATTTTTTGAGTATGCCAAGACACTTCATCTGTAAGAGCATCTTTTGATGTCCCATGTGTTAATATAGATTATATTTTAGTGAGAGCTGTAGCAGCTCTTCAGAGTTCATATATATGTACTACATTTCTTGATCTGAAGGGTTTTTTTTGGCAGAATTCAAGACTGCATTCAAGATTAAATTACTTGCAACCTTATATTAATAATTCAGGTAGCTTTAATAAAATTTTTAAGTACATTAAAACAATTTCAAGGGGGTTTTTTATGTTTTTAGCAGTGCTCCTGAATTATTTCAACTTTTCCTTAGCCCTATTATCCACTTTGTTAAAGAAAACATCAGTATAGTGGGGGTTTGTTGGCTTGCAGGGTAGTGTTGTCAGTAATGACTACAACAGCAGGAAGTTCTAGTAAAACCAGAAGGCAGACAGAAAAGAATGTGACCTGATGGGACACAGAAGGTTTGCAGCAGCTGGGAGGTAAGCTGGGGAAGAGCAGTTATCAAGAAAACTGAGATGAGATCAGAAACAGCTGTTGCAGTGCACAGAGGCAGAAATAGCACTTGCTACTGTGAAACTTGAATAGGGGAAGCTCAACACACTGAGATGAGAGATTTGGGGTTTTATTCAAAACTGGAAAATCGGGAAAGAAATGGGGATAAAATAGAAACTAATGTTTTAAGAAACAGTAACCACTGAGAGTTTCTGATCACAGTAAGAGATGCTGGTACCTCAAGCACTTTTTGAGCAGAACTATGTCTTTAATTAGTATTGTGCATTGCAGGAGTTAAATGAAAGGAAAGCTACAGCATCCTGGGGGCTACATATACTTCCAGATGCTGCCTCTAGTCATGTGCCACCCTGGGTAACTCCACTTACATCAGTCAGTGCTCAGGGTCAGCTGTGATGGTGCTGCAGAAGCTCAGAGGTGCTCACCAAGGGCAAAGGGAGACACAAGGACTCTGAGCACACCAGGAGAAGGGAAACTGAAGTAAAAACACGTAATTAAAGCAACACTTATTAGTTGGCTATGAGGGGCCCCAAGAAAATTTCCTTTTTGTAGTTTTTATTTCCTTATTTCTGAAGGAAGTTATTTCTATTTGCCAAAAAATTATTCTTAAGACTTGAAAAACACTTTGACCCAGAGTTTGAAAAATGAAAAATAAAATCTGTAATCAATAGGTGCAATAATCTACAGCCTTTTTTTGTTTGCTCTGTTTTTAGGGGTTGTTTGTTTGGTTGGGTTTTTTTTTTTTTGGCAAAAACAGTCACAAAACTGATCCCATCAAACATAAAAATTGTTTTTCCAAATTTATACGACAATTAAAGCAGACTTCCAACTGGCATAACCTTATCTTCACTTGAGCCAATGTAAACCAGGACAAATGACAGCTGGACATGGCTATCAATAATGAACAGCAATCCTGACCACCATGTTCAGGAACAAGCTAAATTAAACATAGAGAACAATTTACTATTTCAGCGTTCTTCAGAAATATTACTTCACAGCAGTGTCAGTAGCAACACTTCTACTTTTATTCTATCCTGCAACTTGACAAGGAAAGCAAATAGAACTCAAATGTCACAATGGGAAACAGAGTTACTCTCTTTTCCATTGATTTCTTTTGGACTCTCTTTCCAAGTGGAATTGTCCCACTTCTTTCTTTAAACATGGCATCCCACACGGGAAAAGTGTGCAGCTGAAGTGTTGTCAGTCCTGATTAGAATAACTATTTTACTTGCTTTATTAATAAAAATATTCCTATTGGGATGGTAAGTCTCTGCTCTTAATTCTTGTTCAGCTTGTGGCCTGCAATGTTATACACACAGATTATTCCAAGAGCATTATCTACTTCTGTATTCCCATTACTTGCCCTTCTTACTCAAAGGAAAATGCCAGCATTTTCCTTTGCTGAGTTTCTCCAGTTTGATTATAGGTCACTCATGATATTCTGTAGGTACCATTTTGCAAACAATTACATACTTTCCTGACACTTAAAAACATATGACAAGTATTTATTATCCCTTAATTCAAGGCCTGCCATACTACAGAAAGAATTTTTTTATAAATCTATTGACTCATATTCTGTCAGGAAAAATTATTTCAGGGTAATGTATGGGCCATAAACTCAATCCAATAGCTTCCATGTGCATACAGAAGAAAATCACAACATTATCAGACACAGCCTGTAATATACAAGTATTATTTGAATGATGCTTTGAACAAAGGAATTCCATTTTATACTGCAGGAGTATAAAATGGAAAGCAGGAGTGGGAGGTGGGTGGGTGGTGGAAAAAGAATACTCCTGACCCTTTCAAGATGCATAATATCTGTTATTCATTTTTAAGGTAAAAGTGCAAATAATGCAATGGATTTATATGCTGTAGAAGTGATCCCTAATTGCTTGTTCTGAAGCTGGTTTATGATATCATACATAAAGTTTTTGCAGTTCATTGTTCTCCAAATATGTGGAAACCCCAAACCTCCAATTTCCAAAGCATTTTTCCATGGGGTTGGATTTAAAATTCACTTGAGTACTCTCTATTGACAGTTACTGCCAATAAAATGCTAATTTTCGGATGTAAAAGTAAC
Organism: Melospiza georgiana; assembly: GCF_028018845.1. Classification (NCBI taxonomy): domain Eukaryota; kingdom Metazoa; phylum Chordata; class Aves; order Passeriformes; family Passerellidae; genus Melospiza; species Melospiza georgiana. Next base: position 111,344,641 of record NC_080431.1, read on the forward strand.
TTAGTCTCATATCTTCAATTTTTTACACTCAAATAGCTCAACCAGAAAGCAACTTTTCCAATCTTTATGAGACATAAAACTTATGTACATTTGCAGTTTCTTGGGTCATCTGGGAATACAGGCAAGAACAGCTGCTAAAGAAGTTGGCTGCTGGTTTGTTGAATGATTTCATCAATGTGTGGTATGACATTTCAGTGTTAGTTTACACCATTTTTAATCCATTGAGGAAGTGTGTTTTCTTTGTGTATGCAAACACTTAAAGTTATAAAAAGGTTATTTAAGAACTTGTTTTCTTAAGAACTGCATTACTAATTATAAAACTATTGCACAGACTAAAATGTTCATCTAAAATCTCTATTCTCCCACCACAGAAATTTCACAGAGCATGATTTTAATTAACTGAATCCCCACTGTTCCATAAACCTACCCTTTTGGGTGTGAAGGTCAGGAAGCATTGCAAAGATGACTCTTCCTTTAGGTAAACTGTATAGAGATAAGGCTTTGAACGAGAACGGTCAATTGCTGCCAAACAAAATTCACAATCAAATTACAGATGTTACTGCATGAAATAGCAACTTTATAATAGCTGCAGGATTTCAAAGTGATTCCCAGTATCAAGTATCTATATATTTGCATGGTAAGCATTTCTCACAAAGTTACAATGGAATATAGTATCTCTCATAAGAATTCTGAAGGCAATTCTGGGCAGTATTAATCACCAGCAATTTTCATGGAAGTTGCTCATTTGGGAAAACACAATATTTCAGACAAAAAAACCAACAACATTGTCCTTTACCTTTGAATACAAGTGTTAAGCTTAAATACTTAATTACATAATAAACTAATACCACAGGGATAAAAATATTTGGCTGAAATGGGTTTGGTGGTTTTTTTTTCTAATTACTTTTAGGCATAATCTACATTTCCAATAAGGCTTGCTTCTTTTTTCAGACTTCCATGTTCAATTTTAAGGTACTGGCAGAAGCACAGGTTTCCAGCAAATGTAATATTCCTCCAAGATCAGTATCCACCACGGAACACCAGGAGTGTTCATCCAGTATTCACCATCTGAGTACTGAATCTGACTGGATGTCACAGGAGTGGTTTCAAACACAAACTCTGATCATGTGCAATGGGTCTGATCCCATGCTGGCTGCCTGTCTGCTGTAAAGAGCCTTACAGCTCTTTTGGAACTTAAGATGACTGACCAGGAGCCCTCACCTTCTCTTCCCTTTTAAGTGCACCACATAGTAAGAAAACCCCTCTAATTTTGGAAGATCTTTTTTTGCATCATCCATACATGCATCATTCAACATAAAGACACAACTAAATTTTATAATATTGTCTTGAAAAAGAATGAGTCTTAACTTCCTGAGTTTGCAGCTTTGCTTGTAAGGCCCCTTGTCTCTGTAAAATTCTCTTGCGGAAACATCCAAGGAGATGCCATGACTGAAGTAGGAAAGCCATGAGCAACAATGTGCAGGATAAGAATCTGCATTTGTTCTATCAAGCAAAAAAGAATTCATTTCTACTCCTGCCCCAATAACTTCCTGAGCTGAGCATTCATACAGAACAGAGGCCCTGACACTAACCTGCAGACACCCTGTCCCTTTGGGAAAAACAAAAAACCCTTACACTGGTAATGAGATGATCAAAGGGTAAATATTGTCCAAAAAGCAGGTATGATTCCATGAATAGGAAATTAATACAATTGTTTGGCTTTGTTTGTTTGGGTTTCTTAGTACTTCATTTTAACTAGTAAGAGGGTATTATTTTTTTTATTATACCTTACCAATCCTGGGGAGGAAAAATTGCAGAAAAAAAAGATCTACAGGCAACCTGACATTCTGCAAATATTTCTTTTTTGTCAAATGTCATCTTATAGGCAAACCAAAATGTCTCCTCTTAATTTATATTAAGCAACTCTTCTAAAATAATTGCTTAAGGTTTTCTTATATCAGAAAAATTGGAACTCTTCTAAAATAATTGCTTAAGGTTTTCTTATATCAGAAAATTTGGCTACCAGAAATGGTCTGACAGATTTTCTCTCAGCATTATTCATTCCTATATGTAATGAAAATTCTGCTATAGCAAAAGCAAATACCTGAATTGTCTTCAGCATACAATTTAAAATCCTTATGGTCAATAAAATCAAACTGCACTCTAGTACAAGATTGTCCTTTGTTCTGCAGCAAAAATGGAATTGATTTTGTAGAGCCAACATAAACACCTTGATATTCAAATATTCCCTGTAAGTTTAAAGAAGAAAAATGGGTCAAACCACTGTGAAGTCAAGTTTTTAACTGAATAGAATGTAAAAAAATATAATTGTGCAAGATTCACAATGTATAACACAATAACAGTGTTGGTTAATCAATAGTCTCACATAACTCTTATCTTTAAAATCTTTCCAGGACACAAACTACAAGAGTTTAGAACTTAATATCAAGTCCAGTTACACTATCAGAAAAGTTTTAATCATTCAATAAACCGATCAGTGACTTACTTTTCCCTTTATTGCATTTTTTGCTATAACCACCTTAAGAAATACTCTCCCATTTAACATACTTATTCCAGATTGCCAAATTCAAAAACCAAAGCTGTCAGCTATCATTTAGTGTAATTTTTATATGTAAATTTGGGTTTTAATATCTAAGTTCATCTCTTTCATCATTTTCTTGGGATGTTAGTTTAGGAAGAAATGAAAAATATGAAGTAGAGAGGAGCCATTTTGACATCTAGAGAAAGCAAAATACTTAACCAGTCTTACCAATTGCTACAATTTCTTCACACTTACCACATCAATACCTATTTCAGTGATCTCTGAAAATCCACTGATCCTAAGTGTGAGTTCTGCTGCATTCCTCACTGCTACCTAAGTGAAGGAATAACACGGACTGTGGAAAAGTCATCTTAACATAAAAACCTCACCAAACCTCTCATAATCACATGAAAAAAAAGTTTAACAAAAAAAAAACAACCCAACCCTACCCCACAGATCAGAGTGGAGAGAGTCACTATAAATTGCACTGAAAACAACTCTGCCCTTATAATATAATGCATTTTTACTGCAGAAATATTAAGAGATGATAGAGTAAATGCCTTCATTTTCTAGAACATAAATATATATATATATATATATACATACACATTCCAGTGACATGTGGCTTCAAATCATGCCTTTGTGGCATACCACATCTGGGAAAGATATAGCTAGATAGATACAATTGTTAATTAAAAATCCAGAACAAAAAAAAAAAAAAAAAAAAAAAAAAAAAAAAAAAAAGAAAATAAGGAAAATAAAAAACACAACCCAAAGTTTTAAGAAAGACCAGTGACCAGTCTTCCCCAATTCTGCAGACAAAAATAATATCACAGGAGGTTGTGTTACTAGAATGAGTATTTTTTTCAACAGGAAAGATCTGTCTTCAGCAGCTGTGAGGATTGGAATGTGCATCACAACACACACTGCTTCACAGAGGTGCTGGAACAAGACACACACTATTGTTCTGGAGAATATTAAATATGTTGTAAAAATGAAAAACAATAAATGAATACTAGATTTAACAAGCAGCCCCAGAAGATGGTGAATCCAGGATCAGTCAGAAATGGTATCAAAATTCAGGCCCTTGATAGCATCTTTCTTTCCCAATTTCACTTATCCAGGGAAGCAGGCATGCAGAAAACAAAATATATTACAAGTTTCTTGCACACCTACTATCAAAGTAAAGCTACTAATAGAGCCATCTCCGAGAAAACCACAAAAAGAAGTCAAGAAATTAAAAACGTTTGAGTATTCCAATCTTGCCTCTCTATAGATTACAGAAACTGCAGGTATGTCTGCATTATCTCATAAAGAACAATCACCCATTACTTCAAACAGCTTGACAGTGGCATAATATGAATCAGCTCAAACTGAGAGGATGCTTTGATAGTTCTGAGCAGGATTGAGAAAAAAAAAGAAAACCAAGAAACCAAAAACAGAATTTGTTACAGCAGAAATGATCTGCTGCAAGAAAACCTTATTCTTAAAAAGCATTAGGACACTGGAAATAAAATCCAAAAGATCCATGAACATACATACATAAACACACAGGATAACACTCAAAAGCAAAAGCTCTTCCCATTTTGAAATACCTCCACTTTTTTATCAAAACTCATGTGTGCCTTTGGAGTGAAAGAGATTTTTAAATCAACAAAGCCTCCCACAGGAATCACTCCTTCAGAGGGTGTGATTTTCATTCCAGGCAGTGGGTTGGAGTCAAGAACCTTCACAAACACAAACAAGAAACATACACAAAAAGGTGTTTGCATTTATTTGGTTTGGTTGTTGTTGTTTTATTTATACCAATGTATCTATCATAAAGCTTTTATATTCTTACAAGGAGAACCTTCATAGCATATAATGCTAACTTGGACATAGAAGTTTGGGAGAAAATGGAAGTAAAGCAAAATAAAGTAACAGATTTCTTAACATAAATGTCAGTTTCTACTATGAAATAATTCTTTCCACCAATTGGAATCTTGGAGTTCTGAGTTTTGGGTTGTATTCACTAAGTTATCAAAATTAAGATTTGCTACCTAGCAAGTCTTCCAAATATTCTACAAAACTTTTTTTTCGGCGGCAAATAAATTCACCACTTCTTTTTTGACATTCACAGGACACAGAACCCCAATTCTGTATAACTCAGTGATAATATTAGAAGAAAATACTCAGTTTACCCACAGTTAGAAAAGACAAAAAGGAATTTATTCTCTTCTAATGCACTCCTAACAGATAGCTTTTTAAATTATAGCTACACAGGTGATAGTGACCAAGATCAACCAGCTATGTCTTGGCTTAAGAGTAATTCTGGAAGCTAAAAAGGCTGGGTATGTTTGTTTGTGTTACAGGCTATGCTGATTTTATTCTTTCAGACCCAGCCTCCAACACTATGGTACTACTTGTTATTTAATGCTCAGCTGATAAAAGAGAAATCTGGTACAAATCAAAATACATTAAACATGTTTCTCAGTACTGTAATAATGCAGTAACAAAACTCTGAGGATTTTAATGAAAATTATTTTCCTTCACTAAACACAGCAATTATTCTGTGACCAGCAAAACTAAATGAAGTTAGGTTTCCTACTAATTGGTGTATTATGCCTATACCCACTCTGGCAACCATCTAATCCCTTCTTCAATTCTTTGCAGAGCCCCTCTTGCCCCTGGATGTTGGTTTAGCAAAGCCACTCCATGTGCTGTGACTGCTCTGGGTCCCTGCATGCCCTGACTGGGCAGCAAGGGTGGGATGAACAGCCAGTTTGCTCTGTCTCTCAATGCAGAAAAACATCCAATAAATGCTTTTCCATAGGGTACCCCAGTATGGGGCTCTACCCTCAGCCCTGGCTCTCAGGAAACTGCCACAATCATTTAGGCCATCACCACTTTGCTTGTCTTTTGTCCCATCTACCCATCAGTGCAAATTTGACAGAGGGACAGAATTCCTGTTTACATCAATCTTGTTTCTCCAGAAAATGTCACAAAAACCTTAATAGGTTCATATTTAATAACTGAAAACACAAAAACCATAACATGATCTGGTAAAATTAACTCCCTTCTGCCCCTCAACCCAAGGAATTAAATGTGCTAGAAATCATTTTTTCTTACCTGGAAGTATGCATGGTGGTGTCCTGTGTTTAGAATAGTGGCTGTCTTACAAGTAGTGAAACCAATTGGACTGTGAGCCAAGGAGACACTTTGAGCCACAAACTGAACTCTAGTAGTACCAAACTATTAAAAAAAAAAAAAAAAGGAGACAGATAAAACAAGAAACCATATAAAACATATTCCTAAGTACAAATAAATAATTCAGCCTAATTTTTTTATCACATAATGAGCTAATATAGTTGTGCAAATACATAAATTGGAAGTATTCAAATAGGAAAACACAGCTTAAGTGTGAGAGAAGATTTACTTAATGTATTAAACTTACATTCAAATTGAACAGACTCAACCCTACAGATATTTCTGGTTCAATTTGAATACCAATGAAAATATTTTAATTTAACAGTACAAACTTCATTAACTCCAAATGTGTGATCAGGACCAGATATTTCAGAGATATTAATAGCAGTAGAATTTTAAATATTCTAATTTATACACATCCTGGTTTACACATGGCAAACTTCCAAGACTTCAAAAGAAGAGGAAGAAAAGAAAAATAGCTACTGAGGAAAAACAACCAAAAACGAAACTGGGCTCATCAAAAGAAAGGGAAAAGTTTTCTTGGCTCCCAGTAAAAGTTCTAGAACATGTAGCTAGTAGTAGAGTGTGGAAAAAAAAAAAAGAAAAACTCTTTCTTCTTCATACTCCCTGGTATGCAATGTAAGACAACAAATAACTAACCAAAGCTGAATGTCACTGTTTAGAAGACTACCCAGAACATTGCTTCTCAAATACCATCTTCAAATAACAACACAAAATTAAATTAGGAGTCTGTTGTTACCTTGAAACTCTGAAATATACCTTCCCACGCACACCTAGATTTTTATTCCTTTAATAAATAATATATATATTAAAAAACTGCTGTATCGCCTCTCTTTGTTTAGTCATACTAGGCAAGCAAAATAACTAGACCATAATCTATAAGGACCACTAAGCTGTGATGCCAAAGGTAGAATATCATCAAAAGCAAAGAAAAGGTAAATTGTGTTGGCCTTGCCTTTTCCATCCTGTCTTTGGAGAATACTCTTTAGTTAAACATGTTAAGTAAAAGCTATATGAAATTTAAATCATCTAATTAAAAAATAGATTATAACAGAAATATTTAAAGGTATTACTTGTTTAAAGAAATCCACACATTTTTCTTCTCCAAAGCTGTCCCAGGAATTGTTACCTTTGCAGAACATTTCAAGTTAACTGAATTTCCTTTGCGCACACTCAAGGTGAATTGTCCTGTTTCTGGAGTGCTGAACCCTGGATGCCAAACAACTTCACACTCCACTTCACTATAGGGCTCCACAAACCCTAAAAATATGTACACAATTTAGATGCTATAGCACACACATGGACAAGTGTCAAATTACATTGCAGAATTAGAAATAACATAGGCACATAAAAGTGAAATGACCTTCCATTACTGAATGTAAGCATACATTTCTTAGGTGTTGAACAGTCTGATGAATTAAGTAAAATTAGGTCTTGGATTCTCATGAGCATTACATAATCTATTTATTAGTAATCTGCAGTAAAACACTCACAGTTTACTGGTATTTTTAGCCATGAATTACTCTAATAGCCAACACTGAAAAGAAAAATAAAAGAACAGACTATCTTTCTTGCAGAATAACAACTTGGGGAAAGACCGTATGCACTTTTTTGCTTGCAACTGAGTCTGAATTAGTATGAGCAGAAATATCTTTTCTCAAGAATCAGAGCACACTAATTCCAATACAGTTAGCAGTTTGTTCTTTAATAATGGAGCTCCAACATATCCCTGCAGAATATTATTTTTCAAAGAGAAGAAGGTTAAAGCTATACACACATCTAACAAATACAGATGCATGATGCAAATACAGACTAATTCCAGACTGAATGCCATTTATGTTATTACTCAAACTTCATCAACTTTTTAGCAGCTTCATTCAGTGCTTTTGGAAAATTTCCTATCCTGATGAGGTGTATGATGCTGCTGCCCCACTCTTGAAATGTCAGCAATCTGTGCTGAGAAAAATGTTTACCCAAGCACTGCTGGCTGGGCATGGAGGCAGGGAGCTGGACTGGGCCTGCATTCAGGGCAGGGCTTACACAGAGAATGCTGCTGTGATGCTGAGCTGTGACCTGATACTGCTTTTGGGACACACTGCTATTGACAGAAATCTAAAAATATCGTTTGTAGCATCAGCTAAATGTTAGTCTTATTTAATACTGTTGACACATAAGATACATACACACACTGTATTTGCATAGCATACCTCTGGCTGGCTGTATAGTAAATGCAGATTTTGTATCTTCATCTACAGGTTTCCAAATAAAGCCAGCAGGTTGGTTTCTGGGATTGCATACCCTCACAGTTCTTCTAAACTCTGTCCCTGCTAGGCAGCCAGAAACAGGACTCAAAATCACTTCCCTTCTAGACAGCTGAAGTTCAATAGGCTTTGCATGTGCAATTACCAGCACATGGCCAATGTGTTTGTTGTTTATTTTGTAACTGAAAGAGCTGTAACACAAAAATATTTATCTCTCAATATTTTTATGCATTTTCTCTGTTACATTCAGAGTAAAATTTACCTGAAATATAACCTCTAGCAAGAAAATACTTAGTAATTGAGTGTGGACACAAGACTGACAAGAGAAAAGTTTGCAGTTGTTTTGCATACTACTTAAATCATGTCAGAAGTGAAGATCATCCTAAAGGATGATCAGTCTCACACAGTCATTTTAAACTTAGAAAACATAGAGCTCATACCAGCAGACTAGAGAATAGGTTTTTTTATACATTTTCCCATGATCTGCATTAAAAGACATGAGCATGGATGCAAGTGAATGAATTCTAGGCTGGAAATAGAACAGTATTTTCCATAAAAATTTCTCTTAGCAAATACACTATAATAACCAACTTTTTTCCCCTGATGCACCTCTACCTATATAAGGCTTTTCACAGGACAGATTTTTGTTTGTTCTGTAAAATCAAAAACAATAAACAGTATTGTACTAGGAAAATTCTGCAACATAAAACTGAATTGATTATTACAATGTCACCATAGATGAGTGTACACAATTAACAATTATCATGACTACACTTTAAAATCAGCCAGGTGATTTTTTAAAAAAAATTTACTATTGCCAAGAAAATGTGTAAATCAAGACAAATATAAAAAGCCTTACTTTTTAAACATTCCAGCATTGATTGTCTCAAACACAACTGGAATATGGGTTTTTGTAAGAGGAGGCACCACCTGAGACAATGGAGATGTCTCCTGCAATTCTGCAACTTCAATCTCAACTTGTATCCAAATATGAACTGACAAATTATTGATGATGTGCAGCTCTTTGGTTGTTGTAGAATACACACAAACATCACCAAAATCTATAGTAGAAGGACCTGAATTATATAAGAAATAAGATCTTCAACATTAAAAGGTAAAAGCTAATGTAAGGAAACACAACTACTAAAATACTATGACCAAACTTTATAGTTCTTCAAATTACAAACTTAGCTACAAAAACCAGTGGTGGAACAAATTATCACTAAAGTGTGGAAGTAAATATCATCTGTGTTCTGTGAGTGTTTTCAGTAGTACAAGCCAAAAGCCAGTGACATTTATTTTTTAATTGTGCTTGTTTTAGTCAACTGGTAAAACAGGAAATCAATGTGCTCACTACTAGCAGGACTATTAATAACGATCGATACTTCTTTTTGTTAAGCAGATATTTAAAATGACAAATTGTCACAAATTCACTGAAATTTTATGTATGCAACCTGTTGGTTTGCTCCCTGATGTGCAACCATTTGGTTTGATAATTCATGTCATGTGATGGTCACAGAATTACTTCAGTACCTAGTTTGCTGCTATCACCAGTTCTTAGGCTGTCTATTAACTTGAGTGCTCATGGCACTCATAAAATCCCTGACAAAACTCTCAGTACTTTTTGTATTATGATGTTTATCTTGTTCCTCCTTTCCCCAAGTACATCAGTTTACACAGCTACACTATTCAAGTCCTGGTTTGACTGAAACTTTTAAAAAGCCCAGGAAGTACTGAAAATTCTTTTTGCTGCAAAAAAATTTTACTGAAGAAAAGCTGACTTAAAAATAGACCTGTAGCAGTATAGCAGTAACAGATGTTGTTAGTAAGTCACTATGAAATTTTAGAAGGTGTTACTCCCCATCACAGAATATTGTCCTGAAATTATTTTGATGGAGAATCCTGAAGTTTTAGTTTTTGGGTGCATCAATCTTCACTGTTAATTCCCAGAAATATTCAGAGCACTTCCATGAATCTTGCTGATATTAATGCAGGTCCAGGTACTACCCACTAACAAGGCCTAAGGGGATGAGCAGCTCTCACACTATGCTGTGGTGATTTCTCTGTAAGAGGTTCTGATATGAGCAGGCTTCAAAGGAAACTCTTCTTTTCCATGTTGATACCTAACCATATCTCAGTATTTGCTGAGAATTACAAAGTTTTAGTGAAATACTACTGTAGGTCTCAAGCTGCCAACCAAATTAAACTGTTTTCTGTTTAGGGTGAACAACTATAATCATAAAATGTGTTTACTATACATAAGTGCTTTTATAACAACTATATGCATTTAGAAACCAAATTAAAATGCTTACCAATGAATATTTGATGAAGCTGTTTGTGTGTCAAAGTTAGACTACAATCTTCCTTCTCCTGGGGAGAAGTTGGCATAGGACTAAGCCAGCTCCAAACCTGTGATAGGCACAAGACACTTCCTCAGAGCAGGATCAAAATTCTTATGATTTCTTATATGGAAAGCACCTTATGCTCACATACTACTCAAACATTTAACTTACTCCTTTGTTTGTAGACTTAGAAACAATTTCTGCCAGTTTTCGACTAGTTAACATGCAATTGTCATCTGAAGGAAGTGTTTCAGGCTGTGGCTTCTCCATGGGAAAATCTGTGACTGAGATGTCTGGTGACTTAAGACCTTCAGCTGGTTTAATGCCTAAGCTCACAGGATTGTTATAAAAATAAAAATGCCTACAGGGAAGGAAAAAAAAGAATCTAGAAGTTTGAGCATTCCATCATCTACACATTAAATTATTTAATATTTTTAAACAAAAAAATTAATATTTTAAGTAGGAATATTTCATTATTTAAAAACCCTCAAGCACAGAAAATACCTTGAAAATGCTTCTCTTATTTTGGTTTTTACTGTAAGATAAGTCTAGAGGACCAGTCAGATTAAAGGATTCCATCTGCTTCAGTGCACACAATATATAATAATTCACATATTAAATCTGTCACTTGGGGTGAGCTAGAAATCCTAGTTGGAAATACATATTTATTATATAAAGAGAATCCAAAACAGTCAATGATATGTTTTTTCCTATTAACCATAACCAAACATTCTCAAAACTTGACACCTTAATTTACGTTCACTTTAAGCTTAATTTCAAGTGCCTTGCCTCTAGCCCTACACTTTACCCAGGAAGTGATCTCGATGTGTCTGAATACTTGAAAAAAACAGGTTTTGAATACATTATAAATGAAAGTCCCAAGATCATAAGCATATTGGCATAGGACAAATTTAGGCATATGATCAGTGCCATCAAGTAAATTCTGCACATATATTCACATACTTTGTGTATGAATGAGCCTAAAGTATTTATTTACCCTTTAACCCAAGTCTTACCTGGCAGCCTCTCTCTCTAAACGACGCTGTCTCAAATGGGAAATGAACTGCACATAGTGTTTGTTATTTTCTTCTTTTAACAGTCGTTCAGAGTCAGTAAGAGCAAATTCTGGGTCTACATAATTATATCTCTCAGTCTTTGTGAAAATAGTCCTAAATATTTCAAGAGAATTGTAGTTTCATTACATATGTATAACGATACTGGGTCTTGCTAGAATGAAAACATAATTGATTTTTATATATATATATTTCATTTCAAACATTCTTTTTATCCCAGCTGATTATTAATATTTGACTTTGTAAAGGCAACCATAAAAATGAAATATTGCAAGTGTAATAGCTACATTTTTAGCTTCACATAAGAAAACTCAATAAATTTATGAGCAAGAGACTCAATAATGCAATGAATTTTAAAGTACTTTCAGCCTGAAAAAAACCCAGTGAACTGTCATATGAGTAACCAGTCTTGATCTGCTATATGATATATATAAATGTGTGAGTTTAAATATTAGATTCACATAATTTTTACCTGTACTTTTTATTCCAATCACTAGGCCTGAGGCTGGCTGCACGGTCATTGGGAAAGGCTATAAGCGCGCCATCCTCACGATTCCTGTTTTTGCGGTGAGTATGGATTTGTGTTCGGATTGATTTAAGGATTGCCACAGGTGCTGTATCTCTGAGCTGTCCTCTGCCACGAGCTACAAACTGTCCAGTTTCATTGGAAATCAGGGGTGTTAGACCTTCAAATTCAAATAAAACAAACTTGAGATATTATTTTCTAAACAAAATTCAAAGTCTTGGAAAACACATCTAATTTACAATGGTCTACCCAGCAGCACAGCAGTCAGCGACCCATCCCATAGTATTTTTCTCTTTACATTATGCCAAGAGCCAACCGCTTCCCTTGACCTGGATCACAGAAACAAAACTCAGAGCTCAAACCAGCTGTGTCCAGCTGTGATGCTATGTTTTGCACAGACACATCATCAGACACCCAGAGCTGCCTGTCACAACACCAATCACAGTGTCCCAAAGCTTGTCTTAAGGGCTGCAAACAGAGGCATGAATTTTGACAAAATCTCCCAAGCTAGAACTACTAAAAAGACAGCTCAGATCTCTTTCACTCTAGTTTTTAAAAAGCACAAATACATGAACATTAAAGAGAAAACTATGGCAGAAATCAGGTCAAACTTCAACTGCCCTTTCTTCCCTCAGCTGCAAAAAAAAAAAAAAATATCATGAAACATATTTTTTTACCCACTTTAGCATTACTTTCATCCATCAACAAAAAATAAAAAACTACTTTCCATCTTCTAATTCATAGGAGTTATTAAAACTTTCACTGGCTAGAAAGGCACAGTTTGCAAGAAGCCTCATTCCTGTCTCTCCCCTGCCTTCACCTGAATACAGAGACAGAACTACACAAAGTCATTCACAGATACTGGGAGAAGGTAACAGAAAGATATAGAAGCATCTAGAAAAGGATTTAAAAACAAAATCATTTTTTCTCCACACTTCAATGAAGCCGAAAAGCAAAACGTAGATACCTTTAGTAAGTTTTTATAAACCTGCAAATGGGACCAGAACAAAACATTAATAGAGCAAATGGTAGACAAGAGCATGTAGAAAGCCTGAAAAACTTGAATACTACATTAAATCTTTGATCCAAAAAACCACTTCTTCTAATTGGGTTTCTGAAGCAGGAAAACTAAAGGAGCTCTGGATTTCAAAAATAACACAAATTGCCAAACTTCAGTTTCTCATGAAACCATGGTTGACAGCCATGGATTGGAAACACCTTCCTGAAAGTAGCAGGAATGCCCACTGGTTTATTCCAGCACTTGTAGGCAGAACAACATCTTACCATGATTTCCAGTAACTTTCACTTTTTACTCCCCCACAATGGAAAAAAATGTTTCTCCTTAGGGAGTACATCTCAAGCTGGCAGCAGCTAAAGAGAATTCAAGTTCTGCTCCTGATCCACCCACAGCCACCACATGCACCAGTGCACAAGTTGGGAGATTGCACTGGTGCTGCAGAGGCTGCAGCACATTTGATGTTAGAAAAAAATAATGTTTGCCAGGACAGGTTTATAATCCAGTGACAGCTTAGTCCAATCTACTGCAAAGTGGCTGTTTGTGGAAAACATTTGGGACACAAAGAACAAATCAAGGACTAATTATTGGATATCCCGAAAGACTCTTCATGCTGGCACAGGCTTCACTGGATGGGAAGAGTCAGTGGACACAGGAGCTGTAGCAGGTTGTATGAACTGGCAAGGTCATCTGGCAGCAGTAACTTTGAATCAATGAAGAATATTCTGTTATCTTTCCTAGTTCTTCCTGTGCTTTACATACCTCTCCATTCACTCCTGAAACATCTTAACACTGTGGCATGGCATTGCTTGCAAAAACTGAACCTTATAAATGTCAGATAATCATGTGATGAAAATTTATGCTTTAATAATTCAATTTTTGATAGAATTATGGAAGGGTGTACCATCATTTTAGCTTTTGTTTTGCAGTCTTATTGGACCTATGTCATAAAACTGAGCATTCCCTCCAGTCCCAATGAGATATTACTTTTCACAAGCAAACCAAAAATAATTTAAAAATCACTTTTAAAAGGCTAAAAATGTGCTTTTCAAACATTTTATCACTTGTCACTTACATTTTTAGCATCTTACCAGGATTGATTGTGAATACAATGCTTGCTTGTTTCGATTTGCACACAGCATGTAAGGTCAAATAAATTTGATGAAAAGGTTTTGTCTTCAAAACATCTACATTTTTTTTATCTACTCCTGTACCAATGATATCAATAATTTGCTTCATCTCAAATTTTCCTATTTGATGTGGAGAAAATGAAATCATCACTTCCTGGAAAAGAAAACTCATTATGAGACATATGAGACAATAAAGAGTGAAGTTTTGTGTAATTCTCTATATGATTGAGTCTCTGAGTCACTTCTCTCCAACTTACCTCTAAGACAGGTATTCAAAACAGGGCTTGCAGAATATGCCAAGAGGCACATCAAAATTAGCAATATAAGGAAACATAAAAATGTGACACATAAAACACAACAAAGTCTCATTTTTTCAGTTCTGAGAGAAATCTTGTGCTCTGACTTACTGGTTGGGGAAATTGTAAATGTTTACATATTTGACTTACTGTTTGCCAAGTTTCTTCCATTAAAAAAAAATCTTTCTTGAGTATTTGTGATTTACTGAAACAAATTAAAAGTATTCTTCAAAACTATTTGCATATAAATCAATCTTCTCAAATCAGTAAAATAAAAAATTACAGATAGAAAAAATTCTGTAATGTTGCCTTAGTACTCCAATCTTTTTTCCTAATTTAAAACAATATTTGTTGCTTCCTGGAGTAGGGAAAGAAAATTAGGGGACTGTAAAAACAATGTATTTATGGCTGATATTAAAAGCTATTGCTACTGAAATGAAATTCCTCTCATTTACTTGCAAGAAATTCCACTGCTAACCACTGTAAAATAATCTGCACAGTTACACAGCCAAAGAGAAAAAGGGAGTTACCTTTTCAGATTTTGTTTCAATATTTCCTCTTGCAGGAGAAACACTGAAGTGAGCAGTCTTGCGGAATCTGAACGCTACTGGAAGGAACTCGGATTCATTTTTCATTGTGCATGCAACTTGTGTTTTTTCACCCAAATAACAGTCCTCAAAATTAATTTCTGTTCCTGGCTTAAAAGTTAATATCACAGGAAAGCCAGAACCCATCAAAGCTAAGTCCACATAGCGAGAATCACTGCCTGCATTAGACAAAGACAAAAACAAGCAAACAAACAAAATCTCTCTCACATCCATATCTCACTAACAGGAAAGTCATCCTGTAGTTGGACAGTCACAAAAACAAAATAATGCTACAAACCAGTATGTTTTATAATGCAGTTTTTAGAAACCTAAAACAGAGATTTTTACTTCTAATAGCTGTTAGAAAATGCATTCCCTCAGAAAGAAAGTTGAGGATGAACAAACATGGACTTGAAAATGCACAAAACTGGTATTACAAAAGTGTTAGTGACTTGCAAATGACTGGGGGTGTTTTATTTCCTTCAAATATTTGCATTTATAATTATTATAATTTATAATAAAATGATAGGTGTTCATTAATGACACACATAAATCCTTCCTCTCTACTCACTGTTCAAAGAGGTTTTAGCACTGAAGCATTCAAGATGCAAGTTTATTTATTTGGGTTGATATAAACAAACATACAAAAAACAGGTTTACCATAAAACTATTAAGACAACCAAGATTCTTTTTTTAAGTTTAAAAAGTCAAAATACACAGTTTTATCATCCTCATGTACATTTATGATGGTGACTATCCATTTCTAACATACTTGTGGTTGCCGTGGCACCACCACTGAGGTTCTGCAGAGAGTCACCTCTCTTCCCAGCAGTTTCAAATCTCAGAAACACGACATAATCTTGAACTGGTGATGCATCATTAACTTCAAAGTCTCTTTCAAATTTCCTGGAAGAGCCACAATCTCAAATTAAAAGATGGTAAAAAAATAAACCTCCAAACCCAACCCAAAAAAAAATCAAGACATATTTTTCAACTTCCAGTCTGTCTTCTTTGTTGTGAGTAACAGCTTGAACAATGCTTCCTTTCAGAAAATGCAAATAACATTTAAGCTCATCAGTATTTGTGTGATTATTATATTGGTAATTTGATAGCTTTTCCAGTCTTCAACAGTTTTGTAGACTAATATCACATGCATAATAATTACCTGTATTGAATTTAAGCAGGGGAAAATGGCAAGAGAGCATTTGCTTTTTCTTTTCCTCATCTAAAAACAAATGTTTCTTTATGTTTAGTTTTGACTTTAGCTTTGGGTTTGATTTTTTTATGAGATGACAGCTCTCTGAAATGTTTCACTCTCTTGATCCTTAATATGCAGCAAAATCAAATAAAATTCCTATTCTCATAAAACCGTCTTAACCAATTCTTGGTCCAAATATACCCTTAGGGTATTACAAAACATAAAATCATAGAAAAGCTTCTGGCTTTGCTTTCTTATTTGCAGAATCACAACAAGAAACTTCTTTTAACACACATAAATACATAAGAAGCCACTCAGAAATAATCTTTAGACATATTAATTCAAAATTTTCTCTAACACAGCTCTTGCAGAACAGTGTAGACCAACCAGCTTGTGTATGTGTGTGCATTTAATTGGTATCACTCACTCACTTTGGACTAAAGCAGACTGTAATCAAAGATTTTTCATAAGGCTCCAAAGTTCCTTGATTGGGAGCACACAAGATCAAGGTGGAAACATCTACATCTTTAGTTTTCAGGCTTAAGTCATATAAAACAGCATCTGTACTCCCCTGAAGATCTGTCCCCTAAAAAAATCAAAATATTGAATAGTTCAGCTTGTTCTGCTTTCCTTTTTGCGTTTGTTTTTATTCCTACACGTACATTTTCACATATAAAAAATAGAAAGACATAATACAGAAAATGGCAATCACTTAGTTACACAGCACATGGCTGTAACTAAATGTAACTAAATTAACCAATTTTTAAATCAATTTCATGTCAATGTCTTGAATCCTCTTTTTTAAACATGATTCTCAGATTATTTCACTATCTGAGAAAAACAAGTGAAATCAGATTATTAATATCTTAGAACTCAAATTTTATTTTGATAACTCCTAGTAAATAATAACTGAAAAACTCAATTCTAGGGTTAAATTGAAATAAAAAAAAACGTGTTGGCTGGACAGACGTTTCAGAAAGCCTATTGACCAGGAAATAGTATGACACAGTAAACAATACTAGAAGACAAATGTTGAGAAATAAAAAATGCAAAAGCAGAAATGAAAACAAGTTTTCAGCTAAAAGAAGAACCAGAGCAGTTTCTTACCATCTCTCCTCCAATGGCATTGTCTTCCAGTACTGCTACCCAATCCATACACTCTGGGCTTTCATTGTATAAATATATTTGTTCTGTCTTTGAAGTCCCAAAGTAAAGAGGTCCAAAGTTAATGCACTTCAGTACTTTTCCACAATTCACTCCAAGAACTTTAAGAACTTGTTCAACCACAACACCTCTGACCCATACTTCAGTGCAGCCACGACTTTCCAACTCCACTCTGCCAGTAAGAGCAGCAGGCAGCAAGAGGTAATGTAGACAAGAGTTAGAAATAATCAGTTTGGTTAGTTTGTTTTGTATTAGAATCTATGCCAAAATAGCAAAAAATACACAATCCAAGCATTCAAATCGCTGGCTTTCCTAGATAAACTAAGTGGGAGAGCAGGACAAATGAGCATGTCTGTGACAATGCCCTAACAGGAATATCACCAATCAGGAAAAATCACACATTACATGATGGACTTTTGGGTTTGATTTAATTTTCAGACTTTTTTAAATGTTCGAAATGACAGAAGTACAAGGAATCAGGAGGTGTGCACAGACAACATACACTGCTCTTATCCCTCAGAGTCTTTGTATCTAAATACCAATCTCAGCATATAATACCTAATTTTCTTGTAGGGAACAGGAGCTAGAAGTTCATCTGAATAAGCAGGAAATAACTGCAGCTATTCCTGCCTGGAAGCTTGATCTTGATGATTCCAAAAATCACCAACACAAAACGCAACAAATGAACCACTCCCTATTCCCATACTGCCCGGAGAGGTTGTGGACTCCCCACCCCTGGAAGTGTTCAGGGACAGACTGGATGAGCAACCTGGTCTGGAGGAAAGTCCCTGCCCATGGCAGAGGGGTTGGAAATACAGGATTTTAAAGTCCCTTCCAAGCCAAACCATGCTGGGATTCTATAAGATATGCATTTAAAAACAATCTACTCCAGTGGTGCAAATACATTCCCTCCAGTGAAAATAAGATACTCCAATTAACACCAAAATGTGTCTGGGATTCCTAAAACACATAGAGTTAAAAGAAAACATGCAGTTAAAGAAGGTAAGAAAATTAAGGATCACAGGATGTGCAGAAAGGTAACAGGTACAAAAGCTCCTAGTTATTTTTATTCTGAGAAATGTGCAAACATCCCAGATCATTACAAATTATGAAAAATTTTTATTAACACAGCCAGGTATACAATTTATGCAAAACTTTTCTGTGGAGATACTGTAACAATCAAATTAATTTAATAAAACTAAATATTAAAGACAGCAACTGACACTTAGGAACTTAATTTTTTAGATAAACATTCACAGTAAAGATTAGAATTAATAACAGACAAAACCAGAATTTACAGAGCTGTATTTCTTCAGTCACACACTCACTTCATCATTTCTTTGATGACTCCAGGTACATCTGTGCAGACATCCACTCGAATTTTCCTTGTAGATTTTGGCTTTACGACTCCTCTGAGAGGTTTTATGTTAAGCAGGACCACCCCATCATATGATATTTTAAATACACCTAAAAAAACCCAGAGCAATCAACAGAATGCTATACTATATAAAGCTGTAGATTTATGCTTCTATTACACACTTGAAATTACACAACACATAATGCAAATGTTCACAAGCAGTATTTCTTCCTATGAAAACAGGAAACATAGACTTAACCTTTTTACAAGGTGTTTCTAAGCAAGAGTAGATCAAAATTTTCAGGATTTCTTTAATTATTACACCCACATGTCCAATTCCATTTTTTAAGCTGTGATTGTAACAGGAAAGGTACTAACACTCCATGGAAAAGTGACTATATCATGAAGTAGCTGTAAATAACATCTGCAAGTTACACAAAGCTCTAAGAAGCTACAGGTGCCAAAAAGTTAAGTGCATACTGCAGGGTAACAACAGTTCCTGTTATTTGGTCCACACCCAAGACAAATTACTCCAGAAGAGAACAGTAAATATTTCTAGGTTATATATTATCTGACATTATAAAATATAAAAATAAATATAAAAATAAATTGTTTCAAATGTATGAAAAGTTCACTCTTTGATTTAATATAAAAGATAATCTCTGATATGAGATCAGAAGCAGGACCAAAGGACTCCTTCAGTGCATGGAAAGACAGGTGAAATGCAATCCTTGAGTCTCAGGCCAGCACAGAGCACCTCCTGCTCAGAGTTTATGTGCTGCCTGTTACTGTGACCTGCTGTGTTATCATTTACAGAGCCTGCAGAAACACAGATTCAGCTGCTCTTCCCTTGTCTGTCCCCAAGACATCCTTTGCCAACCATCACTTTCTTTCTAATTTTCATCCAATCCTATAAAACTCCACCAATGCAGCCTGCATGTACCATGCAACAGAGTTTATAACTAGAAACAGTTCCCTACACAATATGAAAAAAGTAATTATCACACAACTTAGTTGTAGAAGTAAATATATATATATGTAAGTAGGTTATCTCATTTTCTTTACCTAATCATAATTGCTCAAAACATTAAGTTAGCATATATGAGAAAGACCTGATTATATAAACAACATACTACATCTTTAAGATGAACTGGCTAGGAAAAACACCCACAATAATTTCTCCATTTACTTCATGGGGGAAAAAAAAAAAAAAGATTTGCTTCTGAAAAGATTCTTCTTCATCTAGAGAGAAATTTGCTTTTTTTTATTTTGTTTTTTTTTTATACTGTAACTCTGTGTTTCTGTAATCATGTATTTTCTCTTGGTACAATATTTCATATGAGAACCTAGGGGAGAAATTTTCCCACAACTTTGGCCTAAAGCAAAGAAAAACACAGTCTTTAATGTAACAAGCAGCTGTACAAATGAGGAACAAAAATAATTAATTGCCTTAAATTTGTTGTTTGAAACTCAGCATAGTTGCAACCCTGCCTCTGGAGAAAGGTATTTGCGACTCTCTCCAGTGCAAAAGGCAGCCAAACAGGTTATTTGGATCATATAATCATTCTTAAACTCCTTTGTCCATGTTTGTTACTCTCCTTGGAATAGCTGCTGACAGAAATTTAAGGATGTGCCTGTTGTAAAGCTGCAGGATTTCAAAAGCTATGGCAGCAAGATAAAAGGTCTCTCATTATCTTCTAGCAAAAAATACAATTCAATTCCCATCACAGAGGATTTCAGCTGACAAAGTTCAGGGACTTGCAGTTGTTTATTCAAGAGACAGGTCTGGGGATCACAGCAGCACAAAGCAAGAGCAGATGTGATTTGCTGCTGTCTATGCTGGGCACACTAAGGCAATGAGCAACTATAACTTTTACATCTTCCAAATAGGACTCAAAAGTAGAGAACTCATAAAATTTTCAAAGTTCCAAAGTATTTTTTTCTTTCCTAAATGGAAATATAGTACTGGCTACATAAACAGTGAGCTGTGTACAACACCTGCAGCTACAATACTCATCATCTGCATAACCCAAAATCCCAGTTAATTGCTACTTGGTCACTGAAGTATTGATTTGCATAAGATTACTTTTTTCAGTAAAGTAAAATATCTGTATGATTTAATGCATACTAAATATTTACCTGCTATTGTTCCACGGTTAGAAATACTAATCTGTTTAGTAACTAGTTTACTGTTTGCAATCATTTCACCAAAATTAACCTCTGACTGTATTTCCAGATCACAGTATGGAATCAATCTGCAGAGAAAAGACAAGATATTATTTCCCAAAACTTGAAAATACCTTTGCATTTTAAAAGAAATTTGATTAAGCACTCCAGTGGAAGAGAGTTCTCCTTTTGTACCAGTTCTCTTATCAAGGTTTTGGCAACTCACTTCAGCTCTACAGCACACACAGGGAAGATCTAAGAGAGAGGTACTTATCTATCAGCCTGTTTAATGACTCAGTAGTCTAACTTTAAAACAATATAGCTATAAATGATTCATCAAAATTGAATGCACACATTTCTATTTCATCTTAAATACTTCATTACGGTATTTTAAGTAAAACTATCCTGAGTTAGTAGCATCACAAGACCAAATAATTCACCACAATTCATTATGAGCTACCTGAACTAAAAGCAGAGAAGTAATTCCAGTTTACAGTTTTGTGTTTGATACATACTTTATGTGACTTCAACAACAGACAGAACTGGGTAATGACACAAGCCACGAGCTACTTCTATTATTTATTAAAGAACCTCAGCCAGTGAGATGACATCACTGTATTGAGTACTTTTTAGCCATAATGGAAAGATCATGCCTCAGGAAACTTGTATTTTAAACACTCCAATTTATAACGCAATGACACCTGTGATCTCACATAAACTGTGTTTCAAATCAACTGGAATTTTACATCAGCACAACAGTCTGTCTTGTCTTAGCCACAAACAGGAACCTGCAAGAGCAATTCCATCTCTGTGTCACATACAGTACAGAAGAAATAATGGAGAAGAAAAATAAATATAATAGGTCAAGCAAGGTAGACCCTGCCCAAATACTCTACTGCATAAAGAGGAGGGGAGAGGGAAAGAAGGGACAGAGAAAAAAATTAATCAAGAAATGCCACCATAGAATTTGCTTTCAGGAGTTTCAATACACTTTTCAATTTTCTTTGTCAATTAACTGTAATGTAAAAAAATAGTTTTATAAATTCTTGAAAGACATGATGCTAGATCAGCAGGATGTGGCAAAAATATAGCAAAAAATAATAGGAATTAGCTATCAAAGCTAGAGTACACTCTAGCAATTGTAAAAATTTGTAAACAATTGTAAAAATTTTACTTTCCAAATATCCAGACATTCTTACAAGAAGCTTGATTGGAAGAATGAAACAGAAGCATTTCTCCTTTCAAGATACAAGTATCCTCTTTCCCAAGTGGACAGAAATAAGGATATATTCTAAAAATAATGAGATTTTCTAATAGACCTGCAAAAAGGAGGTAGTCAAGTTAAAAGGTTTGGGGTTACTGTTTTAATACAGTGTGAGGTTTATTTGTTTGCTTTGGTTTGCTGGTTGGGGTTTTTCCATGAAGCTGGAATTTACTGCTTTTGCACGACACAAAATACATTTGGAAAATGTTGATTAAAAAAAATCATAAAGTAAAATTGTTTTTCCAAACACATTAAAATTAATTATAAAAGCCTGTCAATGTTTCCCTTGAAAAAGACACTTAAACATGAAGATGTGAAATGTTTTAATTTATTGCAAGTCCTTTCCAGAAAGGAGTCACTGGTAGCATTATCATCCTAAGTGGCTTTACCTGCACAATACTAGTCTTATTAAAATTTTCAAAAATCCTTGAACAAGTGACATTGCTCTAAAACATGCACTGTATCTTTAGAATTAGGCAAGATATGTTTCACTATAATCCAGATTTGCAACTGTAATGGACAATTACTGTAAAGTCTTCCATATCAGTGATTCAGTATGAACAGAAGACATTGAGTAGTTGTTGACTTGTCTAATAATACAGCACTCAAAATTATCAACATTATCATAAGATAGTTAGAAGAAGGCAAAACTAAAAATCCAGATTCTTTGATTTTACAGGCATATGACCCCAATGAATTTCTTATTCTTGGACTGCTCTGAAAAAAAAAAGAAAAATCTTACTTTTCTAAGAAAATTAACTGTTTGTTTTCTATGCAATTGGCAGACTAATTAGAAAGCCATAACTGACATGCAGAAGTAAACTTTCCACAACATTAAACTGCAAATATTAACAGCAGTTCATAAACTTTTAAATGTCATACCCAAGCACAGGGATATGAACTATGTCATCATCTACTAAAAGAGTTAGTTTATCCTGATGATTTTCTGCACACTTGGGAGTATATTCCACAACAGCTTTAACTTGAAGTCCAGATGCAAGGAGTTTTTCTGGATTTTCCACAATCAATTTAAACTGCAATTAAAAAAAAAAAAAAAAAAGGTGTTTTTAATTGTTACACATTTCTAGATTAAGAAGAATATGCATGTAGTTTATTTTCAGAAGCACACAAAGATTGATTTAAAACTTACCATAAACTTATATGCAGGATTTTATAATTTCACCTCCCTATTTATTGTTCAAACTTTTTATAGGAAAAGAGAAAGACAGAATGAATTAGCCAAATTTTCTAGTCCTTCCAAGAGAGCTGCAAAAAAACCTTCTGAAGCAACACAAAATTAAATCAGCTATTTCTCAGTGAAGAATATATTTAGTGCCTGAGAAAATAGTTCAAAGCAGCAACAAAAGGGGAGAAGGTAAGTGTTTCCTCTAGGTCTGATTGAAATCAACAGAAAGTCTCACTGCTCATTGAAAATCTGCTTGAACAGCCCAAGGCACCTCCAGTGCTGGGAGTCAAATGAAAGAGAAGAAATCCAGAAGGATGGAAAGCACTCTTTCCTCTCTCAAAAAAATTATACTGGACTTGTTGTCAGCATCTGTTTAAATAAAACACCTCCCACACCTTTCCTTGAGCAGAAGAAACAAGTAACCCACTAGCACATAGAGGGAAATCCAGCATTTCCCACATTCTTAGGAAAGCCTCAAAGTAAATCTAGAGCTTCTCTGGTGGCTCAGTCTACTTAAAATTCACATTACCCCATGCACAGTGGGCTTCTGTCGAGTTTAAATATGTTTTATTTTTGAAAGACAGTTTTCCCAGTATTATCTAAGTTTCCTGTTCTAGTTTATGTTTTAAATATGCAAACATAATTTACTACTTGCTGTTTCTGTTGCCCCAGCATCTCCTTCTATTCCTTTAGAATCCTCATAGCAGCATAAATACTCAGCTAAAGGAGATTTATGTCATGCACATCATGATTATGGGCTTGATATAGAAAGAGTAGCCATGTATTAATTCTGAGGTGTGTAGAATCTCTGTTCTCTACAAAGACTTAAACATCCAAGCATATTCATTTTATACAAGGCAAAATTAGTATTTGGTAGTAGGAACATTCAATGAAGCCTATGGAAAACTGCTTGTGAGCTTTGTTCCTTGGAAGGCTTGTGAGCTTTATTTCTTGGCCATGCACTATGACAGCTGAAGAAAGGTCATTTTTCAGTGCTTGCACTCTGTGCATGGAATGCACCAGACTGTATTTCAGAGGAGTCATACACTTCAGAGCCCTGTAATCACAGACAGCAACACGAGCTCTGGGAATGAGAAGGGGCAACACAACAGACCTTTCTGGAACTGAGGGTGTGAAGTGGAATCCTGTCCCCTTGCTGTCATCTTAGTAAATCTCATGTACAGTGCCATAAAAATACACAGCAAAAGGCAAGAGTTAATCACAGAGGGAAACACCACAAAACTCTGATTCAGTACCCTTTTCTCTTTCCTAAACCTGACTCTGCCCTTCTGCTTCTGGAGCACATGAAGAATTGCTAAGGCTGATGAAAAGTAACAAAACAGAATAAGCACATCCCTACCAAATCAAGCACTCTCAACAGTTTCCAGCTCATCCTTATTAAACTGAAGTCTTCAGCTACAGTTTAACAAGAATCAAGCTGCCACTCTTGCCCTGAAAAAGAAAGGCTCACTACTCAGTGAAATTACTGAAGGTACCTCAATTGTCTGAAAATCAGATTGATGACTATCCTGAATTATTCATAGTTCAAGCTGCTATGAACAAAAGGCAACATCAGCTTCTGTTCAACCTCTGATGCCAATTCAACCCAATCTTTTGATCTGAATTTTGGCATAATTTACCAACAATAAACCAATAACCACAGCAGGCTTTTGCTGGAGCCACACGAGATACAAGGACTCAACTGGTTAGAATTGTAGAGATGCATTTGCCTTTTAAAGGCCTGGACACGCAATGACTTTTCCAGAATTTATCAGATGTTATTAATAGCAATCATACTATCTTGAGAAAAGATTGCTAATATCCTCTTTTCTGAGAAAGCTTAAACCTCCTCTTTTCTGAGAAAGCTCTCAGCAAGCAAGCATCCCAAGGGGACTATTCCACTCAAAAAACCTTAAAAGTATACAACTTAGAAATGAGGTAAGAGAGCTGTCACTTCCCAGATTTGGTGTTCCCAGTACAGCAAAGTGACCCATTTTAACAGAATGTTCCCTGAAATTACGAGGAACTCGTGGGCTTCTTGCAGGATGAATTCTGGAGTGCACAAAGCCGGATTTGCTGCCAACAAGGGATTTGATCACAGAACCACTCGGGCTGGAAAAGCCCTCCTGCACCATCAAGTCCAACTGTTAATGGCTGATGAAGTAAGGAAAGCCTATTTATTTGTAGTGAAACTTTGCGGATTTAAGAAAGAAGGAAGCTCTCTCTAAGCTGCTCACAGCCTCGATAGAACAGAGAACCGGGAAGCTCAGGGTTCTCTTCGTTCTGTTCCCGCTGTTCCCGCAGGCTGGAGCGGTGCGAGGCCGCTGCTCGCAGAGGGGCGGCCGCGGGCACGCCCCGCCGCCTCCCTCGCGGCCGGCCCTCACCTGGGGCTCCTGTGGCGGCAGCAGCCGCAGGTGGCAGGCGCCCGCCCGCAGGTTCTGCACGGTGAGAGCGGCGCGGTAGGAGCTCCCCGGCACGGCGTCGGTGAAGCGCAGCACGCCCGGGGCGATGCGCACCCCGCACACGTCCCGCCATCGCTCCGCCATGGCCTGCCCGGCCGCCCGCTTAGCAACGGCCGCCTAGCAACGCACGCGGAAAAAACAACCAATGGCAGCAGGAGGCGAGGGCGGGCTCGGGTGAACTCGGCTGGGTTCGGCTCTGTCCGGCTGGGTTCGGCTCTGTCCGGCTGGGCAGGGATGGGCTCGGCTCGGCTCATCTCGGCTCTGTCCGGCTGGGTTCGGCTCTGTCCGGCAGGGCAGGGATGGGCTCGGCTCGGCTCATCTCGGCTCGGTCCGGCTGGGTTCGGCTCCGTCCGGCTGGGTTCGCCTCTGTCCAGCAGGGCAGGGCTCGGCTCGGCTCGGCTCATCTCGGCTCTGTCCGGCTGGATTCGGCTCTGTCCGGCGGGGTTCGGCTCTGTCCAGCCGGGCAGGGATCGGATCGGTTCGGTTCGGTTCGGCTCGGCTCGGCTCGGCTCGGCTCGGCTCGGCTGGGCCCGGCCCGGCCCGGCTCGACCTGACCCGACCCGACCCGACCAGGCCCGGCTGGGCTTGGCTCGGCCGGGCTCGGAACAGGTGACACAGGAGCGTGTTCAGGTGGAGTCTCAGTGTCTCCAGACAGGAGAACTTGTTGCCCTCCCTGGGCAGCCTGTTCCAGTGCTCCGGCAC
Source organism: Melospiza georgiana (assembly GCF_028018845.1). Taxonomy (NCBI): domain Eukaryota; kingdom Metazoa; phylum Chordata; class Aves; order Passeriformes; family Passerellidae; genus Melospiza; species Melospiza georgiana. Next base: position 111,371,119 of record NC_080431.1, read on the forward strand.
CTTCAACATAAAGTTCTCCCTCATGTTGAGGTGGAACTTCTTTTGTGTTAGTTATGGCCGTTGCCCCTCGTTCTGTCGCTGTGTAGCACTGAAGAGTCTGTGACCGCCCTCTTGGCACCCACTTTGAGATATTTGTGTGCATAAATGAGATCTGCTCTAAGTCTTCTCCTCTCCAGACCAGGCCCAGCTCCTGCCATCTCTCCTCATAAGAGATGCTCCAGACCCCTCATGACCTTTGTAGCCTCCACTGGGCCATCTCCAAGAGCTCCTTGTCTTTTCTGCTCTGAGGAGCCCAGACCTGGACACTGCAGATGTGTCACCAGGGCCATGTAGAGGGGGATGCCCTCCCTCCATGTGCTGGCCACACTCCTCCCAGCACAGCCCAGGATGAGTTTTACTACTAAGGAGATACCTGATGTGAAAAATGCCAATCACTTGTTTTTTTAAAAACAAAAATTAAAGTTTAATAGTAATAAAATGGTTATAAAAATAGTAATACAATTCGAGTAATAATAATTTGGACAATATGAATTACGACAATATGAGACAATAGAAACAAAGAGTTACAGACGTCCGGGTACCTTTTTCTGGGCAGCATAAGGCTGAAAAAGGACACACGTTAACAAAGGATTAACCCTTAAAAACAATAACCTGTTGCATATTCATACATCTCATGCATGATGCATAAATTCCATTCAAATACAGGATTTTGTCTGGTCAGTGTCAGCTTCTTCCTCTTTATCTAATGGCATCGTTCTGGCAGAGCGAGGCAGGAAGAAGTTCATTTCTCCTGATAATGGAGCAATAAATTCTCTTTCTCTGAAAGATTTAGGTGTCCTGTGGCTGCTATCTCAGTGCAAGTCCTTTCTCTAGAAAAAAGTATCCTACATAGCATAGTCTCTATTTAAACATTTTGTTATGACCTAAACCTATATTTACCACACTACTTAATAGAATTAATACAGCATTACTTTCTAACACAACACATATAATATTCATTTTAATATTTGCAAAAAGCCAATCATAAAATACGCGCTTTTCACACCTGAGCAATGCCCACCTTGGGGCTCTGGCTCGGGGCTGTCCAGCTTGTCCCCTCTGTCACCCCAGGTGTTCCCTGCCATGGGTGCCACCCCAACAGCACCCTGGGACAGTGATGGGTGATACGGACAGGGGTGCCCTGGGTTCCTTAAAGTAAAGATGGAGTGCACTGGAATAAAAACAGCTTGGTCACTCTTCTGGGCCTCCATGTGAATCACAGACAGGGCCTACAGAGAACTACAGCAGGCACTGTGAAAAATGCATATTTTATGATTGGTTTTTTGCAAATATTAAAATTAATATTATATGTGTTGTGTTAGAAAGCAATGCTGTATTAATTCTCTTAAGAAGTGTGTTAGATATAGTTTTAGGTTATAACATAATGTTAAAATAGAAACTATGCTATGTAAGATACTTTTTTTTCTAGAGAAAGGACTTGCACTGAGATAGCAGCCACAAGACACTGAAATCTTTCAGAGAAAAAGAATTTATTGCTCCATTATCAGGAGAAACGAACTTTTTCCTACCTCACTTGGGAAGGATGACGCTGTAGGATAAAGAGGAAGAAGCTGACGATGACCAGACAGAATCCTGTATTTGAATGGAATTTATGCATCATGTATGAGATGTATGAATATGCAATAAATTATTATTTTTAAGGGTTAATCCTCTGTTAACGTGGGTCCTTTTTTTCAGGCTTATGCTGCCCAGAAAAGGTACCCAGACTCTCTGTAACTCTTTGTATTTGCTGTCCTAAGCCAAATTGCCAAATTATCATTACTCTAATTGTATTACTATTTTTATAACCATTTTATTACTATTAAACTTTTAAAATTTTAAAAACAAGCAAGTGGCGTTTTTCACAGGCACTCACACTGCTGGGTGCTGCTGGGAGCTGCCAGCGACCACACTAATAATTCATGGCACATTTTACTGAGTGGTGGAAGATCTGTTCCTGCTCTGATCCTTCCTGTGCTCTAATTTAAGTGGTAAAATGAGGTTGACAAGATTCCAGCACTTAGACTTGGAGTGTTATGGGCCACTCCCAAAATTTGCCCTAAACCAGGACAGCCACCCAGTTCTTGGCATCAAAGCAGGAGAATTAAGGAGGGAGAGCAGCACGCACAGCAGGTGCACAGAACCTAAGACATCAGTTCTGATTAATTCAAAATGCTTTGCCTTGGATTACTTCTCTTGAAAGTGCATAAGGACTGAAATTATTTATGTTTTAAAAGGCAGTTATGAGGAGCTGCAAACATGGATTGCACAGATACGACGTACAACGTACAAAAAGAAAAAAAAAACCCTTATTTTTAATAGGTCAAGAAACGTAGTGGGAAAAGGGAGAGTGAAAAGCTTTGTTTCTGTTCCTGGGGAAGGATACTCACAGGTCTTTTTGTCTGTCTTAAAAGATTCAAATTATAGCTACCCATCTGTAGATCACTAAGGAATGTGCTAGAACGTGGCATTGCAAGCACTCTGAGTAAAAGCATCTGGAAGGCTTTCCTTGGGAATATTATCTATTTTATGGTAATGTGGTTGTACTTAATGAATAAACACACCAAAAAAGAAAAAAAAAGTAAAAAGTTAAAAGAGAATATTATCAAATAATTAAATTCTCTCTTCTTTTTCAATACAAAGTGGAGAACACTCCTACATAGTTTCTCTGGTCCTTTGATGCTAATTCTTCCAAGGCAGAATTGATTTTTAAAGATTTCTGTCTCTGCTGCTTGTTCCATCCCCCACTGACAAAGTTACCACTTCCACAAGAGAATTAGTATCAAAGAACACTGATCTGTTTTCCCTTGATTTGACATATGTCCATACAAAATTTGTATCAATTTAACTAAATCTTTAAAAAACAAATTTAAACTGAGATTTAGCTCGTGTATAGAGGAGTCAAATTCGACATTAAAAGAATCATGAACTCTCTGAAATAGTTTGGCTAGGCTCTCTTCCTCTTCTGCAGACTCTTCTATCCTAATGCTTATTATTCCAGCACTATGATAGCTCATTATGAAACACCATTAGATAATGGACTCTTCTCCTTCCTTTTATCAGCTTAGTCTGAATTCCTGAGAGCTTTTTTCTTGGTCAACTAATAATCATCCCCAAAGTGAAGACTATTGTAAAGGAACAGGTCTACTTTGTTGAATTCTTTGATGATAAAGAATGACAGAATCCCTTATACCTAATTCTAGGGTGTAGATTATGTATTGTCATTCTCTTTATCATCTGAACACATTAAGAGTGATTTTACTTCTACAGAAATTTTACAGTAATCAGAAATTTTACAGTACAGAAATTGTGCAGTAATCTGTACAATTCTCATTGCATTCACCTTAGCAGTATCAGATGATGAATAAAAAAGCTTCACAGCAAACTTCTCACTACTGTGTTATAATCATCAGAGAGAAGAATACTGTCTTATATAAATCCCCACCACATCTCAATATCAGAATCACTTCCAACTTCTCCCAACTTTCAGATCTGAAGGTTCCTTGACTATCCACTGATGTGACTATCCTCCCAGCTTTCAGGCAAAACACTGGAATATCATCCTTAGTTTTTTCCATTTAATAAAAAAAGGTCAATATATTTAACATTAAATAGCTCCTAGCTTGTTCAGATCAGTGCTGGGGCCAGTGTAAAACAAGATGCAGAATCAGAAAGCCATCCCCAATCTGTTTTCTCCAGCTGCACAGGAGAAAGCTTTATTATAAAATATGTGTTTGTAAAATCAAAATCTGAAACTCTGGTCCTACCTGTCCATGTTCTAAACACAGGTCAAAGATGCCTGGAGAACATCTGAGCCTTCTGTTAGATCAGAAGTAGTTCTCTCTTATCCAGGAATCTCTAAAAACACAGAGAAATTCCTTCAGAAAGTATTCCAAAGGATATAAAGGGGGCAGCTAAATTGATCACAAGGTTGGTTTATTTGACAGTAATTCAGCAACAAGAAATGACAGTGCTATGTGAAATAATTAAAGCAATTTGAAGAAACTGCCACTCATATTGCCCTTCCTTGCTGAAATCTGAATCCAGAGGAACTATGATTTGAACTGTGAATGTTGACCTATTTATTCTACTTTGGGAGGAATAAATATTTTTAGAATATAGAAGAAGAAAATACAACCACTTACTGGTTAAAAAAACAAAGGGTGTATACTTTTATATCAGATTTTAGGAATCAGAAACAGATTAAGTCCAACTAGTGAGGACTAATAAGATATTTCTTTGCATTTAATCTTGCAAATTGTTCCGTTTAATAGAAAATGAGGATGTTCAAAATGACAGATTGGAGCTCTAATTCTCTCTAAAGGTCTCTTCACTCAGCAAAGCATTTTGTGAGAGGCAGAACTAATGAAGATTTTATTGGGTCTTTTTTGCTAAATGAAACCATCAGTCTTCACAAAACATGTAAGAACTGCCAATCTCTGAGGTGTGCCTCCATCTCAGACTGGGCTGAAAGGAGCGTGACCAAAATTTTTTAAAAAGTGAGCAACAGAGTTTCTTAGTTAGACAAGGCAATCCCAAATGCCTTCCCTCTTTAGAGTGACTCTGTAGGAATTGGTGAAGGAAAAACCTGGACCATAAACACAAACTGCCACCATTATTTGACAATACGGCTTAGGGCCCCCTGAGCCACACACTGAGTGACTGTATTTGTCATGGAGCAGAATCAGAGTGGTTTATCAGCACAATCAGTCGGTTTATCTAACAGGAGGCCAGCCCCAGTACAGCTGGAACATGGCAATACTGATCTGGGGATCAGGGCTCCTCCCAGCACTCAGTGCTGAGCTGAATGTTTTGATCTTATGAGCTCACAGCAGTTAATCCAAAGATTTCAGCACCAAAGTACAAATGTGCCCTTTGTTTCCTGCAGTCTGCAGCACTGGAAATGCTTTCTGCATCTGGCATCATTTTTAGTCACAATTTGTGGAAACATCCTTGTCCATGAAAAATTTAGCAACTCTAAAAGCATCCATATCCACTCACAGATTTCATGTATTAGACAAATACAAAAATTGCAGGGTTGAAAGAAAAACCCTTGAACCACAATGAGAAATATGATTAAGATCTATCTTTTTGTGCTGGGCAGATCATCTCTGATCAAAACAGAACACAGCTGTGGAGAAACTGCATAAATGTAGATAATAGGAAATTCAGGTAAAGAATGGTTCTGAAAATCTCACATATACACTAGTGCTTCTTTAACAGCTCTCTATGGTTTTCAAATTCCACATAAAATCTCAATATTTACCATGCTGAACTAGAACAGGAGATTTTCCAGGTATCAAGATGTCAACAGCTATTGAGATCAATAATAAATTTCAACTATACACAACTAAAATGTGATTTTCTATAGTTACTAATGGTGAGATTCATCTTACCACACTTCACTGATTGAAAATCAATGTCCAGTCTAAGCTTCCACTATGGTTAGGAATGAGATAAATACCTCCAGAGGATGATCATTCTCCTCCCTTTACACAGGTATTGGTGTACCCTTACACAGATATTTGAAATAGAGCTCCATGTATCACATTGGCTTTGTGTGGGTCTCTGAGTATCTAGGTACTTAGACAATGTCAAGAATCTTTTTTTTAGGCAGAAATGATAAGATTATTGAAAAGCATGTTCATTTATTATTACTCTTTTTTTTTTTTTTTTGCCAAAAATTACTGCCTAATCATCATGTGGTAGAATTATCTGTAGTTTTATTTCACATATATCTTATACAGTTTTTATGAAATTTATTCAGCTTCCTTAGAATCTGAGTGCTTAGCAAGATAAATTAAATTTGCATTCAGACCATCTAGAGCATTGGATCACTCCCTGATTTTCAGTTTTTTAGGTACTGATCTTTCTGAGCTGCTTGACATTTTTACCTCCTTGATTTCAATTACACTTGGAAGCCATTACCAGAGAGATGTGTGTATTTACTCTAAATGCTCTCAGGCTGTAGTTCAGTACACCCTCTCCACCACCCTCTTCAGTTTAATGCCACCAAAAAGTCTCTTTCCAGCCTTCTTGTAGCTCTGTATCAATCCACTTTGCCTCCAACACTGTCTCTGCTCCTGATGAATGCCATCAGAGCTTCTTGCATTACACTGGGAGAGCTCATCTGTCTTCATAAGTTCCAGATGAAAGGATATTACCTAATTTAGCTGGGCCCTTATCCAGTGGTGGCCTTGAAGATCAATAGAGAAGTTTCAGAATTGCATTAAATGGCAATTAGGATAGAACATATCTTGCAGAGTATAGAACATACAGACTCTGGGGAATTTATGCTACTCGGTGGGTTAATGATGCATTGTGTCAACATGTGCTTTCTCTTGTGAAACTTGCACTAATTTTTTCAGATTACTATTTTAATATTTTGTCCCACACTAGGAATAAATATGGGCATTCAATTGACCTTCGCTATTTCATTCACCATTTAATATTTCCCCTTCCTAATATTTCTTGTTTAACCAAGTCCTGTGTTAATTTTTTTTTCACTTGACAATTTTTCCATGCTGTTTTCCCTTTTCTAGTCCCCTGATACTTTCAAATTATGCAGTCCACCTGTAAATCTACCTATAGATACATCTCCTAATGCAGTTTAATGTCCTGTCTGTATTGATGTTTTGTATAATGCAGACATTAAATTGATTTCTGCTCCCTGACACACATTTTTCTTTCTGACTGGTCATATCAACATAACACAGGTCTTCATTTCCTCCTTTCATCATACAGTCCTCTCACCTTATCTACATTTCACCTGCCATCCTGTGGCCTAATTTATCAGCTACAGATACAGCATGTCTGTTCATTATGGTACTGTGAGGCACATCTGAATTTAGGCTACCTATGATGGGCTTTTTGCCCTTCCTAATATTTCCAGTCATAGTGAAAAATATTTAATGTACTTGAGGAAAAAAAAGGCAGGCTTGAAGGTATGACTTACTGAGACTCAAGAGCTGATGTCATTTTTTTTTAGCTTGGCAATGAACTTTCTTTTGGCAATTTTGTTAGGCACCTATATAGTATACAACTAAATTACATCCATCAGTGCTGTAAGACAAGAACAGAAAATAGAAATGCATAATAAAAGCAATTATCCAGAGGGAATAGGGGTCACCAGTATTAGCAAAGCTATTCTCAAAGAGCTATTAGTTTGGGAAACTATTGAGAGCTGAATCTCATTTCTTCAGTACTTATTACTTTCTATTAACTGAAGAGGAATCCACATTCCTGAAATTACAATTATTAGCCCATGTTCTCATGGGGGACTTTGAATTACCAGATGTCTGCTGGAAATAGAATAGAGCAGAGAAAAACAATCTGGGAGGTTCCTGGAGAGTCTGGAGGGTAAATGCCAGACACAGCTGGTGAAGGAGCAAAGGAGAGTGACCCTCTGGAGCTGTTGTTTGTGGACAGGGAGGGACAGGTGGGTGATGTCATGGTCAGAGTCTTGGGCACAGCCAGCAGAAAATCATATTTATTCATGGAGAAGGAAGGGAGTCAGGAAAACTGTGCCTTGATACCCACAGGGCAGACATTGCCCTCGGTACCCACAGGGCAGACATTGCCCTCGGTACCCACAGGGCAGACATTGCCCTCGGTACCCACAGGGCAGACATTGCCCTCAATACCCACAGGGCAGACATTGCCCTCAATACCCACAGGGCAGACATTGCCCTCAGTACCCACAGGGCAGACATTGCCCTCAATACCCACAGGGCAGACATTGCTCTCAGTACCCACAGGGCAGACATTGCCCTCAATACCCACAGGGCAGACATTGCCCTCGGTACCCACAGGACAGACATTGCCCTCGGTACCCACAGGACAGACATTGCCCTCGGTACCCACAGGGCAGACATTGCCCTCAATACCCACAGGGCAGACACTGCCCTCAGTACCCACAGGGCAGACACTGCCCTTGATACCCAGAGGGCAGACATTGCCCTCGGTACCCAGAGGGCAGACATTGCCCTTGATACCCAGAGGGCAGACATTGCCCTCGGTACCCACAGGGCAGACATTGCCCTTGGTACCCACAGGGCAGACATTGCCCTTGATACCCAGAGGGCAGACATTGCCCTCAGTACCCACAGGGCAGACATTGCCCTCAATACCCACAGGGCAGACATTGCCCTTGATACCCACAGGGCAGACATTGCCCTCGGTACCCAGAGGGCAGACATTGCCCTCGGTACCCAGAGGGCAGACATTGCCCTCAATACCCACAGGGCAGACATTGCCCTTGATACCCAGAGGGCAGACATTGCCCTTGGTACCCACAGGGCAGACATTGCCCTCAGTACCCACAGGGCAGACATTGCCCTCGGTACCCACAGGGCAGACATTGCCCTTGATACCCAGAGGGCAGACATTGCCCTTGGTACCCACAGGGCAGACATTGCCCTCGGTACCCACAGGGCAGACATTGCCCTCGGTACCCAGAGGGCAGACATTGCCCTCGGTACCCACAGGGCAGACATTGCCCTCAATACCCACAGGGCAGACATTGCCCTTGATACCCAGAGGGCAGACATTGCCCTTGATACCCAGAGGGCAGACATTGCCCTCAGTACCCACAGGGCAGACATTGCCCTCTTAAGGAACCTGGTGGAGTGCCTGGGGACAAAGTCCTGAGGGGTAGAGGAGTCCAGGAAGACTGGATCTTCTCCAAGAGGGAAATCTTTAAGGCACATGAGCAGGCTGAGCCCATGTGCCAGGTTGGTGGAGAAGGAGCCTCTCAGCTGAGCCCATCATCCACAGGGATGGTGTTGCACTGGGGATCTTTCTGCATGGCTTAGTTCTCACTTGTGTTCCCTTGCAGGTCTCCAGTGCTGAGAGCAGCTATGCACTGGGCTGCACACATGAGGCAAGCTACTGTATTTATGGCAGTGCTCTTCTTCCCTCTGTTGCCAAAAGAGTGGTCAGACATAGCACAGCAGGATTCTATTATCTCGGTATTTTTATATTTTTGACCAAACTCTGAAAATAAAATCATCTGTCTAATGCCATAATTTGTTGAGGAAGTATAACAACATTTTAATGCTGATTTTTAATTCCTTATATTTCTTATATAGCTGCTTATATTTCACAGTGGCATAATTTATTTCAAATTTGGCTTTCAGCAACCTCTGGAACATTTCCCCACAAGTTCTTACCCACAGGGTTTTAAGCCAGCTTACAAAGTTTTTCAAGTTTCTAGCCAAGGACATGATTCTTTTTGGTAACATCATGAGGGCAGCACTCCTCCATCCTCCTTTATAGCTTCAGGGTCCAGCTGACCACAGTATTTAATACATCTCTTGCTACATTTTGCCAGAGATTGTGAAGCATTTCCTGACAGTGGCCAAGTTGGGCTTTCATAGTTGTCAGTGACTTTTTATAACATTTAAGATGAAAAAGGTCCTGTGATCATCTAATCAGACTTTCAGCAATATAAATGCCTTGTGATTTACCAAGATCTAATTGTTTTTTTTTTATTCCAGCAGCTGGAGTTGTACTAAAACTTATCCTTCAGATATCTTGGTATAAAGATCTTCAGTTCTGATGCACTTGTATTCTTTGATTGGTTCCAATTGCTAATTATCCTTCTCTTTATTCTCTGTACTGTCATAGATCTGCAGCCATCATCTATGGATGAACTCACTATGCCTCCAAATCCAACATCTGTGGCTGAAAATAAAGATTCTCTCACATCTGCAGAAGTAATCAAGGACACCAGGAGAAGTTTTACTGACATTTTGAATAGCAGACTGTTGTTCTGGCATTTAAAATACATTACTGCCATTACAGAAATCTCTGATTAGCCTCATCTTAGTTATATTCAGTCTCCATTTAGAGAGGCATAGAGATAGTACATTAACATGTAGATAAAATTAACAAACACCTACTCCAGATATGAAGAACAGGAAAAAAAAACTTAAAATCTTTAAGGATCGAAATTTAAGGTCTTTGTTGTTTCTGAAGCATTTAAATGCTATAGATGGATGAAAAATAAATGAATATAAATGTGAATGTAAAAAAAAGAGTAGCAAGAGTATCTGTATGCATAACTTTTTTTCCCACTCTCACACTATGAAGATCACAAATTGAGCGCTGTTCAGGCTGGTTTCCAGTGAGCATATTAATGAAGTTTGATAGAAGTTTTGGCACATAGCTCTTGAAGTATCTGAAGGAAGTCTTAAGATTGTGAAACAATTAGAAAACATTTTGCACATTACTAGAACAAAATAATTAGTGAATTGGTTTTTCCAGATTATCATGTGTGTTTTTTTAATGGTGAAAACATGAAGGATGGTGGTGTATTCTGGTCAAAACCTTGCTGGCCAGTGACAATTCATAGCTGTTTATGAACAAACCCTTTGCAGCACAGCTTGTTAGTGCTGGAGGCAGTGGAGCATCCTGCTCCAGGGACACCTGAGAGGCAGCAGGAGAAAGGAAAGGGGCTCAAAAAGGCATGGATAGACAGTCAGGTACTGATGTTGTATTATGCTGAGCCTCTGCTTATAGATCCTGAACAGATTTTAGAGGAACCCCAACTCAAGCAAATAAATTGTAAAACAATAAAAAGGGTAAAATTGCAGAAATGCTGCCACATTCAGCTAAAAGGGACTGAGGAATACAATCTAGAACTATAGTTTTGCTTTTATGTTGAAAATATGCAGGGGCTGCACAGAGCATTTAGTCTCTGAATGAGGGCAATTTTCTATAGGTGTTCAGTGCCTTTGCTCTCTCTGAGTCATTTTTAGGAGGGGAGATCAAGCACATTGTTTGACAACAAGCTCTGGGGACAGCAGTTCTTTCATGTCAGCTATATCCTGTTAGATCAGTAGATCTGACTAACCCATCATGGTCATTTAGTAACACTAAAGGTTTTCCAGTGAGTTAAAAAAACACAGGGTGACATCTTTCCCATCTAGATTCTAAGAGGGAGTCCTAGAATTGGCATTATTTCTTAAAAGCATGAGTTTGTGTTTTAAAACTGAAGAAATAAACACAACCCATACTTCAAAAGGCTCTTTTGTAACTCCTTAGAAGGGGAATGTTACAAACAAAGGGCAAACAAAGAACCCTCAGATATCTCAACTTACTCTTCTACAAATGAGAAAAACAATTTCAGAAAGGCATGGCTTTACATGAAACAAATTTTAAAGTCTCTCTACTTTTCCAGGCCATCCTGTCATTACTACACAGGAATCAGGAACTGCAGCACACACTGAGCTTTCACAAATATGAAAGCTCAGAGAACAATTATTCTTCCTTCTGTTTGTCCTTATTCTTTATCTTTGTTACCTAAAAAAAATTTATTATTTCATTCTCAACATGACCATTTGAAAATTGTCTTTTTTAGTCATGGCCCTCTTTGTTGGCTAGGACCCTCTTATCTCTCTTTGACCAACTCCCTCCATTTAGATCTCTCTGAGTCACTTTTTAAATTTACCTTTTTCAAGTTGGCTTTCTTTCTCCCTAAGTTACTCTGTATCTTGTTTCTTATTTTAGATTTTTTTCTTGTTGTAAGGTTTAGTATTTGTCTGGTTTGCTGTTCTGTGTTCACTTATTGTCATTCTTTCCAATTGTCATTATTTTATCACTTTTCTTTTTCATTTGGTGATTTATTTCATATCCCAGCCTACACAGAGAAACTTTTTTTTTAATTCATTCATTTCCCATTTATTTGAAATCTTTTCTTCTCTTTCCCCTCCATGACTCAGCCTGTGTCTCCCATACTTTGTGCTTTTATTGTGTTTGTAGCTATTTTTTGTTTGTTCAGCATCAGCTACTGGAACTTTCAAAGGGCATGAATGCATAGAGGCAGTTTCTGTGCTGATTGAGATGATGTCAGCAAGATGTCAGCAATGTAGCTTCTGAAAGCACATTTCATTCCACTGACTTGCCAGCAATTAGGAATCAACAAAAAAAACTGTTCTGTTGTATCTGGAGATACAACTCTTGTAATGTGTCTCCTGCACTTTGTTTCAACTGCATTCCACTTAGATCCTGCAATTATATGGAAAATTGTTGTAGCTGTTTCAAACAAACACACTGCATGATCCTGCAGGAGGCAATTTAATGGCAACCAGTAATCATGAAATCACCATTTTAAATTAATTAGTAAGTCAATATCACTGAAGTTTGCAAAGCAATCCTTTTTACTTTCAGTTTTGGAACTATCTTTCATCCTTTAAGTAAATACTGGTTAATTTCAAAATATTGCAAGAGTAACTACTGTGTGGCTTTAGAGTAATTCAGCTTTAATCTCAAGGGTCCTAGAACCAAGAATATTAACTCTGCATTGTTTCTCTCTATTGCAAGTATCATTTTAAAAAGGATAGATATCCTCTTTTTCTGTGCTACTCAACTTCTTTGATCTTAGTAGGGTTTCTTCCAGCTCTAACAATTCCATCCTACAGCACTGAGTTCAGCTTTCCATCACCATGGAATATGGCACTGTATATGTGAGACTGAAACGTGTTTCATGGCAACTCAAGCTTGAATACTTAAGCCTTAGTAGTAGGAAATTAAAAGAATATTCTGTCCCAGAATTTCAAGAAAGGATCACAGCCATTGGTCTGATTTATAAGATAATTGAATGGTGCTTTCAAATCCAATTTCCCATGTAATACTTTTACTACAGTTCATTCATAGATTGTTGCCTTTGGGGCCAGTGTTAGATCCTGTAGTCTGATTTCCCTTATAGCACAGGCCATTAAACTTTACATGGTACTTTTGTAGAGGCCAGTAACTCCTAAAGATACTTTCTGTCCTGATTGCCAAGATATCCTTAGTTTTATAAGATCCACTGATTTTATAATATTAGCAGTGGAAATCACAACCTTTTGGGACTTTTTTGTTGTTGTTGTTGTTTATCAGCTTTGCTTTTGACAAGGAACAAAATAAAAAATGTGTCAATATGTATTTTGAACATTTGAGGCTTTAATAACCAAGCCCAGATTTTTGTTCTGCCTGGTTCCACAGAGAAGTCTTTATTATTTATTATATTTTTCATTTAAAAGTGTTCATAACTTCTTATAAATCTGCCTTCTATTTAATAAGTTTAAAAATTTCAACTTTTTCAGCATCTCAAGGTGCATTGGGCTATTGGATGGGCAATTTCTGATGAACAGCATTTATTTAACACTGTCCACAAGTTCACAATCAGGTTGTAAAACTCTGCCAAGTGTTGTGTGTCTTTATTCACTGCTCAGCTCAGTGGTTTAATGCACAAGGGCTTCTGGACGTGCTCTTCATGTCCTTTGTGTTGCTGCAAGCTAAGACAATCTCTTATTGTCTCCAGGCAAACACAGAGGTGTCACAGTGGTTAATATGTTCCTGAAAAATGTGAGAGTAGCAAAGCAGAATATCTGGCCTTCATCCTGGATAGGTCAGGAATATATAATACACATGAATATATAAATATATATACGTGTGTGTGTGTGTGTGTGTGTGTGTGTGTGTGTGTGTGTGTGTATCCACATATATCTCATTTGAGGGCACCATTATAAAATCTTATTCAAGAGTTTATATAAATAGGCAGAGATCGCTTTTGGGAGTACCAAAAAACTGACAGAACTACAGTTTGGGGGCCTTGATGCCTTAACTATGCAACAAAAATATCTGCTGCATTAAAACATTTTCCTTGCCCTTGAAGTGTTTTGTCATTCTTTTCTGTACCCCTCTGTTCTTTAAATCATATTTTTAAAGTGTTGCTATCACAGCTGCATACCTGAGGAATTTTATGTGGAGAGGTGAAATCGTGTCCATGTTCCCTGCTTACAGTTCTGGGGTTTATGCACCATGAACCCTTTATTACAGCACTTTAAACAGGGAGACCACACTGCCTCCCTGCTAAACCTCTCAGTGTTCCCCAGGAGACAGCCTCTGTGCTCCTCAGTAAGATCTTGTTCCTCACCCTGTGTCCTGCCAGCAGTTCTCGGTAAAGTCAAATGCGCTTCATGGAGCTCAGCTTTCTCCCTCGTAATCCAGAACACTCTGTTTGGGTGACTTGTTTTTCTCATCCCTCACCACTTTGGACTGTTCACAAGGCTAACACCACTGATTTTATTTTTCACTTATTTCTGCCAGTCAACTGAAAATTATGAAGAACACAGGGCTGATGGAAATGAAGCTCATTTGGAGTAATCACTACAGAACCTTCCTAAAAATGTCATAATCAGTAATAACTCCCTGCTGTTCAGTCCTGTGAACCAGTTCTTAATCCATTTAAGATGTATTTTATTGATATTGCATAGTCCTAATTTTCTTATCAACATGTCATTTATAAAAAAATCAAATGTTTTACAGAAGTCCATTATGTACTTACTTCTATCAACTGTAATTATAAGAAAGAAATCAAATATATTTGACAAAGCCTTTTTTTCATACATTTACCAAGCTTAATTATAAACCTTTCTCTTCTAACTTTTTACCAACAGAATCTTTATAATTTTTTCCAGGATTTTGTCAAGAACTGATATTATCTAGCAAGTCTCCTGTTACCTTCTCTTCCCCTTGAACACTTTGAATACTCATAAAATATGATTATGTTTTTGGTCTTCAAAATCACCCACATGCAAATACTTATTCAAAACTGACATTTTCAGGAGGCAATCTGAAAACTCATTGCTTTTAGGAGTTCTGGTGTCAGGGTTGCCAATGTGAAATATTCTTCTGCTCATACGTTCATTTAACATCCACATTGGCCACTAAGAGGGTGATTAATCTCACCTAAATGTGTCTAAAATTAGCTGAGTTATCTGGGATTCCCACAATAAAGAAAGAAAAATAGGATTCCCATACAGCCATTTGATTCCAATTATCCTGAAGAGAATCAAATAAATTTAAACATGTATCAGTTACATTGCTGTAAATACACAGATATTAATAGCACTGGGCTAAAATACACACTTATATTCTTGCATACTGTTCCACATGAAGGGAATTTTCAGGAACTCTAAAATAGGAATGTGTTTGTGACCAAAAAACATTGTTCATGCCTTTAGGGACCATTATCTTGATGCCTGCTAAAGAAAAGCAGACAGTGGGATTCTAATCAAAAGGCAAAGAGTGCTTTCCATGGACAATTAGGAAATGCAAAACATATTTCTGAAGGCATGGATATTAATGAGAACCAAAGTAAGGGTATCCAAAGAGCTTATTGGATGAGCAGTTTGGGCATTGCTTGTTTAGGAAGCAAGCAGAAAACAGGATCAAAGCCCAAGAGCAGTTTGGAATGTGATAAAATCACAGAAGGATTAAGGACACCAGTTATGCTAAGGAGTTTCCAGGAAAAGGACAATATGGAACACAGTGAACACTTCCCAGAAAAGGGAGTGAGTTGAGCCAAGAATTCTGTGAGAACCAGGGTGCTGTTTGGATTAGATTGTGAAAAAAAAGGGGATATCAAAAAAAAAAAAAAAAAAAAACCAACCAAAAATATATTAGCTGTAATAACAGACATGGTGCAAAGCATGATCAAAGCAGAAATAGATGGCACTAAGTTTACCACAGTAGTAAAGGAATTAAGGATCTCAGTAGGAAGACTAATGTGGTGTTAATAAGTCCATACCCATGATTATTGACCATCTGGGCCTTGCCTTTAACATTTAAAATTAATTGGACTTTGTATGATACCTTGGTTACTATTAGTACCGTTAGGCCACTTCTTTTAGCTTTCAAACACTTAAAGATATTTCCATGCATACCTTGATTGGAAATCACATAAACAAAAGTATATCTATGTGGTAAAAGTTTGTTCTTCAAACTTGGAAACAAACCATTTAGGGTTTGTTAGTTCGGTTGAAATTTTTCAAGGTTTCAGCAGTGTTGTGCTGTTTACAGTTCTCTTCAAACCAAAGTCTCAAGAAACATTTACCAACCAAACTTAAAATGGCTGCTTTTCTGACCATGAGTCCAGAGACAGCTCTTTGCCACAATCTTTATCACTGCCTTTTAACAATTTTCTAAATTTCTGTGCTTGTCCTGCAGGAATATTTCACTTGTCCAGAACTTTGAGGTTTTCCTGCTGTGTGAGATTCATTTTTGCTTGATTCATAAGCAAATTCTTGTTTTTTGATTGTCTTGTTGTCTTGATTCTTGTTTTTTGCTATTGGCACTGTTTCCTTGGGAATTCTTCATCGATAAAGTGCCACACTAAATAATTGCACCACACTTCACTGTTTGACTGATTCCATCCACTTTGTAAACGGGTGAAAAACAACTAAACAGTGCTGGTTCCCAAAAGTGGCAATCTGCAGGGGTTCTTGGAGATCTGTGTGTTCTGTATCCTGGCCCAAAACCCTCCCACACACTGCAGCTGGATTTGGGGTATTAGATTATTCCCAGCTTGTCCTGCCAGCCACCTGTGCACCCACTGCTGTGCATCAAAATCACAGAATCAATCACAGGATCACAGAATCACAGATTTGTTAGCGTTGGGAAGAACCTCTGAGGGTCACCCAGTCCAACCTCCCTGCCAAGACTGGGTCATCTGGAGCAGAGACACAGGAACACATCCAGGAGGGGCTGGAATGTCAGCAGAGAGGGAGACTCCACAGCCTGGAATCCTTCCTGTGATCAGCCAGCATCACACAGTGCTAACTCCATCCACTCTTTAGCTTTCCCAGAATAAACTTCTCCATGAAAGATCAGGTCAGATTTTTCTGTGCCACTGCTGGACCTGCCCATGCTCACAGACTGTTTCCATCTGCTCACCTCGTTTCCTTTTGTTGGGGAAATGCCAGCTACTGTTGGAATCAAAGTTCCCAGAAGCTCAACTTTCCAAAGGCAATATGGAAAGTCAGAAGGTCTTTTAAATATGGAAGAGAGTTACATATGGTTCAAATTAACTCAAGTAACTGTTCCATTAAACTTCCTAATTATTCAACTGGAATGTATGCTGAGCAAAACCCGTTTAAGCAATGGATTGAGAAATATGTGAAAGTGAAAGGGAGATGTAGCATTTTAAGTACTTTATTAGGAAATTTAGGTGTAGTGAATGGAACACTGAATACTGTAGACCTTGAATCCAGTTGGGATAAATTACCACTGATGTGCAATGATGTGATTAAGGCCTTCCTGCGGTTTTCAGTGCATAACCAGGCTGGGTTATTGCTCCTTGAAATAGCTGTGTTCTCATTAGCTTCAAATGCTAGAATAATTTCAGATTAATCTGATTGCAATATTATCAGGTCCATGTGGTTTACTGACATTAAAATATACTCTCACTGCAGAGATTAATAGAAGGAAAGTTGACCTAATTATGTGTAGAAAAGTCCACCATCTTAACCATGAGTTAGAAGGCTGCAAAGCAGTAGCTTTATTTAGTTCCTCTCTGGAGCTGTGAAAGGACCACATCCAAACTGATGACCCTTGGAACTGGTAAACTCCTACTGGAAACCCAGCATTCCCCAAGAAGAAGCTGCCTGTGTAGTTTCAGGAATTTTTAAGGATACATTCTTGCTGTAGAGATATGGAAGGAAATACCATAAAGAATGAATCTGATCCAAACTGTAGGACCCAAAGCTAAAATCATTTATCATGGTGTCTTCAGAGTAAGACTGCATTATTTTAAAATTGAAACCCACATTTTGCAATGATATTGTGCTCATTACTTACCAGGTTTTAGGTGTGCAACCAAACATTCTCCAATCAGAATGACTGAAAACAACCCCTCATCAGGGCATGACAGGTGACAGGTCCTCTTGTAACAGGACAAACAGGAGGTGAATGTAAAAAGTTGTGGAAGAAAGATTTTTTATTATGAATCCATTGTAAACCAATCAATGACAGTGTCTCAACAAACCAAGGACAAAACTGAATATAATCAGCAAGAAATTACAATATGGGGATCAGAGATTAAGAGATTTACTAAGTCTCAGTGGGACTGGCTGTTCTACAGCCCTACAAAATCTAGTGTGTTATGTGTCTTATTTCACCCAGTGCTGAACTATTAGTACAGGTTATGGTATTATGTGCTACAGTGGTAATTCATTGTGCATGTGTTTTCTCAAGGTTATTTTCAAAAAAGCCCTGAAAAATCAATACATTATGAAGCAACCCCCAAATTCCTCAGAAGGCCAGTGATATGACTGGGAACTCAATGGTCTGACCAGTGGCACTTTTAGGGAAATTGTGATTTGAACAGGTCATCACAAAGGAGAGAATTACTGTAGTCCAAAGAGAAGCAAAAAAAATCGAGCACATGCCAGTAGCATTGCTGTAAGCACACAGATATTAATAACACATGGGTGACAAAGCATATATAGATAAATATAAAATATGCCTATATTCTTGAGAAAAGTGTTGTGCACAGGGAGTTTTCAGGAATCATAAAACAAGAATGTGTTCTTGTCACTGTCCCTGGAATAAGTGCTGAGGCTACCACAAAGCCACACCTGGAAAACTGCCAGAATATTTTAAAGAATGATAAGCTCTGCCTGAATGGACAGTGGTTGTGCTGTCACACACTCTTATCTTGACAGCTGCTAAAAAAAGGCCTCCTTCAGTGCAAGGCCAAATCATTCCTTCTGTGGGTGGGGATCATGAATTTAGCCATGAACAGAACCTGTTGGAGCTGTCCCTGACCAGCTGCTGGGGTGCAGCTGCCAAAGATGGCATCAAGGGCTACCAGCTGTGTGTGTAATTTTATTGTCATTAACATTAAAATGTACTTTAACATGCACAGCTGGCCTGGTTCCTCATGAGCCTGGTGGTCATTTGGATGCTGCAGTTCCCCACACAGAGTGGAATAAACTCCCCTCTGAGCTACCTGCCTTTAACTGGAGAGAATCAGAGGATCCTTCAGGCTGGAAAAGACCTCTAAGATGGAGTCCAGCTGGTAATCACCACTTAACCATATCCCCAGGTGCCACAGCCATGCACTGGTTCAACACTTCCCAGGGCAGCCTGTTCCAATGTCTGACCACTCCTTCAGTAAAGAAATTTTTTCTAGGAGTTGCTTTCCTGGGAGAAGAGACCAACCCCTACCTTGCTACAGCCTTCTTTTGGGTGGTTGCAGAGAGGGATAAGGTGCAGCTGACCAGCAGAATCTGGATCACTGGGCTCAAACTGGGGTTAGTGGGATTCCTTGCACTCAAATACACTGAAAAGCACTTTTCCATCCTCATGTTCTATGACTGGTTTTCTCTGTTTCTTTGCAAATGAAAGACAAAACCATTTATTGAATGAACAGTTATTCCTGTTACTCTTCAAAAATTTCCATCTCCTCGTGGCAACAGATACCAGTTACATTTTATATTCTCCTTAATACCCTTGACAAGGTGTTATTTTTGTCTTCAGAACTTCCAGTCTCTTTTGTTCTATCTTTATCTCTCCTTATTGACATTCCTTTTTTTTTGTTATTGTTGGTAGTTCATATTCACACTGGCATTTTAAGTTTTTTTCCCTTCTTTTAATTTCTTTCTCAAATTTTTCTTTAATTTCTTTCTTCACTAACTCCTGAACAAAAATTAACTACCAAACAACACTTACTGAACTACTTACTTGACTATGACATCCATCGGGTGATGGGTTTATTTCACAAATTTCAGGATTATTTTTGTCTTAACCTAGTTTGTTTCAGAAAGTGTCTCTATTTTGGAATTTAATTTGCTATTTGAAGCCTATATAAATATATACACTGAATATATAATGCAGAATAAAACTACCAATGATTAGTTTAACCCTGCTGGTCCCAAGGTAACCATCAGCTTAAAGCCCAGAGATTTTAATTTACTTTTAAGTGCCACACGAGTTCAGAATAGAGCTGTGATTAAGAAATTAGGTAACTCACCCTGAGGATATTAGATCAGATACTGGATTTCACTACTTAGATCACAGCTAAAATTAGTTACTGCCCGTAAAGAGGCAGCAGGTAGGGGAGGATCAGCCCCTTCCACCACAGCCAGGTGAAGCTTTCTCAGACAAAGTGACTGCAGGACACCACAACTGCTGTGAGACCTCCCCCAAACCGAAGGAAATCTCACCAGAGGAGCAGCTGCCTTGCTTGCAGGACCAGGAAAAGCTGCCCAGGATAATACCATGGTCAGTGAAAAAGTGCTTCCCACTCCTCACTGGCCTTGTGCCTTTGGGTCTGGAGTGAACAGGAAAAACAAACAAGTATTTTGAGCATAACCTTCACTCCAAAGGGGTTCCTTTGTGTTTTGTGGGGAGGATATAAAAGGCATCTCAGAGAGATCAAAGGCCTACAAATATAAATCCCAAAGTGTACCAAGTCAGATATACTCAAATGAGACAGAAGTCACTAGCTAAATTATTTAGCAGTATGAGTAATGTCTTGACTTTGTGCTGCCACTTTTTATGGCACCTAAATCAATTTATTTCTCTAAATAGATCCTGCTGCTTTGCTGCAGTAACTGGAAATTACATTTGCCTCTTCTACTCTGTCAGTAAAAAATAAAATTAGCTGTACCACTTCATTATAAGTTATAGCAAATTACATAATTAAGAAAGAATAAATTATTTGAATCTATGAAAGGTCCAAAGGTATGCTTATTTCTCTGAGGCATTATACAGAAACATTCTTTAAATAAATAATAACATCCTTGTAAACAAGAAAGGTTATTTCTTTTTTCCTAGAGTCCTAAATATGGCTTTTATAATTTACAGAATAATAAATAATGAAATAATAAGTGAGAAGTAACACTGAAAACCTGGTGCCCACAATGACTGTTTTCCCAGAGCACCTAGAATGTGGGTTTTACATCAGAAAGATGTATTGTCATTGTACATAAAATGGGACTTTATTCTCCTTCCTACAAAAGTCTGCAGGACTCCTCCACATCAGTACCACAGAGGGCTTCACAAAAGAGCTGCAGGCAGTCCTGCCAACACACTTTACAATGTCTCCAAACTCCTTTCTTCTCTGCCAGAGGCTATTTTCCTCAGAGAAGAGTTGGCAGACTAGGGTATGTGCACATACTTCAACTCCTCCAGAGCAAATCCTTAAGCCATCAACAAAGATGGGTCTGAGCCACGGCACGAGGCTGCTGGGGGATGGAGCTAAAGAGCTCTCACATCTGCCTGCTGTGCGACAGGACGGCAACCCTGGCAGGCTGAGGGAGCCCATGAGTGGTGTCAGCAATACCTGCCCCAGCCAGACTGTGCCCACACCCCTCCTGAGGCTGTGCATCACATCCTCAGTCACAGCAGAGCTGCATGGATGGGTACACAAATCCCTGAGGTGCGCAGAAAAGCACCTGGAACTACCGGTTCGAAGGCAAATTGTTAGAGGAGAGAGATCCTGCTGGAGGCTGGCAGAGGGAATTGTGAGGGCCTGAGCAATGCTGGGGCTGAGGCTGCTGTGGTTCCACTGCTGGTGTGTGTGTGCTGCTGTCATGTCCCTGAGTCAGTGCAGGCTCCTGTGCACACCTTTGCAGAGCAGCTGCAGAGCATCAGTGCAACAGCTGATGGTCCTGCATCAGCCTTCAAGGCTGCCAGACATCTGGAAAAGCAGCTGACAGGAACATGAAGGAAAAGCAACTGACAGGAACATGAAGGAAAAGCTATATTCTATCTATTTTAAGGTGAGAGAGTCCAGAGTCTAAAATGATTCCCAAGATCCTTGAGGGGCTTGGAACTCAACAAAGCAGCTGAAACTGCTGAAACTGAAACTCTTCCTTCTTGCACCCCAAGAGTGAAGAGGTCATTACTGTGATCCACATGCACTGACTCTGCTGGGATAGAAAATGCAGAGATCTCTTCTGTGATGGTCCTCCTGTTACCAGCACACAGCTGATGAAGCATCACATGCAGAAATACCATGGCAGCTCAGGAAGTGTGGAGAAGGGAAGAGTTGTGTGTGTGTGTCCCTTGGGAGGCACCACAACTGCCTCCTGCTTGATGTCCTGGGGATGTGAAGAACACAACCTCTGCATCAACAGCTGTGTCAGTACCTCTTGCAAGCATGGGCTGACATTTACTCCACAATCATACCTGAAACACCCATGCTTTGGGTCTTCCCAGAAATAAACCAGGGTTATTATGGAGTCATATCATTGCTAAAATGCACATTCAGGTTCACTTACTTGAACCATTATGTGTCCTCATCAACACAGAGGAGCCAACATGACACTAGAATCACAAATACTTTTTTCCTTGATCAACTCAGACCCTTTTATATTTGTTTAAGCAGCTTAAAATTTTTCTAAATACAGAGCAGTATTTACTCAATTGGCAAGACCATTTTAGACAAGCTGTGTAAATACACATTTTCACTTGGGGAAGAATGAAACTCTGTAGTAGAGAGTAAAAAAAATACCATAAATTCTAAAAGAACTTACTTGTCAGCAGTGTGAGTCAAAAAATGTGACTAGTCAGCTTTCAGCATAGTTTTTCAGAACCAGAAAAAAAGAATGGAAATGCAGAGAACAGCTTGACACACAGCTGAGTTTATTTTAGAAAAGGACCCTCATGCAAGACTGAACTCAGAATGTGTTGATGCTACTGGCATTTGACAGAAGATTACAGATTGTTCACATGGAAAATTATGGTAATAAAAGGTAAGCTGTGATTCTAAAGTGCTACAAGGCATTAATACAAATTCATATGTGGACACTTTCATCTAATTATGAGAGGCCTTTTTTCCCAGTTTTGGCTTCATTCCTTTAGAACTGATTCAGCTGGAGCAGAGAAAGCCACTCTCATGCTGGAACATGCATTTATATAGACAGTTGGATTAGTACAGCTAGGTTAGCTTAATTATGCTTCTGTGGTTTCCAGGAAACATTTGTTGGACAGAAAGCAATTGTAGTTTTTGTAATTTTTTTTTTTTATGATTTGATTTTGAGTACAGAATTGGTATATTAGATGACATCCAACTACCTTTGCATTTGATTAATGTGTGAGTATATAAATAGCACTTGCTTGTTTTTCTCACATCTCCGTTCATATCCAAATAGTAGTATCTCACTCTTAAAACAACAGGCTTTTAACATCTCTAGGAATAAATTGGTGTAATTAATTGGTTTTTTAATAATTTTGTCTAATGAACTTTTATACAGATAAGAAGCTTACTTTTATTCCTAGTCAGTGGCCCTTGGTAATACGTATGTAAAAGTTTAAAGGATACAATTCAAATGGTTATTATTCAAATGACAGATGACAGATAAAGTATACTGAGGTAAATAAATGACCTTTTATGGTTCCTCATGAAAGGCCAGTGTTCAAAACTGAGACTTCTTCTGTATTCAATCTCACTCATCCTCTACCACTCTGAAATATATCACTCACCCAGTGAGCTACATATATTTACCATTATGAATCTAACAGACAAAAACATAAGCTATAATCCTTGTACCACTCCTATTTCATATAAACACAGTAACAGTGGCAAAATATTATTATCATGATTCCAAACTGATGTGGTGTTATTTGGGGATTAAAATCCAACCCTACATCACTGTCATGGCTTACCAGCTTCTACCTGTAATCCAGACTTCCAGCAATTAAGACCTTAATGGGTGTCTTGAAATACCCAATCTCCTTCAGGTTTCAGTACGTGTATCTACCCTTTGAATACTGTATTTTCATCACTATTATTTAGACTACAATATTGAGGACTGGGGTAGGCAGGAGATAGGCATGTGAAAAGGCTTCCTCAGAAAGAAAGAAAAACTTTGTGTGGCCCTGAGGGGGTTCAATCTCCCAGCTCTGTGTGCTTTATCTTCTGATTTGTGAGCTGCATCACCCTGAGAGATCAGCTGGCTTAGTAGCTAATTGACTGAAATTCAGCCTTTAATAGAGTTTGGTCTTGATTTTTTAATCACTTTAAAGGTTTGGCTCTGAGGCCCTCAAGCAACACGAGGAGTACCCTGGGACTTTGTGAAGGCATTATAAACACTGACTTGACACGTGCACAGAAACCACTGAGAAAGGGAACCTTTCCATGTTGCACCAGGAGGGAGACAAGCACACTTTGTAGAGCTCAGGAAATCAGCTTTAATGAGCACTGCAGTGCACTGCAATGAGCTGCAGCCAGGACTCAGGGGAAGTTCTCTGCAGAGCATTCCACACTTGTGCTCTGCAATGAGCTGCAGCCAGGACTCAGGGGAAGTTCTCTGCAGAGCATTCCACACTTGTGCTCTGCTCTTTGCGTTCGCTCTGCACAGCAATGTTCTTCTTGGAATGTTTATTTTACTCTTCTGCCTTCATCTAACTCTCTGCCCATTCCCTCAGTCCATTAATCTTAAGAGATTTCCCTGAATAAAAGCAAACTCTCAAAGGATAAGGAAGATGATAAATGCCTACAAGCTCCCAGTTCTCTATGGATATTGTGCTAACGATTTCCATTGTCTTGATAAAACAATGCATTAATAAAGCAACAATAAGGAAAGAGAGAATATTGGCATTCCAATAAACAGAAATGAAGAATAACTATCACAGTTCAATATATTAAAAACGAAATACTGGGATTCTTCTGGAAAACAAGAAGGATGTAATGGGAAGAGATAAACAGGTTAGTTCTGTTGGGCCTGCCTGAGCCAGAGAATAAATTTCTGCATTTAATTCTGTGCCTACAAGAACAAGGCCTTTGCTACTGAATTCAGCATATCCAGGGTTTCACAGAATGTATAATCCTCTCTATGATGCCTAATGAGCAAAACCATTATTCCTTCTTTTACATTAATTTCTATTTTGCCTCTCTTTTTAAGATTGTTTATCTCTGACAGCTCAGGTCTCCTACAGAACCTCTGTGGACACCCCAGTTTGAGCACAGCTATTCTGGCACAGCAGCCTGGTGAAGATGCAGTGTGAATTCCTTCAAGAGGGTGTATCTGTCAACTTGGTTGTTGTTTTATTTTCCCCTGCAACGTTAATCAAGCCAAAAAATGGTCTCTCCTGCAGCACAGTTCTATCAGCAAGGGAGCACCATTACTTTCACACTTGCAGCTGAAATAACTGCTGGCAAAACTCTGCAGTGCAGGTCAAATCTGAATAACAGCTGAGGGAGACTATATGACTGATAATAAATAATACATGCTCTGAAAGCCATTTTAAGTTATTTGGTTTGTCGGATTTAAAGGGACACAGCTGTCCCATGACGGGTTTTCACTCTTCCTGATAATCTGGTTTCTGTGCACTGTGCATAACCGTGCCTGGTAGTAAAAAAATGGAAACCATTAGAATGAGTTAATACAGCAGAATTCACACAGTGTGCACTTCTGATTGCAGCCAGCTCCCTCAGAGCTGCCAAAGACAAATCTCACAGCTGTGAGCAAGTTTACTGTTCACATCACAAGCCCCATCTCAGCAGCCTCCCCTGCGTACAAGACAGGCAGCACTTCCTAAACTTCTTTCCCAAGGGTGCCTCTGCCCAGATCCTGCAGGCAGACGTGGTCAGGGAGACTGGAGAAAAGCCATGTCCCAGCAGCAGCTCTGCAAAGCTCATAAACCCCATAAACCCTGGGAGGGAACAGCAGCTCGGGCTCCACAGCGTGCTGAAACAGCAGCACAGCTCCCAGCTGACTGGGAGTGTGATGAAAATGGGTTTGCATCTGCCTGTAAAAGACTGAAGGGTGTTTGAAACTCTGAAGAACAGGAAAACTGAAACTTTCTCAATATACTTTGAATATTTAGGACATAATGAAAATTAGGAGGTCTGCCATTATTACTGGGATAATGCTTTGCATGTTTAGGGATTCAATACAATACAAGCAGCTGGAATATATTTTATTAGAGACTGGGCTATATATGCTATTAAAAAACTTTGGGTTTTTTATTTTAAGAGTATGGAAAATTCAGTTTGTTATGAGGAAATTTCCCCATATCTGGTGCTTTCATAATGCTATTTATTTGCAAAAATTTCAGCACTAATCACACAAAATTTCATATGTGTGATTAGTCACACATATGTGAAAATACGCCTAGGGAATCACATTAATTTGCCTGAGTTATAAAACAGTCCTGTCAGCCTTTTCATTGAATGTTGTGTTTTCTCCAGGTTTTAGAGCAGGACCTCAACTTCTATTTGTGGGTCAATATTTCTGTCAGGGAGAAGTCTTTTGCAACCTCATGAAAATCTGTTCAACTATCCAGTGAGTACAAAAAGATATCTCAGATTTCACATACTTGTAAAGCCTCATTATAAAACTAATTACAGCCCGTAAAGAACCTAACATTTCTTAATTGCTGTAGAGCTCCTCAGACTGACCAAATCACACATCTATGCTATCTATGGGAGGTTGTATTTCAGAAAGATTTTGTACCTTCTGCTCCTCAGGATTTGGTGTGCAGCCAGGGACTGCAATACAGTGAAGGAAACTCTCCTCTGCACTTCAGAGGGAATTGACCTCATCTAATTTTAGTGATTTAAATCTTAGAGTTCTAGGCTAAAAAAAAAAAGAAAAAAAAACCAAAAACAAAAACAACAAAAAAGCCCCACAAAAAACTCCCCCAAACAAACTAACTTACAAAAAACCCAGCAAAATTTAATGTATGAAGACACTTCTGAAAATTTTAACTTTCTGAATATCCTCTGGGGATAACTACTTTCCTTCAGTGACTAGAAAGATAAGCTAGACTAGATGCCTAGCTTGTAAATAGCTATGGAAAAGCAAGAAGAAACACTTTAGATAAGTCTTGCTTATTCCGTAAATTGCATGGGATGGTGATGTAACTAAATATTTAATAACATTATAACACAAGTATAAGAGTCCAACCACTTCTGCTTTCCTCACTTCTGGGCCCTTGGCACTGATCTCAGTTGTGTTCCCCCATCTGTGTAGGTAATGCATTCTTACTACTGAGCACATTTACCTGCTAATGACTACTGTGTGTGATCAATCACAATGTTTAAGATTATAAATCCATTAGAGCAATTTTTTTCTTCTTAATAATGCTGTTCTTTTTAATCTTTGTTTAGTTACAACTGCAATGGAATTGGGTGATGCATCACCTCAGCTCATGGAGCTCTGCTATGTCAAAAAAAATCCCTTTTCCAGCATCTGTTACTGCTGATCCACTACAGTCTTGAAAAACCAAATTCTCAATTCATCACCTATTGTTATTTCCTCCCTCTTGCATGGTCTGTAATGTGCTTACTTTATGACAGACTCACTCATGGCAACTTTGTGACTTCAGAGATTTTGCTCAACTTCCACATTTGCATTTTGTATTTAATGCAATACAGAAAAGAGCAACTAATGCTTTATCTGTAAACAACTACGCTACAAGTTGCAGATGTTTTGCCATGCCACCGATTTCCTGAAAGTCTAAAATAAGTAAGGAAAAAAGTATTCCTATGTAAAAATTATTCCCATATTAAAAACCATGATGAAATCTTGGGCTGTGCTCAACCCAGCTAACACAACTGTGAAAAGATGCCTACTGACCATCAAAGGAAAGCCCAAACCTATGAATAAAAGCATTAAAAAGCCTTACTGGCCCTGCCCAGCACCCTCAGGGCCTCCCTCAACCCCACCCATGGCTCAGAAATCCCATTTCAGCCCAGTCCCAAGGTGCCAGTCCCTACTCCAGTGGTGCCACAATCTCACTGGTCTCCACTGGAAATTTTTGTGGATTTGAATAAGGTCTTTTATCAGACCACCAGTTTAACAGAAAAAAAATATTAGGTTTTAAATAATAAAAGAATAAAACTATGCCAAGTGGATGGAAAAACTGATAGTGCTGATTTGAACCAAACATTCACGTGTTTGTTTCTTAATTTGTTTTCTTTGGGAAGTAAAAATCCTCATTTTGCATTCATTAGTACTGCTAGGAAGGAACTTAATCTTTGCGAAGGGTTATTAATGTTTCTGTGTGTGCAGAATAAATATAACACCTCCCTCAATCACAGCCTCTCAGCCTCATTAGTGAGACATGCTGGGGATGGCATCTTGGCAAACTCATTAGGAGTTTCTTGTTGCAATCAAATTTGTCCTGACTTCAGTTGCCAGGGACGTTATAACAGGGAGAACAAACCCTTGTAACAGCTCTTCCCCTTTTATTAAATTCTGTAGTGAATTTGCCGTCTTTGTGTCACAGAAAACTACCCACAAAGGCTGATGGAGCGTAGAAACGTTTATGCTGAAATGAATTTCATTAGTCAGTGCTGGACATAGATTAGCATTATTTATTTCTCTGAAGCTTCCATGGTGTAACTCTAAGTGACAAACCAGGGATGCAGGAGGATTTTCTATTATGTGCAGAAAACCATAATTCTGTGCTTTCTCAGAACTCAGGGCCTTCTCTCAGTAGCACATCTAACCTCTAAGTTGAAGTAATTTCTGTGTTATTGGAGACAAAATACTCCCAAGTCCTTTGTCACTTCTACGTCTGCTAAGCCTATTGATGCCAATGCACAGAGTTCATTTCCACAAGGTGAGTCCCTAAAAATTCACTGCTGCCAGGATGGGTGAGGTCCTGAGGTGGTGCACATCAAAAATTAATTAAACCAAAGAACTTTCTGTCTGTATGTGTGTAAAACCCAAAGACAGCTGAAAAGAAAAAGATCATTTTGTAGATATTGACATTCATATTGTGTGGCAAAAGTGAACATAGGGATAAATAATGGAAAGAGATTTAGTTAACATCTTCCATTACAATAACTTCAGAAGCCTTCTGAAACAAATCTTTTTCTTGAATAATATGAATTTTAATCTGATAGTTTTCAGCACTCATGATTTGCATTACTTGAACTGAAATCATTAGTCAAATGCAGCTACAATATAAATTCATAAAGAGCTCCCAGAAGAAATCAAAGATGTTTTATATAATCTAAAACAGGTAATACAAACATTCTTATGAATTTCAAAAGAGTCAAACCTAAGGAAAAATTCATTGACTTTGAATTAGTATTCAACAACCAAATAAATTCCTTCCTATTTGCATATTTTAAATATTTCATTTAATAATCAGCATATGCTGGAAAGCAACACAACACAATAGTAATACAAACCATTTTTAACATGAAAATTTAATATGAAAGCAAGAAATTGAATTTTTTTTACAATTGTGGCTTGCTTAATGGACATACAAAATACACCATTTCAGACAACAATGTAAATCCATTTCTTTCCAAGTCAAATATGAATTTGTGCCCCTGCATTGCATTATTGCTGACAAATTGGCTATAATGTGATATAAAGGCAACTATGGAAATATTCAGATTCCTGCTTACTTGGGCTGCCTTCAGACTTTCAAAACAATTTCTAAATATGAAAGGTGCTATGCATTTTATTGTTCACTCACTATTTCAAATCAGATTTTCACATATTCTGAGCATTCTGTTAGCAAAACTTAGGATAAAAATGTGATCTTTTTTTGATGTAGTGAATTTGGTAAAATCTCCTTAGTTATTAACTGTTAAGTTACAGAATGTATAACAGTGCAAGATTTGTGACAATTTTCCTTGGAGAAACAAGAAATGTTATCACTTATCAAATATGTTTGATAAAATACTGTTACTAACTATTAAGACCATGATAACACTTCTCTTTTCATGAAAAAATTTTGATATTTTACTAGCCCTGAGCTGGCAAGGGCCACCTCAGCTGAAATGTAACATTTGACAACACACATACTGCTGGAGGGCTGGAAAGCAAAATAAATTGTGTTTGGACAAAATTGCCCCTGCATGTTTATAAAAACTTGTTTCCCTTGGCACCACAACAGATAAGAAGAGTGCTACAGTAAACCACCAGAGTTGCACTGGGGGAACAATGTGTAACAGCAAAGGCTTGGGAAATGCAGCTGCTCCCTTTGAATGCTGCCAGTAGAATTGCTCCAGGTCCACAAAGTCCATTTCTTGGCAGGAAGCTGTGCAGGAAATCTCAGAGACCCCAAAGAGAAAACAGAAGCAGAAGTGGCTCATAAAGTGTATTTGGTATCTAATTCATTGGGACTGCACAAAAAAACAGCTAAAGACAAACACTACATGGCTTTATAACAGATCTGATTTTCCCCATCCTGCTCAGAACACCTCATTACACAATGCAGTGGCATTAGAGAGCGTGTTGGGGTTTTTTTCAATCACTCTGTGAGCCCTTTCTTCTATCAGGTAAGCAGTCTTATTAGGGATACCTCACAGAATCATAAAATAGCCTGAGTTGGAAGGAACCCACAAGTTCAATCAAGTCCAGCTCCTGGCTCTAAATAGAACAGCCCCAAGAGTCACAACCATGTGCCTGAGAGCATTGTCCCAAAAGTCCTTGAGCTCTGCCAGGCTGGTGCTGTGACCACTGCCCTGGGGAGCCTGTTCAGTGCCCAGCCACCCTCTGGGGGAAGAACCTTTTCCTTTTATCCAACCTAAACCTGCCCTGACACAGCTTCAGGCCATTCCCTTGGGTCCTGTCACTGTCCCCACAGAGCAGAGATCAGTGCCTGCCCCTCCTGTTCCCCTCACAAGAACGCTGTGACTGCACTGAGGCCTCCCCTCAGTCTCCTCCAGGCTGAACAGACCAAGGCACCTCAGTCACTCCTCACACGGCTTCACCTCAAGGCCCTTCTCCATCCTCACTGCCCTCCTTTGGATGCTTTGTAGTATCTTTATATCTTTCTTTTATTATGGTGCCACAACAGGCATTAGAAAAAGATGAGCCTGTGTGATTCAGAGCTCCTGAATGCTTATCTATCCCTGGAAAGTAGTTTGAGTTCACATATAAAATGTATATATGTAAACTGCCCAATATACTACTTTTCATTTGTTCCTGTATAACCTCACCTTCTATTTTTTCAGTTTAGCAAGGCTGTTGTTCATTTGAATCCTATCCTCAAGCATACTTGCAATTTCTCCATATATTATCGAACAAGGTAATAAGTTGTTTTGTTGGGTCTTTTTGTTGTTGTTTTTTTTTTTTCATTTTATTGCTCCCTGAATGGACCAGGACAACAGACAAATACACAAGAAACTCTTGTGACAATGAAATTTTGATCGCTGCTTTCAATGCCTCTCTTGCCCTTCCTTCTGCTGACCCCTCCCTCCAGCCTGCCAAGGTCCCTCTGAGTTTCAGGACACCCATCTGGTCTGTCAGTCACTCACCCCAAGATGCCTGTTCTGACCAGAAAAGAACTGAGGCCTTTTAATCACATCTTTCAATTAACAGAATTCTAGCACAACAGAGGGTTTTGTCTCCATTGTGTTGTGAGGAAATTCAAGATATGTACTTGAGGACCATACAGAATTCATGTCCTTCAATTTAGACACCTTATAAGATCATGTCAGTGGAATTCTAACAGCATGAAGTAACAAACCAAATAAGTCAATTTCCAGTCACATTTTTGTTGTCTTTGATATACTTGTTCTTTTTGTATATGCATGCCTTGTCACTAAATGTGTATATCAGCTTTATATTGTCAACAGCAGAACAGACTTTAAGAAAAAAAAATTGTAGCAAGGGTTCCATTTTGTTGAGATGTTGTGGAAAGACACTACAAACCACAGAAAGGAAATCTGAGTTGCTTGTGATGTTACAGGGATGTTGAGATTGCTAAAACAGCCCTATTAATGTAGTTGCTTATTTATTTTTTATATCAAATGGGCTTTCAAAAGCTTTGCACAGTGTTATAAAATAAAAAGGCACTCATCTATTTCCTACTCTTCTTCTCTTAAAAGTATTGAAATACATTCCAAAGTCACAGGGCAGAGTTTAGCAGTGAATCCAAATCACTTATTTCTACAAATATCATGGGAACTGAGATTTCCCTAACAGTGTTCAGATTCTCTTTTAAGGATGGTATTATTTCATCAGCTATTTGTTTTTCTTCTAGATGTTAAGAATATTCTGAATATTTTAACATTTTTATTCAGTGAGAAACAAAGCTACTTGCAAGCCCTGATTAGGAAGTTGCTTATTTTGTTGCCCCTGCCAGGATCTGGGCACATAATCTTCAGTTCCAAGGTCTACAACTGCCTTAAATAACTCACAGGTTCATGTCATACCGGGGCTGTGTGGTTGCTGATCTGTAGGGAAGAACTGTACAGCTGAAAGACCTAGCTTGTTCTTAAATATTTCTATTTATTTGTTTTTCTTTTTCCTGTTTTTTTTTTTTTTTTTCTCAACACAGAAGAAATTATGAGATGCAGGATTAATCAGGATCAGAAAAATAACCATGGCAGTTTCCCAGGTGCCATATAGAGACTACCAATCAAACTAAAATATGCATTATAAAAACAATGGTATAGGACTTAGATGCAGCCTGCTCTTCATATCGAAGTTACAGAACAGAAATAAGTTTGTGTCACAGACATCTTTTCATGAAAATCCTTTCCTTAGGATTTTTCCTCCTGAGAAGCTGAAAGGCCTCGGGAACAAAATGTAAACAATGGTTATCTGTTGCTGTGGAATGCAACAGGTGGATCTGTGATTGGCCCATCTTAGATATTTATAATTAATGGCCAATCACAGCCCAGCTGGCTAGGACACAGAGTCTGAGACAGCTGCTTTTGTTATCATTCTTTCTGATTCTAGTCTTAGCTTAGCTAGCTTTCTGAGATGAAACCTTTTCTACTATTCTTTTAGTATAGTTTTAATGTAATATACATCACAAAATAATAAATCAAGCCTTCTGAAAAATGGAGTCAGATCTACGTCTCTTCCCTCATCTTAAGACCCCTGTGAACACCATCACAAGTTTGCAATTACTTTGTAATATTTGGCTCAGATCAATTGCACACTTGTATGATCTACAGTGATTCAGGTGAACACCTTCACAGATGCAAAATGGTGCCTTCTGAGCAATTCACAAAACAACTGGAACACACATCAAACCCTGACAATGTTTGGGGAGGGAGTGGAGCGAACCATAAATTAATTTTTGAAGGAACAAAGCCATTTAGATGTGAGCAGTCATTCAGAAAACTAAACATTCCTATGTTGCTTTGCTGGAATAATGGTGGATTATTAAAAAATCCAAAATATTTGAATCAAGTTAATGTATTACACAGTGATATTTAAATGCACTTGAAAACAGCCCAGGAGTGCAGAATTTGTGTGTGTGGTGTTAAGTTCCCAGAGGGCGGCAGCAGCATCGGGGTCATGGTGAGACATAGAGAAATCACTCACCAGGGACCAGCTCCCCCCCTGACTAAAAGGGACCTTTAATGGGCTCTAAAACCCACCTGATTTAGCCCATGTGGCTGAGAGGATCCTGCTCCAGTCCAGATCCCAGGGCAGAGGGACTGGAGGGGGAAAGTGAATATGCTGGAAAATATCGTGCAGTTCCCCACAGCGGTCATTGATTCTTTGCATCCTGCATTCTTGCATGGAAACATCAAAAGTTTCAAAACTGGATGGCAAAATGAAGGGATAAAAGGAGGACAGAAAATCTGTGTTGTTTTCTTGTCATCAGACTAACCCCTTCAGTGCTGAAGTTTTTAATTTGTCAGAAGAGAAAAAGTCCCAGAGCAGGAAATACCAAGTAGTGAGAACACTGGATCTGCGTGTGACACTGCACTTTAGAAGCCTCTTGGCTTAATATTTGTTTGCTTTCTTTCATGGCAAAGCAACAATAAACCAGTTACATTCATGTGAAAAGTGTGATATCCTGAGATATGGTCCAGTGCATGGTACACATTAGCTGTGCAAACATAATGCACAGCATAAACAGGAAAACTCATAATAATCCTAGACAGTAAATCACACTTTATATTCATTTCCCCTTTTGCCCATTCCAAGCAAGTTCTCTAAGTATCTTTACTCTTAACATATTGCTCACACAAAAAATAAGGAGACTTTGTAAGGCACACTTCCTTTATACGTGCACTCTGTGCCTAAAATTAGGGTAAATACAACAATATATTTTTCTAGAAAAAAAAGTAGAGTATCCCAGCTATTGTGCTGGGAAACAATTCTGCTTCCTTCCATTTTTTAAGCCTTGTCAGCTCTTTTACTGCAATATTCATCTCTCTTCAGCCAAAAACCTTGTTCCTCTCACTCCTTGTCCTGATCCTGAACTACATTATAAAGATAATTTTTTCACCCCAGAAAAGTCTGGCTGAATGCTCACTTTTGTATCTATTTCTTCATGTTTTAGGACTGGACCCCCTGAAGGTACCCTGGAGTTAGAATCTGCAACTGTCTATGACAATCTTTTCAAAATCAAATGGCTGTTTACTCTTAGAGATGAAAGCAGACTTGACCTAAAAATTATATTTTAATATTAATTGCATTAAAATTATTTCTGCACCATGACAGAATCCGGGGAAGAAATGAGGTTTAAGATGTGAAAACTGAGAGTCATTCAAACTCTCTAAGCTGGGGAGAGATGGATTTGAAGAGTGGGCTGTTAGATGGATAAGAAAGTGGTTGGGTGGTCACACCCAGAGAACAGTGATCAGTGGTCAGAGTGCCAGTGACATCAGTGACAAGTGGTGCTCCTCAGGGCTCGGTTTTGGGGCCAGTGCTATTTGATATCTTCATCAATGTCACAGACAAAGACAAACAAAGACAGAGTGTGCCCTCAGCAACGGGATGTTAGAGACTTCCAGTGGGTTTGCTGCTGCTGTTCTCAGGGATGTTTAAGCATTTATATGGAGTAACATCTCCAAGAAGTGGGACCCAAATGTTCCTCCCATGTGTGCAAAGTAGAAGAGTCAGGATTCAAACTCATTTTCAAAAATCCAAGGGCAATACTTACACAGCAAAACTATTATCCATACTAATGGGCTTCCTTCTGTTCAGAAATTCCCCCTTGGACTAATAGTTTAAATTTTATTAAACTATATCCTTTAAAACTGGCAGCAGTAAGGTTCCCCAGTGAGTTCTACTCAAGTATTGGTCTGTTTTTATGCCCCCACTCCTTTCAGCAGGCTCAATGCCAGTTTCTCTCTTCCAATACAACTGTGACATTTCTTGCCCTCTGTTCTCAGTGTTTTCTAACATTTTCATTGCCCTTTGGAGCTTTTGGCCCTAAGCCTTCACAAACAAACTGTGCAATGCACCTGGAATCTAGGAAGAAAGTGCTGCATAATTATTAAGTTAAATATTGTCTCCTGACCCTTATGAAGAAATTTTTCATCTGCTGCTTTTGCTGGTTATTTCCCAACCACCTGCTCTTAAGTTAAACAGATATGGTTGAATACTGCAAATGCAAACAACTTGTAGCAAGTATTCATAAATTATTACAAGAAAACTCCCTGCCTTCCAAAGAAAAGCAGATGTAAATTCAATTCTCTTGGAAACTCAGCCTCTGATGGTCTGTGCCTCTCTCCATGACCATTTGTTGTCAGGGCCTCAACAAACTTTCAAAGAGCAGAAGTATTTTGTCTCCCTTTGATTCAAGGCATAGAAGTTTGTAGATAATTCTGTCAAAGGACTGTCAGACACATTAATGTAATTTCTTTTGTTTAAAACCTGATGGTCTCAGAGTCAGTTCTCAGCTGACATATATGGAAGCATTAACTTTTATTGTACATCAAGATTCATTAAAGAAGCTGAGACATGGCTTGAACTATTGCAAACTGTATGTCATCTTTCCATTCCCTCATCTTCTCTGTGACTGTAGTGCTACCTCATTTGTTTTCTGCTCATTGTCAGTTGTCTCTTAATATAAAATAAAGCTTAAAAGATCTGGTATACAGCATAGAAATCCACCAAAAATTTGACCCATGAAAATTCATATTCATATTCTTCATATTCATTGAACCTGAAGACAGCAGCAATGTAAACTTAAAAAAAAAAAAAAAAAAAAAAAAAGAACACTGCATATTTATAGGGAACTTCAATTCCATTTTCATGGAATAAATGATATTTTACACTCCACACCATTTAGACCTCAATCTCTCTTCTGGCAAGCCAAGCTGTTATTTTTTGCAGATTGTTCCTAAGTCATTTATAATCAGGCCACGGCACCACTGACAACAGCACCTTTGAAGTCAGGTAGGGATTATTAATTTGCTGTGAATTTTCTGAGGACCTTCATCTTCTTTCCATACACATCCATTAAAAGTCATAGAGGCGAAAATGAAGGTACCAGCCACAAATAAAATTAAGCTATCAAACACTCTGGGTTCAGATTAATTCTGGACAGTGCAAAAAGCTAACCAGCCTTTACTTTTTAATGTGGAACATTACTTTTTGGGGTTCCTAAAATGCATCTTCTGGAGGATGAGGTCTGAGAGCACTCAAAGGCTCAGAACTCTGGGCAGTGAACCCCACAGCTCCATGCAGCCACCCTTGGGGGCACGGAAGGGGAAAATCATTACTTGTGGCACCATTTTTAGCTCTCCATCAAAGACCACAATCACCAGTATGCCATGTGTGTGTGTCTGTCTGTGTCTTCCCTAAATGAAAACACTGTGTCTGTCTATACAGGTTGGATACTGTGAGGAATTTCTTCACAGAAATGGTAATTAAAAATCGGAACTGCCCCGGGAGGTGGTGAAGTCACCGTCCCTGGAGGTGTTAAAGACTGGACACGGCCACGCTCTTGTTGACACGGTCGTGTTCAGTCACAGCTTGGACTCGATGATCTCTGACCTCTTTTCCGACCCAATTGTTTCTGTAATTCCGGAATACACCAAACTTTAACACTGGAAACAGCAAGGCGGTGAGACTCGGTGAGGCCACGGCGGCCGCGCCCGCGGTCCGATCACCGGGGCGTGCTGTGCCCAGGGCTGCTGCCGCGTGGAGCTCCCGGTCGAGGGGTGGCTGAAAGAATCACCCTGCCACGGGGAGGGGACCGATGGCCACCCTGCGGGGCCCATGATCCCGGGCCAGCTCCGAACAGGGACACCGGGACAACGAGCAGCGGGGCACGAGCGGGCGCGCCGGGTCGCCCTCGGTCTCTCCCCGCCTCACAGCCGCCCTCGGGCTGCCGGGCGCATGCGCGGAGGCGCCGCCTGCTCCGCCGAGCGCGCAGCGGGCGTTGGGGCAGCGCGGGGCGGCAGCGCCGGCCCTGCTCCGCACCCGGGCGGCGGCGGTGAGTGCGGGCAGGGACGGTGAATGGGGGCGAAGTGCGGGCTGGGGCGGTGAGAGTGCGGGCAGGGAGGGAGAGGAGCGGGCTGAGGCGGAGGGTGCGGGCAGCGCGGGGTGCGGGCGGGCGGGCGGGGGCTGCCGGCGGGAAGGGGCTGCCCGGTGCGGGGACGGCGGGAGCGGTGCCCCCAGGGAGCGCCCGGGGCGGGGGTCCCGCACGGGGACCCCTGAGGGGGGTGAGGGGGGAACGCGCCCCTCTTCCCTCCGCCCCTCCTGCAGCCTCCCGGTAAAGCCCTCTCCAAGGGTTTGTGCCATTTCCAGTTAAGCCGGGGGAGAAAACGCGTGGAGTGCATTGAACAAAGGAAGAATCCTGCCGGATTTCTCTTTTGGAAGAGCTTAGCGACTCTCTCCAGAATAGGCAGCTGATGCGTTTTT
Source organism: Melospiza georgiana (assembly GCF_028018845.1). Taxonomy (NCBI): domain Eukaryota; kingdom Metazoa; phylum Chordata; class Aves; order Passeriformes; family Passerellidae; genus Melospiza; species Melospiza georgiana. The sequence goes on from NC_080431.1 coordinate 111,408,471, forward strand.
CTCCGAAGTTTTAAAAAACACCATCCCCCAGCACAAACCCGCGGAGCACAGCCGCAGCCACCCGAGGCTCTCGTATTCCTGGCAGAACTTTTTCCACAGGGTCACCCAGGGGCCCCGGCAGTGCGGGAGCTGCGCGGGCCGGGCCGGGCTGTGGCTGCTGGGCTGGGAAGGTGTGTGCGGGAATGAGCCCGACCCTCCGCCTCTGGGGGACTCTTCCTAGGCCTGGTGCTGGCGAGGGAACAATTCATCCAAAGGAAACAGGAGGGGCAGGGGCAGCCTCGGGGCTGCCACAGTTGGAGCTGGGATTCAGTGTTGCCTTGGTTGAGGCGTGAGAGAGCAGGCGGTGATTGGGAACAAAACACAGAGGAATGGAGCCAGTGAGTAAAAGGAAGAAGCACAGGAAAACACTTGAAAGAATTTCAAGTTCTCATAGAAAAGTTTGCGAAGGGAGGAGGGACAGTTATGCAGAAGTTGCTGTTCTAGATTAAAATCAAGACCTTCAATTTATTGTTACTATTGACTGTGACTGAAAAAACCCATAGTTGTACTTTATCTGCTCATTCCCACCTCCTTTACCATCTTGTCCCCGTGCTGGCACCATTGTTGATACAGCAGGGGCGGGGAGTGGCACGGAGCATTAGCACCAGGTTCAAACTGACCTTTTAAACACTTTTTCTGATTAACCTAGTTAGTAATCATGGCTGTTTCCCTGCACTGCTATAGGGATGCTTATACTGCCTCAAGGAAATGTGGCTGGGAGGAAAAGAGTTTTTTTAGTTGTACATAAATGATCAGGCATGCGTGTAGAAGCTCTGTTTTTCAGTGCACACGTGTGTATTGTGCACACAGACACGCACACCTGTGCCAAGGGGTTGTGCAACTGGGAGGTTGAACATTCTGGCCCTTGTGTCGAACAGAGGGAGTGCCATTGATAAAGCAGTGTGGGGGAGGTTTACAAGTGCAGGAGGTGATGAGCAGGGTGAGGAGACTTACCTAGCAAAGGTGACTGAGATTGCAAGAGTGGTTCTTGCTGAACCAGGGCAGTGAGATTAGAATCCAGAGAAGAGGGGACAGGGAACTTGTGTGTAAGAGTATTGCATGGAAACAGGAGTGAGATTTTTACTTATCTGTTCATTTTCGGCCATCTCACTGTAACCTCTTTTAGACTAGAAAACCTCATTTTCTGGAACAGATTAGGCTGGAACCTGGCATCCTGAGTAACTCTGTACTATTGGAACTAGCAAATATTGGAAAATCCCTGGGTGAAACTTGGATTATCCTTTTCTCACACAAGTTCATCCAGAAATTTGTATCCTGCTAGTGTACTCCAAAGAGCAAAGCGTTACATCTGGTTGTAACACATGCAGGTGTTGAGATTATAACTTGATGATCAGTTTTCTTCTGAGAGAAGTGGATAGTTGCACACAGAGAACTGTACTCATAGTGTCATTTCCAGAAACACAAATGGAGAACTGAAGTTTGAAGTTAGCTTTAATTCAATCTCTTCATACATCTAGAACAAGCTACAGTTTTCTATTAAGTAATAACATATTGTTTCTTGCATAAGAAAATCCTGTTGTACTCAGGAAGTATTTTGGTCTCATCCTCCTTACTTTGGTTGTGTGATATCAAGACGTTTTCTTGATGTGACTCAAATCTGCATCCAATTCTGCTTTGACCATGGAATTACAAATTTCCTTGTGTTTTCTGTTGTGCTTATCACCTTAGAACTCAGTACTCAAGTCGCCCCTTAATTGAGAAAACTCTCCTAAAACAAGGAAATCATCCTCCCATTCCACATGAAGAGTGAAAGATAAAACTGTGGAGACCAAATCTGGTCCAGGTCAGATCTGATTTTTTCAGGGTATTGAATTCTTTTGCCCTCATTTATGTTAAGTTGCAAAGGTGCAAATAAATGGAATGTCTGTTCTAAACCTATTCTGCTTTTGCAAATCAAGCAGTCAGATTTTGGGAGATGCATCCCTAAAATAAAATGTTTGTAGTTGGTGTTCACATTGGAACAGCATTTTTAGGTTATTTATCTAGAGTAATGAATAAATTCTGTGGCAAAAGCAGGATAAAAGATACTTCAGGACTGTGCTAATTTCAGACTACAGCAGTGGGAACCGTTTTTGTTTGCTCTGTCATTTTAAACAGCTCACTCTTCCTGTGATCCTCTTGTCCAGCATTTTGTTCTACCTGCCTCTGTGACCTCCCTCACTTGGGATAGTGAAATTCCATACTCTTTTGGTGAGGCAGATCACAGAACCAATCAGGCTGAAAACAAAGACTTCTCTGACTTGTTGTTGGCTCTTACCTGGCTCACAGAAACAGCTGGACAGGAAGGGAACAGGAGCTGTGGTTGGTAGCAATGTATGAATACTGAGGAAAAACAAACCCATTTTGCTCCTCTGCTTCCCTGTTCCATTATTCCAGTAAATCTTATGTGTGTCATTTCTTCCCATTTACTCAACAAATTACACCAGATTCCTGTAGCAAGAGTTCGGATTTTTTGCACCATCCCACTAAGAGCTTTTGGTTTCAGTTTGTCAGCTCAATCCTGAATTTTGTTGCTCAATTTCATCTCTCTCTTTCATGACTTCCATCAGCTGTGTTTCCAGGATGCTGTCTGCTCTGGCTGATGTTTCTTTAATGGTTGTTCTGCTTCAGCCCCCAAAGACAATCTCCTTTCTTGCCCCCACCATTGCTTCCTCTCCTCTTCCACACTAAAACAAAAGCCCTTGCAGTGTGCATGGAGAACCCTACGGAGCTGGCAGAGGAGGGGCCTCAATGACCTCATGTCTGCTCTGTTCTCCTGCCAGCTGAGGTCAGATGTTGCTAACTGTTTGACCTTTTAAAATCTAATCTGGCCATACCCAGACCTTTCCTTGTTTACCTTTGCTTGTCTTACTGATCCTTGTTAAGTAAAATTTGATACACATTTGTGTGAAATACACTTAACCCATTCTTTTCTTGCTGGCATTTTTGATGGTGCTGATTATCAAGTAATCAGTGTTTTAATCAAGGTTGCTGAATACTATTATTAGAATAGCTACATTTCAAAAATAAAGCCTTGACAGTTAGAAAAATAAATTCCATGCTAACCACCTAAAATCACACCATGGATTTTGGCTTGCTAAGAAAACACATCTGTTGAGAGCTCTTTTGTGCCTATTTCAGACTGTTGCTTATTTTTACTAATACATAATCACTATGAAAACTTCAACTTTGAATAAAAGTTAGGTATCTGTTCAGAACTAAATTTATAAAATCAGACAAGAAATACATTTGCACAGCCCACTGTACTGGAGTTAGCATCCAGAGGAGTGTTATGTGTGAGACATGCACACTGTAGTAGCACAAGAAGTGTTGCCCATTTTCAAACCAGAAATGCAGCTTTCTGCTACAGATACCTGCATGAGGGAGAGACAGACTATCCTGCAGTTGCATCTTGAAAGATCTTTGAGATCCCTTGCATTTTTCACATTTCTTACCTGCTCAGTGGAATATTTCATTTAAAGTATTTGAATCAGCCTTCTCATGTTGCTTCTGAAATTACTTTTGAAAGCATCTCATATTTGAAGATCACACACTCAACATACTTCCACTTTTTCATCTTGGTGGTCAGTCTGTACCAGCATGATTACTCCAAGAGTGGTCAAACTAAATGATGCTAAAATCCAGAGGCACCATGTGAAGTGTAGGATGGGAGTAATTTGTCATAGATAAAACTTATTCCCAGTGAAGTTTTCATTTTGTCACCTGAAACTGCAGAAAATCTGTATTAGCCAGAACTTCAGAGTGGGTGAGATTTTTTTGTTTATTTGTTTCCACCAAGAATTGTGGTAATTCTGGATATTCCTGTTTTGCTGAGCTCTTTGTTTTCCTGTAGTATAAAAATGAATGGACCAGTTTCAAGATTCACTTTACAGCAATTCTTCATTAAAACCCCAATCATTAAATTAACCATTCAACATAACTGTCTAAACTGTAAAATTTATAATCATCTGCATTTGTAAATGTTTCCTACTTGGCATTGATGAAAGGCTCAGAAGGTGTGACTCTGTATGGAATCCTAGCAGGAACACTCATAAATAGTGGCTTCAACAGACCTGTGAACTTTTGCACCTGCCTGTTTCTCCAGTTTATCAGTGAGTTGTTTACTGACCTTGTGTGTATTCCTCAGCTTTTATTTGCAGGCTGTAACTCTTATGATTTACTAAATAAACCTGGGAAGAGAAACAACTTTCTGTTTGTCTTTCTGTCCCTAGTCTCCATTCTCATGGCTATGGGGAAGGGTTAAATGAGGTTTCAGGGTCAGCATTAGTTAAATCTCCTGCTGGTTTTCCTATAGATTTCTCCTGTGGCAGCTGAAACGAGCACAGTCTGTGATATTTTATTTCAATACTGCTGAGCACTTGTGAGTATCAGGAGTGGAATGGACTCAGTGTTGTGTTTGCTGTTTGCTGCTGTTGGCTGTCAGAGCTGTGGGCAGCAGTGAAATGAAGGCACGGCCTATTGACTGTGTGGCTGTGTAAGCAGCTTAACTCAGCTAAGCTTCTCCCTGTGCCTGAGAGCAGGAGTTCTTCCTTTTCCACTCCATCCTTGCTGGGTTTTGCATTTTCACTGCTCCCCTGGTGTTCTGCACTCAGCTGCAGCAGGGACATGATCTGTTTTATTTTAAAACAAGAGAGAAGGTGAAAAGGTGAACAAACTCATCTTTTATGGAAGGGCCACTTAGGGTGAATTGTAAAGTGCCCGACTACAATCTCATCAGAGCTGCAGTTCTCAAAAATGGAAAAGCATCAAAGCACTTTCACTGTGGCCATTTGTTAGGAACTCTTGGCAAAAGATTTCATCAAAGTTTTCATCTCCATGTAAGAAAATTTTATGATTGATGATTGATCTCACTGTAAATTTTTGATTGATCGCACTATAAATTTTTTATCTCCCCAAGAACGTGGGGGGATCCCTGTAACTAGAGGGTTGGGTTTGGGTTTCAGTTGGATGCTAGATAACCTCATCAGGGCTGCCTTCCACACACAACATTGCACCAGACAATGTTTTCACAGTCCTGAGCTGCTCTGTGGTTCTGTGAAGCTGTTTGTGTGGGTGAAGCAATCTGCACCAGGAACACACAGGGTGGAGATGCACCTGCTGATGGACAGCACATCTGGGATCCCTCCAGTGACTTCTGCAGTGTATTATACATGGGAATGAGTTACCAGACCTAAAAAATATCAGTGCTGTATTTTTTGCATCAGAAGACTCCACATTTTCTGTGTCCTGGAGTAGGTGTTCAGGTTTGTGGGGGAATAGGGGAAGACCCTTTCAAATATTCCAAGAACAAAATGTCAGACATGTTAGATCCTAGAGGATCTGTCAGTTATGAATGAAGCTTTCAAGAGCTAATTATATTCTGTTCTGTGAATGCTTTTGACACAACCAAGATAAATTACATCTTCAAGCACTGCTAATTGCACACACAAATTTGACACATCAATTTGGCATGTGAGTTTTAGGAACTTCAGTATGAGCATCCTCTGAGTTGTTTTTGTTACATGCACTTTTGTGCTTCCTACTCAGGCAGAGTGGGTGTTGTACTGGCTCCCTTCATAAGGAGTAGAAGAGCAACAGTAGAATTATTTTTGAGTTTTGGGAGCTGCTCTACAGTTTTTTACAGTGCTGGAAAGCGCAAAAAAATTGTTTATAAGTATGACCTGATATTGGTAGGTATGGATTTATTGATCAGCTGTGACTTAGAGCTTCACTGTGATCCTTATTTCCTCATAAATGAGTTTGAATGAGATGTTAGTAGTTTTAGTTAGTTGTTTGTTCTCCTTCCAGTGTTTTCTCCAGTTATGATGTTCAGAATGCCTCCATGCTCTAGATCAGAGTGCTTCTTCTAGGGAAACTGCCATGAATGTAAGGTTTTCTACTGCTCTGTAGTAGTGGATTGGAAGGGACCATGAGTAAAATTGCTGGACCAGAGGTCACAAGGGATGCAAAGCTATCTCCATGAGAGGTTGGATACATCTGGAAAGTTCACATTTCCTTTCTGTGGCTGTCCTGGGGAGCAGAGCAGCAGAGAGGAGAGGGAGCTCAGTGGGAGAGGGACAGAGCTGCATCAGCCACATCAGGGGCTGATCCCCACTGAAGGGTGAGTGGCAGTGGCAGGAAAGGAGGAGAAATTCCTTGACTCCTCTTCAAGGCTGAAGTCAAAATGTGTAAATGAGCTTTGTGGGCAGGTTTGTTCAAATCCTACTCAAAAAAAAAAAAAAAAAATAAGTGCAATGCAGTAAAATAACGTGTGCATCTTCATGTGTTTGGAAATTCAGGAAAAGTGATGTGAGAAATAATGGATGTGGGTGTTGAGAGAAGGAAATAAGAGTATTTAGTATTTAAAATCTACCTTTTTTTCCCCCCTAGTTTGTAGGGCTCTTTACTCTTCTGTTTTACTGCAGCTGCACTGTGGATTCTGGTGGTGTACAACTTTCTGTATGCTCTCTTTATGCAATTCCCCAGTGTGACAGAAAACTTAATAAAATCTCTAAAGGAGTTGTGCCTCATTATCTTTTGCCTAGTTACCATATAATTCAATAAGATGAAATATGTGTTTATGACTCTTTCATAACTTCTCTGCAATTTGATTTTTGGTTGACTGGAAAATCCCATTAAAACATGCTCTGAAGTGTTGTCATATATGCATTGCTTCAGGAGAGGCCAGGCAGGGTGGAAATTTATATTAAAGCATGCTGACAGTGTGTAAATGCCTGGAAGAGAAGGCTTTGTTTGCACATTTCACATTGCTTAGTTTAGCTCCTCACAAAGGAATTACTTTTTATTGGTTTGGGGTTAATTTTTCTAAATTAAATGGAGTATTAGACATTGGCCTACCAAACAAGGGCTAAATGCAGTTTCTGTATGGGCAGAATATTGCCTCATCACAGAAAAAGCAAAATAAACTTCATCTTATGTTTGCTATTTTGCACACAAAATAAAGATGCCAATGTGAAATTACCCAGGTTCCTTTTTACTGCAAAAATGCACATTCTGAGATCTAGAATCTTTCTGGGGTTTCTTAAAAGCTACTTGAAAAATACTGGTAGTTTAGGGGTAGTCTGATTTTTAAAAGTAGCTGTTGCTGCTTGCCTTTCACAATATTGTAATAATGCCAAGAAAAACTTCAGTGAGTTCAAGTGTATGGAATTATCAGGTATCTCTTTTTCTGTGGAAAGAACAGACTTGAATATTGGATACAGATTAATAGAGTTGGAGGCTGAATCTTGTACAGCCAGTTTGTGTGATTGGAAAATCTGTGAAGGTATTGTTGGTGACATTGGGTCATGGTCTTGCTTTATAAGCTGTGTTGGGGAAGGAAGTGTCTGCAAGAGTTTCAGAGCAGGATAAGTGGTGCATTGTTAGCTTTGATCTTGTGACCTTTCTGAGCAGACGACACTGTACCTGTAATGAAATGACATTTTTGTCAATGGACTGTGCCCAGACTGTTCCTTGGCCCTTCTCTCACACCTCTAGAGAGGTATAATCTAAAATAAAGGTAGCACTCTTCACTTTTTTTCCCTTCCCTACCTAACCCACATATGCTTTTAAAAGGCAGAAAGCACTGTTGTACTCCACCTTCTACTTACTCTGAATGCTTTGATGTGCTCATTTGGGAGGCCAGAGGCAATGAAAAAGAGAGATTGTAGGTAGTGAGTAGGACCTCTAAAGAGCACATGCCTTCTGTCAACTCAGTTTCTGGTTGTGTCATGGTGTTATGTGCTGATATTTACTCCTCTGGTCCTAATCCAGTTTTAAACCACTTTGGAGAGGAACTGGATGGAGTTACCATTTCATACTGGGCTCCTCTCCTTTCACAGCCAAGGCAGTTACCAATACAAGCTACATCTGGAGAGGTGTGTTATAGTAATCCCCAAATCTCACCCTCATTTATTGATTTCATTTTATGTTTTAATCTATTTCTACTTTTGTCCTGAGCAGCATCCTATGGCAGCAAGTGCCATGAATTATACACTCTGTGAAATTTCTGGTGCTTTGGCTGATTTACATTTGTGTCAGCTGAGGTCAGTGGGTGCCCTCCAGTTTCTCACAATGTGGAAAGCAATGGTTGACTGCAGTGTGTTACAGTTAGATCAGCTGAAGGTCTGCCTTCTCTGAACTGAGAGGTTTGTTATAGTGATGATTTATACACAAAGGATATTTTCCTTCTTTCCAAATAAACAGCAACGTGTAATTTTTCATTCATATACAATGCAGTTTTCAGCTGAAGTTTGGAGCTGCTGACTAGTCCTCAGTTTGTTGTCTGTAAAACATCATGAGATGGTCTGAACTACAAAATCAAAGCTGGCTTGTTTGTAATCTAGAGAACAGATGCAAATGTTTCATTTGTATGAAAATAAAGACAGAATAGGGAGGAAAATAAGTTAAGTGCACTTTCAAAGCTCCTAATTAAGGGAGGCTGTGAGTGAAAACATTCTGCAGTATCCTGATACATTTAATGGGGGGTTTTTTTCCTCAAAAAGTGCTAGCAGGTCCATTGATTATTTTATCTTGCTATAAATTAAAAAAAAATACATGATAGATATTCAATAAGTAGCTGTCACTTTACTAGTACAACAAAGGATTTTATCAATGCATTATGTAACACTTCAGCCACCTTTAAATGTGTATCAAAGGGATCTTGTACTTTGTCTGGCTTATTATGTATTGACTTTGTGTGTTACTTTATTATTTTAGCAGCTGGTAACATTTTGGAGAGGAAGTTTTTGAAAGTATCAGTAATGGTGATCATAAACTGTTAATTTTGTAATCTGTAATTGTGAGTTTCCACTCTTTAGAGGGGTGTGGGAAAAATGTGCTTTTTTTGTTTGGGGAGGTGGGGGCTGGCTAGGTTGTCTCACAGTTCCTGCATTAGCTCTCTCTCTGTGTCTCTTTCTTCTGAGAAGCTACTCCAGTGTTTCAGGTGTTTAGCCTTAGACTGGGCCCTGTGGTGTGCTGTGTATTAGCAGGATATAATTTCTGCTTCAAGAACATAACTTGTGAAGACAAAAGACAGGCCCACAGACTGCTTCAGAAATCTCTTTGACTGTGTGACATTTTTTTTTATTTTTGAGGTGTTTTGTTGCTTCATTTGTTTTTTATTTTGACAGAGAGCCTCACATTACCTTTGTTTTTGTCAGCTTATTTATCAGAGTAATTTTCTAGCCTCACAGAAAGTTTTTCCCAAACATTCACTATCACCACATAGCAACCTTTGCCTCTTTACTGAGAAATCATTTTTATAGAGGTTCCCTCCTCCACTACTTACTGCTGTGAGTGTGGTCACACAGTGCACCTTGGGTGTATCTGCAGTAGCACTTTGGCTCAGATTAGGATTCTTCCAATTGTCACTGCTTGCTGTGCTTTGGTTTGCACTGCAGGAAGGTTTCAGACTGAGATATTTTTGAATGAAGGCAAACCAGAAGATAAACTCCAAGAGCTGCAGTCCCACTGCCAGACAGTGCTCAGCTCATGAAGGCAAATTAGAGCTACCCCAGAGTAGAATTGTTGATTTATGGAAGTGTTGGGTTCTCAGCAGCAGCTGTTCAGCTCCTCAGGTGCTCTCCTGGTGCTCTGCATTCCTGGCTAATGGGAGTGTAGTCAGCATAGAGACCATTATTATGCACTTAGAGGTTATTATTCATGGCCACTGAAATTGCTTCAGATAAAGAGTCCAGCTATTCAGGCCTGAGTTAGAATAGATGATACCCAAGTGGTTGACAGGTGAGATTTGTCAGCTGGCACCCAAACACTAATTAGGGCAGGGAGCACTAGATCCAGAGTCAAGCTGTGTTCCTGTCTGTTATCTTTTCACCTTTCCCACTATTAATCTGACTTCCCCTCCATTCCCTAAGGTGCTTATTCCTGTTACCCAGCTGCTTCCCCAAATCACAGTGTTCTGACATCTCACATGTGCTGGCAGGGCTCTTTCCTTGTTCTCATCTCTTTAACCTGCTTGAGTTGTCCCCCTGCCAAGGGCTGTGGGGCTGTGCCTGGTGCTGGACACGGTGTTTGCTTCCTGCTGGCAAAACAGATTGTGGTTTCCAGCTGCCAAAGGCACCGTGACTGCTGAGGGAACTGCTGCCATTGGGAAACCCATCTTCACTTCACTGAGAGCATTAATGGGTTTTCTCTGTTCTTCTTGGTCATTGATTTTCATGGAGGATGTGTGGGAGCAGGAAGAAATCTCAGTATCAGATTTAGTTAAAAGGTACTGGCAGAGGAACAGAATGTGGAATAGGTAAGTGGCACAGCATCAGTTTTGTGTCCAAACAAAATCAGGAGAAAAACACAACCTACTGTGGAAGCTTTGCTTAATTGTTCATCATTCTCACTTGAAAAAGGAGAGGAATTGGTTGTTGTTATATCAGCATTTCAATGGATTATTAAGTTAAATGCTCTAAATTTGAATTCCCAAGGCATAGGAGATTGTATAACCTAAAGCAATGTCTTCTGACAGTGGCTTACAGAAGAGTGAGGTGTCTGAAATTCTACTCTACAGGCTGCTGGGAAAGGCATGGTCTCTTGAGGATGGGTGGAATTCTGGTTTCCACACAGATGGTTATGTAAGGGCTCAGTTATGCCTCCCAGGAACTGCCCCACATGGTCCCCAGGAGTTTTAAAACAATGCAATCCACCAAAATTCTGCGAAGAGTTTTGTTACTTCTCCTGCCAAATATCCTGCTTGCCAAGATGTATCAGGACAATGTTCTTGTTTGGTTTTTAAAGAGAAGGGAAGGAAGGGATAGCTTAGCTTATAGCAATTCTCCCTTTGAACTCCTGGAACTATGCAGAAAATAACCAGCCAGAGTATTGCCACAGCTTGAACAGAACAAAAAGCACTGAGTGAAGAAGGGGTGATGAAGATGAGGCAGAGGCTCAGCCTCAGTCCCTGCAGTCCTGAGGAGGTTCCTTCTCCCTGCTCTCAGGGTGCTGTTGTGCCCTGTGCCTGCTCCTTCTGTGAGTAATGATGTTTCACTGGGTTGAGGTGCAGTGGCAGTCTGCTAAGTACAGGTTCCTCTTGGTCATCTGCTCTGTGGTTTTGGGTGCTTAAATTAATGATGGTGTTTTGTAATGCTGTGATCAAATTGCATATACAAAGCAGAAGGTTTTTAGATCTGTTTTACTCTTGTCCCATGGAGTCTGAGGTAGGATAAATCTTTTGCATCCTCACCTGACAGAGTAGTTTCCAAAGTGTTTCCTCCCTCTCCATTCCCACTGAATTCCCTGGAAAATCTTGCTTTTGCAAGCAAACTGAACTTAATAAATAAGGCTTCTCCCATATCCTATGGAATTCCTGTTCAGAGAAAAATCAATCTATTTTTCCAGCATTTGAATCTGTGTAAATTCTTTGGTATGCTTTTCCTGGGGAGAAAGCTCTTTGGAAGAAGATAACTGTAAATGAAATTGTACTCTTTCCAAGCATGGAAAGGACGTGGTGCCAGTGGAATTTTTAGGTAGGCACATGATACATTCTGTACAAATGGCTGTTGGATAATTAAATAGCTACACAGGAAGTCAAATTGATAATGTTTTAATATTTCTTCTAAACAAACCTCCCCCAGGGTGTTCCAGGTGTTGCATTGCAGCTAGTTTGGGACTGAGGAGTAGAACAGGAGTGTTTAATTTTAGACTCAATGTCTACTGATCTTTTAGTTAACAGTGTCCCTGGAATCGACCTGCTTTCATAAAAAGCACCAGAAGAACCTAAATATTGATAACTTTAGGAATGTATGTAGCTCTTGGGCTTCATGAATTGTACAGATTATAAAACTAAAGTTAACAGCTGTGCCACTTGCCAGAGTTCTGTTGCAGAATGGAAAAAAAGCCCCTTCCCCTTCCCTACCTGGATGCTGTCATGCACATCCCCCCCAACTGGGAGAGGAGCAGGGGGCCTTGCTGTATTTTCAGTCCTTTTTAACACAGCAGGAGAGAAACTAGATGAGAGAAAATACTGCAGCTGCTTTACATTACCTTACTTTCCCTTCTCCTCCTCCTCCCTTCCCTTAAGGACTGGCTTTGTTCTGGATGTTCTGTGTCCTGGGAGCACATGACAGTGAGGGAGAGCAGTGCAGCAGCTTTGTGTGCCCTCAGCCTCATCCCCTGCCCTTTCATGGTACGTGCTGCACACGAGCTGCCATTGAGCTTGGAGTCAGGAAATGTACTCAGGAGAGGTGTGTGCCTGCCAGCCAAAGATGGTTATCCTAATAAATGCAACAAAATCCTGCAGAAGCACTGTCTTAAGACAGCAGCTTTTAATGCTGAAATTAGTTACCTTCCCAGTTTGAGAGATTGTCACTGCTAGAATATGATTACCACCTTTGGAATTAGGTATACAAGTATTCTATGCTTTATGCTTATAAATAGTGTATGCAAGATTTGGGTACTTGCAGAATTGAGAAAAAGAGTATTTAGGTTATAAATGTATAGCTTGGTTTGTTATTTCAGTACTAATTCCTTTCATGCAGGATGTTTCTCCTTGGTGAGAGGCTGCAGTGTGTTGGTGGTGAGCAGGGCACTGCTGGTAAATAGCAGGGGAGGTGTTGCTGTGTCTCCTGGGCTCTCACACAGGCTCTAGAATTCAGTGTTTCCCACTGAGTCATTACAATTCCCACTAGAAGTGTGTGCTGCATTGTTTTTGGTTTTGTTTTTTAAGCATTCTACAAGCAGGCAGGAAAGGTCATGTGTGGTTGGATCAGCTGCCATTAACTCAGAATTGGACACTCAGCATGGGTGTAGGGCTGTACAGCTGTGCACTGTGTTGTCACACATCTAAGGTGAGATAGAACCTTATAGAAGAGGGATTCATGAAACAACAAATTTTGGTGTTTCAGTAAGGTTTGTGAAGACTTAAAAGCAGGAAGCTTAGTAAGGAGTTGGACAGAGGAATAAATGAGTCAGTAGCAAGTCAGGATGCTCCTGTGGTGTGACCAGCCCTCTTCTGCTTTATTAGCTGGCTTTTGATGGTAAAAAAGGGTTTGTACTTGTCTTTGTTCAATCCTCTCTTCCAAGACACCTTTGAACTATTTAGTTAGTTTGAACCAAGAGTGTCAGAGTAGAGGACTAAAGTGTAATTAAACTCCTTCCCTTTAGGGGAGGAAACTGTTAATAGAGGGTAAAGTTGTGATTTGTGGGAGCTTGGAAATGAAGAAGTTTGAGAGGAAAGTCAGGAGAGGGAAAACACGTTTGTTGGAGAATGGGCAGAATTAATGCCAGGGAGCTCTGAATGTTTGCAACTGCTGTAAAAATCTCATGTGGATTGATGAAGGGAGGTTTCTGCACTACAGCCACTGACTGAAAAGCTGTATTTGATATTTCCTGGAGAAGGGCATGTTTCCTTCTGTAATGAAGGAGGTAAAGTGAAACATAATTTGTGTTCAGCAATCACTTCAGCAACTCTTTATTTTGTCACTAGCCCCTAATAAAATTTTCACTGAAGAAATTAAAATATATTCTACCTCCTCTGTTTTCCTTTTTCTTCTCCCTGTGTTCTCCCATTTCCCCAACCTGTGAGTCAGTGTTCTGGTGCTCATTCCCAGAGAACATGACATGCCAAGTACCAAGTGCCAAGGCAGAGGCAGTGACTTGCACTGCTCCTGGTGGAAAACATCCCAGAGCAGGGGGGAGGCACCAAGTCCCCTTTTTCCCAACACAGTTCCAAGCAGGCAGAGCCATCAGAGGGGTTGGGACTCATGGGTGTGGATGCTTGTGTTCTGTCTTGGTTTTTTTATTTTATTTTAAATGCTGTAGAAATCCACACTCAAGTTTTGTTAAAAGGGTGAAACATTAAAGACTAACTGAAATTTATTGCAAAGAAATGACCCCATTTAGGAGGGGAAGCAGAGGAAATGTATGTTTAATTCCCTGCATTGCTGCCACTTGACAGAGCAAGGGAGAACTCCTGGTTTCTGCCTCTTCTGTTGATGTGTGTTTATCTGAGGGGCTGATGCTAAACCAGCTGACTGAAACTGTTGGGTAATAAATGGCAAAAGAAAATAATAACGTAAGGGGTGAGGAAAATAGTTAGACCACTAGCCAAATCTTTCATGACCTGTTTGTTTTAATAAGTTTAGCAGTTTCTTCATCACAGATATTTGGGTTGTGACTATGTGACTAATCATTAAATGACACTAATTTTATTTTTATTCAAGAAGCAAAAAGCAAAGGTCATTTGTGTTGGTATAGAGTAGAATGCTGAGAAAAATTCTGGGTATTAAAAGATTTTATATACATTCTGAAAAAAAAAAATTAAGCCCTGTGCTTCTGTCAACCTACAATACTTAGTAACAACAAGCTATACGCTATGGTGGTGAGATTTCAGAGTGCCTTATTCTTATTCAGAGTGCTCTTTATTCACATTTATTTCCCTTTACAGAGGTTTGATGAACTTCCTTTAAAATCAGTTTGCCCCTTCATCTGTTATCATGTAGAGCCACTCCTGCAGTTTGTTAGCAGGCTGGGATGTCTTCATGGAGCACCACTGACCTCAGCATGCAAGTACTGCAGTCTGCTCTTGCAGGAGGAGTTGCAGTGTTGGGCAGGCCAGGCTGGGAACATCAATTTTCCCTCTTTGTTTATTACAACAGCCATGGCCAACCTTTTTTACAGAAAGGTTTGCTTATGAGGCTTTGGATTTATGGAAAGTGAGGACATTTGGGTGCTGTGGTGTGTTGATGTGTAACCTGGCCTCTGAAGGCTGGTGCTAACCCTTAGGAGTAGGTAACTTATGAATAAAAACACCTTTAACCTCATGGTGTTCTACTAACTTGGTTAGGCAGTTGCACCTTTCTCTTACTTTGCTGAAAGCTTTTATTTGCCTGACTTTTCCCATGCCAAAAGAGACTCCAAGGAGCTGCACAGCTCTTGCTTCCTCCAGATGCACTTCTTATTGGCTCTCTGCCTGCGGGTTGCAGTGAGCTTCAGGCACTTTCTCAACTGAGAGCATCTCCTGTCTGTTCTCTTTCCAAGTTACAAAGTACATGTAGGTTCTTGCAGGGCAGGTTGGGATCCTCTCAATGTGGTGCAATTCCTCTGCCAAATCACAATCTTGTTCTGCCCTTGAACTTTAGGCAGGCATCCTGTTTTAATCAGTTCCCGACTCTGAATGAATTTCCATATGTTCACTCTGATTTCCAAAATCTGATCTATAGACTAAAGATAATGAGTTGACTTGATGATCTCTGCAGAGTGAATTTAAGTCTTAGTCAAGGCATAAGAAATTACACTGGAGAATGTAATGCCTTTAAAGTTCAGTTAGGCAAAACAGGTTGCATTTTGTTTGAAATTATACACACCCTCCTATTTCATATTAACATTTTTGATATTCTGAATTTGAAAAGCCTTGAAAACTGTTAAAGCATTCCCCATTTCACAGGTTATCTTTTCCTTGGATAGTATTCCTATACTACTGGAACCAGCCTGCCTGCAGTACTGGTACAACTCAAAAGAGGGGTTCATTTTCATCATGGAGTTTTGAATTCTGATGTATTCATACCAGTATTTGGGAATCAAGAGAAACTTGTCCAAGCTGATTGTAATTTGCAAACTCATCAGGATATTTGCTCTTTTGTTTACAGACTTGATATTTGCAAGTTCCCGGCCTTGACAGCAATCACCATGGATAGTGGTAAGTTTGACCTACTGATGAGTGTACATTCTCCATTATTTCCTGTTCAGTAGACAGTAACACACCCCAACACTGTCTTCATAATCCCAGTCTCTTTGCACAAAAGATGCCCTCTGGCATTGAACTGGCTTTGATATTACAGATGATGCAGAACTTTGCCCACACTGAGCTGGAGTCATGCAACTGTTCTGACAGAGAAATTATTTGCAGATCATAAAAATCATCACAGCCTTATTGTTGCCCTTTGAAAGCTGGTTGCAGAATGAAGACCACAGAGCTGAATTTCCAGCCTGGAGTACTTTAGTTTTAACTGGTTTTAAGCTTGTCTCTGTAACTCCTGATTCTCAGAGCAGAAGTCACTTTTTAAACTTTGTAAGTAAAAGCACAAATTCAAACCAAATGGATTTGTTAGGGTGACCTACAGAAAGATTTAATAGCAGCAGCAGCTTCAAATTCAGAACTAAAATGTTTGTTTTTACTGTTTAGTGGTGATTTTAATCTGCTTAAATGGGTAAGGAGTCAAAAGAGGAAGCTCAATCCTAGTCTCAGTGGAGCTGGTTTTGGTGTCCAGGCTGCTCTGGGCTTTGCCTCAGCAGCACTTCAGTGTCTCAGAATGCTTTTCCCACTCTGCTGCTCCCTGTTCCCTCTGTCACTACAGACCTAAAGCTTTTTTCCTTTCCCTGTGGCAGCTTCAGCTGGCAGGCTGCAAAATATTTATCCTCTTGTGTCTGTGCCTGGCTCCAGTTCTGACTGAATTTCACCTTGGTAGAGTATCCATTCACTACCAGGATAGCAGGCAGCCTTTCCAGAGGGGGTGTAATAAATTGATCTGACTGTATTGCTCTCTTCAATAATAATAGGTGAAACTAAGTCTCTGGAAGCTTTCTGATACATAAAAACTTGGTAAAAGCCACTTATTGCAGTTACATACAGAGCACAAGCATGTCTGAAGAAATTATGTATTCAAATGCATTAAATTTGGTAGTTGTATAATGTCATCTATATCCTACAAAAATTGGGGAAGTAGAAGAGACTTTGGATGATTTGTGTCTTTTATATATATAATGCCAAAATAATGATTTTGACTTCTTTTTTATCTTTTTTTTTTGCTAGTTAATCTCCCTAACAAAGTGAAAAAGTGACTTATCTTGCTTCGTTTCTTTATTCTTACACATGCAACTGTTCCCTGATTGTGTTGAGCTCCACAGTAACAGCTGCAGTGAATTCAGCTGTGGCTTAGCTAGGTGGGCACCCAGCCCAAGTGGGCTTTTTGCACCTCCTATCCTACTGTAGCTGAGTACCTGCATGGTTGTGGTCCTGGAATACTAAGAAGTCAGAATGGGTTCTGCATGCAGTTCCATTATCTTTTTTTATAAGGTTCATCAGGCAGTGCCTGATTCTCATTAAATCCCTCTATTTCAATTGCAGGTTTTTATTTCCTTGATACATTTGTATTGACTTCTCAACAGGATTTGAAGTCACTAGGATTATGCAAAGCATTAAAAATTTCACATCCAAACAAACAAGTTAATTTACTTCATTTTTATTTCCACCCTTGCAGGGTCAAAAGGCATTCCAGGTCTAGACTAGCCAGAGATTTTTATTTATCAGATACATTCATGATTAAGATGGGATGCAGTTTATTTTCATCAGCAGGCTGTTTTTGTCTCTGTAGTATGTACATTTTGTGTACTGTATTGAGAGAGAAGACAGACCTTCTGAGTATGAGTTGTTAAATAAAAACTTTAAAGGTTTAGATAGTCAAATATTGTTCATTCTTGAAATGAATTAGTATTTTGCTGTTCTTCATCAATGCATTTCAGAAATGTATGATGATTTCCCATTGGAAAACTTCAGTATTACCTAAAAACTCATATCAATATATATCAAATGCAATATTTCTTAATATACCAGATTTTAAACCTTTATTCTCTTTGGAAATTGTGAAGTGCATGCAGAAACAATTATTTGTATCTCATTTGTGAGAGCCAGAATCTGTAAATCAGGGTATTTTCAGCTACCTGCATTCTCCTGTGTTTCTTTTCCTTCTGCATCCGATACAAAACTGTCATCACTTCTCTCATTGCTCTTTTTAGGGATGGGTTCCAGCCATGAAATTAAATTCCCTACATTTTATCTGCTGGAGGAAGGGAAACTTAATTTATAGTGCATTATCTACTCTTCAGTGCCTCTACACATGAACACTCTTAGGAGAATCTGGCCTGACACTTGTTCCCTTCAGGAATGCCCACAGGGAGCTGGGGGAAGCAGGAGAAGCCCTTGCAGTCCATCCCCAGGCATGGCTGTGTGCATTCCTCATATGGATGAATTGTTCAGCTCATCACCTTGAGGTGATCACTGAGGCATGAGGCTGAGAGAAACCAAATTATTCAGGCCTAGAGGGAAGTGAGGGGAATTGTGTGGAAAGTGGAAAAAAGCCATCTCTTACTCTTTCCTTTTTGAAGAGCTTTCTGAATATTGGTTTCTATGTTACTTAGTCAATGAATTGCACAATAGGAGATGTCCATGTGCTCACCTGTGGTGCTGAGAAAAACCAAATTTGCAGTAGGTGCAGTTGCAGGGCTGGATGCACTGAAGCCCTGGCATCCCCATGAGCAGGGTAATTTGTGTGATGCATGCATGTATGTAATGTGTTCAGCTGCAAGCATAGGATCAGTGCTGTTTTGGAATTCAATCTTCACATCTTCATATAATCCTTTGCAAAAGGAAGATCACTGTCTCATTATTTGTAACCACATTGTGACTGACTGACCCTGGCTGGATGCCAGGTGCCCCCAGAGCTGTTCTGTCACCCCCTCCACCATGGGCTGCACCTTGGGCTCCAGGGGAATCTCAGCTCTGGCACCTGGAGCTCCTCCTCCCCTTCCTTCTCCACTGGCACAGGGTAATTTTCTGGCAGCTTCTCACAGGAGCCACCCCTGCAGCCTGGCCATGGAGATCCATTACAGTACTATACCACAGACATCAAACAAGTTGAGATTAGTTATGCCTAATTATGCTAATCTGTGCTGGCAAATACCACCACTTGTTTCTAAAGCAAAAACACAGTTTCCTTGCTGCCCACCCTTTATAACATTAAAAATCAGATGATTAAGGGAAAAAAAAACCCTTCAGACTAACTGCAAATGAAGCAATGCACAAATGCTTGTGTAGCCAAGAAAGTGCTACAAATGCATTAGTGTGGCAGTGCATTGAATCATTATCCCCTCTTGCTGGCACTCAGAGCCCAAGAACAGTGTAGCACTGACCTGATGTTCCTGACCTGACCTGGAGTACCTGGAGAATTCCTGCATCATGCACTGCAGATGTACCTCCTGGGGAATTCAGGCTGATGGATTCCAAAGTGTTGCCAGTTACTGCATATGTAAAAATCCTTGGTCAGAGAGTTTGATGGAAAGGAACATCCGAAGAAAAGAGATTGCTTCCAGCTTTCCTCCTTGGACAGCAGACTAAGGGAAGCAAATAAAGAATACCTGTGTCAGAACATGGGTTGCCTTTTAGGGTTGTTTTGGTTGATTCTTTAAATAAGGTGAGGTTTTCTATATGATTCAGAAAAATAGAGGCTACTTCCCCTCACACCCTCAGAAGAGCTCCCATTTACTGGTTGAGAGTTCTGGAGTGAAGGGAGCAAGTCTGCTTCAAAGTTGCTTAAGAAAACTTAGACTTAAACATTGATAAATGCAGCTGTCTGGTGTTTGTGACTCTGAGTAATAGTCATAAATATTTATATCAAAACCTTCAGAGCATTCTGGCTGTGATGCCCCCAGGCAGCAGCAAACATCATTTGGGATGTTGACAAGCAGGATTTGTTTGTTCAGTGTCAGTCTGACTGAGCATGTGTCTGTGTCTTCCAAGGACTCTTCTTGGGCACCAGCTTCAGTCTTGTTTCACCACCCATGACTGTGATGCTGAATTGAGGTCTGTGCATTTATGACATTTTGAAATGACTACTGAAATTGCAGGCCCAACTACTTACCACAGTGAGCAAAACCAGGAAAGGCCTTTTATCATATCAAATAAAGGGGAAGGCTTTGAAAAAACTTTTCAAAGTTGTATTTTCTTGGAGCAATTCTAGTGTGAGGTTTTGGGTGTCTATTTTAGAAGTGACCTTTGTTGACTCTCCTCTTCTTATTCAGTGTTCTTAACAGAGGACAAAGCCAACTCTGTGTTGAAAAGATACCCAAGAGCCAACACGTTTCTGGAAGAAATAAAGCAAGGTGATATAGAACATGAATGCAGAGAAGAAATCTGCAGCTATGAAGAAGCAAGAGAAGCATTTGAAAATGAGGAAAAAACGGTATGTTTTGCTGTGTATGTAAGGGTGGGGTGTATTTACACTAAACTTCTGGATGTGCTGAGTGCTTGTGTTTTCCAGCATTGCATTAGATTTGGTTTTTGCACAGGGAAATTGTACTGGCAAGGGCAGTGGTTTAGGGGCCAGAGTGGCACAGGGAACCTTGCAGATTTCTTCTGAAATTTACACAGGTGACACATTCCTCTCTTAAGTGGCTGAGCTCTACATCAAAAAGTCTATTAAGGCATACTGGACATGTTAAGTTCTTGGCATTTTTTGTTGGTGTTGGTGTGTATCTCACACATAGCTGGGGAAATGGGTAAGGCTGGCATGAGAATTTTCTGATTTATTAAAATTAAGTTGTAGGACGTGTGGTTTCCCTTCAAAGCTGCTTCTTTCTGAAGCTCTGAAGTGCCTGCACACATGTGTTTTTACCTCCCAAACTTGACTTGGCATGACTATTCCTAATGATAGCTCATTGTGTAATTAAAAATAATGTGTACAGTGAGACAACTTGTATAAAATTCTAACACAATATCACTGCTGCTTTTTGTTCAGTCACTAGAGAAAACATAACCTAAACATGTTGTCTCTCAGCTTCTTTCTCCCATTCAGGAACATTTTTTGCTATGGCAATTAGCATTTCCCTTGCAGAGGTATTTGGGAAGTAGTTAAATAGAAATAATTGCATTTATTTTCTGCCACAAGTGTTGAAGGAGCTTTCAATAAGATCCTAACCTTTTATCCATTTCCACTAGTGTATCCTTTTTCCCTGGCTGCTCTGTTCTGCTATGGGGAGTTGCTAATGTGCAGTGGTGCCTGACCAGCCTCACTGGGATTTATTTATTTATTTGTCCCCCAGCACTATCCATCCACACAGCCACTTAGTAATGCTTAACATCTGTGTCCCAGGGGAAGGGAATGGATGCAGTGCACTGGGAACATGATCTAGTGTATGCAGAGAAGCACAGGATCAAAGCTTTCATAGTATAGATAGACTGGAATTCAAATGGGGGCTGTAGCTTATTTATCTCATGATAACTTTTTGTCTAATCTCTTTTCTTTTTAATCTTGTCCCCTTGCTTCTTTGTTTTTCTGCAGTCTTGTGGGCAGCTCTGCAACATGCAGATTTGTAATATTAAAAGAATATCAAGCAGTTCCCTCAAGTTATTTTTGGTGCATGAGTTTTTAATTAGCATTGTGTATGTCAAGTGTGCATACATGCCATTCAGTATTTTCAAGACAGGATTTTGACAGATTCCAAATTACTATTTTAAGTTAGTTATAAAGAGAAAACTATTATGTTGGGCTAGAGACAACAGGGAAGAATTTGCAGGACTTTGTGGGTAAAATAGAATATGAAATTATTTGTTGACAAATGTAATGCATGTGGAGGAATTGGGGACATTCATTATAATACATGATTGGCTCTGAACAGAATTCAGGAACGAGATCTGGATTTCAATCTATGAAGACTTCAATTTAATGCTGAGCAGTTAAACAAAGCCAAAACAAAGAACCCCAAGTTCTAAGAATCTGAAATAAAGGAACAGGGATCAAAATAAAGAGCTTACCCACATCTTGAGTGTGTACGACTCTTATCTCCCTATCTCTTTAAAAGTAAATTAGTACCTGAGGAAGGACCAGAGAAGGTGACAATTGATCAAAGATATGGAAAGACTTGTATAACAACAATAGATGATAAAATAATTGAATCAGGGGATATGTGATGATGTCTGTGAGATGAAGGCTGAGCTGAGGTCAGTCACTTGCCTTCCTTCTGACAGCAGAGCTGAGAGGGCCTCAAAGGAAACTGGGAAGGTTCAAAGTAAATAGAAGTCTCTCCTCACCAGTGCTAATGGAGCTGTGGACTGCCTTGCCACAGGATGTCTCAGGTCCTAAAAGCTTGTACAGGTTCAGAGAACAGTGATGTAAATGAAGGGAAGTTAAATCGGTCTGGAACCATTAATTAAAAGGAATCAACTTTGCCTAATGGAAGTTCTTAAGGTACAAATATGTGAAATGTGGGAGAGTATCTCCCAACAGCAGCAGCACAGCAGCCTGCCTGTGTTTGAACTCTTTCAGCAGTCTCTAATGATTACTGTCAGAAGTTAACAGATAAGGTGAGCCCTAGGTGTGACCTTGTAAAGCTGTTTATTGTGGTGCTTATAGCCTGCAGGCAGTGCTGCATGTGGTCACTGGTCAGGTGTCAGAGGTTGTTGGGAGGTTGAAAATTTATTCAGCGGTTACTGTGCTACATAGCTGAGTGGGATTGTAGCACTGATATTAATTTAATTTCCATTAACTCATTTATAAAAATTAAACTGCATGAAGATTTTAAAAGCTGGAAGTCACAGATTTTCATTCCTGTTGCAAATTTCCAGTGAATTTTAAATATTGCAGAAAATTGCCAAGTTCTCTTTGTTGCTTTATTCAAGCAAAACAAACCAGCTACTGCTAAAAATCTTAGTAAGCAGCTTAAAACTTGTCAACACCAGACCTAAAATTATATGATCAAGTAAGACTTTCAGTGTTGCTCTGTGTGTAATTATGGATGCTGGATAAACTCTCATGTGAGAAGATGTGAATCTTTTCCTGCTACTTGGAAGTGGGGGCAGACCAGAAGGGAAGAGTGTGGCAGGTGCCCTCACTTCCCCTCACTGCTCTGCTCTCTCCTTCTGCCTGGGGAATACCAAGCAGTCTTCTAACTTGTTATCAGTCCACCTTAAAAACAAGTCAGGCAGTTGACAAAGAATCATTTGAGGATGACAATGCTGCCAGCTGCAGTAAAGGCCTCTCCTGAAATTCTCAAGAGAGTGAGTCTTGACTTCCTTGTGGATCCCTAATTTGATTCAGCATTCAGGTCCAGCTGATACTGAGTCTGTTCTGGGAAGTATTACAAATGAAAGGGAAACAGAATTCTGGAAAAATTTGCTGTTACTGCCTTTGGGATGCCTTTGAGAATTCCTTTTCATTATTTCAAACTGGATTTGCTAAAGCACTAAGGTACATTCAGAAAAATAGTTCTTGGCAGGAATATATGTTAGATGTTTTCTAAGTATTTTCCATTGCAGTTATCTGATTCTGTGGCCTGCTTAAGTTTTTCAGCCTTATAAGGCTTTTACACCTGGTATTCCCAGTTGTACAGCACTCAGGGAGGGATAAATGATTACTGAAGTGCCCTTTTCATTAATCACAAGTCAGTAATTTTGTCAAGCAGAAAGTCCTTTCTGTTGTTAGTTAAAGAGACCCACAGTTGTGGGAGGGACGTTTGTGCTGGGAGTTTTCCAGCTTATAAATTACTCTTTAACTTTCTGTATGAATTTTACAGATACTTTGTAAATTTTCAGTCTTCCCCACTTGGTCTTTTTGAAGCAGTAGTTCTTTTACAGACAGCAGTTTGTACAAATCCTCACACTGTTGAGGTTGTCTGTGGACCAGAAGTCTTGTCCTCCTCCTGCACCACCCCTTTACTCTGCAGTGTAGCTGTGGGTGGCAGAGCAGAGGGAGAGCTTGGCACCTGTGCAGCTCAGACCTGAGGGATGCATTTCCTGCACTTCTGTCACTTGTGGCAGTCTGGGGCTGAAAGTCTTTGTGCTTCTCTTGGAGAGCTGACTGGCAAAAATGCAAGCTGGGAACCCAGGATCTAGTATGCTAACATGGTTATTCCTTGTGGGGTTTTGTGGAGTTTCTTGGTTGTTTTTAGGGGGTTTTTTGTTTGATTTTTGGGTTTTGTTTTTTTTTGTTTGTTTGGTTGTTGTTGTTGTTGTTTTCTTTTCCCATGAAGAACATTTAAATATTTTTTTTTTAATGACTCAAGGAGTGTTTCTTTTTTTGGTGTTTTCCACCTGTGTGCAGAACTGTATTCCTCTGTCTATGTAAGACAGTGTTAGACCTAAAGTAATTTCTGACCAGGGAGTGGGGAGTGTCTCAACTGTCTTGAGTTTTCTTTGCCCTGGATGTAAATGAAAAAGGACATTAAGCTACTTTAATCCTTAAGGCAGTTTACACCCTTTTAGCTCTGCATGCTTTTGTCTGGTCACATCACCAAGTCAGACATCCCCAAAGCATCACACCCTGTTCTGCTCTAAGTGCCTGCCACTCTGGGGAGACAGAACAAATTTTCTGCTGCTTTGCTGAGTAGCAGTGCCAAGGAGAGATGATGCTTCAGCTTTCTGAAGATACAAAGACATTTTCTACAGCACATAGATCTGACCTAGAAGTAATGTGGAAACAATATTCAAAGACCAGCCACTCCAGTCACTATTCAGTACTCTTCTAGTGGAAAAGGTGCATTTCCTCTGCAGTCTGCAACACATAATAGATTGTTAGGGGAGAAATGTAATTTCTTCTTTTTCATCAAAATTACCTTTCTCCTCCAAAGAGTCTTTAAAATGACATATCCTTGCACTGTATATGTAATGACTTCCAGTAAATCTTTGGTCTTAAAAACAAACATTTTACAATTTTATTTCTTTGCTGCCATTGAGGCCACAGAACAGTGATGTGGGAAGTTTGGTCCCAGTACATACAGCAGGATTTCATAATTCTAATTAATAATTTTCTGGGTTTTTTTTAGTTAACAATATATTTTATTTTATTACTTTATTACACTAAGTAATCTAGTTATCTGTATTCTCACCAGATGCAAAAGTAATAGGTATTCTTAATTGCCTGGTGGTCTGGTGGAGAGAGGGTGAGGTGTTTGGTTCTGCCAGGTTTTACCATGCAGAGATCCCAAAAGCTTTCAGTTGTGCAGCTGATGGCATTTTTCAGTGTTAGTTCCCCCCAAAATACATTTTCCTAAACTCAGAACTGTTGGTTTGGGGTACACTGTGGAACACGTGTCAAGGAGGGTCCTTGTAGAGAAGAATTTAGAGTCCATCTTTCCAGTCTGTCTTGCTTTGTTTGAAGCCAGTGCCACCTGACACAGCTTGGATGATTTGGACCTGAGTTCACATCAAAGAGGGGCATTGTGACAATCTGCTTGTGGTGTCAAGCCTTAAAATTTAGGGAAAATGCCTGATCCTGGATTGGTGTAGGAGTTGAAAGTGTTTCAGTTTTTGAATTTGCACATAGACATAAGAACATCTGAATTTATCTTTGGAAAGGAAAATTTACAGGAGAGTCGATTGTTTCATGTACATGGCATTAATCTAAACCTGAGTAAATCCCGACCCAGAAGTGTTGATAGTGTTTGCTTTGTCCATGTGTCCTGGTGCTGCCTTTGCACAGGGAAAGTTTGACCTCCATGCCAGAGGGATTGTGCTGCTTCTGGACTCAGGCTGCCTCTGGGATGGCATTTTCTGTTTAATGCTCATCATGTGCCATCAGGCCTGAGCTAAATAAAACGATGAATCTGATTTGTCTGTGCACAAAGTCAGTCTGCAACCTAAATACATCATTTGTTAGCAACTGAGCAATTGCAATTTCATTTCTACCTGGTGACTATTTTATAAATAGTTGCATGAAATGTGTGCTGTCATTTAAAATTAATGTGATGCTGGCGGGAGGGTGAGAGGGTCAAGTCTGCATTTTTAAAGAAAACCTGAGTTCAGAGATTCTGGCATGGACTGGGGAGGTGTCATTAATTATAGATTTTTGGGGTTTGGGTTTTTAATTATACTAAAGTATACTAAAATGTTCTAAATTATGATTATAAAACTCAGTGGAAGTGTTTCATAGTAGGAGAGACATTACAGCTGAGGATGGCTACTCTTTTGAGGCAGGGTATGCTTTTCTTTTGTGCTGTTCCTTCACAGTATTCACTGCAGAAGGAATTGGATGGTAACAAAATATCTGTGCTCCCATTTGCTTATATTAATATAGCAAAGAGGACTTTCAAGTATTGGTGTCCCCCTTCATCTTTGTTTTTGCTTGTTCATATTTTCACTTTATGTTTCATTTATCTGTAGCTTTGTTGTCAAGGTTTCTAGAATGTAATAACCTGTGTGATAGTCTCACAGTTATGGGCTATTTTTAACTGTAAACAGAGGATCTGGATCAACTCAAACTAAGCTGACAGTGATTTCTGTATGAGCCAGAGGGTGGGGCATGTCTAAATTATGGTAAGACAGTGCAGCATAGTTGTCCTTAGCCAGAATGGTCTGTCACTGTGAGCTGGTGTTTCTGTGTCAAATTGTACTAGTGTATTATTTCCATTTTAAAACAAACAAACCCTAAACTTGTGCCTTGAGTGGTGACAGATTCTGATCCACCAGATGGCTGATGTGCATGCTGATTAGGCAGGGGCTTTTGAGATATGTTTTTCTTAGTTTGTTTTGTGGTTTGGTTTTTTCCTTTTCTGACTCTATTATCACTTAGTCCTGCCTCTGCTGCATGTTTGTAAACATTGAGTGCAGATATAAGAATGTTAAAAGTGGTGAGGAGTTTTTTACAAAACCAAATCCCTTTTGTTTCACTAAGCACATAAGAAGAAAAATTGAAAGTTTGTGTGTGCTTATCCGTGCCAGCTCTTATTTTAATCATCAATATTTGAAATACCTTTGTTTTTGTCCTCATTCTTTAAAACAACTTGCTTACATCGCTTGTTTTTTATTAACTGTGTTATAGTTTCTGACATGTTGTGTCTTGCCCTTCTAGAAAGAGTTCTGGAAAGTCTACAAAAACGGACTCCAGGGAGACAGTAACACAGGACATAGCTGGTATTCATTTTACCTCGCGTTTCCATTAATCGTTGGCCTGTTCGTTATCCTCATTGTGATGTTTGTCATCTGGAGATGCCTGTTCAGGAAGAAGCTGCGGCGGCAGTCGGTGTACCGGGGAGCGCCCGCGGCGCTGGGCGAGCCCCGCCCGCCGCCGCTCAGCGCCGTGCATTCCCCGCAGGAGGAGGCGTTCGAGGCCGCCGGGCTCTCCCCTGGGGCGCTCAGCTATTCGGATGCACGGTCAGACTCAATATCCACCAGGCTCTCCAACTGCGATCCCCCTCCTTCCTATGAGGAAGCCACTGGGGAGGTCAGCGTGGGAAGGATTGAAACGGAGCAGCATTTAGATCCGCCCCCGCAGTACGAAGACATTGTGAACTCCAGTTCAGCCAGTGCCATTGCACTGACCCCCATTGTCACCAGTACTAAGTAAAACAAGAAGAATGCCACGGACCTTTTAAAAATCATTAATCATTTTGTAGCACTTTATCTTGGCTTATTATGCATTTCTGTAATTTAACGGACTTGTATACAATGAATTTCACTTTTTTTAGGTTCACTCGATCTTTGGGTTTGGGATTTTTTTTCCTCCTATCAAATGTCTTAAAAGATAAGGAATCTGTATTGAGAGTGTAGTGCAGATACAGATGTGGTGCTCTGTCATACTTCTCAAAAGTACCTCTGTTTTGAAGGACGTCACTTGTTTTATTCCAAACACTGTCCACATTCCCCGCAAAATTTGTGGGATCTCCCTCCCCTTTCTTAATGCAGACTGTCAGAATTCCCTGCAGTAGGGAATCCTTAAGCAACATTTTAATAGTTATTTACACTAGAGGGGACTGATTTTGCAGTATTGCCTCTTGTCTGGTTTGTTCCTTTTTCTCACCTTGATTTTTGTTGCATGCTGCAGCCTCTCCTGGCCCTCAGGAGGCTGGGAGCCTTTGTGTTCAAACCAGGATCTCTTGTGGAGAATGCTGGTGTAAGAGCAATAATTCCAGAGTCCTAGCAGGAGAGGTGTGTTCTAAAGCTTTTGCTATTACAGCTCAAAATTCTGTAAATGCTTAGAAGCTGACAATTCAAGACACTAATTGGTGAATTTAATGGTGTAAGTTTTTGTCTGTGTTCTGCCTTTCCTGTTTTCCTACCTGGTTTTACTGTTGTATTCTAGAGGTGAGAAGTGTGCATATGTTAACTTCAGAACTTGAAAGTTCATGCAACAGTAATAGTGAAGTATTCAAGAGTGGATAAAATCCTGATCATGGACTTCCTTCTGTGATTTTCACTGGGACCAGGATGTAATCTGTAAGCACATACACCCAAAGGCATTGCTTTCCTTTTTAAAGGGAGAAAAAATAAAGAAATTCACTGTCTGTGACTTCCTTTTCCCCCCAAATATGAAAACCTTCCTCAAGGTTTTGCCAGCTATAAACCCTTTCCTCAAGTTCTGATACTCCCTTGCCTACTGACATGTACCTTGTGTACACCTTGTGAATTCTTTGCAGAGAATATAAATATCTTTTTTCAACAACAAACAAATGCTTATCCATTCCATCAAGGAATTCTAAGAACATGCAGGCATAACCCCAAGCATTAGTGTGGAGTGACTTTTTGAGGCTGAAGAGATGGATGCAAGTTACATACAGGCTTGTACAGAATTTCATCCACTTGGTTTAGGTGGTACAAATTCTAGTGTGGTGATTCTTCTTTTACAGGTTGATTTAAAAGTTAATTGCTCAGTTTAATTTCTGAGAATTGAGTTTCAGTTTTCTTTCTTCCCACACCAAGTAGCATGGCATTATCTTAGTACTCTTCTGTGTTCTACTAATCAATTAACACCAACTGAAATGTGTTGAGCCCTAAATTATGTTATGTTGGCTTTCTTACAACAGAAACCCAAACTGTCTTGTTTCAAACACCCCAGATGAAATGCCAGTGCCATCTGTTTGAAATTGCTCTCAATGTCCCTCTCATGGGGGCTTGGCCCAACTATTCCCTAAGGATTTTTGTGAAGGAGACAGGAAGGAAAGAGATGGTTATAGATGGGTGTGTAAATGTTCACTTTGATAAGAATATGATCTAACCTGTTGACAAGTGCAGTCAGGAGTTGTCACTTTTGGCAAAGAGTAGTTTGCCTTTGTTCCTGCTGGGGATCTACACCTGCTAAGACAAGTTATATTAGAGATGAACTCCTGGCCAAACTCCTGACTCCATTGTCAAAACTATAATTTGTGTTTATATTCATTATATATAATACATATATTAAGATGAGTAGATAATACAGTATATTTTGGACACTTGTAGTAAAAATTGCCTGGGTTTTGTTTGTGGACTGTCAGACCTTTTCTTTTGAAGTGGTTTTAGCTCTTGTGAATCTTGAATTGCCACTTGTGGAAGTTAAAGCTCCTTTCAAAGCGAGCAAGAGTTAATAAATGAACTGCTTTAGGCAGACTCAGCAGAACAAAGTGCCTCACCCAGCATGCAGGAACCACCTCAGGAAGAGCTGGTGCTTCAGTGTCTGTGCCATATTGGCACCTCCTGTGCCTGCCAGCACAGATGGGAGTTTTAGCAGTAACTTCCTTGCCAGGATATAGGACTTCCCTGGAGGAAATGCATGGACATCACCCCTGTTGCATTAGGTTGTTCAGCAGCTGTGCTCATCCCTGAACATGGGCAGTCTGCTTTAGTAGCTTAGAGATGAGCTGGATCTTCCCTCCTCTCTGTGTTTACTCTGTATTCCACTGCCACTCTTGAAGGGTTGGTTTGTGGCTCCTAAGTTGAGTATGTTACTTTATCCTGTTTCTGTGTCCTGTAGATTCTTTTATGTGCAATCCAAAATTGATGCTTGCCATTCCAAAAAAATGCCACAACCAAAAACTTAGTGATCTATGAGTTGAATTAATTGGACAATGCCTTTTCCATGAGTACATGAGTATGAAAGCCATTGTGGGCTATGATTTTATGTCTTGGTGAATAAATTTAATATTTAAACAAAACCTGTGTGGGGCAGTTGTGCAAATGCATTTCCTCTAAAACATGAACAGTTCTCTCTATGTTGGAATAGCGTCAGCTCACAAATTGTTTGTTCTGTTTTGTGAAATGTGGGAAAATAGCTTAGTTTTGTGGTTGGCTTTTCTAACCTGATTGAAAAATAAAATTTTATTTGTACTGGGGTTTTTTACAGCTTTTTTTTCTTTTTGTTTTACCTATCCTGTAATTGCATTGTCATGCAATAAATATAAATTTATAGTTGTACCTCTCTAAGGTTTTGCAGCTCTGAATGCAGTGCTGTCTTGACTGATGACATGAATAGTGAGGATATTGCCTTTCCCACTTCTGAATGTAACATTGAATTTCACCTTGTATTGGGACTGAAATGATTTAGCTACTAAACTAACTTAAAGGTGGCACTGTTTTAAGAAATTATGGAAATTAATGATTTGCTTAGATGATATTAACATAAGTGAAGGGTGTTCTCTCTTCACTGGATGTAAATAACCTCTGATTACAGTATTGTATATTTTAAAGGGGTTTGGTTTACATTAAATTATCCTATTTAAGCATTTTTGCCTATGTTTATAGAAAATTTTTTGTAACATTTGTTTTTCAATATGCTAAATAAAAATTTTTAAGATGCCTCTAATGTTTCAAAATATCAATTTTACACAACTACAGTGAGTATTAACTTTGTATGTTTAAGTGATCTTTTAATTTCCATTGTTCTATGGACAATCAGTTTCATGAATTAATTTTTTTATGATATAAAATACAGTTGTAATTTTGTATTATTTCCTATTTAAAAAAAAAAAAAAAAGCATTTAACACTGAGATGAGCTCATTTGCTTAGAGTCTGGTGTTAATAACAGCAAGGTTGTGCTTCAATCCCTGTATGAGCTGTTCACTTAAGAGTTAGACTTGATGATCCTTCTTGGTCCCTTCCAACTCAGAATATTCTGTGATTTGTTGTAGCCATAGCTAAATAACTCACAGGCTGAGGGAAAGGAAACTAGCAAAAAATGTTGAAGTTCAAAGTTCCCTTCAGCCCCTTGAAAGTGGTTACAACATGTCATGTCAGCTCTAGGAATAATGAATTAACAGGAAACAAAACCAAACCCAGCCCTGTGTAATGATCCCTGCTGGAAACTGAAGGTCTCCATTCCAGGCAATGGGGTATTTTCAGGGTCCCCTGTGGCAGGAAGGAAATAATGAATCTGACTCCATGTTCTTAGAAGGCTAATTTATTATTTTATGTTACTATATTATATTAAAGAATACTATACTAAAACTATACTAAAGGATATAGAAAGGATACTTACAGAAGGCTTAACAAGATATTAATGAAAAACCCGTGACTCTCTCCAGAGCCCTGACACAGCCTGACTGTGATTGGTCATTAAGTCAAAACAATTCACATGAAACCAATCAAACAAGCACCTGTTGGATAAACACTCTCCAACCACATTCCAAAGCAGCAAAACACAGGAGAAGCAAATGAGATAATATTGTTTTCCTTTTTCTCTGAGGCTTCTAAGCTTCCCAGGAGAAGAATCTTGGCAAAGGGATTTTTCCAGAAAATATGACAGTGACAAGGCAACACAAAGTGAGCGTAATCCCTTCCCAGTCTGGTAATGAGGATAAAGTGTCCCTGGGATTGTGCAGCAGGGCAGGGTCTGTGGGAGAGGCTGGAGAAGCCCAGGGGGAGGTTTGTGTCTCAGAGCTGTGAGCTCAGGAGCAGTTTTGTGCTGCCCGTAACAAAAGGGCAGAGAGAGGTTCCTGAGGCAGCAAAGGGCAGTGCCTCCCCAAGCTGTCAGTGCTCAGTGTGGCCCCGTGCTCCCCTTGGGAAGCTTTCATTTGTGCATCCCAGGCCAGCCCCATCCAGCCAGGCTGCTGCCCTGGTTATGTGTGGCTGCTGTGCACACACTTTGTGTCCTGCCACATCCACCAGCACAGCCTGAGTGTGCCCTGGCTCAGGCCCTGCAGAGGCTCCCAGCTATGGGAACAGTGCTGAACTGGTGTCATGAATCTCAGTGTCTATAAAAATCACATCATTGTGCAGGTTACCAGTGATGAATGCTCATTATTTATTGTTTCTCATGCCCAGAGCACTGTGCTCTGCTGCTCTAAATCACTCTGATAGATTTCTTTTTATTTTCTGCATAATGTGAGCTTTGTAAATGTCTCCGAGTGCCACTTGCTGATTTTTAAAAAGAAGGAAAACCATGTTCAGCTGAAAGCACTGAGGTGACATCTGTACTTTTTCATTGCTTGCTGCATGCACATTTGATTGATTTGCTACAGGGTAATTGAACTTTGAATTTTGCCAGAAAGTTGAAGTACACTTTTCTTCTGCAGGGATATCTCAATTATTGTATTTTTCATTTGGCAGTGAGTTATTGAGTGCTAAGTAACAAGTCAGTGCAGGAAAGGTCCTGCTTATGCTACCTTGACCATATCTGTCTATCTGTAGATAGATACGGATATCTCCAGCGCATATATTATACAGCATATTATACAGGACTGGCTTTCCATTTCGATCTGTGCAAATGTTTGCTGTAGTATCACATCTGTGTCCTCTTTGCCTGTCCTCTCTGGGTGTACCCTACAATAAAGACACACTGACTGCTGTGCTGTTTTCCCCTTTAGAAACAAAGCCTAAGAATGAGAATGACAATTTTTAGTGTGCTCTGCTGTTTCCTTCTCCACTTGGAAGCCTTGTTCATAACTGTGTGGCTCCCAGAGTTAGCTGAGGAGCTTAAAGCAAGAAGGAAACAAGTATTTAAAAATTCATTTTGCTACTGCTAGCAATGAAATCTCTGCATAAGGACTAATCTGTACCAGATTGTCTCCCTGGCCTTTCCTGTGGTGTGGGATGTGTTTTCCCACACAACACACCCTGAATTTATTCCATGGGTCAGAGGCTCCCAATTTGATTTTTCTTTATTTTCTCACTCAGTTCTTGCCGCTGGCAGTGGCCCAGCAGCCACTCTTGGACTCTGAGTTGTTTGTTTGGTGACACACATCTGTGCACACTGTTTGGTGACACACATCTGTGCACACTGGTGACACACATCTGTGCACACTGTTTGGTGACACATCTGTAAACACTGTTTGGTGACACACATCTGTACACACTGGTGACACACATCTGTGCACACTCTTTGGTGACACACATCTGTGCACACTGGTGACGCATCTGTGCCCACTGTTTGGTGACATGTACACACTGGTGACACACATCTGTGCACACTGGTGACACACATCTGTGTACACTGTTTGGTGACACATCTGTACACACTGTTTGGTGACACACATCTGTACACACTGGTGACACACATCTGTGCACACTGGTGACACACATCTGTGCACACAGTTTGGTGACACACATCTGTGCACACTGGTGACACATCTGTACACACTCTTTGGTGACACACATCTGTGCACACAGTTTGGTGACACACATTGTACACACTGTTTGGTGACACACATCTGTGCACACTCTTTGGTGACACACATCTGTGCACATAGTTTGGTGACACACATCTGTACACACTGGTGACACACATCTGTGCACACTGTTTGGTGACACATCTGTACACACTGGTGACACACATCTGTGCACACTCTTTGGTGACACACATCTGTACACACTGGTGACACACATCTGTACACACTGTTTGGTGACACACATTGGACACACTGGAGACACACATCTGTGCACATTGTTTGGTGACACATCTGTACACACTGTTTGGTGACGCACATCTGTACACACTGGTGGCACACATCTGTGCACACAGTTTGGTGGCACACATCTGTGCACACTGGTGACACACATCTGTGCACACAGTTTGGTGACACACATCTGTGCACACTCTTTGGTGACACACATCTGTGCACACAGTTTGGTGACACATCTGTACACACTGGTGACACACATCTGTACACACTGGTGACACACATCTGTGCACACAGTTTGGTGACACACATCTGTACACACTGGTGACACACATCTGTGCACACTGGTGACACACATCTGTGCACACAGTTTGGTGGCACACATCTGTACCTAGGTGCCTCTGGGACCCAGGCTTCCCTGCTCTCCTCCCTGACCTTGCTGCTCCGCTCCCACCCAGGCCAGGCAGCATTTCAGTGCTGGACAAGGGGCTGAGGGGATGGGCAGCATGTGGGACCAGAGGCAGGTGTCACCCTGCTGTGACACACAGTAGGCACAGTCTGTTATCACCTGGGGCCTTTTCCCCACCAGTCTGAATGCAGCCACCCCGTGTGGGTTGTTCCCCAGATTAAAACCACTACAGGCAGCATTTCCTGTCAGAATTTTCTGTCTAAAATGGTCCTGTCAAAGAAAGCAGGGTGATGGGACCAGCTCAAACATTTTCCCCAGCTAGTACCCCTAAACTCTCTTAGCACAAGTAGTTTATTGCTATTTACTATTAGAATTACTATTTTTATTCCTTTCCTGATGCTTTTCTTGTGTCTGCTTTTCTGTTCATGGTTGTATTCTAACCATAGGTTTTTCCTTACAGATGGGTGAAGGTAAAATACACATGTAATCATGAAAGCTATATTTTTTTTTTCATTTTTCTGGGTGAGTTGGTTTTTTTTTTCCTCTTAGCTTGTTGGTTTTTGCATTTTGCTTAATAAAAGTGTGAATTATGATGCCTCCTTTTTCTGCTCCCCCTAAAATCTTTCACATGCTTCTTTAGGAAAGTGCATAACAGTTGATGTGTTTATTGTGTAGTTCCTCTAGAAGAAATGTAGCTTTGAAAATAATTTCTAATGTTATTTTCTCTTCAATCATTATTTTCAGCCTTATGAAGTGTTACTTGTGGCTTAGTTTCCCTTTTCTTGCCTAATTGTGCTCCCACCCTCATTACCTTCCAGCTTTTTCACACAGGCAGCTTTGCTCCATGAAAACACTGCCATCTCCTCCATTGGCAGGAATGTTTAAAAAAGGGGGTTTCTGCTCTGCACATTGCTTTCAGATTTCAGCATTGACTGTTCTGCATAACCCAGCATTGACTTCCTGAAAATTGTTCCCAGAATCCTGATCCCAGTGCCAAGCTGTCAGCAAACCCCCAGCCCCTGAGGAGGGCTGGCTCTCACCCTGACCTTCACCCACAGCCCTGGAGCAAGGATTTGAACTTGAGCTGCCTCCATTGCAGGCTGCTCTGAATGTTAGACTAAGCCTGCAGTCTTTATCTTTCTCAAGCTTCAAAATCCTTTCAAATTCTCTACACTACGTGCAGATCCCTGGGTATAGTGAATTTAAACTACTTAACATAGACTTAATTTACTTACCAACTTCTTATGGATTGTTGGAAAGCAGAGCAGTATATTTCTATTATGGGATATCATAGGGTGTGTGTTTGAGCTGCTCTCTTGATTTTTTTTATGCTGGTGACACCAACCTTGGTATTACACTTTATGGATCACAAATGTCATATGGAACCTGAGAAATCTTCACCAGCGCAGGTTTTGTTGCTTGTTTTTGTCAAAATTGGCATGATCCCATAAGCAATTTCAGCTTCACTGAATTACTCTTCAGTATAGAAGTGTTTATTAAAAAAATTCCTGAGTAGCAGCAGTTGATGGTTTTATGATTGACTGCAGTGATGTCTCCTAGCAACACGACTGAAAAAAGATCATCCCGCGTTGCTCATTTGTCCAGAGATTTCCAGATTGCTGTGTTTATCTTGATGAGGCTGACTCAGTCATCTCACTTCACCAGTACTCCCTGCACCACATTTTGTGTTGAAAAGTGTTTTCCAAAGTCACACCAAAGGTGTAAGGCCTTTTCCCAGAGTTGTGTTTTGGGGTGTGCAAAATCCCCCCCAGGCAGCTGAGTAGCGCTGCCCTACATCCCCCAAGCATTCCCTTCCCCTGCCCTGCCCTTTCCCAGAGCTCTGCTGGGCCAGGGCTTGCAAAGGTTGGAGGCCTCTGGAGTTCACTTTTTGTCTGACCCAGGATTTCAGAGCCAGGTACAGCCTGTGGACCTTTCATCTGGCACCTCCTCTGTGCTGGTGACAATGACAAATGAGTAACTTGCTCACAGTCATCACATTTCCATAATCCTTTCTTTTATAGAGATTGTTGTTGGCAGCGAACAAATGCTCCTCTTCCACAAAATGTCACAGGTGAGATTCTGCAAGGGGCTACCCTTTTTATTTCTTTGGGGCAAGTTCTAAAAGCTGCAGGTTATTTACATGGCTTTGAAGGCAGCTTAAACAAATCCTGTGAAGGTACCTTGGGAGTGTTCCTGCCATCACTGTCCAGTGCCTGACACAAATTGTGCTCTTCACTTTGTTATTTGAATTGCAGGCAGGTGAATTAGTTAATTTTAATAGAATGCTACAGGGTGAACTTTGTAAATCTAATTATTTGAAGGGCACTCAGAAATGTTAAAAGGTCTCTTTTAAGGCCAGATCTGAAGAAAGTGGTGCAATTAAATAATAGTCTAGTATTTTTCCTTAAAAAAAAAGGAAAGAGAGAAAAAGAAAAGGAAGAGGCCAGTTCAACTGAAATAATGACTTTGTAGTAGTTGTTTAAAAGTCTTCCAAAGCCCTTGGTTTTGCTCATGCACACATCTCTGATACCTTTATAGGTTTATTGTTTACATTTGGATCAAATTAACACGTCCATCTCTGTTTTGTCCTGGCCTGCCTTGGTGCTGTGGTTGGCGTCAGGATCCACAGGAAATCCACAGCAGGGAGATGAAAATGGGGATATTGAAGCAGTCACACAGAAGCAGCCACCCTGCAGAGCAACCAGAGATACAGGTCTGCTAAACTGGATGGGCCAGTGCAGGCACTGGTGGAATCTGTGTGCAAGAGTCAACTTCCAGAGAGGGTTAATCAGAGGCTGCTTGGTGTGGAGGGAGTCGTGCAGGAATGCTGAGGTTATCCCAGCAACCTTGCTGAGATTGTCTCACCTGATGGGTGTTTTCATTCCTTAGGAGATTTTAAGTCACCTCTCTGCTCCCTTGGTGGTGTGAACTAGGTTATCTCTGCAGAGCATGCAGATAAAGTGTCCCCTAGAGCCCAGAGATTTGCAATATTTTTCTTGTCATTTCCCTTTTACGCCTCTGTCAGTAACAATTGAGTTTGGCCTGCTGTGTTCACCTTGAGAAATCAAGGGAGTGGATTTCTGTGAATGTTTCTGTACTCATCAACTCCACCCTCCCTGGATGTGAGATTCCCTCTGAGGGAGAGGAGCGAGTTCCTGCAGCTGCCTCTGGCTGTAACCATTACATGTGTTGAACAGCTGACTCTTGCTGTGCTTGAAAAGCACTGATGAAGGACTGTAAGGAGTTAAATCCTGCTGTATTTCAGGTTTTTTCCCCTTTAGTCATGTTCCTCTTGAACTGAGCACTCTTCAGAACCTCTTCACAGATTTGACTCTCTTTTTTATTCATGCCCATGCCAAGCTAAATTTCTAACAGTTTTCTTTCACTTGTGTATAATCTTGAAAAAGATTCTTTCAGCCAGTAGTTTGACCAACCTTACAGAGAAAAGAATTGAGCAATTTTGTCTAATCTCAGATATTGAAAATTACATACTTGTATAAAAACCAAAAAGATTAAAAATGCAGAGGTTATGCACAAGTCCATTCTCATTACATTTTTCCAAATAACCATTTCAAGCTTTTATCTGCTGTTGAGCTTTGCTTCTATTGCTAATAAACCTGTATGAGACAAATAATGAAATATT
The DNA here is from genome assembly GCF_028018845.1 of Melospiza georgiana. Lineage (NCBI taxonomy): Eukaryota > Metazoa > Chordata > Aves > Passeriformes > Passerellidae > Melospiza > Melospiza georgiana. Next base: position 111,445,860 of record NC_080431.1, read on the forward strand.
GATTTGCCAACTTGAAACTTTTTCAGCTGCCATTTTATTCAGTGAATTCAGCAGAATGGAGGTTTTATTGTGGACTGAATGAACCCATTGGTTTGAGCATGACATGCTGAAATTGCAACATAGCAATAAAATCACAGGGCACATTGATGCCATCTGTTTCATAGTGGGAAAACAAAGAACATTTTAGTGATGGCCTCAAAGAATAAATCTGAATTTAGAAGAGAAAAATAATTGGAGCTTGTAATGTTGGGAACAGCCTAAGATGTTACATGGCCTCCTTCTCCCACTGTTGCTCAGCTGCAAAATTCCCCCAGGTGTTTCTTGGTTTAGGCATCCTTAGCTGATATAGTCTGCTGGGTTAAGGGCTCAAAAATATATCTCTAAGTCATAAAACACTGATTCAACAGATGTTTGCCTCCTGCTATATCATCCATTGCTTTTATCAGCTTTCCATTTTTGGAGTGGGCAGACATGAAAGCAGTCAGGTTGCATTGCTCCACCATCAATCAGGGATAGGAAACAAAGTTAAGAGGTCACAGTTGATGAGCAAGAGGCAAATATGAAAGAGTTTTCTTCAATCTTTCATCAAAACAATATAAAATCTAAGACATCAGCCCTGTGTTATCAGAAAAAGAAGGAATTAGATTATTGTAGTAAACATAGAATGTGTAGAAAAAGTTTTTTCCTTGTGAAATGTGTGATGTAAGATAAGAGGGTTCTCTTATTCCAGTCTCTCATCAAATATTTGATATTGTGGTCCTTGTGTTTTTAAGTAAACTGTGACTTGAAAGAATGGTCCAAAAAGTAATGTCTCTGTAGGTGTTGAAACCTGTATATACTGAATGTGATTAAGATCAGTAATGAATCTTGTTATTAATTATATTTGCTGAAAAGTTATAAATGTTTCAGTTTATGTACCCAATAAGAAATAAAACAATGAATTTCTTCACATTCAAACTGAAAGAGAGTAGGTTTAGATTAGGAAGAAGTTCTGTACTGTGAAGGTGGTGAGGCCCTGGCACAGATTGTTCAGAGGAGCTGTGGAAGTGTGGATAGAGCTCTGAGCAGCCTGGTCTGGTGAAAGGTGTCACTGCCCATGGCAGGGGCTTGGAACTGGATCATCTTGGAGGTCCCTTCCAACCAAAGCCCTTCTGTGATTTTATTCTGTGATTCTTTGATGGATGGGATCTCTTGCAGGGAGTTTCTCTACAGTCCCTTATTGTTTTCTAGGCCCTCTTTCCCAGTCCTCTCTGATGTACCTGGATGACCTTTTGTGATGGTATCTGTCCAAAGTCTGCATAGTCTCTTATGGAAGAGGAAAGGAGAAGACAAAAGATGTCAGGAGTGTTGAAGCCACTTCTTTCTGGTCCAGCTCCAGCACTGTGGTGCCTCAGGGCATCTGTGCACACTCCCACTGTCAAAACCCCTCACTGGCATCTCCTGCTCTGTTCAACCACCTCATCCCCAGCGCCCATTCCTGCTTTCTTACCTGCCAAAACTTGGCACTTTTCTACAACCCCTGCCACAAAATGCAGCTTCACAGGGCAAAACCCTCAGAGCTGATTGCCCTGAGTCTGACCCAGCTTCTGTGAAGGAGGTTTGCATCCTCACCCAGCTTTGCTGTGAAGGATGTTTGCATCCTCACCAGTTCTCCTGTGAAGGTTTGCATCCTCACCCAGATTTGCTGTGAAGGATGTTTGCATCCTCACCAGCTCTCTCCAGTGGGCACCTGGTTACCTGCCTGGCACAAATCAGTGCCTGGCAGATATTAAATGAGAAGGATGGAAGCAACTTGGTTTGTTTGTGTTTAAGCCAGAGAAGGCACAGTTTAGTTTTGTTTTTTTTTAATGGTGTTTGCCAGTTTTAGGATGAGAGCTTGAAAAATGTCATTAAAATGAAGAATGGTCACAAGGTAATAAAGAAACAATCTTCTTGCTTTAATGACTTGAGCTAAAAGCTAAATGACTGTAGCAGCTCAGATTGTAAAAGCAGTGGGAAATTTAATGAACAGTGACCCCACAGGAAAGTCAATCTGTCTGATAATGTTTAGTTTTGTAATTTCTTCTGAAAAGTGATAAACCTCTATTATATAATCTATTGGTTACAGAACCTGGGGTCAGGCTCCCATTGAGCTTAACTCTGCCAATCTGTCTCAGCTGAAATTACTGACCTTCCCCATGAAACAGATAAACACCTCAAGCAGGAAATAACTGGAAGGTACTTGGGGAAACAGCTTTGGCTGTGGGAAAAAAAAATTGTCGTGAACTTGACTGTGAAAGCTCTAAATGGTTTGCAAATTCCCTTAATGATAAGCTGATTCAGGCAGTTACATTATGCAAACTATAATGAATTAAACTGTCATTAGTCAGTAGTTGCTGATGCCCCAGTTCTGTAACATGTCATTCAGCTGGGTGCTGTGGAATACTCGCTGCAAATCTTGAAGCAAAGGTGGTAATCAAATAAGAGATGAAAATGTGAACCTCTTTGCTTATGTTTAGCTACTGAAAATATGTATTTACTTAAGCAGAGAGTGGGAAGTGCATTTTAACTGCAGCAGACTTTGCATAGCACCATCCCAAAGGTTGCTGCAGTGAGCACAGCCCTGGCAGAGGCTGGAGCAGTCTGCTTCTGTCCCCTGCCACAGGACAAAACCAGCCCTGTCCCATAAAGTTCTTCATTTGGGCTAAAGTTTCAGCTTGGCTTTGGTTTAGTCTTATCTACTTCTTGAATCAGAAACTGATCCCGTTTGTTTGTGCTTTGTGACCAGCATGTTATGTGGCTTTGCACTGCAGCTGGTGCTGTGAGAATGGGACTGTGTGTGGGTGGGAGGTCACTTTGGAAGTGGCTGAGCTGACAAAATCCTTCAGGCTTTGCCTCCCCTTTTTTTTTTCACCAGTTAAACAGTGGCAATTGTCCAAAATCCAACCTCTGCATGTGCACATCCATCACAGTGTTTAAATTTAGCTGGAGATTTGTGAATTATTTACAAACTGCATGTCACACTAAATCTGTACTTTCTTCTTTATGATAATAAAAATTGTGTAGCCCTATTTACATATGTGTCTTGCAGGTTACAATTCCTGTAAGTCGCTCAAATTTGTTTTTGCTTAAAAGTCTATTGCAATTTGCTGTTAAATATTTAACACAAGTAAAGAATCACATTTTAAAAGTCACTGAACTCTATAATTTTCATAATTTTTTCCCTCTTTTCTCATTTTTGTTGCTGGCTGGCATTTGGTTCTGAAAAACTGCTTTTCTCAATGGTAATGTCCTTTCCCATTAAGAAAATCATGTTGTTGTAAAGGAAATTTTCCATCCAGTGGTTTGTAAGTGCTGAAGTACCCTGAAAAGCTGGTGCAAATTAGTCTGGAGAAGGCCACTGTTTTCATGAGAAGAAAATAAACTTATAAATGATCATGCCAGTCTCCAGGCTGTCCTGTGACCACAGCAGCCCCAGGGCAGAGCCAGGATGGGAAGCATGACCAGGGAGCAGCACAGAGCCAAGGATGGCCAGCCATGGCTGTGGCTGTGGCTGCTCTGAGGCTGAGCTGGGGCCCAGCACTGGAGCTGGGACAGCAGGGTCTGTCCCCAGAGCAGGACAGAAGCCCCCAGTGCTCTTCCTCACTGCTTTTCCTGCTGGAGCCAGCCCTGGGCACGGGCTACAGAGGCCCAGACACCCTGGCCCTGGGCTGGGCAATGGTTTGGTGCCCATAACCAGCAGGATCCTCTTTTTGGAGCTGCCTGTTGCCTTGTCCTGCCTCTACAGGGGCATGCCAGGGCAGACAGGAGGATGGCAGCCTGCCAGCCTGGCCCCAGGGTGCCCTTTGCCCCTTTGGCACACCTGATGTGTGACTGTTTCCACTCCTGCTTTAATCTGCCTCTCATTCTCATCAGAAATATCTCCTCTCTCCTGGCAGCACTGAGTGTGCTCCATGTGTGCTCTGTGCCCAGCCTGGGCTGCACTGCTCCCACCTCACCTTCTTCTGGACACAGCTTCCTGGAGTCTTTCCCAAAGCCACTTTGGAAAGTACAGACTTATTAAAGAACCCTTTCAAATTCACCTTGTGGGCAAAGATACCACATCAGTCTCCTTCATGAGAGTACAGTGTCTCTCCAGCCAGCAGAAAAGTTTTGGGAGGTAACAGTGCTCCCTGACCACCTGTGGTGTCCAAAAGGAAGGCAAAACGAAGCAGAGAGTAAATTAATTTTTAATTTTTCATGATGGCAGCACAGCCACTTCTCTCAGCAGGGCACAGAATCATTAGGGACTCATCTGTCCTCATCAATACAGAAGTTCTTTATCCAGGCAATTTTCTGAGTACAGTTGTTTCCAATCTTCTAAGGCTTGCTCCTGTTATAGATGGATAATGAGATGATTGGCTCTAACAATTAAGAGATTAAGAAAAGCTTTAGTGATGTGTAGTTATGTTATTGTAGTTTAGATGTCCTCTGTTCTCCCCACAGTTCCTTCCCCCCCCTGTATTGTTGCCATCACACAGCCTGGGCTGTCCAGGACAGGTACAAAGAAGCTGCACAGGTGTCCCTTGCATGGGGCAGGTGGGAATGGAAAAGCTTGGGGGTGCTTAGGGGATGCAGCATGGCAACACCTGATCTCCAATCCAGTGACAAGAAAGCAGTTTGCATTGATAAATGGCAAAGAAGAGCTGACTGACAGACTTTGGGAGGGGCCAAGGCTGGCTGATGCAGCCCCCAGGGGTACAAAACACTGAGCATCCATCTTGAAGATGAACTGGCCCTGTGGTATCCATGAGGGGCAGTTCCCAGCACTGCAGCTTTTCCCTTATGTACTCCTTTGTTGTATTTTTGTTAAAGTTTAATAAACCTCTTTAAATTTTCAAAGTGAGCAGTTGTCTCTCACACTCCCCTTTCCACCCCAGCCCTGCTGCAATCCCTGTGGCACAAATGACTCTGCTTTCCATCATCCTCCCTCCTGACCTGGGAGGGTGGCAGCTCATCTCCAGGGTAATGATGGCCCCATGTGCCTGCCTGGCCCGGGCTGTGCAGGGACACGTGCAGCAGCCACAGTTGCACAAGCAGTGACTAACCAAGCTGCTGAACTCCTCCATTCCACAGAGCTGCCCAGCTGTTTATGGCAATTAAACAGCAAGAGATGTGGGCGAAGCACACGCAGTAATGTCTGTGCCATGCAAACAATGTTGACCCTTTTGAGGCCGTGGGCCTGGCAGAAGCTGCAGCCCAGTGGCTGCTCAGGCTGGCACAGCTGGCTGCAGGCTGGCACTGCAGGGGCCAGAGCTGCCAGGCCTCCCTGCATCCCTGCCTTCTGTAGGAATGTGCCCCTACGGAGTGACAAAATTATCCTTTGTCCCCTCAAAAGGGAAAGAAGCCCAGAAGTTCCTCTCCTGGGTTAGATGGAAAAAGCATCTCAGGGGTCTGGGGGACTTCACCTCAAACTTAAGGATAGCTAGTTGGACTGAAGGCAAAAAGTCCCGCCTGGGCAATTTACTAGAAAAAGAAGAAAACAAGGAAACTAATCACTTTTGCGAGGTGTTTTACCAGGGACAGGAGGGTCTCTTACACCTGGATCGGTTTTTCTCAGTAAAGAATTATGTTATTTTGCCTTATATTAAAACCTTTTTGTTTCCAACACTGCAACAGAAGCCATTCTGCTGATTTTATGCCTCCAAAGGTAGCTGAGCTATCTTGGGTGAGAAATAGACCTCCAAGAGCTTATGAGACCTGGCTCAAGAGGCTCCTATTTCTGCCTTCCTGTCCTCCTCATCTGCTGCTCCATGTGCTGCAAACAGCGCAGTCACCAGGTCCTTCATCTCACCTTACTTATTCACTCCTTTTAAGCAGTTGCTTGTAAGAATGTTTTTCCTCCTTCCCACAGCGCTCCTCACAGCATTGCTGATGTGGTTCTTCTCCCATTTACCTGTCAAGATGTGCTTAACTGCATTCTCCTTTCTAATGGCTGGTGACACTGCAAATCACTACCAGAGCCTGCAGCTGGCCAGCAGCTTGTGTGTAATGCAAAGCAAAGAGAAATCACTCGTGTATAACTGAATCACTCAGAACACAATATTTCAGCTGCATCTGATAAGACAGCTGCTACATATGCACGGTCTTTTTGGAATATAAAACAGAATATTAAATCTGTGGGGGGAAAAAAGCATTTTTGCTTGGCATTATCAGCAGTGTTTAGCACATGGTAAGCAATTTCCAGTCAAGTGGAAGATAAACCTTTTATAGGCCACAGTGATTTGCTGTCAGTGGCACTTTCAAAAAGCTCATTTGGATCAACCAGGTTAGGAGGTGACACGGACATTTGTCAGCCAAACAAAAGAGATTACAGACCCAGGATGAGATACAAAATAAGGTATTTAATTGCATAAAGGTCAATGAAAGTCACACACAAACCTATAGTATTGTACTCAAACTGTCAGTCCTATTAAAACAGCTGATAAATAGGCTACCTCCTGAGGATGAATTGTAGCACTGAGCCTCCAGTTTAATTGTCTGATAGAGTGTCCAAGCTGTGGGAAAAATGGTTTTCTTTGGGTGTTTAGGCGCCCTAGATTGCCTATCAGCAGAGGCCCATGTTAGCTTCTGCTAGATGAAATTTAATGCAGACTGATTACATTTTACTGCTATAAGCAACCCTTTAAAAGAGTAAACGCTCTTTCTATAAATACCACGGATATATTTTAGCACGGAATTCCCGGGCGCCGAGCTCGGTCCCTCCCTGTGAGGAGGCAGGGGGATGGATGTTGCTGCATTGCCCTCTCGTGGGACGAGCCTGCAAACGGCACCGAACGCTCCGGAGCTGAGCCCGGATCCCTGCCGGGCTCCATCGGCCCTGCCTGGGGAGAGTGCCCGGAGATCTGCGCCTTGTCGGAGCTCAGCGCATCCCTCCGGGTGCCCAGAGTTGCTGAGGAACCCGCTGGGGGCTCGGAGACCCTGGCATGCTGCCCAGAACACCTGGGGATTTGATTGTGACCCCTGGAGCAACTTACCAGCTTTGTATGAGGACCTGAAAGTCACAGAGGTTTGAATAGTATAATAATAAAATTATCACAGGGTGAAAATGTAGATTTTAGGATTTTCTTATTATTATTATTCTCCTTCTTCTTCTTCTTCTTCTTCTTCTTCTTCTTCTTCTTCTTCTTCTTCTTCTTCTTCTTCTCCTCCTCCTCCTCCTCCTTCTCCTCCTTCTCCTTCTCCTTCTCCTTCTCCTTCTCCTTCTCCTTCTCCTTCTCCTTCTCCTTCTCCTTCTCCTTCTCCTTCTCCTTCTCCTTCTCCTTCTCCTTCTCCTTCTCCTTCTCCTTCTCCTTCTCCTTCTCCTTCTCCTTCTCCTTCTCCTTCTCCTTCTCCTTCTCCTTCTTCTCCATTTTCTGCAGTGATGTTGGCACTTTGGGACTGGTCTAGAGTAGAAGTGCCCTGTCTAACATAGGTGATAGGTATTGGGAATTAAGTGTAAATATGTTATACACAGTTTGTAGTATAAAAAGACAACAGCACCTCAGGGGCGGTCAGAGTTCCTGTGGCTGCCCTGCAGAGCAGATCTCCGCTGGGCAGAAAGAAAATTTTATAGATAAGAATGAATAAACAACCTCAAGACTGAAAAGTGAAGAGTCCAGACTCGTTCTTCAGTTGCACGGGCCAAAGCAGAGACATCCTGCACATCTCGGGGCAGCCATTAACAACAGCTACCCGAGAGCACCTGGTAAATATTCACTCAAAGAAGTAAACATTTAATCTGCCTCGCTTTACATTTAGCAGGATTAAAATATTCACCTCCCAAAACACTGTTCACATATTCGAAAAAATATTTAAAATACAATTTTTCATTAGAAAATTAAATACTCCATTTCCACCTAAACCTTCTGTGCCTGCATTTCTGCAGGACACAGCTCCGAGGCTATGTCCTTGCAGGAATTGCAAAGATTGTCCTGTAACATCACAACAATAAGCAGCATAAATACAGTCCCACTCCTATCCCAAATCTCTTTCTGCAGGACTTGATGTCCCAAACAGGAATTAAAAGCAGGAGGATGAGCAGCACCACTTGGTGGCACACAGCGAGGATGAAGCCCGTGGCAGAAGTGGAGGGAACATACCAGGGATGAAAGTCGAGCACAAATCCATTTTAGTGTGCTGGGAATGATGCCATCTATCACACTGAGTGCTGCAATTGCCTCCCACAATGCTGGATCTCATCTCTATTCTGTCCTGCTCCTCTGGGAATTTTAAAGAAGCATTTTCCTGTCTAGCCAAAGCACTTTTGTCACCCGCACCGAGTTGTCAGAGTACTTCATAGTCTCTGAAATATTTATCCTCTCACTTTTCTTGTCAGGTAAGAAAATTCTCCATTTTGCAGATGCCAAAGTGAGCACAGGGATTAATCCTCAGTTCCAAAAAGAGATTTATGTATGCAAAGTGGTGCTTAGGAAGAATTTAAGAGTCTATGTCCAAAATGTACATTGTGAAAAGCCCTGTTCAAGGACTGGAGGTACCTGGTGGCATGCAAGGAAGCTGTCAGGGAGTTCCCTTCTCTTCCTGAGGGAGAGGAAAAGTGACAGCAGTTCAATTCCCTGTTATGAGCCATTTATTTCTGTATTATGAAATATAATTTTCTAAAAACTGCATTCAGGTAGGACTTCACATGCAGGCTGTGCTACTTGTAAACACCTTGGGATGGAGGAGAAGGAGAAACAGTTTACAACACTCCCAGGAGGGAAGGAATCAAGGTAAGATCTTGCCTTACCCTACTGTAAGGAGCTGAGGGAAATGCTGCCTCTCTTGTTTTGTGCCCCTAAATCCCAGGGAAAATCTCCCCTGGGAGCCTGCTGCAGCAGCAACAGGCACAGCACAGGCCCTGGCTGAGCTGAGCTGAGCTTATGCTGGATTTGTGAGGCTGTTTGGGGCCTGACCAAATTCAGAATTCATTTCACAAGTCTGAATTATCCTGGAGCTCACTTAAGAAGACTTTGTCACAAAACACAATGCCCTGCTTCTGAGTGATGACAGAGAGCACTGCTGTGGGAAATACCAGACCTGCATCCTAGGCTCTTCTGATCTCATGAAAAGTTGAGCCTCCACCACCCTCAGATTAGAAAAATGCCCTGAACATCAGGTGCAGCATTTTTGGGGTGGGAATGGTCCTCATTACTCTGGGGCCAGTGAGAAAGGCAGGACTGCAGCAGCAGCAGAGAGCAGCCATGAGCCAGGGCTCAGTGGGCTCTGTATTTCTGGGGGCAGAACTATGGCTCCCACTCTAGGGCATTTTTCTCTGTTTTATAAATGCTGTGTTTCAGGTTTCTCAGCAGCCTAAGGAACCACACAGTGCCCCTCCCCAGGCCAAGTGCCTACTGCCAAGGCCACTGATCCAGTCCCCTGCAGGACCCTTGCCTTCTGCTCTCACAAATTCACACTTCTGAGTGCAGAGCAGTCTGAGTTCACTCAGGGGTGACAGTCACCTCTGTGCAGAATGCCCCCCATGAACTGGCACCTTTCCCTGTAATGCAGAGCCATTTGTGCAAATGGTGGAAGGGTGATGCTGGGTTGGGAATCAGCCTCCTGGGCACGTTCTGTAATCCCTGGTTGTGGAAGACAGCAGGCAAGACACTGCAGACACTGAATCCCTCCTTCTCCATGGAAACATCAAAGACCAGTGTTTAGTTCCCCTGGTGTGTCTCAATGACAAGTTTAAAACTCTCCTGTGCTCAGCAGTTTGGATTTTGGACATTCCCACCTGGAAGCCAGATTTTCCTGTCTTCAGTGCAGAGTGACTGTCACCCCAGCAAGGCACCCCTGCAGATGGCATGGCAGGGCAGGTGCTGGCAACAGCTGTGCCACAGCTGCTCCTCTGGGCTCCTACAGCCCATTGCTGGGTGCCTGCTGAAGTGCTCCCAGCTGCTGAAAGCAAACAGCCACAGTGGACAGAGCTTTGTTTTCTTTCCTGCATTTGGGACAAATAGTGACTATAGAAACCAACTCCTCTAAAAAATTCTGTCTGACAAAGGTTATTCATGTGGCTTACTATCAGCACTTAAAATTAGGCAGCTAATGTAGACATCTAAACTGGGAGACTGTCCTACTTCATTTCCTTTGTCTGGTGTGTGGAGAAAGAAAAACTCACCCAGAAACTTATCAAAGCTGGAACTAGAAGTCAGGGGCTGTTTAAAAGTCACTGTTGAGTTACATTAAAATTCAGTGGAACATCAGGATTTTCTGATTTGTCCTCTAATGGACTCTCTTCTTTGCAATAGTAGAAATAGGCACATACAAGGCTAGGCAGCTCCATCCACTAAGTATTGTATCAGTCTCCAAAATGGCACTGTGTGAAGAGGAACAGCATTAGCACTTTTCTACTTGATAATGCAACTCAGCAGGAAGGGAAAATGTTACATTAGAAAACTGTGGAAGTGACAGCTTGGTCAGAGAGAGAGAAAGCTAGATAAGTTTTCCCATGAATCGGCCTGGGAAGCTTTAGGGAGCTGGAGATAAAGAATGATACTCAAATATTAAAACAATCTGCAGATGGTGTATTTTAACAATCTGTTTTGCTGTTTTTCTCATAAGGTTGTTTAAAAATGGATATTTTGTCAATTAGCCAGTCATGTGGAATGTATTGATTAAATGACCAATCAGATCCACCTGTAGTGAACTAAGGTATAAAAGGGGAAGAGGATCAACTAAATGGGGCTTTTGTCATTTGCCTTCTGATGCAACTCTGTCATCTCTGACTCAACAGTGCCATCAAACAGATTCTGGTTTTATGTAGACTGTAGGTATCTTCTTTGGAAGCTTTGTACAGCAAAGTTGATTCAAAGCCCACAAAACCAAAATCACTTCTTCCTATGTACATGTCTTACTATGTGCATGCCTTATTACTATGTATATGTCTTTAAGGAAATGTTTAAGGGCATCTCTATTCAGCAAAGCACACTAATGTGCATTTAAATCCCACTGAAGGCCAATATTCCCCCTTAAGCTTATTATTGAACTGCAATTTTGAAATACATCATCACCTCTGTTTGAAATCTTTCACTTTGGAACTCTGCTGTTACAGAGAGAAAAGCCATATGGAACTAATCATGCACATTTTGTGTAGCAGATAGGCATTATAGCAGATTGTGTTTCCCTTCAAGTGCTTGTCCATATGAGCTTGCAAACTGTGGTGTGCATACAGCTGAACATGCAAGACAAGATTTTTAGCCCTAACTACATCCATACTGATGTACCTCCTGCTTAGCTGCATAATTATGAGAAGAGCACACACATCACTGCCTGTCTGCCAGCCAAATGAAGCTTCTTTTCTTTCTTATTCCTTGTCATTTTCCTTTTCCTACCCTCACTAAGACCCTACTATTTTTTAGCTTGTTTTCTCCTTATTTGCTTTCATTTAATGATTGGTCTTTCCCCCTTTTCTGCTAGCTCATCCCTCAGAAACAGAGTTCAGACTACAGGAGAGAGATTTCTCTTTCTGGCAGATACTCCATACACCACTACATTGCCTCACAGAAAAGTATGCTCCTGGGAAGTAAAAGATCTGAAACTTCAGTATTGGCTTGCACAGAACAAACAGAGGATGAACACTGCAGGATTTGTAGCAACCATAACCCCAGGACTGGGAAGGAGGCATCAGTCTCCACTAATCCTTATATGTTGAACTGTGTAAGTCAGATGGCAGTAAAGACCAAATAATAAAGTTTAATCAGCTCACAAAGTACTGCAGTTCTTTCTCTTTAAAAGGTGATGGCTATAGTTCCAACTCAGATCTGCAAAAAGATGAGATGGTGTCATTTTTGTTCATGTCACAGCACTGGGCCCATGAGGCAAACTCATTTCAGCTCTTTTCACTCAGGGCTTCTTAGCACGAGGCATTCTGAGCATTTTTGTTCAGCTGCTTGGACTCCAAAGACAAGACATTCATCCCAACTCTTGCAAATAGCCCTGAGCACTATGTCATGACACAAATTTGCACTTAGAGAAATACATGTGGTACAGATAGGTGTGTATATTACTTCCTAATGAAAAACAGTATCTTAAATATTTTTAGAATTATATGAACAGTGCTTTGGGAGGTGAATATTTTAATCCTACTAAGTGTAAAGACTTGTATTAATCCTTCTCCATAAAACAAGGGAGAAAGAAAATTCAAGATCAAAACAGGTAAAATTTCTCAAATAGGTCCTAAAATATTCTTCTAGTACTAGGCTCCTTTATGATTAAAGCTGTATATCTGAGCATTCTCCACTTCCCTAAACTAGTGGATATACAATCTGGGAAACTCCAAAGCTCTTTGCTCATTAGCATTTTATCTCTGAATTGCATTGCATTAATAAATACTTGTCCAACATGGAATATTGACTGCCAGGAGAAGGTAATGTGGAGGAACTCAAATTTCCCACAGGGCAGATGGATATGAAGGGAGAAGGTAGAAATTTATGGCAGGGTAAAATCTGAAACATTTTTTGTAATGGCCACCATTTGGATTAGACAGAGGATTGTAGTGTCAAATGGGCTTCCAGCAGAGTGAGATGGAGAAGTCTGGGGTTCTTTAGAGCACTAATTTATCACATAGCTGTACTTGTGAGTGGTGTATAGCTATTTCCCTTATACATATGTGAGAGGATGAAAAGGCTATGCTTCCAACATCATAACCAAGCATTCATATTTTACAGTCCCAGCTGGGGCTGAATGAATATTTTATGAACTGAAAAGGTAGTTTGGGTTCACTTGGCAGAATTCCCATGGCAGATGATTGGGAGCTGGCCTCAATTTGAGCTGTAAGGTTTGCAGGGAGTGAGAAAGAAATTGAAGGCAGTAGGTGTGTTCTTCCATGTACACTGCTGCAGAAACTGGCCTTGAAAATTCTCACTGAGGCTGCCAAGTTTATATAAAATATCTTAAAACTAATTGGCATAATGACTCAAACTCATGTTTTCTGTCAGCAGGTCATCTGTAGGTGTGCTTATGGCCTAATTCTGGCCAAAGAATTGATTTATTTCACCAGGAGCAAGCAGCAATGATGATGCTTGCCATTGCTTCATAACTTGTACAAGGTGGGGAGTAAACTGTCCTTTGAGAGAGAACAAGCACTGACCCAAATCTCAATCAGCTCTATTAATCAAGTAATGAAAAGTGCCTGAAAGCAAACTGTATTTCCATTTTTCAGTGGTCTAAAATACAGGGAGGTTGGGTTGATTTGCTGTATTTTCATTGTTTGGCCACTTCAGTGAGAAATCAATCATTTGAAAAACATGAGTGATTAGAAACCCTCAGCTGGCTTTCAATTAATAGAGAAGAGGAATATGGCAAAAATTTTCTTTTATATTTTTCAGGTGAGGTATTTTATATATATGGTTTTTTTCTGTCGAATTTGATCATTTGGATGGCTTTCTCCATAGGATGCAGAACTCTCCTCAAAGAAGAAATATTAATTCATCTCCCTTATACAGAATAAAAAGAACAGCAATGGTTTAGCTTATGCCTGTGAGCACAAAAAATGTGCTGCACTTTCTGAGGATGTGAAGAGAACAATATCTAAGGAAGTTATTCTGGAGTGATTAAATAATTGTAAAAGATGTGAAAATTATTATTTTATCTTGGTTCTTTTACCTTTGTTTCATTTTCCAAACGGTTTGCTGCATTTATTCAGTACACCAGAAATTTTAAACAACCAGTTTGCATATAGGTGTGTTTGACAAACAAGATAAATGAGATTTATATAAAATATAAAATTTATATTATAAATTTATAAACAAACATTTATTTTAAATTCATTTATTGTTCTAATTCTCAATCTCTGCATTCATTGTAATAAATACATAAAATGTAAGTGTGACATCTCATTCTTTGGTTGCTTCAGCCATTACTCAGTGGTGTTAAAGAAGTCAAATATGGAACTGAAAGTGGTAGATTTATATCTCATTTGAAAAAGCTCAATACCAAGTCAGAGGAATTCAAATAAGCCCTAGTATGACTTGTAAAAAATAAAATATCACTTCTGTGTGTCTCAATAATATTTCACTTTTAATTTAGAGATATTATTGCTCTTTATCATGGGAAAATCAAATATAATAAAACCACAGCAAGATTTCAGAATATTTTTCACCAGAGCAGCTGCCAGGTCCCATGAGGGAGATCCTGGGCCGCCTGCTCTGGGATAGCAAAATGTTGAATCTGGAGAGGGCAGGCCTGGAATGCCTCCTCTGAGGCAGCTGATGCTGAGGATACCCTTGGACTAAACTAAGGCAAAACGATGCCAAACAAACAGCTAGAAAGTTTTAGCTATGGAAGCAGCAATTTAAACTTTTAAACCTTGTGGTAGGTTGAACAGTCCATGTCAGCAACAGCTTAAAATTTCTGAACAGCCTGCAGCATCGAGTTAAACTCCATTGAACAGCCTGAAGCAGCGGCACATTAAAGTTTTAAGGAGAGGAAGAAATGAAGAAGGAAAGATATGAAAATTGGAGGTAAAGGATCCATGTCACCACCCAGGGTTCCAGCACCATCCCTGATGCGGTTCCTGTGGATGGTGGGTGCACACACAGCCCCCTCAATGGTGCTATTTACAGAACAGTCCTTGTGCAGACACATTTTGTTATTCTCAAACTTTTCAGAATGGGGTTGGGTTTTCTCATAGTTTCAATCCCCTGTCAGAAACACAACTGCAATGCTCTCCAAATCTAGTTTTGGCGATAGTTACCCAAGATAAGGAGAGTAGTCTCCAAAAAGTGCTCTCCTGCCTCCAAGACCCTCTCTCCTAACATCACCTTACCTCAATGGCATGGTAACATTCCTTTTCTCCTCTGCCCAGTGTTTGAGACATGAATTCTTTCAGGTTTACATTAACTCTTTCAGGATTTCAGCCTCTCACAGCAGCTCTCCTCTTTAGGATGAAAACCACATCCTACTCTCCCTACCCTGTAACTGAGAAGTTGCCACAGACACTGAAAGGCACACAGCAGACCATTGGCTAAGGCAAGAACTGAGATGAGATTCTCTGATTTGTGAATCTATGTCCCAGCCACCTGATTAGGTAACTTTTATTCCAGGAACAAATATTCAATCTTTATGATGTGCAGTGCAGTACAATCTAGGAAGGTACAAGCAGAGGACTGAAACCTATTGTTTAGGCACCCTGACAACACAAGCCAAAAATAAAGTATAGCAGAGTGAAATTGAAATGGGAGAGCAGTGCACAGCAGCATATTTGTTTCTGAGGGCATTTCCCTTGGTTTGCCACACATCCCGACAATACTACAACCTTAAGATGAATTTGACAGACTTAAAGTTTGTTTGGACAAATTTTGGTTGATGAAATAACAACTTTGAAAGTAATTGGCAGTCATCCAGAAGACACACAACAATGGTTTGGAGTTTTTTTACTTAGGAAGATACATGGAAAATGACTGGAGTTGTCAAATGAAAAGCAAGTGAAGATTTGCATTGAGCCTAGTTATTACATTAGACTGCTACAATAAAATCACTCAAAGAATTGTTTAGGTTGGAAAAAGATCAAAAGATCTCTAAGATCCATCCATTAATCCAGGACTGCCAAGGCCAGCACTACACCATGTCCCTAAGTGAAATATCTCCATGTATTTTATTCATCTTCAGGGATGGTGACTCAGCCACTTCCCTGGGCTCTTCCTGTTCTAATGCTTGACAACATTTTTGGTGAAGAAAATTTTCCTGATATCCAATCTAAACCTCCCCTAGCACAACTTCAGGCCATTTCATTTTGTCCAGTTGCCTCTTACTTTGGAGAAGACACCACATCCCACCTTCCTAAAGCCTGCTTATAGGTAATTGCAGAGAGTAACAAGGTCTGCCCCAAATCCCTATTTCTCCAGGCTGGACATCCCCAGCTCCGTGAGTTGCTTCTCTGGAATGGCCTGCCTAGGGAGGTGGTGGAGTCACCATCCCTGGATGTGTTTAAAAAAGACTGGATATGTTACTTGGTGCCATGGTTTAGTTGAGGTGTTAGGGCATGGGTTGGACTTGATGATCTTGAAGGTCTCTTCCTACCTGGTGATTCTGTGAGTCCTGTGAATTGTCATAAAACAGGACTGGCCCCAAGGCTGAGCCCTGGGAACATCCCTGGTGTCTGTCCCCAGCTGGACGTGACTCCATTCCCCACGCTCTCTGGGCCTGGCCCCACAGCCAGTGTTTTACCCAGCAAAGAGCACACCCATCCAGGCCATGAGCCATCTCCAGGAGAAGGGAAATGGTGTCTGAGGCTTTACTAAACTGCAGGGAATCAGGACTCACAAACTCTCCCTCATCTGTTGAGTGGGTCATATTGTCCTGTGAGGGGATCAGGGTAGTGTAGCAGGCCTTGCATTAAGTACTTCAGATCTTCCTTCTCCCCCTTTGTTACTGTGTTTTTCACCATCCATTAAAGGCTGGAGATTCTCCTGACCCCTCCTTTTGTTACCTATGAACTTATGGGAAGAGTTTTTATCATCTTTTAGGGCCAAATTAAGTTCCAATCAGGCTTTGACCCTTCTGATTTTCCCCCTGCACAATCCCATGAAGGCTGTGTAGTGAACCTTTCTCCAAAGGTTATAAACTCTCTGGTTCCATCTGAATTCCATCTGGGCTCCATCCAGGGCCCAGCTGGGGGGGGCAGGGTGTGGCCATGGAACCCGGGTGTCTGTGACATCAGGGGGACACGTCCCCAGACACCATGGGCTGCAGGGCCGTGCTGCAGTGCGGCTCCGGGCAGCGGTGAGGGCGGTAGGCAGGGCTGGGCTGGGCTGGGCCAGGGCCAGGCCAGGAGCACCCACACCTGGGGAGAGCCCAGGGGACAGGGGACAGGGCTGTGGAGAACACCTTGGGCAGGGACAGGGCCACCTCTGGGCATAGTGCCATGTCTCTGGGCAGGGCAAGGTGCCACCACTGGGCCGAGTGCCCTGTCCCTGGGCCCTGCGCTTCCTGATCCTGCTGCCCCAGCCACCCTCTCCCTGCTTCCCGACCCCACTGAGCCCCTTCTCTCCCTCCTCCTCTTGCAGGCCATGGCTGGGAAGATCACCAAAATCCTGCTGGTGCTGGCCATCCTCCAGTACGGGCTGAGGGCGGATGCCCAGGTGGTGCAGACCAGGGAAGAGGTTGTGACACAACATGAGGAACAGCGCAACCAGGGGATGACTTGGCTGGTGAGAAAGATTGTAAATCACTCAGTGACAGGGCAGCTGGGAGTAACTCCTGGTTATATAACTCCTGGTTAGTTTGCGAACAGCAGGGCAGTGATTCTTTAGCATGGGCTGAGTTTAACAGTGCCTCTGCCCAGGTTGTTTCCTGCCTGCTCCTCATCTCTGTTTTCCAGTTCAGGGGCCTGGGTACATGGAGAAAAACTAACCTAACTCTAAAGACTAAGGCAAAGAAGGCATTAAATATCTCACTCTATTCCTCATTCTATCTCACTATATTTCACCCCCATCCAGTAAAGGATGGAGATTCTTCTGAGCCCTCCTTTTGTTGCTTATGAATTTATAGAAACATTTTTATTCTCTTGTATGGCAGTTAATATATAACCAGATTCAGTTCTATTTGGGCTTTGGCCATTCTGATTTTCTCCCTGCACAGCCCCACCACAGCTGTGCAGTGCTCCTGAGTGGCTGTCCCTTCTTCCAAAGGCAATAAAGTCTCTGGCTCCAGGCTCCTGCACTCCCTTTCCCACCCATGCCTGGGTCCTCCATCTCCTGCACTCCTGCACTCCCTTTCCCACCCATGCCTGGGTCCTCCATCTCCTGCCCCCATTGCCCCAGCCACCATATCTCTGTCACCCAGCCCTGTTGAGCTCCTTCTCTCCTTCCTCCTCCTCCTTCAGGCCATGGCTAGAAGCATCACCAAAGTCCTGATGGTGGCTGGCATCTTCAAATACGCCCTGAGTGTGGATCTCCCAGCAGTGAAGGTCACAGAAGAGCTCCTGAAGCAGCATGAGGAGCAGCGCGGCCAGGAGATGGCCAAGCTGCAGAAGATGGAGCAGAGGATGCAGGAGCAGAGCAGAAAGGAAAGCGTGCTCCACTCAGTCTGCCAGCAGCCGTGGTTCTGGAATTGTGTCGAAATGATCCTCACACTCTTTGGGATCTACTTGATGCCCTGTCAGAGGAGAGCACGTTCTGGAAGGGGCAGCCAGGAGAAAACTACCTGCAGTGCCCAGGAGCAGATGGAGAAGAACAAGCCCTTGGATAAGGTAGGGACCTCCACTGCTTTTGCCTTTTCCTTCCCAAAACAACGTTCTGACAGCCATGGGAGCTGGCAGTGCCTATGAAGCCCTGAGTGCCTGCAAGGACAACATCATTGACCACCCTGAGACCAACCACTGTGCCCTTTTTCCACCAGAGAAGGGGACTGGGCAAGATCTGCTGATACCACTGCAGCCATGGAGAGCAGCAGCCACAGAATGTGCCGTGCTTCCTCCTCTCCCACCTGAGGAGGCAGAGTCCAAATCCCTGCTTCCTCCACAGCAAATGGTACCAGTTGTGATGTTCCCCCTGGCAGGAGATACAGAAGTGATTTCCTCCTTGGCCATCTGTTAATAAAATTGATGATCTGCTTTGAGAAATCCTGCGTCTGTGAGGGTCTGGGCAAGACTGTGTTGGGGGATGGTTCCATCTCCCCTCTGTAACAAAGAGATGAAGTTTGTGCTCCCATGGATGTTTGCAGTGGTTACACTTGTGCTTAGACACTTGGCACCTCCCTGTCTTCTCTCCTCCTGGAGTTCTTCCTGTCTCCTTGTCCCAGCATCCTTTCCCATGCCTTGGAATTCCTCTGAACTTGCTTCAAAGATTCTGCTGAAATCAGCAGGTCCATCATAGGGTCTTTTCCTCAAGCTGTTCTTTACAGGATGGTTGTTCCATAAACTGGAGCACTCAAAATTTATGGAACACTCAAAGGCCTGCAGAGGCCATTGCATCACCTATTTCTGATCATCAGATCTTGACCCACAGCTGAAGCCTCAGCCACTTCTGGACACAGTTTGATGGGTGCTGGGTGACCCCCTTGTGCACACAGACCTGCTTTTCTCCCTGCACTCCCTTTCCAAAGTGGGAGCACTGCCTGTGTCTCCCAGGCTGCTGAGAAGTCACTCTTGGCACAGGCAGAGCTGCGTCTTTGGCCCAGGTGTCCAAGCCTGGCAGAGGTGAGGCTGCAGGGGAGGCCTGGGAGAAGAAGGAAAATGCTGCAAAGGGGAGTGAGGAGGGAGGAAAGAAGTGTGAGGAACAGTGAGGAGGAGGAGGAATCAGTAGTAAAAATGTCATTTCCAAATAAATGCTTTTAGGACTAAACTGACATGGAAATCAAGTACTATTTACTTCTCGTGTATTTATTAAAGTTTTAACTTTTATAGTTTCATGTGTCAAGGGACCTGAGTATGATCTCATGGTCATTTTCATGGATGTCACCCCTGAAATCAGGCATTCCAGTTCCCTGTGCACTACCATACAGGTAAACTGCACAATAAATGAAAAGCATTTTCACTCCTATCCCCATTAAACACAGCAAATTTCAAGACATCCAGAGTTTGTAGGAGAGCATTTCACATGTCAGCCTGTAAACAAAATACAATATGCATTTTTAATTCTGGGAGAATGTCACTACCCTATAACATCATTGGTATTTTAATTAAGATGCCTCAAAGGAAATAATAACAGGACACTGGATGAAGAGGTTGAATGCACCCTAAGCAAGTTTAGTGACAATTCAGAACTGAGGTGAGTTGGCCAATCCACCTGAAGGCTGTACTGCCATTCTGTGAGACCTTGATAGGCTGGAGAGTGGAGCAGAGAGAAACTTAATGAGGTTCAACAAGGGCCAGTGTAGGGTCCTGCACCTGGGGAGGAGCAGCCCCAAGCACCAGCACAGGCTGGGGGCTGACCTGCTGAGAGCAGCTCTGCAGAGAAGGACCTGCAAGTCTTGATGGGTGACAAACTGACCCTGAGCTGCCAGTGTGTCCCTGGGGCCAGGAGAGGCAATGGGATCGTGGGGTGCACTGCAAGAGTGTGGGCAGCAGGTCAGGGAGGGGATCCCTTCCCTCTGCTCAGCCCTGCAGAGGCCACACCTGCAGTGCTGCTGTGTGCAGGTCTGGGCTCCTCGGTACAGGAGAGACAAAGGGCTGTTGGAGATGGCCCAGCACAGGCCACAGAGATGAGGAGGGGTCTGGAGTATCTCTCTTGTGAGGAGGGACAGCAGGAGCTGGGCATGTTCCATCTGGAGAGGAGAAGACTGAGAGGGGATCTCATCAATGCATATAAACACCACAAAGGCAGTACCAAGAGGATGTGCCAGACTCTTTATAGTGGCCCAATGACAGAACAAGGAGCAATGGCCATAAACTAAACCACAAGGAGTTCCACCTCCACACGAGGAAGAAGTTTTTGCCAAAGCTGGCAGGGCACTGAAACAGGATGGTCATGGATTCTCCCTCTCAGGAGCCATTCAAAACCCACCTGGATTCATTCCTCTGTCACCTGCTCCAGGTGACACAGCTTTGGGCAGGAGGGTTGGACTGGGTGATTTCCAGACGTCCTTCCTAACCCTGACGATTCTGTGAACTTGTAAAATTTATAAAAAACTGCTTGTGTGTGCAAATGTCAAAGAGAAGTATAAAATATAATATGTAAATCATCTCTTTTCCCCCTCTTTGTTGCTTTTTCTTTCCCTGTTCCCTTACCCTTCCCTTCCCCAGTTCTCCAAGTCCCTCAGACCAATAGCAGAACTACCCCGGTACTCAATTCCCGAGGGGGCAGCCGGGCTTTTCCCGGGTTTTCCTGAGGATTTTCCAGGATCCTTGCGGAACCGCGGGGCCATGGCGGGGCCTGACCGCGAGGGGTCGCCCTTGCACCGGAGCCGGAGGCGCGCCGGGCGCGGGCGGATCGGGAAAATCCCCGCGGATTCCCTTTAACAGGCGCTTCCATGATTGTGGAAATATTGCTGCATCATCATTCCTTCCCCAAAGAACACGGGTTTAATGCAGTTTCTCCATTTTGAAATGATGATGTTCCTTGGAAGGACATAATTTACTGATTAGAGGTATGTCTGTTTAGCGGCAGTGGCTCAAGTTTTAAATTTGATTGCGTTCATTTTAATCACATAACTGATCTTATTTTCAGTAACACGGACTTGTTTGTTCCAAATGCATTTATGAGTTCTTGTCTCAGTTATGTCACGTGCTGAAAGGGATATTACTAACTCCTAAAATCATAAAACCCCAACTTACACAGAGGAGAAAAGTGCTGAAAGAAGGAAGCATCTTTTGAATTTATTTAAAAAGAAAAAAAAGGGCTCGATTTTAAGTTTTTAATCCTGCTTATGCTGCCCTAAGAGATAGGCTCCAAAACCATACATGATCCTTGTGCCTCTGATGTGAAAGAGCTGTCAAAATGTCACACACTGGGTGTGACACAGATACACTTGGCTTATGTCACATTGCCCCTGCCCGTGGCTGCATGTCTATTGTCTGCCATACTTTACCATGTCTTCCTTCTTTCTAGATGCAACCTACCCCAGAAACTGCCAGCTGCTCCAGCTGCCATCCCTTGTTCTTCCACAAGGGAGGAGAAAATAAACTAACTGAGGCAGTGGCACTTCACAGCAGTTTCCTGGCTCCTGTCTCACCCCTTCTGCCCTGTGATCAGTGCCTGCTCCTCCTCTGCTTGGAACTCTTTGGGAGAAGAAAAACCTGAGCTTTCTAGGCCTGCAAGCAAAAGAGAGGGGAAACTTTAAAAAAAGCAAGGCAGGGAGAGGTTTTAGTGACGGAAAAAATTGCACCTGGCAAGTCACCTTTAATCCAAAAATGGACTTTCAGAAACCTTCATTTTCACCCAAGGATTAAAGTGGGAGCTACAAAGAAATAACAAATAATGTTACAAACACATATAATCATCTGTCCCAACCTCACATGTTTAACAGTCAGGTCTGTGGGCCATAGGATGAAGAGCAGGGATCCAAGGACATACAATGTCAGCAGCAAAATGTTGCTCAAGTTCCACAGAGCTCCTTTCCCAGCCCACATCCAGCCTGCCACCAAGGAGTGTCCATGCTCTCCAGGATGTGTGTTCCAGGGGCTGGAAGAGTAGGAGGTTCATTACCTTCTTCCAGAGGTTACTTAGGTGCTATTTTAGGAAGAGGTCATCACTGGGCCATAAAGCTGTTGAAAAACATCCTCTCTCACCCTTTCTCTGTGCAATGGTGGGGAGAATGCCAGTGGAAAATTCCTGTGCATAATGAGGTCAGATATACTAGCTTTTCCATCTTTTTTAACTACCCAAGCAGTGAAAAGCAACTGGAGTGACAGTCAAGGCTGATCCAGACACAGCTCCAGGAAACATTATGCAAGAACAGGACCTTGATGTAAACAGGAGTTCAGAACCTTAATGCAAATGGGAGCCACTGAAAACATCAGGCTGATCTCCTGCTGAGATGGGGTTCTTCTGATCAGAAATAATTGAAAGCTAACTCCATCTCCTGAGCACAACAATGCCTAAACCCAAAGGTGGATATGTGTGGGGGTACCAGTTGTGGGTTTCTCTGGGTTTGGATTGAAGGCACTTTAGACTGTAGTTCATGTTCAGACTCAGGTGTTTATTATTCCTTATCAGTAAAACAGTTTCACTACAGTAAGTTTGGCAGCTTTTCATTAGAAGGCACAAAATGGCAACAATCTCTTGTTAAAAGGTCTTTTAAGACTAAATTATCCAATTAAGAAAGGATGCCTAGTTTATTTTGCCTGTTAACCCAATAACTGATCCCAAAGAGCTGCAATGCAGAATTTTCTGCCCAATCACAAAATGCCACCCAAACCCATAGAGAAGGAAGAAGCATGAAGAAGAAACCCAGGGCAACACTCTGTGCCCTCCATCTTGCTTCCATCCACAACATACTGAAAATCCCAAAACCTAAATTTCTCACCAAGTGATACACCTACACTACTGTCTATAATCTATTTCACACTTTTGTGGATTCTGGTCTATCTTGAAGCCTGGGAAACTTTCTCCATGAATGAGAGTCAAAGTCAGTGTTCCCCTGGGGGTCAGGGCACCCCAGAGCAGACAGAGAAATATTCCCAGTGCCCTGTGTTTCCACAGATATGGGAACATGTGACTGAGCACCCCAGCTGGGCTTGGGGCCTCAGAGCCAGCGTGGGCTGGAAGGGACGTGACATTAAAGAGAGGGAACACTCTGTACACCAGCCAACATGCAGAGGCTGAATTTCTCCCCAGCAGGTAACAAACACTGACGTCTGTGAAAGTCACTGTGCAGCGAGTAACAAACACCCAAATGTGGGGCATCCAGAGAGGCAGCATCCAGCCCTGCCAGCAGCAGCAGCTGCACTCCAAGCACAAAGCTCCTGCTGCAGTGACCACTGACCGAGCCAGCACCCCTTTGCAAGAAGAGGCTTCTCATCCAACTGTGTGCCTGACTCGGAGAGCTGATGGCTTTGCTTCATCATTTGCCTCTGACACAGGGCAACAGAGCAGCAAGAGAAGGCAGCAAATGCAGGCAAGCCCTTCTGAACTAGTTGTGATCCTAAAAAGTACTGTTGAGCCTCTTCTTTGCACAAATGATGAAAACAACGCTGTGGCATGAAAAAAGCTGGCTTTACAAACAGCATGGTGGAGACCTACAAGTAAACCAAGCACTAAATAAGTATGCATAACTGGATTCATTTGTTTTTAATGAGGTGCAATAATTAAAGTAATAATTAGAGAAAGGAAGACCTCCATTTTAAATCTATTTTCAGACTCGCCACAAGCTTTGTTTTCAAATTTGAGCTCATACATACATATCTATATATAAAATGTAAGATTGTATATAAATATTACATATAATTTCCTTTATCTACATTGCCTTTTTTCATCATTAAAGAATGTGACTCATCTGCCTTACACAGAGAAGTTTTAATAACCATGTTTGTATAGGAAATACAGTGGGGTTTTTTCACCCACTCACTAGTATTACTTTGTGAAGCCTTAAATGGCTTAAAATGCCCTTTAAACAGTCTTAATTCTGCTTACTTCAGAGAAATCTCAACTTACAGAAAGCTGGAAGGGGGGAGTCTTGTGACTCTTGTTCCAGAGCAGCATTGGTCTGATCCACTCAAGCATGAGCTTTTTATATCAAGTCTGTAAGCAATAATTCTGATCCATATGGTTTACTGAATCAGAGGCTAATTTTGTAATACCCCATTCAAATTTATATCTTAGTACCTGAACATTTTGCCTTACCAACTAGAATGTTGCCTTGCATAATTCCTGAAGCTGTGAATTATTTTTTATATATCCTCTGCCTCTATTTTTTAAGAAAGGTGTTTGAAAATCAAAAAATAGAAAACCAAAAATGCTTAACAGTGTTCTGAAACAAACTTAGACCATGACATTGTGAACAGTACTGAGAGCAGTGAGGGACTATTCACGCATCCAAGACAAATCCTAGATGTAAATATTTCCTTAATCATAGCTTACACACTTGAGGGTGCAAAAACAAAGCAAAATATTTTTGTTCAAAGTCCAATAATAACATTTCACATTATATTAATTTGTAACTTGAAAATACCCATAAAACCCGCTCCTACTAAAAAAAACCCAGATCAGAGTACAGTACCTTTAATATTTCTGTTACCTCCCTCTTGGATGCTTAACAAGCAAAATAGCAGATAAACTTCCACAGATGGATCTTTAGCACAGTTTAGCAGAGCTGTATGCATCCCATCAGAGTAGTACAGAGCAGTGAAATGAAGACAGACGGTGCAATAAGTGCAAGAGCTGTAAATGAATGTGAACAGAAATTGATTTTGAAATGTTCTTGGCACTTTCCCAAGAAAATATTATCACAGCATTTAAAGAGAAGCATTCCATGCATTGTTTCGGGATTATTAAGAATAAACTCTGACCTCCTTAATTATTTTCTCTTCTGAGACCTATTTTCAGTGCAGCTGCAACATTTACATAAAAACCAAGCAAACTTGTATGGATTGTCAAACTTAAGCAGAACAAGAATTGCACTTGAGCACTGTGTCCAGTTCTGGGCTCCCCAGGACAGATATGGAGCTACTGGAGAGAGTCCAGCAAAGGGTCACTGTGATTTTAAAGGGCCTGAAACACCTCTCCCACAAGGAAAGGCTGAGAGATTTGTGACTGCTTGGCCCGGAGAAGACTCAGAGAGGGACCTCATCAGTGCAGAGGAACACCTGGAAGAGAAGTTCAATCAGGACAGAGCCAGGGTTGTCTAAGTAGCGCCCAGTGACAGCATAAAATGCAAAAGGCACAAACTGAAACACAGCTCTGTCTGGACATCAGGAAACACCTTTTTACTGTGGGGGTGTCTGAGCACTGGCACAGGCTGTCCAGGGATGTCCTGGAGTCTCTGTGCTCAGATATTCCAAAGCCACCCAGACACAGTTCTGTGCAACTCACCCTAAGTGACCTGCTTGAGAAGGGAGGGGAGCTGGGCCACTTCCAACCTCAGCCATTCTGTCATTCTATATAATGAATTGAGCTTTAAAATGTGTCAATTAAAAAAAAAAATTCTTGAGGAGACTGCAGTATCTTCGGCATCAACCTCATTCCTTTTCAATCGTAGTTAAGCCAACTGCTTCATTCTTTGAGTGGACAAGAACAATGCACCCAGGGTCAGGTTATTTTATGCTTTCCTAGGTTTGCAGCTGTAAGTGATAATGCATCAGCATCCCATGGAGAGCAGTCAGTATTCTGCAACTTCTAAAAGCATGCAGATCAGGCTGCTCTCAGGTGCACAAAGCTGCACCTGTGTGAATTTGCATGATTCTGTGTTCCCTAACCTGGGCTGCTTACTTCTTAGGGAAAACTGGAAACAGCTGGACTAGAAGGTTCTCAGGACAAGTCTCATATTAAAATTTTCATTTTTGTAAACCCAACTTTGTCTTACAGTTTTGTTAATCTGACAAAAAAAATCCCCAAAAAACCAAAAGAAACCCTCAATCAAAACAAGCAAACAAACAAACAAAAAACCCACCCCACCAAAACAAACAATCAAGCAAACACCAAAACACCTGGGAGAGGTTTTGCTTATGGACAATGTTGTATTTGGGGGTGTCTGTGTGTGTGTACATCTTGTAACACACACCATTATCACAAGAAACTAAGAAATATGTCAAACCAACAGACCCAGACCTGGCCAAAGCATGGCGAAGATGGAAATTTCAAAGAAGGTCAAATGCTGCACTGGTTTTGATGACTCAGAAGTTGGAAATCTTCCATTTCCATTATCATGTTTCTAACTTCCTTAGCATATTGCTAAAGCATAACTTGTTTCTGCAGGTGTTAGCTTTCCTCAAGGACATAAAATCATCATTATCATTATTATCATTATCCTCATTAGTTGTATGTAAGACTCCATGACATTTTCTTATCACACTCAGTGTTACAGCCTGAAATCCAAGCAATTTGCATCACTCCCAAGGCCCAGTCACTGTTCCCAGCTCTCTTCATCACCAGGCAGGGACTCCTCCTGGTCAGGTCCCTGCCCTGGCAAGTAGAAGCATGGTTTATTAATGCAAGTCTATTATTTCCATCACAGCAATTATTGAGATCAGCTAACACCAAAGCAATAGCAAAATGTACTAGTTGACTTCCTATATTGATTTTTGTTCCTGCACTTTGAAATGCTTCCAAATTCCGGCTGTGACAAAAAATGTTACAATTAAAATCTTGGATATCACACTGACATCTATTGTAGAAAAGATGTACTTAAGGAAATTTAGAATTTACAATATATTTTGTACTGACAGACTAATTGATGAGACGAAAAGAAGAGTTTGGTTTAAATATCAACAGCAGAGTGCCCAGTGGGATTCTTTGCTTCCTTATTTTGCCAGACAATGCCAGAGCCATGCAGAGAGCTGCAGATGAATGACTGCTCTCCAAGCACACAAGAATACTTGTGTTCAGTAGAAATCACTTTGAGCATAAAAAAATGGGATAACCTGCTGGACAAAGAAACTGT
This sequence comes from Melospiza georgiana, assembly GCF_028018845.1. NCBI lineage: Eukaryota > Metazoa > Chordata > Aves > Passeriformes > Passerellidae > Melospiza > Melospiza georgiana. Next base: position 111,472,836 of record NC_080431.1, read on the forward strand.
TAATTGGGACATGTCTGAGAAAAATTCCACCATCCTGTTAATCTGAACAGGCTCAAGGCAAGGAAAGGAAAATCAGGGATAACAAAGCCTATGACAAAAAGTTCCAGATAGGGTCAAGGTACTGCTATTTTAAAGTTAGAGTTTTACCAGCTAAGCCAAAACTCTGAATTTCAAACTTCCTGCTCTGCAGAAAGCCCTGGCATTTGTGAACAGCTGAAGAGTGATTCACTCATCACAGGTAGTTCTACATAAAGATACTTTAAGAAGCAATATTCTCTTCAGAGACTCTGTAACAGCTGTTTCTACCTAAGCTGAAACCCTTAACAAAATCATCCTAGCCCTGCAAATGGAAAATGTGACATTTTGTAAAAAAAATCAATTCTGTAAGCAATGAGTACATCAACCTGTACTTTCAGTATCTCATTACAAAAATATGCAAGTTGCTACAAAACAACAAACAAACGCCCAAAAATTCTATTCTTGTCTCTTAAGGAAGAGACATGCATGACTGTACAAGTACCTATTCAGCATTTCCCACTATCCCATAATTTCTCATGTTGGCCAATTTCTACCATATTTGGTAATTAAGACAGTCTGAAAGAAATTCAATTCCTGTTAAATTACCAAATTTTATCAATCTGAGTAGCGGACAAAAATTCAGTGTGCTCCTGAAGCAAAAAGCAATTCAGTGCAGCCCTGTGTTCTTCTGATGTGTAATAATCACTGTAATAAAATGGCAATGCATGCACCAAGACTTAGGTTATGCAGAAATTGTATTTGTATTATCAACTTGTATTATTACACACAAGTTACAAGAGAAAAGGTTGACTGAGGAAAAGAGATTCTGTTGAGCAATGCCAAGAACATTTCATTTTCCAAACAGGTGTTCATATCACTGCCAAATGATCATTATGGAATAAAAACCACAAAACTTTTTGGGTAGCTTTGTAAGTGGAGTCCATACAGAACAGGGGAGCTCAAACTGAGAAATAAAAAAGAAATCTTATGGTAAGTAACCAGAATAATCAAAATATATTGAATATATATATATATATATATATATATATATATATATGGAATATATATATTCAGAGCAACCAGAAACTGCTGGGGCAATTTGGCTACCAAATAACAATGCTATGAAACCCTTGGGGCTGCCTCCACTGCATGAGTACTGGTCAGACTATTCCAAATTTTGGCTACTAGCATGGTCTGTGCAATGCAGTGATAATTCCATCCACATCCCCTCTTGCCCCACAAAGAAACCTTAACAGAGAATACTGGAAATATAAATACTTATTTTCTGATGTGGGCATGAAGCAGCTCAGCCTAATTCATTCCTTTCTGCCAAATGCCCCAGAGCCAGCTGCCCATCAGAAGTGAGCTGACTGCAGGGCTGGGCTGTAAACCCAAAGCCTCTTGGGCAGGAGTGTGCATTCCTGGGACAAAGCCCATCCAGGCTGGAAAGGAGCCAACTGCAAAGCTGACCTGCAGTGGAAAAACTCTCTGGGGGTGGGGGGGAAGAGCAGCACTGGGCAGTAAAGAACCAAGGGCTGATACTGATAGGTAGGAACTGAGTTTGGATTTAATAGCAGGTTCACTCAAACCAGCCTTGAAAAGCCTGTAGCACAACCCTGCTGATTATTTACTCTATTTAACACAACTCTGCTGCTGAAGCTCAGCCTGTGCATGGGGCCCAGTGCTCACCTTCAGCTCAGGAGGGATGTGGAGTACTGGGTGAGAACAAAACTGCAGCCACAGGGATATCCCTAACTCCTGAAGGCATACAAAACTGGTACATCACTAAAAAGTATAAAAGACAAATGACAGATCAATCCGTAAGACATTTGTTTGGAGACGCCTCCAGTCCCCACACAACAACTGAAGAGAGACCATTGTGTTCTCTTGGAAATATCAGGCACCTGCATTCCCTGAAGGAATCTGTAAATAAACAAGTAGAAATGAACCAGCATTCGTGAACAAGTACACCAACAGGTGCCACTTTGAGCATGGGTTGAACTAGACCCTATAGTTCCTCCCAAGCCTATTTATTCTATGATTAGACATTTTATCAACATGTACAACAAGCAAATCTCCAGAATATGTATTCCAGAAAGGTGGATTTACTAAACAGAACAAACAGCTTCAAGGCTTCAGTTCCCTCCTCTACCCATCACACCAGGATCATATCCCTTCCTTGTACAATCCATACTTTTTTCATGATCCTTGGCTTGTGGCATCAGATTTATAGAGCAAAGAGGAGGCACAGCATGCCCAAAGCAAACAAACCAAGGAGCTGCAGAAGTGCAGAGGAGTGAGAGGAGGGATTCAAATTTTTTGTCAAGCTGAAGACCCTCACTGGAGGCTCATTTTTGCCCTGAAGAGGCAGGAAAATCTCAAATGATCTGGTGAGAAACACATGAAGTACACCTGAGAATCAGCCCAACTTCTCCAGTTGTATTAGAACTGCACTTGTGCTTGTTTGAGAGAAAAAGCTACAGAGCACAACCTGAAAGCATGAAACTTTGGTACATGAACACAGGGGCAGTTTAAGATTTGGGGTGTTTGCAGCTACAAGAAGCATGTGTTTTTTCAGTCTTTCTCTCCCTTTGGCTTTGGTGGTTTAATACTCATACAAAAGAAGTACAGCAGAAACCGTCATCCTCATTTCTTGCTCGATTGCTCTGTGGCATTTGCTAAGCTCTCTTTATTTCAACAGAAGATTCCCCAGAGCACAGAAGACGTTCCTTCTTGGCATGTCATTACTGACTCCCTTTTGACTCTTATGTAGAAAAATGTTGCTAATTCAGCTAATTTTCTTATAAAATCTGTATTTTTCTTAAATCCTTTGCCACCGAAACTGGCAGAGATCTAAAGATCCAGAGAGCCTTTTTAATTTGAAGACTGAATAGATGAAGGAAGCACCCTCAAAATGTCAAATAAATTATGTCAGAATGAAAAATAAAACTCACAAATTTTAACTTAAAAAGGCATTTAGGGAACACACTTTTCTAGAACCAACAGAAATTCTGCTGGAAAATCTTTAGCTACACTGCCAACCTTATCAATGGGCACCAATAGAAGCTAGTTTATGACAGAAAATAACATATGAATGAGATGTCCTGGCCATTTGCAGGGCATTTTCACATTTTCAATGCTTTACACTGCCAAGGTGTGTAAAAACCACACAAGGTGTGTAGAAATCACATATGGTACAACAGTGAATAAGCCAGAAAACAGGGTTTTAAGGAACACAGTACAAACACAGACTGGTAGGTGAGGATCTGGAATGTAAACATGGCAAAATGGCACTGAAGAGAAGTGAAGAAACCAAAATCAGGGGGTGAAAGCAAATATCTCTGAGCAGATCACAAACCACATAAACAAGAAGGAAAGAGAAAGGACAGATCAATTGAACCAAAAACAGGGTGTGAAAGTGCAAGTGAGGAGCTGCGCGGGGTTGAGGGAACTTGGCTGAAACAAGTCGCCAGCACAAAGCTGAGAGAATCCAGCCACAACTTCAGAGCAGGTCTCTCAACATCCAAAGGACAGTGCTCTGGTGCTTGTTACTGCTGTGCCAGCTGCTGGTCACTGCCTGGAGCCTCCAGCAAGCTGCACCTTCCAACCTTCCATCTCTCTTTGGGAAGGTCCTCAATTACTGAGGCTGCATGCCCAGAGAAAGGACCAGAGATCACCGGGTGCCCATAAGTCACGGGTCTTTGATGAGAAATTCACTTGTGGTGCAGAAGTTCGCATTATCAGGGGCAGAAGTGACAACTGTGTATTTGTATCATGAAAGAGTTGCTCTTAATCTCTACTGCAAGATTTTCCTTTTTTTCCCCTTTTTTTTCTTTTAACTGGAATCAATTCACTGACCTAAATTATCTGTTCCTCCTAAGCTCTGCTTGGCTCATGCATGAAGGAAAGGGGCCAAAGATGGCCTTGTGCCACCGCTGGTCTGCTGGGGACTCGCTCAGCTTCCCATGTAACCTGGCCTCGGGCTGCCCTCCTTTGGGTTTGGCTCCATCCTTCAGCTTTGGCTGCAGCAGCCCCCGAGGGGCCGTTCCACAGCCAGGAATAACTGAGCAGCTCTCCGGCCACCCTTCCAGCCCCTGGAAGAGACCGATTAACCCCCTTTCCCCGGGGATGCACAGATGGGTCGGGCAAAGGTGATGCACCGGCTTCCCTGAGTGAAGAAAAAGTCTCAGGGCAGGAGAAGCCGGACACCAGATCAGGCTCAGCCTCGGCGTGTCCGGAGACCGGGGCCGGGCAGAACCACCCCGGGCGGCGGCCGAGAAGCGCTCGCCGAGCGCAGGTGGGGCAGCGGCGGGCGAGGGGCGCTGGGCGGGCACGGAACGCGCTGTGCCGGACCCGGACCGGCTCCGCCGGGGCTCCGAGCTGGCATCACCACCCGTCGCTCCCGGCCGGCATCACCCATTGCCCATCGCTCCGGACCGGCATCACCCATCGCTCCCGGCCGGCATCACCCATTGCCCATCGCTCCGGACGGGCATCACCCATCGCTCCCGGCTGGCATCACCCATTGCCGGCATCGCCCACCGCCCCCGACCGGCAACACCCATCGCTCCCGGCCGGCATCACCCATTGCACATCGCTCCGGGCCGGCATCACCCATTGCCCATCGCTCCGGGCTGGCATCACCCATTGCCCATCGCTCCGGGCCGGCATCACCCATCGCCCCCGACCGGCATCGCCCCCGCCTCGGCAGCAGCGCCTCGCCCGCCCCGTCGGCAGCCGCGGGCGGCGGGAGCGCCCCTTGCCCGCCTCTCCGCTGCCTCCCGCCCGCCTCCCCCGCGCTCCCTCCGCCCCCTCGGCCGGCAGCTCCCGCCCGCCGCTCCCCTCTGCGCAGAGCGGCCGCGCCGGCGGGGGATGGAGAGCCAGCGCTGCTTCGCCAACCGCTTCGATGACTACCCGGGCAGCCCCGCGGCGGCGCCGGACAGGGAGGCGGCGGTGCCGCTGGTGACGGCCACCATCGAGCGCATCCTGCGGGAGCTGCCGCCCCTGGGCGGCCCCCGCGGCTGCCCGGGCGGGCTGTACGGCGGCGTGGCCGGCGTGGCCTACATGCTGTACCACGTCGCGCAGTGCCCGCTGTTCGCGCCGTCGCGGGACTCGTACCTGCGGGCCGCCCGCCGCGTCGTGGACGCCTGCCTGCGCTACCAGGAGGGCTGCGGCGAGGCCGACGCCGACACCCGAGCCGCCTTCCTGCTGGGCGGCGCCGGCGTGTACGCGGTGGCCGCGCTGGTCTACCGAGCCCTGGGGCTGCCCGAGTACGCGCGGCCGCTGGGCAAGTTCCGGGAGCTGAGCGAGGTGTGCGCCCCGCTCTCCTTCCTCGAGTGCGGCTCGGACGAGCTGTTCGTGGGCCGCGCCGGGTACCTGTGCGCCGCGCTGGTGCTGAAGCAGCGCCTGGGCATGGAGGTAAGGGCGGGCCGGGGCGGATCTCGGCGCCGGGACGGTGCCCTCGGTGCTGGAGGCTGTATGCGGCTTACACTTTCGGGGTGCGGATTCGGAGCCCCCGGGGAATGAGTCCCTGCGAGCTGTTCCCGTCAGCGCTCCTGCCCGAAATGAAAAGATGCGGCTTCGGCCGGAGGGAGCGGGCTGGGGTCCCGGCTGTGGAGCCGAGCGCTGCATCCCGGGGCACGCCGAGAGCATCGGCTGTTGGGTGCCGGATGGTGAATTAGTTGGCAGAAGGCACCCCGGGCTTTTCAAGAGTATTTCCGTAAAATGAAGTGAGTAAGGAAAGGAACAGCGTTGAGTAAAACTGACAGAGGAACCCTGTAATATTAAGCGGTGCTATGATGTAATGTGTAAGCAAGGAACCCGATTTTCAAAGGTATTTGGTCTTGCTAACCCCAGCATACACTTTCGGAAATCTGGCCGTGTATTTTGGTGCTGTTCATGAATGAGAGCTGGAAGTTTTTGCTGGGAGAGTGAGATGTGATAGATGTGATTATGGTTCAACACAGCATTGGTTTCAGTAGTCGGGACTTTACCCCACGACGTTGTCATTGTCAGTACAATGCAACTGACAGTTCAGAGCTTCCACTGATTATGGCATAATAATTATTGCAACTGATTGTGTTTGCTGTGGTGATTGTTACTAAGTGGTCAGTGTGGTATCTGAGCAGGCAGTTGGTAGATTTTTTTTTCCCCCTGTCCTCTTGTCAGGTCCAATCTGTGTTTCCTCTGTTAATCACTGATTTGCAAGTTCATATGCTTCTGGCTTTCTTCCCTCCCAGGAGAGGAAGCAAGATTTATTTATAAGTAAATAAATGATGTAAAACTAGTGGCTCTGCCCTATCCAATACCAGTCACTGCAATTGGAGTCTGAGGAGATTCACTTAACGGAGGTCTCAGGAGGCTCCAGGGTATCCAGAGAAGCCAGGAAGAATGTTAAATGCTGTGATTGCCTTGAACTAGAATTCCTAACCACACTAAGCATTTCAAGTAGCATACCAAGCCTGCTGTTTCTTTGTAGAGGATTGTCTGACAATCACAACCATAAACGTGGTTATGTTATTTGTAACCATAACATAACCAGATTTTTCATTTCGTGGTCTTTCCTGTGACAGAAAAGTTTTGTAGACACGTCACAATCCATTGTGCAGCAGTGCCTGCCTGAAGGGATGGTTTCTCCTGGAGAAAGAAGCCCTCCCTCTTGGTTCAGTTTGCACTGGGGGAGTGTGTCCAGCACTTGTGTCAGTGCTTACGATGGTGGTGTGACATTCCAGCAGAAGGAGGTGGCACCCTGCACTCTGCTGCTTTATTTAAAGTTATTTCCACTTGCCTTACATCCCTGGGAGCAATTGCTGAACAGTTGGGAGAGTGGGTGCAGTCACCTCTCACAGGCAGCGTGAGCAGTGGGAGAGTTCTGCTCTGTCTGCTTGCTTGGTGACAAATTGTACTAAAGGCAGCTGTAAAGAGTTACACATCCCCACAGAAAAGCACAGGTGTGCACTTACTGTGGAATCTATTTAGCAGGTGGGTTAATTGCTGTTTTGCCAAAAAAATATATCCTGTGACCCCTTGCTGATGGTTTCATTGAGGAGCCAATGTCCTTCTATAGTATTATTTCTTCTGTCAAATACATTGTAATTTTAAATGCTTAGTGCAATAAACAAAGCACACCACTAATAATTCTTAAAATGAAAAAAAAAATATTTGATTTTATTAAAGATTTAAAAAAACTTACAACTGAAATATTTTGCTTCTTTGTGAGGAGAATTATGATTTCTAGTCTATATGTACTCAAGCTCCAGCAAAATTTGTGTCCTTCGATAAATATTCCCAGCCTAGTACAGAATTATTTTAATTAGTACATTGCCAGACCAAACCTTGCATCTTTTTACAAGTGAAGAAAGGGATGCCCAGAGAGAGTGCATGTCATTTATTACCCAAGGTCAAACTGTAAGCCAGGTACATCCCAGAATAGAAGCAATATCTTGTGATTCGAACCGCTGGAAAATGCTACCTCCTGTAATTTGATTGTGCACAGCCTCACATGGCTCATTGCAGCATGTTTTCTTGTTACCCACATTCCTTTTTTTCCCCTTTTTTTTTTTTTTTTTTTGAGGACACTGTGCAAATATTTCCAGCACAAAGTGAAATACATTCCTTATGTTGAAACACGGCTGCTGCTGCCTGCATGGTTTTTTCCTCTGAAGGAGTCAAATGGTGACCTACATATGAGAAATCACTTGTCCTTGAAAAAAGCCTTTTGAGGAAATTTCAGAATTTATGTGTTGTATTTGTTTTTTGTTTAATCCAAGCAGGGATGGAAGGTGACAGCTTTATTTCAGCAGACACACGTTTAGCTCAGCTGCTGTGCCCCAATACTTCAATTTCTTGCTAAAGAGTCCTGGTGTCTTTAAGGTCCACATGTTCTTCATGAAGTTAATGGACTGTCCTGAAGGATCCAGTCCGTTGGATAACACTGACCTCATCTGAAGAAGGCATTTGCATTCAGCTGGTTTTCAGATTTTTAGGCTAATACAGCATTTTTCCCTGATTAATTAATTGGGATTTTTGCATGAGTAAGGATTACTTCATCAGTCAAGGCTTAACAGGATTTGACTTTCATGATGCACTGTGCTTTAGGAAAGATGTTTATTTTCATCCCTTCTTTAATTTCCATTATATTGCAGTCAGTGCTTCTCAGACAGAGATAGGTAAAATATTGTTTTGGCAGAAATGATGTGTCATTTGTGTAAGGTGTGTGTACTGTAGCTGTCTTTAACTGCTGTGTTTTCACCATTCAGGGGGGAAAAATTGTTTTATTCTCTCTTAAGTACATCTTTTTCTAATGCTTGTAGTGTTGGTTCATTGTGTGTCCTTGGGGAAATCTGTCAGTCCTGCTTTTAATTACCTTCACTCACTCTCTGTTTGCTTGGGCAAACAGCAGTAAGGCACCATTAAAATGGTGGTCCCATCCCTCTGTTTGGATGATCTCTTATCCTCTGCCCAATTTCTCTCCGTGCTGCTTCAGTCCCATTTCGTGGTTGATGGAGCGTGGTGTGCCTGGGTCGATGCACTCCCTTCTGGCAATGGAACTGTCAGATGATGGGGAAGGTACAGAAGTTCAAGTGGCTCCTTGTATTACCATCTGCTAAAGATGTTGCTGCCTTTTAGCACAGCTTGGGTTATCTTTTAATAACTGACTCTGTGCATGGGCTCCACTGACTACGCTGGCAGCAGCAGCAGCACAGACAGCAGCGGTGCCCTGTAGGAGACAGGGTGTCACGATCCGTCCTTACGAACGGGTGTTTCGTGATGGTTCGTGGATTTGATCTCAGCGTGCAAAAAAACCAACACAGCACAGGGGGGGTTGCAGTAATAATCAAAACAAATGCACCTTTATTGAGTGATCACAGCAAAATGCGATAGAGAGATTAAGGAAGAGAAAAAGATAGAGAAAGAGAGAGAGAAAGAGGGGGATATAGCCACCAAGCGTAGAGACGAAGTCCTTTGGTCCAGTCCAGTTGAGCCTGTTACGTTGGGGAGATCTCAAAATGTCTAGCTAACTCAGAGGTTTTTATTATGATAATTCTATTGAAAATTGCAAGGGGGGGTGGGAATAGATAGTCCATGTTCTCAGCAGTAAAAGAGAGCTGTTGTTGTCATGGTCCAGTGGTCTCAACCTGCAGGCAAGCATCTCGCTTTGGTCAGCTTGCCTCCCCCACACACCTCCCCGGGCTGGGGGTTTCAGTCCCAGTCCTTGGAAGGAGAAGAGGGGCCTCTTCACATGGAGGTCTCCTGTCTGAATCCTTGATGGAGAGGTTCCTGACATCTCAGTCTGTCTGTCATGGTGGTTGTAAAACAGGTGAGGGTCTTCTGTGGGAGACCACCCGAAACTCAGGAGAAGTCCAGCCAGGCCGAGAGGTAGGAGAGTTTCCAAGGCTGTTGTTGCAAAAAGGGCACAGTGCCCTCATCTTCTTCTCATTGGGCTCAGTGTATCATACAGCAAACAACACCTGTGAAAACATTAACTTAGCAGTGCTCTCAGATCTGGGGCCTTGCTGGCATGTGACTTTGTCCTGCAGGGCTAGACAGGAGGGTCTTCTCTTCAGTGGTCCACAAATGGTGATCGTGAGGCAGATGAGGGAAAATTCGAACAGACTCTAACACAGGGCAGTGTTTGCCACAGCCTGGGGTTGTGATTGCATTGGAGACCCTGCTTTCACAAGACTTTGGGGACCCCATGAGAGACCCTTGCTGCAGTTGCAGGGGTGACAGGGTGAACCAGCACACTGGCAGCAACGTGGCCAAACCTGTTTGCCGAGGGACTGGAGAATCTTGAGAACCTGTGGAGGCTCTCCAGTGCCACAGTGGTTCCTGTCTGTGTGGCAGAGGGACATCTCAATTTTCATTTTCCAGCCAGTGCTAAGTTACAACTTGGTGTGTGTTTCCAGGGATGTTATCCTGTCAGAGTGTGCATAATTCTGATATTCTGCCAGGGCCTGTGTGGGATCTCAGCACCTCAGGATGAGGGTGCAGAGCAACCAAGACCACCCTTGGGGGGCTCGGGAGTCCTGGAATGTTGTCAGAAGTGTCTGGTGGCTGGACTTTGATCCTACACAGGAGATAACATCTGTATGAGGACTGGGAGGATTTCACTGGGGTGAATGGTGAAGGGATAAGTTAGTTAGAGTATAATACACAGGGTTTAGGATTTCTGTACAGGGGGGTCTAGAGAAGTAAGATGGAGGAATTGGGGCGTGTCCTGTCCTTCTTCTTCTTCTTCTTGGCCTCCATCTTCTGTGGTGATGGTGGCACTTTGGGATTGGTCTTTACTAAAAGTGCACCGGTTAATAAGAGTAGAAGGTATTGGGGAAAAATTATAAATATTGTACACGTAACTTCGGGTATAAAGATAAGTGACCGCCCCGGGGGCTCTCAGTGTGCCCATGGCTGACTTGCTGTGCAGACCTCTGTCGGGCTGAAAGAAAATCTTTTAGATAAACAATTAATAAACACCGAGACCGAAACAAGATCAGAAGTCTCTCCTCGTCCTTTGAAGCGCCGGGCTGCCCAAGGTCACTCTGGGCCTTTCCAGGCCACCTAAACAGCCGAGAAACCGACAGGCCTGCCCAGAAAGGACCTTGGTCTTTCCAGCAGGACCTTGTTGAGTGTGGAGCCCTACTGAGAACCATTCTTATCCTGGCTGCTGTGTGTCACCAGAGCCTCTTTTGTCTTGGACCTCATGGGATTGCAAACCAAGCTGAATGAGTCACCTGGCACGTGGAAAGCAGGAACAGCTCTGCTGTGGGATGTCTGGGACCTGGCTGCCAGAGCACGGGAGTGCCAGGTGTTAATTTAACAGGGAGTGGAGTGGATGGATGTGCAGTGTGTGGAACCTGACATGTCCAACCAGTATGTGTTTTTTAATATTTTGGGAGTGAAGATACAAATAAGTGAAAACTAATTTGTTTCAGCTCCTCAGACAATTCTAGATGATGTTATTTGTTCCTTAGAGCCTTCCCTCCAGATAGTCAGTGAGTGTTTAAAGACTCTTATAGGCTACTTTGCTCTGCTTTTTTCTTTTTCTTCAATCTTGTAGGAAAAAATGGAAAGTGTGAGAGGAAGAATCTTGCTGAGTCCTGCCTAGAATGTGTTCATTTACAACGTGGAATGTATTAATGCTGAACATAGTGTTTCTGAAAGACATTCAAATTAAAGATCTTTGAAGGGAGCTCTGCAAAATGCCCACAAAACTGATGCTCCTCCAAGTGCTGTAGTGCAGAATCCCTATGTCAGGCTTTAATTCTCACCTGTGCCTGAAAAGGGAGGCTTGGCCTTTGAGGTGAGATTTCATTCCTCCACTGTGGCCATTAAAGTCCTTTCTCTCTGTGGAAGAATTTGCCAGTTTATGTGAAACCTTGTGGTGTTTTAAATATCAGATATGGTGCTAGCTGGGACTGTGCTGATTTCATTATTTCGTTTCACACAGGTCACCCCACAGCCAGGATCTCTTTTTTTGCCAGAGGATTAAAATGAGTTAACAGTAAAGATAAAATCTTTCCATCCTAGCCTGCTTCTTTTAAATGTACAGTCTCCTAGCCATGGTTTTCAAAATTACACACAGGGGATAAATTTTGCATTAGTTTGCTTAAATGGATGAATTTAAACCAGAATTTGAAAACTGGCTTTTTCTAAAGTAAACAGTAAAACAAAGGAAATTATTTGAATCTGGATTTTATTTTTTTTTAAGGAATCTAAAATAATTTGGGTATACATTTCAGAATTTTCCCGTTTCTCTTCAGCAAGGCAGTGCAAATCCTTTTTATTTTAACAGCCTTCAGACTGGGAGATGAGGACATCTTGATAATGGCTGGATTCAGTTCAATGCAGTGGACCCTGAATATTCAGCTGTAGAGTCAAAGTAGAAAACTGGAGGTTCAAAATGTTGAATTTCAAGTGCACTGTTTACCAGCCTGCAAAAAAGCACTGTAATACAGACTGGATCCTGCTGGAATTGGAGGTTTGATTGACACAAGTTTAGGACATAAGTTATGTATTCTGCTGCAGAAATATGGATTTCAACTGCTTAGAGCTGAAGAGCGGTATTAAAAAGACATTTCTGTACAAAAGCAGTACTGTACCTCTGTACCTCTTTGTGCTGTTGGAAGAACATTTGCCTGTGCAGCAGCATCTTTCTGCTGAAAAAGCAGCCAAAGAAGTAATACTGATGTTACAATAAGAGATTTTAACAAAAAAAAAAAAAAAGAGGAAATCTATTTGTGCGATGCATCTCTTGTATCCAGAATTGATCTCTACTTCTCCATCCTTCTCCTGACTCCTTTAAATTTCATATGCCAGCATTTAACTCTTAAACTTTGTCAGTTCAGTCACCTTCCTCATTATCCATGGAGAGCTTTGAGGTCACCCTGTGGGGTTTGTGGTGCTCTTTGGGGGCAGAGGTGTTGCAGGCAGTGTCCCTGCCCCGTGCAGTGCTTGGAGCAGAGCGCGGGAGCTGCAGGGAGGGCAGGCTGGTGCTGGGCAGTGCCTGGGCCTGTGGGGTGTGTCTGGTGTCTGAACATCTGGGAACATCTGGAGCCATCAGTGCCTGAAGCAGGGCATTTCTCTGGCGCAGGGTGCACCTGCTGTTTTCCACAGCATTACTTCCTTTGGGGTCACTTTGGTGGCACAGGGTCCTCAGATCTGGGTTTACGGATTTTTGTGTGCTGTGTTTTACGTGTGCACCAAAGAACTTCAATACCATGCTGCGTTTCTGCAGGTAGCAATATCTGGCATTGATGTTTTTCCCCCCTGGTTCTTAGGCAGGACCAAAAGCCACAGAGAACTGTGTTAGCTCCCAGGTAGCACTGGATGACACAGCAGAAAGGAGGAATGTGCATATCAAACATGCTTATGTGCTGAAGTGTTGGAGGCAAGCAGGCAGGCATGGGGAAAAAGACATTTGACAGAGGCTGAGCAGAGAGGCAAAGAAAGAGACATTTCAAAAATTATTTTAAAAGCAAAAGAATTAGTTGCTGGCCAAAGTAGAAAAATTGAAAGGTGTAGGGGGGAGCAGAACTCAAGGATGAAGGGAAAAAGGAAAGAAATGATGTAGTCCCCAGAGCAGGGGAGATTTAAAACTAAAATCACGTTCTTTGACAGACTGGTGGAGATCTGATGGCCAATGTACTCAATTTATAAGAAGCTAAAAGTAAACACAGGGAGAAGAGGACAGGCAGAGGAGTAAACTACATTTTTGTTGAGGAAAATGACTCTTTTTGTCTGCTTGTTTTTTGTTTGTCACCCATTCTGTCCCCATATTCTCTTTGCATACACTCATGCATTTACAGAAATAGCTGTCATCAGATTCAGTGCTTGCAAATCAGAGCACAGCCTTATGTCTTTTATTCCATATTTTCTTTGAGGAATAACTGAGACAACTACTGATGTCTGGAAGCAAATAAAGGCTTTTTCATGAGCACTGCTGTACTTCTGACACTGACATTTTCATGTTACATGCATGTAATACAATAAATCAGTGTGTAACCTGAACAGGGATGCTGTTAGTAACTTTTCTGTGGTACCAGGCTAAAAAAGGAGGATATGAAGGACTGAGCTGCTCCAGGGAGAAAGAAAAGAGCACCAGGCTAACAACAATTACTCTGTAAAAGTGTAGCATCCTCAGCACTTCACAGTACTGAAATGGAGGGACAAAAGTAAGCTGTAAGTTCCTCTGTAGCCATTTAATACACATTGTTAGAACATTGGCTTTTTACATAAAGGTGTATCAGAACTATGCACCACAACTGTCAGGGTGCAGATGTAAAAAAGATCCTCTTCTTTCGTCTCACCTCCATTAAATCAGCAGATCCTGCTTTTCTGTGTTAATTCAGCTGGACAATGTTAAAATCAGCCTAGAGCCCCCTTGGCAGGCTGGGCAAGGATTGCAGAGCAGGTTCCCAGCCTTGCCTCTGAGCAGCAGTGAAGCTCTGCTGAGAGCATCAATTGAAATGGGCAAGTCCCATGGTCCTGCTGTCACCCAACTTCTCTATTCTACCCCTTTTTTAAAAAGAAATTGAATTCAAGATATGCAATCAGGTCACTGTGTTTGATGAGATGATCTGTCAAAACATGTCTTTGTGTCTGTCATGGCAGGGAGTTCTCTGACCATTGACAAGCCTGAGATTACACTGAGTGATGTTGTGTAACCTTCTGTCCACTCCATTACAGCAGAGTTCAGGGACAATATCCTGTCAAAACCAGTTATTTCTTATCTGTGTTGTAGGCTTATTTTCAATTGACAGTTACTGAGCTGGAGTACCAAGGCAAAATAATTAAAATAGCTGCTTCATTTTAGGCAAACAGGATCAAAAAGTATTTTAATAGCAGTCCAAGCTGTGGCTGAGTCATTTGGTGTTTCTCAGCTCAGTATATTTTGATGTCTGAGAGAGGAACCATAAATCTATTTTTGCAGTAGATCAGCATTCCTGAATCCTTCATTTTAATGGCTTGGTATCTCTTGTTGAAGAGCAGTGGATCATGAGTGAGATGGAAGGGATGTCTGATAGCATTGAATTATCTGGGAGGAAAAAGAACGTGGCAGATAAATACACCTTCTGTCTGTCCAAGGCATTTAGTTATTTTGTGTGGCTAATCTTCTTCAAAGGATGCTTCCAGTCCCTCATTGGTACAATGTTAACATGGTTGAGGATTATAAATTTGGGATATGCTGATCATATTTAGGCTGCTCTTAAATGAAGGTTGCTCTTAAAATTGTGTGAATGGGTCTAGAAGCAGCACAGGACAAAGCAGCTCTGTGCTGGGGGGTCAGTGCAGAATTGGAAGATGGTAATTATTGCTTATTCCATACTGGTGGCATTCTGCAGTTTGTCTGCTCGGTCCTGGCAGCCAAATAATATCATACCACAATCAGAGAGCCTACAGGGACCTTGAGAGGTAATGTAGCCCACAGGAAGGTGCCCCTGTGCCTGTCATTCCTCACTTGCTCTTCATACCCTCAGTCAGTGGTGAGGGATCTGCAGTCTGCCCTGGGTGTCTGACACACTGCTTTGTTAGAAAGTCCAGCCTAATCATAATCTGAATATTTCTGTAATTTAAGCCTGATTTCCTTGTCCTTTCCAATGAGAAATAGCAAGAAACTGTTCCTCTCTGCAGAAGCTCTTTATATTATAATTTCAAGACTGTTACAATTTTTACCCTTATTTTTTTTTTCTTCTCTAAACAATCCTAATCCTTCCAATCTTCCCATGTGTGTCATGTTTCCTTTGTCTCTGGTCATTCCCATTGCACTCTGCCAGTCTCCCTCCAGCCTTTTCTGAAGAGGGCCAGAAGTTGGACACATGGTTCTGGCAAAGAACCTTTCTCTGTCTCTTCCAGGTCTTTTTCCCATACACAGCAGAGTAAGGTGTTTGCATCCCACACCAGCTCATGGCCTGCCATTGTCCAGCAGCCTTTTAATGGGCTGCAGCTCATGGACAGGTATTCTTCTGGAAAGGTCTCTGATGTTGGGAAGGATGAAAGTTTGACAAGAAAGTTTGACACAGATATGTGTGCTTGGCAGAAAGAATTTTTGAATGTAGAATCTGAAGAAGGAATAGAAATGAAAGCAAGTTTTGATATAGAAGAAAAGAATTGCTGAGCCAGTCTGACTGGGTAACCAAGGAGGCAGAGGGTGTGTTAGTTAGAAGGGGGTTTTGATGACTTAGAGCAAAGGATAAACCCATCTCAAACAAGAAGATGTTTTTACCAAGCAGAAAGATAGCACAGGCAAACAAGCTTGCCAATGTTGCAAGTAGAAAAAAGGTCTCAGATTTTTTTTCCACTGCAAGAAATCTGAAAAACAACTTCTGGTTTAAACTGTAATGTACTAACTTTTAGTGATTGTAGAGTAGTAACATGAATATAATGATTATAGTAGTCATGATAGGCTGTAGAGAAAAGCTAAGGTATAGATTGGTTCTGCTGTATTAAGATGCTCAGCAAAGAAAGGTCTATAATGCATTGTAACCAAACCAAAGGGTCTCCAGGCCTGCCTGCAGCTGGAGCTGACAGCTGTGGGCACAGCTCTGTCACCCACCACCCTGGGCTGCTGTAACCTCTTGGATGGAATAAATTGAATTTTGGAGAGCCCCTGGAGTCCCACATCTCTCATTCAGGCTCTTACTCTCTGAACAAGTGAAGTAGGAAGGGGTCATGGGGTGGCAGGGAATCATTGAACACTGTGCTGTGATATGGAAGATGAGAAGCTGCTTCACCTGAAGGAGCTTTGTGTCATTAATGCCAACAAGAGAATCTCTTTTCCTTTGTTCCCTGAATTAAACTGGGAATATGTCATTCTGTGTTGTAACTTGAGGTGTGCCAGTACATATCCAGGGGAATCTGTGAAGTGATGAGAGTTCTTTTGTGGAAGTACACTTGGATCAACCTCTTTGAGAGGGCTGTATTAAGTCAATTATTTTGTCCGCATTAGAAATCAAGGAGTAAGTGAAATCTGAAGTGTCTGGAGGTTAAATTTAGTCTGTTCTTGTGATTTACTTTGGTTGCTAATGTAAAGATAAAGCTCAGTGTTGTCTCTTCGTTTTGCCATCTGTGAAATGGCTAATGCTATACTTGCTTTAATTTTTCTGGGAATAAGCCAGTGATTAAGTAGTCAAAATTCCGGTTAAAATAGCAATGGACTGCAAGATACACACTCCACATGGAGCTGTTTAAATTTGATCAGAGCTAAGTTGATCAAATATGAACTTGTGGAAAATTCTTAGCAGTGGAACAGAAAATGAAACTTGTTCAGGCTCCTTAAATAAATATTGATTTGTTTGTCTTTGGTCTTGCAGAGCTGAATCAATCATGAGCTTTCTTATGCCAGGCTCCCATTTTCATCCATACATGTATTTTTTATTATGCCATCAAAAATGTCTGTAAATAATGCTCATTTAACTCCTACACACCCAGGACCACAAAACATGGACAGAGTTGTAGTGTGAATGCACTTGTCCTATTTTGATTTTATTCTCTAAGCACTGTGGGACTGCTACCTTATTTTGGTAGAACAAATATTAAAAAAAAACAAACCACCAACACACAGGTAAGCCAAGTCAAACTTGGACTTGAATCTAAGGGTCTCTAAATGAATAAAATCTACACCATCTATCTGAAGAGTGGATGAGCATACTCAGATTAGGATTTGGCTCAGTTGTAGGGTCAGAGCATGGCCACAGCTGGAGGCACCTCTGGAGATGCTCTGGTCCGGCCCCCTGCTCAGAGCAGGGCCCACAAGAGCAGATTGCCCTGGGCTGTGCCCACTTGGTTTTGAATATCTCTGCTCTTTGCCTTTTCTAGGCAACCTGTTCCTGTGCTTGGCCACCCTTACAGTAAAAAGGCTTCTTTTTATATTTAAGTAGAATTTTCTGTCAGTGGCATTGCTAGGAAGGTCCTGGCTCTGTCTCCCCTTGCTCTCCTCTCCAGGCTGAGCTATCCTGGAGTTAGTACACAGAAAACACATTCCTGCCCCATTTCCCTCTTTTCCCCAAAAGCAGCCTCACAATGCCATTCCACCTCCTCTGACTTTCTCTAGTCCCTTGAATGGGTGAAGGATTGTAATTTTTTTCCCTTGGAGTTGCCATCAGGGAAGTTCAGAAGGGTCAAAAGGACCCACTCAGCACCATGGTCCTCCTGTCACTCTTTGCTGTACCAAGGAAGGGCAGAATCTTCTCTTAGTAGCTAAATATTAAGGTTTGACAAAATCATTTCTGGTTCTGGCAGGTAGTTGGGAAGGTTGCAGATCTGAAAAGTTTTGGTATAAGGATTTCTTTTTTCTCTGGTTTAGCATCTCTGAATGCTGCAGCTCGAAAGCTTCTCGAGGGCCTCACACCCTGCTGCTCTGAGTGTCAGTGAAAATGCCTGCATCATTGTAGGAGGTAGACCATGTCCCACCAGTGAAAGAAGACAAAAAATACCCTAAAAGCGCCTGTGCCCCTGCATTGCAGGAACATTATCTCCTGACTGAGTTATCAAACACCTCAGGTGCTGTTTGCCAGTGGAGGAGGAGAATTCCCTGTCCCAGGTGATGTGTGAGCAGCCACGGATGCAGCAGGGGAAAAAGACAAAACCTTTTTCTGCAATTACAGGCCAGGGGATGATAAAACAAATAAAACATTCTTTCCAGTGTCTGCAGATGGCCAGGACGCCCCTCAAGCACGGGGGACTATGAGGGACATTCTTTTCCTGTTTTTATTTTTGTGGAATCTCTTTCAGATTCTGCATGACAGACATCAGAGGACTTCAGTGTCCTTCCAGGCCCTTGAAGTGAAGGTGTTTTATTCCAAGGGCATCAGAATATCAAGCACACAAAATAGGCTATGAAAGGCATCTGGTAAAGAGCTTTAAATACATGTATTTTGACTTAACAGGCTTGCCTTGGAAAACACACTTTGTGGTCTATAGGTCCAGAAATTGCTGTGTGGGGCCCTCCTGTCTCACTTTGCTCAGTTCCTCCTGTGGGGCTGCACAGAACAATCATGTAAAATGACAAATCCAGCAAAAGAGAAGATGGCATTGCTCCCAGGGCACCCTGTGTCATCTCTAACATGAGGAATTGTATTTCCTGTTAGTTAATTACATGCAAGCTAATGGCCAAGAGCTGTGAATATTTCTTTATTACTGTTGGCAGTGGTGTGATTTTCTCATGGCTCTTATTCTTCCTCCTTGCTGTGTGAGGTTTGAACTCTAAGAGTAATCTAAACTGTGCCTTCTGACACAGTAGGCTCTTTTTCCCAAAATCTGCTTGGTTTACTGAGAACTGAGAGAAAGTAGCATAAAGGGAACATAGATAAAATATTCCTAATTCTATTATAGTACCAAATGGCAATCTTGCAACCACAAGGAAAGTAGAGATAGTAATCCCATTACTTACCAGGCAGGCTACGTTTTAGAGAGCACAGAATTCCACACTTCCTCAAATAAATCCCATGACTCTTACTCTGCCCTTGAAATGTGGCAGTGCTGAATTATAAGTGACTGTCTGTATTTGAAATATGGCTTGGATTGTGTTTGGAGTTGTGGGCATATTTCCAGGCAGCACTAATGGCACTGCATGCCCCTGGAAACTCTTTTGTTACTGTCCTTGGCTTCAGAGCCTTCTTGTCCATGTGCCCTGGAGTATCTGGGAGCCACACACAGGACATCAGGATTTTTACTACATCAGGCTGCCACCACAGTCTAAGGATAGAGTAAAATTCAGATGACTCAGAGGACTCGATCACCTTCATCTGGTTTCCCTGCATTATGTTGTCAGCATTCCTCCTGTAGCTTAAGTTGATATTTCTATTCAGTGGCTCATTGGCATGGCACAAATCGCAGATCATCACACAGAGTAAAAGTGGCATGATGCCAGCATGGAGTTCTCTAGAATTCCCATTCCCCCTGCTTGAAGGCAGGGCTGGTGCTACTTTCAAGTGACTAATTTATGCCATAGTTAGCCTCTGAGTGATGCTGTTGTGTCATTTACCCCATTTAACTAATTTCATTCAGGTTCACATTGTTCTTCAGCAGCAAATATTTAGACATACTTCCATACATCTGCATAGCAGAACTGTGCATATAAAGCAGCATGACATGGAATAAAGAAGTCTTTTGAGACAAGCAGGATCACTTCTTGTAAACAACAGAATCATAAAATTAGTGGCTGATGAAAGTAGCCAATACCTTGTTTACATTTGAATAGCTCTTTTGATGCTGTGTCAAAGATAATCTTCTTTGAAAACTTAATTGATGCTGGCTTGGATGGGACATTGTGGATTTAGATTTGGCTGGAAGAACCACAAGCAGAGCTAATCATAAGTACTAATAAGGGGCTGATGTAGCAACCAGCCTAATTTATTACATTCATTAATGATCCAGAAGAGGCAGATATCTGGATAAGAATTGCTTTGGCATTTAAACTGAAGCAAGTGCCAGACATTATGCACAGGCAGAGGGAAAGTATGAGAACAGCTCAAGAGATTTAAAATGAGCTAAAACAAAGTTTATTTTTATTTTTTAGTGTAAACACATGTATCTGCAAAGAAATATCTGTAACACTTACCCTGTGTGCTAGGAAGAAAGTGAGATTCAGGTGAGGTGGACATGACAAGGCCTGAGTACATCAGAGTTCAGCACTTCCCTTTAATGTAAATTATCTTTGCATTCCTTTGCATTTATTCTTCGTGGGAGTGAACAGCTAATATCAATGACAAGCCATAACATTTCTCATTATCTCAACATGCCATCCACAAGGTCAGTGCCATTTTGGACTCCTTACACAGCTGTACCATCCAACATATCTTGTGTTCACTCTCTGTGAATCCTCAGGTCATTCCATTTCCTAAAACTCACCTGGGATGCCAAAGCATCAAAAGTTTTGTAGTAAAATCTTTCCTGGGCTGGTGAATAAGGTTGGATTTGCTTAAATGTCCAAGGCACCTGATTTATGCCCTGGAAATCTTCTGGGCATCTTTTGATAGGCATGCAAATCCTCAGAGTGCTGTGCTGGGGTCACATAAGCCATGCCAAAATTCACTGGCCAGCAGCTCCATCACTCCCCATCTGTGGGGCTCTGGCACGGATTTATAGTGCTGCCTCTTCTCCATGGTGTTTATGCAACTCCTTCCAGTTTTCCCACATGTAGTGGGAGTTTGCACTCCATCTCACCTGCCATAACTCATCTCTGCATCCTCCAGAGGAGGCTGTAAAGCTGCAGCTGGGGAGCACATCCCACTTAGCCCAGTGTGCTGGAATGGCTCTTCCCACAGAGCCCCAAGGGTCTGACCTGCTGCAGAGTAAAAGCAAATTTGGCATCACATCTTTTCCCAGTAGCAAGGGCAGAATGTGTTCTCCTCTTGTCACCCTTACAGATGTTAAGACCAAATGGGCTCTGAGCAAATTACAGTGCAAGTGGGGGTCTTCCTTTTTATATGTAATAACCTTGAGATTTCATCCCAGAGCTGGCAATTCAAATTCCCCTCCCTTCTTTTTCTGACAGAGGGCAGTGATTTAAGCTGATGCCTCTCAGCAGAGTGTGCTGATGGCTGGAGCATCTAACTGCACCTCTGATTGAAATTACTCCCATTTACTACTCCAGCATTCCTCAGAGCGCAGCCTGGAGGGAAGTGCCCCAAGCACTGTCTTTGTCACCTGGAGTGGCAGCAAGGGATGAAACTGTTGCTTGCAGCATGGCAGAGGCACAGGAACTGCACAACAGGTTTAAATTACAGTTTTCAAACTGTTTCACACACAGCACAGCATGGACAGTTGGATGCTTCCACTTGATTGCAGTGAGGAGCACTACAGTGTATAAACAAATCTTTCTCCTTCAGGATTTGTTTCTAGTGCTCCATCTGCTTTAATGTCTTGTACCAGTGCTGGATGACTCAGCCACACAAATGTCTGTGGAAAGTGGTTCTGAAATGTGTTGTCTGTAACGTGCCTAACCTGCTCTCATTGAGGACTGGCTTTATGCTCTGAAACACAAGGGTTCATTTTTCTTCCAGAATTCATTGGCTGACTTCTGGGAGTTGATTCTGTGACTTGGCCTTGCAACATCTGGCGGTGTTGTGACCCATCCCTGGAGGCAAGAGTAGCCCAAGTTGTTAATAGATCCCTTGGGGCAGATCAGAATGAAACAACACTGAATAACTGATGTCTGTGAATATATATCCATAGGGTTTCTTTTGGCATAGTTTGTTTGCAAAGGAGAGCAGGTACGTGGCCAAAAATAATAATTTTGTTTACTACTATCTTTAGTAATATAGCAATATAAAAGCATAAAAATAACACTCAAGTAAATGTACAAGGGAAAAGAAAAAAAAGCATAAGAGTAGAAAGGTATCCCACCAATGAATCCTGTAGTGAGATTGGATGCAGTTTTGATGTCCATTGGTCAAAGTGATGGTCACAGTCTTGATGCATTGGGGGTGGGGGGAGCCCCCAAAACACAAAGTTCAATGGGTTAATGTATGCTTAGGCTTGGTGAGAATACCCAGGTAACTTCCCCGGTGAGGGAACTTTCAGTCCTTTGGGGGAAAGCCTCAGAAATAAGCCTGGATGTGCTCTGGGGGGTCTTTGATGGTTTAAGAGCCCTTCTTGCCTCTCAGTCAATCCATTTGAGCTAGTTAGGCCCCACCAGAGGGGATGAACATCCTCAGCTTTCCCTGGGGTAGCAGGGGGAGTTTCACAACTGAGGGAGGACAACTGGCATGGTAAAAGGCACCATCCCACCTTGCAGGGTCCTGCCTGGCTCAGTGCCTGGCTTGTAGCCCTCAGTGCTGGGTGCTCACACCCTTGTTCTCATGGGGACCAGAGGCTTCACCACCACACACCCAAAACTCACTGCCTGCCCTCAGGGGGTGCAAAGCACAAACGGGAAATTGTTTGAGTCATTAACCATTAACATCCCAGTCTCTTGCAGTCAGGAATAAATGTTCTTACATTGTAATATTGGATGGGTTGAAAGGTGATAAGTTATTTATTTACACAGCACAGGATCTGAAGAATTCAAATTTAATTCAGTTGGAGCAGTGGAGCACTTCCAGCAGCCAAGCCAAAGGTCTTTCTAAAAGTTCTCAATTACGGAAGAGTTCAGTTGGTTTGTTAAAATTGCACAATGTGAGTGGACTCAGATAAATTTTGCAGAAGTAATTTCCCTATTTTACTGAGTCTTGGGGGAGCGGAGAGATATTTTGCCTCTAAATTTGCAGCTTTTCATAAACCATAATTTTGTTCGCACATTGCAAGATAAAGTAATTTTTTGTGTTCTTTATCACATTATCTCCTGTCCAGAAAACAGATGTTAGCTTCACTTAGAAGAATTTCTTAATTACCTCTAAAGTCCTTGTTTCTGCTTGACTTCCTGCTTTGTTTGTTTTGTTTATTTCGATAATGGGAGAACAGACCCAGAGAATTACCCTAAGAAAGAACAAAGCAATCAGTGCTAAAGTAGCTGTTAAATAATCATTTCAGTGTTACTCTCATTCATCCTAACACTTTCTGTTTGCTTTCTGCAGTGCTGCAATACACGGAGCAGAGATAGCAGCTCTGAGAGAATTGTCACAGTTCAGGTCCTTCTCCTCCCTGAGTGTCACATTTCAAGTGTGGGAACCCAGGACATCCCTCTGGCTGTCCAGGATGGCCAGGACCCTGCCAGGGGGCTCAGAGACCCTGGCACGGAGCCCAGAACATCTGTGGGTTTGATTATGACCCATGGAGCAAATTACCAACCTTAGATGAAGATCAGCAAGCCACAACAGTTTAGGTAGAATAATAGTGACGTTATCACGAGGTGAAAAAGTAGATTTTGGCTCCTGAATCCCTATACCCCTTTTTGGTATGGGGGTTCAGGGGACAAGATGGAGGGATCTGGGTGTGTCCTGCCTTTCTCCTTCTTCTTCTTCTTGGCCTCCATCTTCTGCTGTGATGTTGGCACTTACAGATTGGTTTAAAGTAGAAGCTCACTGTCTAACATAGGTGAATAGGTAATAGAAAGTAATTGTAAACATTGTGCACGTAGTTTTTAGTATAAAGACATAACACCACCCTGGGGGCAGGCAGAGTGCCTGGGACTGTCCTGCTGGATTGGACTTCAGGAGGGCAGGAGAAAGAATTTTATAGATAAGAAACAATGAACAACCTTGAGACCGAGAAATGAAGAGCTATGACTCCTTCTTCAAGCACCAGGTTGGGAAAAGAGACTTTTAACATTTCTCGGGGTCACTCTGACCAGCAGAGACCCCGACATTCGAGCAGGTCAGGGACTCTGAGGAGCTGAGCTGTTACAGCTGTACCTGGATTAATCAGGGAGCATTCTGTGCATCCCTAGGCAGCCTGTCAGCTTGGAAGCCCAAGCTTTTATTCATTTTAAACGTGGAAAAATAACCCCAGTGCATTGAAGGTATTGTAGTTAGGAGCCTCTGATGCTGTGTTCTCTTTCTGAGCCTTAATTTGAAACAAACGAAGGAATGAGTAGTTGTTAATTTCTGCAAATTTTAACAGTAACAAGCTGTACAGTCTTTTATGGACAGTTTTCCAAATGCTTTCTGCAGCCTCTCCTCCTCCATCAGGTTTTTTTTGGTTCCAGCACTTCTGCCACGAGGCTTTGAGGAGATGTTTCTGTTTTCTTATTTGGTTTGGAAAGCCTGTGGATGACGCACGTTCACTTGTTCAGGAGGAGGAGGTCTGAACATTACCAAAAGAAGCCTGCAGGCACTGGAAGTAAACTGGGAATTCTTGCATGAGGAAGATGAAAGAACTGGATGATAGTGACAGATGAGGAATGCAGTAATTTTAACATAAAGAGGGAAAAAAATATAAGGCTGCCTAAAAATGTATAGGATGAAGTCTCTGTTTTCTGAGTTTAAAATGTCCCTGGTATATTTTGTGAGTTGCAACTATGTCAACAATGCTGAACAAAACTCCAAGGAAGCCAAAAAAAGAAGAAAAGAAGAAAGAATGAACCTGTGACACCCAGCAACACACTTTATATGTCAAATTAAGTGCATGTACAACTGCTTACCTTGTATTATTTGATTTGTTGATAAGTGGTAAAATGTTTTTGACAAGTGTAGTCCAGGCTAAATCCTGTAGTCCTGACAGAAAAAACCTTCTCCACTAAAACTGTAAATGTCTGACTGTCTCAGCTGCATCTGTGAATGATGACCTAGGATATTAGTTTTAAAGGCAAGTGATTCCTGTTAAACTGACTATCAAGCAAGATGAGAGATAATTTGATCCAGTACAATCTGCTGGTGTGTATATAAACTGCAAAACTTTATTTTATTTTTTCAAACTCGTTAATTTTATTAATTTTATTTTAATTCTTCAAACAATGTATTTGTGGTAGCAAAGAAGATCTATAGCATGAGTAGAGCCCGAGCTCTGCCTCCACAGAAAATACATTATTTGGAATTCTGGCTTTGGGGGAGTGGTGCCTCATACCTCAACTGCAATTTTTAGTCTCATTCAGATACAGAAGACATGTTGCCTGGCTCATCACAGGAGACAGTCTTCATGAGAATATTTGTTGACAGTTCTTTGAGAGTCTGAGGGAGAACTACTGCTTATAAAAGCAGCTTTTTTCAATAGGCATGAAGTGTGCACAGCCTTGGGAAAAAGTGATTTTTAAAGCCCACATATTTTTTATTGCCACTAACCATGCACTCCACATTGGTTTAGAGCAATGAATGGCAGTGCATGTGCTAGTCAGTTCCCTCAAACTGACTGCAATGAGAGTAGGATCAGTGCTTGAAGAGTTGGACATTTGCTCAGCTGGATCTGTTAATTGTCTCTACTCAGCTTCTGCAAGTGAGGTCAGCATTTTACTCTGTCAAGTACTTCATATTCCTCTAATCTAAGTCTTTAAGTGCCAACTTGGACAGAATTATCAGTCCCAACAAACCACAAGCCATCCCTATGGTGTTACTAGCAAGACAAAGAAACCCTAACAAACTTGTAAAATTTTCAGCATTTCTTACATGATACTTGCCAGGTGTAACAGTCTCCACAGTCAGGACCCATTCAGGTCAATGAGGACTTTGATATTAAAAGCCATAAGAATGATCTAATAGTTGAAGTGACTTTGACAAATTGAAAAAATAAAGTGCTGCATGAGGCTGAGAAGGCTCTTTTCCATTACTGGCAGTGATTAAGATATGGTGTTACTTAAGATGAATTGAATGATGAGCTTCCTTAGAGATATTCTCAAGGAATTAGCAATCAATCTTTCTCTGTCCTCATCCTCTACTTTTAATTTGTTGTATTACATTTTGCTTTTAAGTATAATCTCTTAGTTTAATTTGGGGTTTTTTTTGGATCTCATATCTTCAACTGATGAAGTAAAAGAATGAAGAAACAGAAGTGTTCAGTTCTTTCTGGAGACTTTCAAGTCATCTTCGGATATGGCTCAACAGCTTTCTTTGGTTTCTAGATACAGTTGTCATTTTCATTTGTAGAACGCTCAGCCTGAGTCAGTTTCCTTTTGACTAATGTTAGCCTTTACTGACTAACTTGAAATCGAGTTCTGCCCATCTTGTGCTGAGCTGCAAATGTGTTTAAGCAATAATAAATTCCTTTTCCCAAGAAGCAGCCTGCCTGAGTTCCTAGTAGTGAATGATGGTGCCTGAATGAACTGGACTTGCATCATTTTTAAATTCAGGCTAAAGCCAGGGGTTAATGCAGTGTTTGGGGAGGGTGTCTCATTGCTGGTTACAAAGATTTTGTCTCTTGCAAGGACAGTTTCATTAATCCTGTTTCCTGCTGCTCTGGAGCTGGAAGCGTGGATAGTACTTCTTATACCCTGTGTAGATTGCATTCATGTTCCAGCCCAAGCACCAGGACAGCTTTGCTACCACAGGAAATGTCTGTGGAGCAGATGAAGGCATGGAATCACTTCCAGAGAACCAGCAGAGCTGCTGTTAAGGGGCAGTAAGCTGCTCCAGTATTCACAGGCAGAGCAGATGTTCCTTGCTTGGCAGTGTTATAAATGGGATGGGATGCTGGGGCAGCGCAGCTACAGCACTGTTACCCCTGCAGGAGAGCAAGTGCCCAGCTTGGAAGTGTTTGTCATCATCACACAGCACTGCCAGGGACACCTGTCTGCAGTGCAAAGGATAAATCTCCCATCAGGAATTGACAGCTCTGCTGTGGTTTTGGCATGAGCCAGTTACAGAGCTCCTGCACTGATTTACCTCCTGACTGAGACTCAACAGAGTCAAAGGATTTCCCACTGATGAAGTTTATGCGTGAATAATCTTCCTGCCTGTGAGGGGAGAATGGAAAGGAAAGCAGTATCCCTGCAGCAGTAATCCTCTGCTTGTTTGCATCTCTCATAAACTGCTCCTGTGTCTGGTGAGGGAGTGGCTGATACACAGGAGCTCCAGACAAGGATCTGGATTGCAGAAGGGTGATCTCTGATCCATCCATTTTTGCCAGTTCCCAGGGTCTGTGGCCCCATAATTGCTCAGCCATGCATTATGTGGCTAGTCAGTAATAACAGTGAAAAAGGAAAAAAAAAAGGATTTTACATGTCTGTTGAAAAAGGTTGGGGTAGAATTCTGTAATGTAAGAAAAAGCCTCTCCAAGCAGTGCTGGGTTTGTTTGTCACTTAATTTGCAAATCTTTTTAATGTTTTTAAACACGCTTTTCAATTCATGCTCTTGAATTTGGGTGCAATTCTAGGGAGAGATGCTTGAAATTAAATTGTTGGCTCTCTGTGCTCTGTGGTGACTCTAACCCTCGACTAGGCAGCAGAGGAATGCAGCTGGGGTGCAGACAGCTGCTGCTCAAAAGCCTCAGCACAGGAGTGCATCCCGGGATCCCTCCCTTCTCCTGGGATTGGAATTGTCCTCCTGAGGAATGCCCTGCTGGCTTTGGAACTGCCCTGCTGGCTTTGCTGCTGAGCAGGACCTCAGCTCAGGGGGCAGACTGACACCTCCTCAGTCATGGTGATGATCTGAACTGCTCTGATCTGGGGTCTGTCCTTGGCATTCTCCCTGCTTCATTTCTCCAGCAGCAGAGAGCAGTGGGCTGGTGCTTCCCTACGTTCTTCAAGTAATGATAGTGGTGGAGAACTGTTTTGTTCCTTCCCAAGACTTAGGAGAGCCACTGTTTTACAACTGGATAGGTGTATCCAGCCACACCCTGGTGCAGCAGAGTAGGAGGTGTTGGGAGCCTGAGTGTGACTAAGAAAAACTCACGTTTCCCTCTCTCTTCATTGACCCAGGGTAGTGGGAGTTTGAAGAAAAGTGCAGCAGCAACAAGATATTCAGGTCTTCTTGTGCTTCTTCCCCCTCCACACACACCCTCTCCCTTCCCCTTGTGTCTGCTGGGTGTTGTGATTTGTCCTAAGATGAGAACACCTAGGGAGAAATGTCCTAAGAAAAGAATGCAGGAGGAACTGTGTGATTGCTTGCATAATCACAGAATCCCAGAAACAATCAGGTTGGAAAAGATCTCTGGGATCATCAGATCCAGCCTGTGACTGAACCCCAATGTGTCAGACCATGGCACTGCATCCAGTCTTTCCTTTAACACCTCCAGGGACAGTGACTCCCTGGGTAGTCTGTTCCAATGTCTAATCACCCTTTCTGTGAAGAAATTCTTCCTAATGTCCAAGTTAAACCTCCGCTGGCACAGCTTCAGGCTCTGTCCTCTTGTCCTGTCCCTGGTTATGTGGGAGAAGAGGCCAATGCCCACCTGGCTGCACCCTCCTGCCAGGGAGCTGAGTGCATTCCAGCATGGGGGAAATTGTGGTTATTGCACTGGCTGTTGTACACAGCAGCCTGCAGAAGGGGGTGAAATGCTGCTGGAGGTTGGGCCAGCTGGGCAGTCCTCTAATTCCTGCCTGGTGTTCTAACTTCAGGACAAATCAAAATGCCCATCAGTGCCAATCACAAGGGAGAGAAGTGTGTGTGGACAGTGCACACAAAGACCCCAAATGTTGTCACCCACCACAAAGGTATTGTAAATTCATGGTGAGCCTTATGGCAGGGAAGAATGATGCATCTGACTCCATGTTCTCAGCAGGCTAATTTATTACTTTATGATACTATATTATATTAAAGAATACTTTACTATACTAAAGAATACAGAAAAGATACTTATTGAATGCTAAAAAGATAATAATGAAAACTCATGACTCTCTCCAGAGACCCAATTAGCTTGGCCCTGATTGGCCAGAGAGTGAAAACAACTCACAGCAGAGTCCAATCAAGAAATCACCTTGGGTAAGCAATCTCCAAACACATTCCACATGGGCACAACACAGGAGAAGCAAAGGAGACAAGAATTGCTTTTCTTTTCTCTGAGATCTCTCTCTGCCTTTAAGCTTGCCAGGAGAAAAACCCCGGGCGAAGAAATCATGGTCAGAGAATGTGAATGCCATACAAGTTGTTTTTCTTTGAAACAATTGTTTTTCTTTGAAACTCTCATTTTTTAAGTGGAGACATAAGGGATTGAGATGCTCATTGCATTTGACCAAGTGTGTAGCAGCACCAGCTGCTCTGAGCCAGCCACCTATCTACAGTGACAGTCGTGCTCCATCCTTTTCTGCAGCACTTCATTTTCCCCTTCTGAAGGACAGGTCTAACAGCAGAATTTGATGGGTTCAGTGCTACACAGTCCTGGCAGGTGGGACCTGTGGAAGTTTTGTACTTTGTTAATGTAGCAAAACTTCTGTATTGTCTTATTTGCCAGTAATCTGATTCATCAGGATTAAAAGCAGCCTTCAGTTTCTGACTGGAGTCATGATCAGTGACCCACAAAACAGGACAGGACTGGCTTTTCTCGTCCATGCTGCTGAGGTAAAGAGCAAGCCTCAAATCCCCCCAGATTCACATGCTAAAAACAAGCAGTGCCAGTGGGATCTATGGAGAAGTCTGACTCACTCAGGATTGCAGTGAAGTACCATTTCCCAGTGAACTGGCAGAATCATTGCAGTAGTTGTTTATCACCCGCTGGGGTCTCTGTGAAAATCACCAACGGGACAGGACTGCTGTGGAACGTGCCTTGAGCTGTTTTGTTTTCCAGCATCAGTCTCATTACACGGTTATGACAATGGGAAAATGCCAGCAGCTCACATCCCAGGCCGCAGACAAAGAACTTAATGTTACAACTTACTTTAAAAGTTTTTTGACTAATGACACAAAGTAAAAGCACATTGACAGTAGTTCCGTCCAACCACCATAAGCACACATACCTTTGGTTAAAACAATGCTTGCTTATTTCAAATACAATACCTGCTTGTAAGCCTTAAAACACAACGCACAGAGTTCCATTAAGTTTAAAACTTCCTAATATCTCGCTAGATAAACTTTTCTGTAGCTTAAGGAGTTATTCTAGACAAGCGTTTATAGAAAGACCATTGTTCTATTTGTCCTTTTCTGCTTTTTAAATTACTTTTTCTGCTGACCTGTCCCATGGCTACTGCTTGGCTCTAATCACAGTTTGCTGTATCTGAGGCGTGCCTTTTGCAGCTTTCCCAAAACCCTCTGATTTTGTGGATTCCCACAACTGTTCTGAGTCTGACCACACTGTCACTGTCAGTTGTGTTACTGTGAGAAATCTGGGGAAGTACACTCTCAAAATAACACATGGTGCTGTTACTGCATCAAACAGACTGCATTAGGAACTGTACTTCTGAAACTGATCCAATTTATTGACCAAAGTTTCAGGAGATTTAGAACCATATATTTTTTATCTTTAAAAGAAGGATGTACTTGACAGTGCTCATGAGGGAAGCAGACACATGAGCTTCTGTGTCTGTGTACTTAGAGTTGTGCCAAAGGAAAGGAAGATCAATCAAACTGGAATAACACTAAGGGGAGGCAGACAGACCCTGTTACTGTACCTGCTGCTCTTCCATGGCTTCAGGTGTTATCATCATCTGAAAGAGAAAAACCTGGCTGTAACATTGCATGGAAAGGTTCCTGAACAATACCAGTCCCTGTCTTTGGCAGGAAAAGATCAAAGCTTAAGGAATGAACTGAAATGCCATGTGCTGCAGTAAATATCATGAAATAGCCAGTGTCTGCTGTCTTGCTGAACACAAATACGTATATCATTTTTTGCAGCATTTTGAGTTATTATAACTAATTCACAAGCTCCCTCTGCTGGGCTCCCAGCATAGGAGAGCCATGGCAAAGCTCTTATGATGTTATTTGCAGACTGACCCATTTTCTACAGCTTATTTTGACACTTTGTACAGCATCAGAAATAGTGTACAATCAAATTCATGTAAGTGGCTTGTTAGAAGTGTAATAGAGAGAGACTTGATGTGTTAGATGCATAATAAAATGTTTTTATGTGCATGGAAGGTTTTTTCCATAATAATTAACTGTAGCTGTTACCTCCTGAAAGTGCTTATGCATCTATCAAAAGATCATGATACTTGATTTCAGTAATGCCTTCTGTCACAGGAAAGAGCTCTAAGGAAATAAATACAGACCTGTTAAAAGAATTAAAAGCTTACAGCATCAAATACACTCCATACAGTATGCAGTTTGATGTAGCAGTGGTTTTCAAAATGAGCCAAGGGGTTTGTACAAGCATTCAGAGGAATGAAAAGGTGCTGATAATATTACTCTAATCAGAACAGCTCATCCTGCTGCTTTCTGCCTAATCCTCAAGGTCAAGATTTCTGTCTGCAGTTTTCAAAACACATACGTGGGGCTTAGCACTGTCATAACCAATGATTGCAAAATCTCTTTTAGTAGATTAAAAGGAGTTGTGAAATTATTGACTTCCAACTAAACAATCTCAGGGTGAGAGATTGCTAACAAAAAGCAGAATGATGCTCTGTGATTGCTTTAAACATAGCACTTCCTGGCTGCCTTTTAACAGGGGTTTACTGAAAAAAAAAGAGACCTGCCTTGAGTAATTCACAAAATTGTGGAGTGGGAAAAGTCATATTGTCTGCAGTGGCACCAGAGAAAAATGGAGAGACTTTATGAACAATCACTGTGGCTTTTTTTACTGCAAGTCAGGCTCCTAGACAGAGACAGTGGTACAAAGAGAAAATATTAAAGTGCTGCCTGTGTGCTTTCCTTAAACTAACAGGTAAATGGGAGTGAAGCTGTCACCAGTGTGAGTGGAGCAATTATTGGGCAGCACTCAGCATCACTGGACAACGATGTAAAACAGAAAATAAAGAGCTCCAGCGACCAATTGATACAGAAATTGCAGGGACAATGTGGAATGCATGTATTCCAAGCTTCACTCTAGTGAGAAGACTAAAATAAACATTTCTAACATCAACTGAGACAAAATCACCTCTTTTGACTAAAGTGGGCAGGCCATCTCTACTTTACCAGGAAAAGGAACATGTATGATGTGTGTGTTTGATAAACAGCAGAAAGATTAAGAGGGGCCTTTTACATGGGCATGTAGTGACAGGACAAGGGGAATGGCTTTAGATTGAAAGAAGGCAACTTACATCTAAATATTGGGAAGGAATTCCTTGCTGTGAGGGTGGTGAGACCCTGGAACAGGTTCTTGTGGAGAAGTTGTTCAAAGCCAGGGTGGATGGGGCTTTGCCCAGCCTGGTCTAGTAGAAGGTGCCCCTACCCATGGTGAGGGACTTGGAAGGAAATTTTCTTTAAGGTGCCTTCAACCCAAACCATACTGTAATTCTGTGGTAGAACAGGTTGTGATGTCTTCAAGAATACAAAAAGGAATTAGGTGAAATTTTAAAGCAGTAGCAATATATCTCTTAGTGTCATTAATCTTCCATTCAAGTACTGACATGATAAAGAATTGTTTTACCTATGCTCATATTAAGTGACATTCAAGAATTTTCTCAAAATATGCATCTTATCTCAAGTATGATTTTTTTTTCTAGGTAGCATATTCTCATATTGGCTTTAGTCTGCATCAAAGCATCTGATGGCTCTAGAGGACATGGTATCAATATATGATTTATCCCTTCAAAGTCTGAGCATGATCAGTCTGGTTCTTTTCTGTCCCTAATTAAACATTACTTCAGTAATTCCCAGGAGGAAGGAAGTGACTACACTGAAATGAAAATGAAGTTTGTAGGACCACAGTTGCGCTGTCTGTGGTTATGATTAATGCATTTTATGATTATTGTTAAGCTCATAAGATTTGGCGTTTTTTTTAAAGATACTGTGAGGGACCATACAAGCCACAGATTTTATTTTTTTTTCTTGTAAGGAGACAGAAATCTAAGGAGATTTTAACACAAAATTGATTGAAGTAAAATATGTCAAACCAATGGAGATCTTAAATGTGATTGCTGATTATTCAGCCTTTGGCAGGCCACTAATAGTGATGGTAAGTTAGTTTCTGTTCCAGTCAGCCATTTCCCAGAATAAAGAGCAAATGCAAATCCTTCATAATTAAGTGTTTTTGGAAAGAAGAAGCAACCCTACAATGACTGTGAATTGAGTGACTAAAAAACAAAACCAAAAAGAGGTATTTGTAGTCAACATAAAGATTTATTTATTTAGCTGTTAGTTAGGACACTTCTGCCTGGTGTAACCCCACAGACCAGTCCAAGAGGCCAGAAATAAGGCTATTTTCAAGATACACAGGTCATTTTCTTTCCCATTTTCTTTGGTCATGTGGAAGTAGATCAGGTGGGTTGATTTCTACCATTAATTCCTGCTTTTAAGTACCATTTTTCATCTGTCTTTACATATGGGCTGCTTTTGCATTCTGAAGAAGAGGTGACATTCATTAGCTTATTTCATTATGCCACCCAAAAGTGTATACTTATACTTAGTCTATTCTATACTAGTGTGTAGATTTAGGTATTCATAGTGCTCAAGTGTTTTGTCTTTTTACACATACTTTATATTAAAAAGCAGTGAGCAGTGCATTCTTATCTGATACTTCTTTATACAGTACTGTGGAAGGCTGGATTTGGATAGAAGTTTATACCCATTTAAAATACACAATCAGCATTCTAAAACAGTCATTAGTTCAATTTAAAAATTAAATGTGCTGAACATAAAAATAAGCTGAGCAAAACATGGTTTGTATTGAAGGCTAGCTGATGATATTAAGTGAAGGAATCATTTCATACAGAAGATGAACTGATTAAGATTTTTCTAACCCACATGCCTTTCAGAATTACAATTACAAGAACCTATCCTTCACATTTATTTTTAAGGGATGATCTTATTCATGCTTTTACAAGGTATGGAATTCAGAGGAGCAGGTCCCAAATTTCAAGACAGTAAAATGAGAGCTCTGGAGAGAATTCAGTGTTTCTCACCCTGTCTTTGCTCTCCTCATTTGCTAAGATTCAAACCATCTCTTTAAATTCTCTGAAGCTAAGACAATTAATTTAAAAACTACTGGAAATGACTGAAGTCTCCAGATGTTAATGGCTTGTTTGATTCTACTGCAGTGACATTAAAGAACACTAATCAAGATGAGAACTAGGTTGTTCTCCAGGTTGTACAAATACCGGAGGCATTTGGAGCAGCTGTAATAAAATCCCTTGTTATCATGAAGCAAGGTGAGACACACAAACAAGGTCTTTCAATCATTATTTTTCAGTCAAGTTTTAAGTAACATTAATTATCTGTAGCATCTTTTATGGTCCAAGTGAGAAAATGTAGTTTATAACAGATGTTGCCTCCATATTAAACCTATCAGTATTTTTTAAACTTGAAGAAGTAATTTTTAGTCCTATGATAATACAAATTATAGCAAACCCAAATGTGTTCAGAAACGTTTCAGAGACATTATTTTCTGATATTCTAGTTCATTTTAGAATTGCTGTTTATCTTGTCAAGGCTATTTGTACAAAGTTTTCTTTTTTTTTTTTTCTGTGTCATTTTTCCTTTTTGCTTTCTCAGTTCTCTTTTCACAAGTTGAAATATATTTCTTCAAAGTACTGCTGCCATATGGGCTTCCCCCTAAAGCTAAAACAGTACTTTGGTTAAATTATGTATTTGACCTAGGTGTTGGTCAGTAATGTCCAGGTGTAGGTGACACAGGACATTGCTGATGATTGCAGTGAATTTCCTGTAATTAGAGTTGTAATTAAACCCTGTAAAACTGATCTCTCACTGAATGCTTTAGATCATTAACATGGAAAAGTTCATGTCTGGTGAAATGTGTGATTTGTCAATCTCACTTCTGACACCTCTAGGAGTAAGGCATTAGTCATTTTTAGGGACTGCATTAACCTGTTTGTGATGCTAAAGTCCACAGGCATAGCTAGCCTATCTTCATAGAAGCCTGTCTTGCACTTCATTTTTCTTAGCATTTTCTTGTATTAAGGAAGTCTGATTCTTTTACTAAAGAGGTTTCTGAACCCTCATATGTAGTAGTGATTTAGTAACTCTTCCTTGCTTCCTTTTTTTATAAATCATGTCTGTAGAAAAATCTGTCTGGGTCAGTGTGTCCCAATAAAGCCTGTAACATTTGCTTCTTTCATTTTTGCTTTGTCTTCACCTAATGCCTCTTCCCCCAGTCAGCAGGCTGCTGTTCTGCAGCTTGCCTGCTGCTTGTTGTCAGCTTCCATCAGACTGAAGGATTTCTGGGAAGGAAAGACTCTTACAGGGCCTCTTTTCACCTCATCTGTGCAGCTAAAGATTTGACATTCACTTCCTGAGACAGGATGAAACTGTGGTTTTGAGACACATTATGTAAATCAACTGTGTTGTGTAAGGAACTCCTAATAATGATGCACATTACAGCATATTTATAAGATTAAAGGCAGTACTGCATCCTGTGCACTGGCAAAAGAGCAGACTCCTGAAAAATGTCTTAAAAATGAAATAATTATAATAGGCTTGATGTTTGTTTGATGTTTCTGTGTAGGTGCTGACTGCAGCACAAATTAAATCAATTTGCCTGGCCATACTAGAATCAGGAAAACAGTATGCAGTGAAGAAGAGGAAACCAGTCCCACTGATGTATTCCTACTATGGAACAGAGTATCTTGGTGAGTAAAACACACCAGCACCTCTGAGAGTGGTGCTGTGTGGAGATGCTGAGCTAGGAGGCACTTCAGGAATAAAATACACAAAATCTACAGTGTGGGATTTCTCCTGAGCCAGTTGGGACCATCCATCCTCCTCCTCCTCATGGGCAGCTGGGTTAGAGCTCATCTGAAGCAGAGGGGAAAGGCCACTGAGGCACAGAATCGCTGCAGAAAGTGTGAGATTGGCTCACAGTTCCCTGGCAGGGGAGCAGAGAGAGCAGTCACTGAGTTGTGTGTTCCACAGACCCTGGCAGGTACAGACAGTTCTTGCACTGAAATTTAGGTGTTAGCTCACTGATAGTGTCAGTCAGTAACTGGAAATACCCATTTATGGCCCAGTTTCAATTTGCATTCAGCAAATGCAAATATATGGCCCAAATTCAGCAGTGTGATAAGAAGAGTAACACCTTGAAACAGAATTCAGTTCAGGTTCAGTTTAACTTCCTACAGTGAGTTTCAGTCATATCAGAGTGAGAGCAGAAGGAATTCATACATATATATTGCGAAGCTAGAGGAACTAAAAATGACAGGAGTAGTAAAATATGGTGTTATACACCTAGAAATCTTTTATTCCAAGCACTATTTCAGTATACATGAAGAAGATGAAGGAGCCATGCTCTTGACAAGGAAATCTGTACCAAGGGAAAGTTGCAATGAGGTGCAGACAGGACCTAAACCATCCTCTCATTCCGTTGTTTCTGTTCTTTCCAGGGGCAGCACACGGGCTTTCCTCAATCCTGCAGATGTTGCTCTCCTATTATGAGTACCTGCAGCCAGCAGATCAGGAGCTGGTGTGGCAGAGTGTGGATTTCCTGATGGACCAGGAGCAGAACAGCAACTGGCCCCCTGAGCTGGGGGAGACCATCGAGAGGGAGAACGAGTTGGTGCACTGGTGCCATGGAGCTCCAGGTTCTTTTCCCTTTGATCTATGCACAGCCAGATGCTGAGCACATTGCTTTGCCACATTAGATTCCATGTAGAAGATTATCTCAGGTTAAATTCAACCAAAGTGAAAAAAAACCCAAAGGACATAAAGAAGTTACACTTTGAGATGAGGAAATTAATTAATTGCTATTGTTCTTCCCCCAAAAACCTGTATCCCATCACTGTTCTTGGGTAATAGCACAGATGTAGCTTACAAGAGCACTTCAGCTACTCCAGTGTTTGTTAAATTCACACCACAAGTCAGCTGAACATTTCCTTAAGCACTTGAGTTAGTTATGTGTCATGTGCATTCCCATAAGGTTACTGTGAACTGAGCTGTGCAGTGCTCTGGTGAAGATTATGATTAATTTATTTAAATCCCCTCTAAAAATAAGCCAAGTAGGATTTTTTTAGCAGAAGTTAGTAGGCATAACTGTGTATAACTAGAATGAAGCAGTGTATGCCTCATTGGGGAAAAAAAAGTGAGTTTCTTTTTCTCATTAAGTAAAACTTTGTTGCCAGTGTAAGAAATTACTTTGCCCATCCTTGTGTTTCTGTCAATGTGAGCAGGTAAGGTGAATGGGGATTTGGAGCCAATAGAACACAGTGCTAAGAGTTTAGTGTTTAAAGGCAAAAATGTGACTGCTCCTTTAAAATTAGGAAAGTCAGGGAATGTTGGAGTAAACCCTGAAATTCAATAATGCCTTGAAAAGATTGAAAGTGGTATTGTCACAGGGGCTGGATAACTACATTTACTGTGTGTTTTTAGTATAGCAGATACTCCCCCCTCATGGAGCATTTAGAGGCTACACTGACATGTCTAGAGCACAGCCTGCAGTTTTTTAGTGTATTAATCTTTATTTTCTGAGGTGTTCTTCAAAACCCTTGGCGTGCTTTTTACAAAAGGCAATCTCCCTGCTCTTTTCCTAGGTATTGCCTATCTGTTTGCCAAAGCTTACCTGGTTTCCAAGAAGCCTCAGTATCTGGACACTTGTATCCGCTGTGGAGAGCTCACCTGGCAGAAAGGCCTCCTGAAGAAGGGCCCTGGCATTTGCCATGGGGTGGCTGGTAGTGCTTATGTGTTCCTGCTGCTCTACAGGCTCACTGGGAACTCCAAATACATCTACAGGGCACAGAGGTGAGCATTCCTGTCTTCTGGATTTAGGGAATACCAGAAAGTTTCAGGAACATTGATAAAGCAGAGTCTGTGATCCCCACCCTCGGATGTAACCTGAGTGTTTAAGGTTCAGGATCAATTCTGGCTGTGAGTTCTGCACTCTGTGGGAGCTCTGCAGTCCCATTCCAGGCTGCCTGGGTTCTCCCAGGCTCCCTCCCTGCCCAGGAGCCTGGTTCCCACAGGAACTGGGCTGCATGTGGAGGGGTCACGTGCATCCAGGTCCATCCTGCTGGGATGGCAGAACTCACACAAGCTGTGTACCCAAGTCCAGGAGTAGAGTAAAACGTGATTCTTTAGGATTTTTTTCAGAGCACTTAACACTATTCCATGTTATTAGAAGTGGAAAGTAAGTATAGGATGTGATGTGCAGTTATTTTATATATTTTTAATTTATCATTCCCACCTTTAGCTTAGCTAGTAGGGTTAATTCTGTTTTGTCTGGGTGCAAACACATGTGGTCTAGTAAAAATTCTGTCATGGTGCTGCAATTATCTTTAACTGTGTATCTCTAGTTTACTGTACCTGTTTAAAAATATACTATTCCATGTTTGTTACTGTTTTCCTTACAGCACAGAGTAACAAGGGGAAGTGGTATAGTAATTAAGATGACTAATTTTCAGCCCTTTGCTTATATTTAAATTTGTGTGGCTATTTCAGCTTTACACAATTTGTTGCATGGATGTGAAACATTGCTTGCATCATAAAAGTTATAAAAAAGTATTTGTTTAATGATACATATTACAGAAATCAGAAGAAGCTTATAGCTCTTAAACAAGCATAATGCACACACAGATTGCAAAGGTTTGTCTCTTCTGAATCTAATGAACCTCAGTTTCTTGTGGAAATTGGATAGTGTAGAATTTGCAGAAAAGGTTAAATACTGATCATTCTACTTTCTTAAATTACTGAGTGTTATTAAAATGATGCTTCCAAACAAGTAGACAGAGAGGAACATAAAGTAATAACAAACTCTTTTTTTTTTTTTTTTTCTCTCTTAGGTTTGCAGAGTTCTTATTTACAGAAGAATTTAAGTCTGGCTCCCGGGCACTAGAAAGTGTATATAGTCTGTATGAAGGATTTTCAGGAACTGTGTGTTTCCTGACTGACTTGCTGCAACCCAACCAAGCCGAGTTTCCTCTCTTCAGTGTCTTTGTCTAAAGACTGATGTTCTCCAGGGCCAATCCTGGAGGTAGTGGGAGAGGGCACCTGCAGTTCCACTTACTTTTCCAGACAGGCTATGTACAAAACGAGCTGGGGTACCACTAATGTTAGCCTTAATGTAGCTGGGAGTCAGATCAAAAGCAACACACACTGGGGCTTGGGGGGTGGGGAAGTGTGTGGTCAAAATAAAGGGGTCAGTGGGGAAAAAAGGGGGGGAGCTGATTGATGTCATAGATATTTATCTAATTATTCAAGTGAGAGAGAAAGGGGCATTATCAAACTTTTAATTTGGTGAAAAAAAGGCAAGCTAGAATCGCAGGGACTTGCAAAGAAGAAAGTGATGCACCCAGTAGGTTTTAAAAAGAATCCTGCAAAAACCATTAATGGAGCAATTCACTAATTGGGGAGGGTGTTGTAGACATGTCACTGCACTGCACAAAGGCAAAATCTGGGACTTTTTTACCCTAAACCACATCTGCTAGTTTTAGTAACATATATTAGGAAAATCTGTATCTTTGAGCTCTCTGGTCCTCTTATAATGGCAGTTCTGTAGATAGCTGAGTGTTCAGGCTGCAGTTTCACAGTTCATTTCAGCAAGTGGGGTTTCATGTGTGTAAAGAGCACTGGATTGGACCCTTCCTTTTAAAGCTCAGTCTGTGGCAAGGAGCTGGACTCCTTTCTGATCCACTGTAACTGTGTCATGTCTTGTCTGTATTTTCCCCGGTCACATGGTAGATGGGTGGAGCCGTGGAGAAGACTTGGATGGAAAAGTTCTGTAGCAAAGATACAGCAGGCAGATGCTTTCTTCATGATACAGCATTGCTAGATAAGTATTGTTCAGTGATACAAAAGCTTCCTTTAAAAATTGATTAGTTATAGCAGCATTTCTGAACAGTACCCTGAGTTTTTCAGATGATGGAAAACCTGGTTTTCCTTAATGAATTCTTCACTACAAACCCTGCAAAGTGAATACAATCATGGGGTGGCATACTGATCCTCAGAAAAAAACTGATAACAAAACTCAAAATTGCTTTTTTTCCTAGTTATCAAGATAATGTATATGCCCAAATGATTTTTAGCTAGAAAATAACCTAGATAGAAGAAAATGGGTTGCTCAATACTAGTTGCACTAGCACATATAGTTGCAAATATATGCTGTTTTCTATGTATTATAGATATGATGACATGGTACCTGAAAGCTAAAGAAAACACTAACATAGATTTGTACTAAAAAATAGAAAATGAATATCTGTATTTAAAATCTATTTACTATTTATTTATTTATTTTTATTTATATGTTAATAATATATATAAAGGAAAATTGGGAAGACCAATATGTCAGAAACTGAAGTTGGAGAGAAAAAGCTGCTGTACATGCACTGCCAAACAATGCAGTCCCTCTTCCTGCATTCTCAGCTGGAGGAGATTACAATTTCTTTATTTTTAATGCCTAATGGATTAAAGTTCCCATTTCATTTCGGTGGGCTTTGATCAGGCTATAAGATGGAGCTGGGTCTTGAAATCGTCCCACATTTTAATATAATAATCCCTTCCTGCTCTTGCCACTGTTATTTTAATGAGATGGCTTACATTATTATGAGCTGCAGATAAGGATTTCTGCTACTCTGTCTTGCACTGTGCAGCTCTAATTACTTAATCATAGGAGTAACCATATTTCACTGGTGAATAAAGCAATGCAGTTCTGTATCAGTTTGTCAAGAGTTTAGGTATCTTTTAGTGAATGGAAATGGTAAAATCCAATATACTTATGTGTTTATTAAAACACATAGGTTAAAAGGCTCTGTGGTCTTTTAAGAAAGCCACTGATGTTACTTACTTGGTTACTCTGAGCAGTGAGATGTGCACACACAGAGGGATGAATTCCATAGGGAGGGTGTACACATGAGGCTGAATCAAAAAGTCAGTGGATATGGGAGTGTGCTCTGCCAGCCCTTGGAAATGCTCCTGTTAGATCAGAGCAGAGCCAGCTGTCACCAGTGAAGATCCCAAATCCATTAGGATTTTTTATCTAGTTGGTTCCTGTAACACATTTTGCTCCTATATTTCATAATGGAGCCTTCTTAAAGAAAAGTTTAAGGAAGGTAAAACTTGGCCTACCCACTTCTTCTAAATGTGATTCTTGCTCTAAATGCCAGGGAATAAACATTGAGCTCAGTGTCAGTTTTCTAGTGGTTTTTCCTGTATGTCTCTCTTTGTAGAATTTCTTCCAATTCACATTCAGAGGAGACTCTGATCTTCTCTGGGTTGTGATCAACAGCACACTCAAAACAGATCTCCTGTCCCCACAACCATTCTCTGTGTAAGAAACCCCATGTTCTGGAGAGACAAAACATTATTTGAGCAAGAGTTAGTCCATTCAGCAATGAGAAAACTCATGGAACCACCGTGTTTGAAATCTAGGTCTCAAACATCTCTGCAGGTTATGTGAGTTCAGCACTGACTCTGGCGAGGGCAGCACATGAACATCCAGTCTCATGAGATACATCTGGTAAAAATCTTGGAACATATTTGTTCATCTCTTTCATCAGACATGGCACTTTGAGCTCACTCTCAGAGATTTGTGGCTTTTCTTACCTGACCTGGCTGGGTTAAGGTGGCTTCTGGATGTGCTGCAGTCACAGCTTCTGAACACAGTGCAAATACACCCCAGGGCTCTTTGGAAAATGCTCATTAAATCAGCAGGGATTTTTCATCTTTCCCTTCTTTATTGTCTTATCTGATTTTTTCTCTGTACTATATATGCTGATACAAACATGCTGTTGCAATCTTTATTTGTTGCTTTTAAGACATTGACAGAACAGTAACCTGAGTAGAGCTGTCAGCACTTTTCAGTGTAATAAAAAGTAAGGTTCTCTGTGTACCCTTCCTGCTTTGAGAAATCAACCTTGCAACCTTTGCTAGACATTCTCCATGGAATGCTGTCTCCTCCTGCTCCCAAACTGGGCCCTTGTGGACTGGAAAATGTATTCCTGAACGGATTAACAGATTCTGCCCTGGTGCTGTGACAAAAGACTGTGTTGTGGGAAACTCAAGAAGCCTCTTCCAGGGTGTAAAACACAGAAACTACGTCATGTTTGCACATTAGTTTCTTGGTTGTGTTTAGTTGCTAAAGTGTAGGCAATAGGAATTTAAGTGATATTAGTCTTTCTGATAGTATTTCTGATTATGCTGTTAAAGCAAAGAGGATGCATTATGTGGGTGTTGGTGCTTATTTGTGATGTACCTGTGTTTGTGTGGTGCTATTTGTGAGTAAAGCTGTAGATTACACAGCAGTTTAAGGAGCTTTATGCTGCTCGTGACTTTTAGCCTGCCATCCATAGATTACTGTCAGGGAATAATTTTGAGGGAAGCTAGATCTGTAGTGTCCAGATTTATTGATTTCAGGATTCATATAGAACCAGATGCTGTAAGTTTTATCAGCAGTACAGTTCTAACAAATCTATCTTTATTTTTAATTGCTACTCACAACTTCTCATCATAATAGCATGTTTATTTTGTGCCACTGCTTTCAATATCTGCTTTGATTGCATCATTGTTGCCTTCAATTTCCCTGCTTTTGTTTCCCAGCCTTTGAATAACTTGAGGAGGCTGAAGAAGCAGCCCAGGTCTTTTGTTCTTGAAAATAAGATTGATTGATTTTGCTTAAGCAGGGTGTTCTAACTTGCATTACATTATTTTATGCTCCCAGATGGTCTCTTCTCTCTGGCTGTGCCATTTCTCACCTGCTAAGGAACAATCATTATCCTATATAACAATTGTCACTGGTGTTTTACTTCATTAAATAAAACAGAGACTTTCTAGGGAGCATGGTCATTTCTCCGTGCTTCAGTGTTTCAGTTCTGTCAGGACAATTGAAACCAAGTGAAATGGCTAAACATTCCAAAATTCACTTTTAAGTAGTTCTGGGAAATATACATAAGGGAATGCAAGTAAAGGGATCACCTTTATTGCTACTCTGTCAAATTAAGTAATGCCACTTTGATGTTCTAATACTGATTATATATGGACATGGAAAGAATATGACAAGAATACTGATTGGTTTTTTTTTAATACTGTGGAAAAAAAATGAACCATAGGTATCTCCTGTATTCAGAAACATGGAGGGGCAATATGTGCAAATGGAAACTTTGATAAGCAATCAAGTTTTTGTACTCATATGGTTTTCTGCATATACAGTTACAGCATCTGCCAACATACTGCATGTTTTATGCCAACAGTGACCTATTTTAGTGTATGCATGCATTTTGAGAATATATCCTTGTTCTTTGGATCTCTGAGGTCTGCCAAGTAAATCTCAGGTGCAGTAATCTTCTACATACCTTGAATATTCACTGGCATGAGTGCATATTCTAATCTGTAGGAAGATTAGTATATCAGGACTAAAATTTTCCAATTGATTTTCAAAGAGTAATCTTGCTCTGAAGAATTAACAATTGCTGGCTGGCAGCACAGCCTGGGCTGCTCTGAGAAGACATTTCAGTTTATATAAATATGTCTGAGACTAAGTAGTAGCAGCAGAAAGCTAAATTGAAAAGAAATAAGAAAATGACCAAAAATCCCACTATGAGGGGAACAACATACTTCAAAGCCATAAGCCAAAAATGCTCAGGGCCCACAAAACAATACAGCAATTTAGGGAGGCGAACAGGCATTTTCCAAAGGAATAGCACAGTAGTGGTACAGTAAGCACTGTGCATGTTTCAGCTGCCTTCAACAGCGCTCCATTGCCATTATAGCAAAGTCATCAAATGTTAAAAAACATTTGCCTGTGAAGGAGTTGCCTGTAGCTGAACCTCCTGCCTACTCCTATCTTTTAACGGAACAGAAGTGATGTGCACTATCCATGATAAGGCAGTTTAAAAAAATACATTCAAGACGCCAATAGCACCAACTTTCAATCTGCCTTTGGATATTAAACTTGGCTAATTTGTACTGTCACCGTTGGTCCTACACCTTGTATATTGGAAAGTCTATATCATGCTCTCAAAAAACAAATTTATAAGTAGCAATCTGCTTGAAAATACATAAGGCCATATATATTTTAATGCTTAGAAGGGAGTCTCTTGGCTTTGTTCATGGCATGACTCAAAGAGAAGATGGAGACATTTAGGTCAAGTACAGCAATACCAACTAGAATGGCAGAAAATGAATTCAAAGCTTATTTTGCCAAGTGGTATAATGATATTTGAATACAAAAGGTTTTATAGTCTACAGCATTGTATGACTGTGTAGAAGTCCTTAAGTCAATTATATCCTATAGGGAATAGAAAACAGATTCTAGTCCAACATATATTTTTATATCATATAGAAGAGAAAGGCTGTCTGACCAGAAATTCAACTCTGCTTCTGTCTTCATTACCATGACCACACAAGAGAGAAGGATGTCCTTTAACAGTGGTCTGGTTTTGCCACTGAATTGGCCTCCTGCACTCATTTAAAGAGCCTGATAGGCCACCTGCTGATGTCTGTGGTGAACCTCTGCTTGATTCCAGGCATGTATGGTAGCTCCTTCCACATGTGTGAAACAGGGGTAAAACTGTCATTCCAGAGCCCAGGCCTACAAACTTTCCTTTACACATGAGTCCCATGGAATTAGTAAGGCTTGTCTGCATGGTATGAGGAAAGCACAGGTGTTTGCAAATGCAGGGCCCTGTCTGATGGCAATTTATACACACGTTATCTCGAGATCTCTGCAATATACGTGAATACCAATACAAATAAAAAGTACAGGGAACTTAAATGGCATTATTTAATGTCTAGTTTGTGTTGGTGACACTTGATTATTCAGTATATTCCAGTGTGTGATGTTCATTCCTTGAGTATGTGCCACACCCTAGATTGGTTTCTCAGTGTTACAGCCATTCACAGCCATGATGTGGTACAGGCCTGTAGAATCAAGGCTGATTTGATTCTTTAGAGATGCACCTTATTGTTTGAAAGCAGGACCCCTGCTTTTCTAATATTTTAAACACTGTGATCTTTCAGAATGTGTTTATTGTATTAGTTTTGTATTGTAGATTATGATAGAAACTAGATTTTATAGCTTTTTAAAAGCAGTGATAATACTGAGCTTCATAGTGGCAGAACAAACTGTGTATATCCATATTAT
This sequence comes from Melospiza georgiana, assembly GCF_028018845.1. Classification (NCBI taxonomy): domain Eukaryota; kingdom Metazoa; phylum Chordata; class Aves; order Passeriformes; family Passerellidae; genus Melospiza; species Melospiza georgiana. The sequence continues at coordinate 111,517,701 of NC_080431.1, forward strand.
GAATATTAAAGCTGTGATTATATTTTGCCTTAAATAAAAGTCCAACCTTGAACAGTATGATTTTGCATTGGATTGTTTATTTCTGTACTTACCTTTCATAGTGCTGGCAAAACTTCCTTCCAGAATAGTCATGACTCAGTGCTCCAAAAGCTTTTCAGTGGTTATCAAAAGAAAAATAAATCATTTTAGAATGAGATAAATCATCCAGGCTGCACACAGTGCTTAGGTAAAACAGGTTATGGTAGTTTCCCACAAGACAAGACAGGTTGCTTTTGGCCTGTAGATTAAAGTTTCCCACTCTAGGTATTTATTGGTAGTCTGCTTAAATCTCAGTTTCCATAGCCTCTTCCCTTTCCAGAAAGACCCTCAATTCCCAGTGAAGAACACAAGAATTAAATTCACCTTGGTCTGCCCACAACAAAGTTTTCATCTTTATCATCATGAGCTTAGCTCAGCTTGAGCTGAGGATTGGGACTCCAGATTTGCCAGTGCAGGAGTTAAAGAAATGGCCAAGTGTTCATTGGCACTTTTTGTGTAAATCTGGTGACACCCTAACTTGCATTAAAGAACAGTAGCAGATAAGCAGAAGTAGCCAGTAGTGATATCCCATTAATAATATCTCAGACTTCTTGTCTTGCCTTACTCTTGTGCTCCTGTAGGTCCCAGGTGTGTAGTTACCTGGAAACAGGGAGCAGGCAGGAAGAAATAAGATCTATCACCAGAGCCAGCTGAGCATGAACCAAGTACCTGCACCAAGAGGAGAGAAGCGATGACTGGAGACTCCTGTGCAGGACACAGGCACCATCTGCCAACCTGGCTTGGTACCTCAGTTTTGTTTCTTGCCAAGTGCTCAGGTTCAGGATTTCATGGAGGGATTACAAAGGCTTGTCTTCTCTTCAGGGTGTCACCGTGTGCTGCTCATCCATGCAGGCATCGGCGATACTGCTGGGGTGACCCTACACATCTCCAGAAGGATTCCACAATTTTGGTGGTCAAGGAGAAAGGGTCCTGCTGATGAGGGGGAAAGGCCCAGGGACAGCCGGCAAATGCTGCAGGTCAACAGCTGGTGTCACAGCAGGGCTCAGGGTTCTGTGGCCCAGGGAACCTTTGAAGGAAAAGGTCTGGCAAGCAAGAGAGGCACGTGGCAAAGAGCTAAAAGGGCACCTCTGACACTGCCACACTGCCCTGCTCAGGGACTCTGAGCTGGGTGTGTCAGGGGAGCCTCTCCTGCGTTCACAACTCCTTTTCTGCCTTTGTTTGGTTTTGTTGTGGGCTTGTTTGTTTATTAATTAAATCATCTCTCAGCCTTTGTTGTTGCACAGGGTTCTTTTCTTCCTGTACAGACTTTTCCCGTGCCTCTTCCTTTCAGATCATTATTTTATCACTAAGTCACAGGAGGGTGTGGCCAGGTGGAGATCAGTCTCTTCTCACAAGCAAACAGTGATAGGACTAAAGGACATGATCTTAAGCTGCACCAGGGGAGGTTTAGGTTGGACATTAGGAGGAATTTCTTCACAGAAAGGATGATTAGACATTGGAACGGGCTGCCTAGGGAAGTGGTGGAGTCACTGTCCCTGGAGGTGGCACTCAGTGCCACGGTGTGGTTCTTCTCCAGCCTTGGTGGAGTCACAGTCCCGGGAGGGGTTTCAGCAATGCCTGGAGTGGCACTCAGTGCCATGGCGTGGTTCCTCTCCAGCCCGAGCGATGCCGCGGCTGTGCGATCCCCCAGCCTGACCAAGCGCCCTCAGGGGCACCCGCTCGCCCCTTGCCACCAACCCCCTCAGTTCAGCTCTGTGTGTGACGGCTGAAGCAGACACGATGAGGGGGAGCTCCCCGAGCACGGCCGGGAAACCTTTCCCCGCTCTCAGCCCAGCCAGGGTGCAACCCCGGCCAGGATCCAGAGCCAGGCAGGATCCAAGCGCGGTCGGGATCGAGCCCCAGCCCGGATCCAGCCCCGAGCCGCAGAGGCCGCGGGCCAGCGGCGAGCCCGGCGCTCCCTCTGCCGGGGACTGGGCCCCGGTGCAAGGCGGCGGCGGCTGCAGGGCGGCCCGGGCTTGGGCGGCCGCCGCGATGAAATTCCCGGGCTCCGTCCTCGTCTCCCTCGTCCTCTTCATGTCCGAGACGGTGGCCGCGCTGTGCCTGAGCGCGGGCTACCACGACACGGGGAACAGCATGTGGCAGACGCTGACGCTGCTCTTCGCCCTCGTTCCCTGCGCGCTGGTGCAGCTCAGCCTGGTCTTCATCCACCGCGACGTGAGCCGCGACCGCCCGCTGGTGCTGCTGCTGCACCTGCTGCAGCTGGGGCCGCTCGTCAGGTCGGTGAGTCCCCGCCGGGGCCGGGGCCGAGCCCGGGGGCGGCCGGAGCCCCCCGGCCTTGGCGCGGTGCGGGCGGGGCCGCTCCTGCTCTGCTCCTCCGCTCCCGCGTCCTGCCGCAGCCGCGGGAGGAACAGTCCTTGGCAATGCCTCGGGCACAAACCTGGCCCCGGGAAAAGGGGCTCAGCCCTGCCGGGCCCGGGGAGCCGCCAGAGCCCCTCCGCGTCCCGCCCTGCGCTGGGTTTGCATCCCTGGGGCTTCTTGCTGATGGTTGTGTCTGTCCGCTGCTGCCTCATGCACAGCGCTTCCAAGAGGGAACGGGAGATTCCTCCACTGTGTCTCCTTCTTCCACAACGATAGTACCCGTCCCATCCCATGGAACATCAGTGATGCTCTAGTCTGGCTTTGCCTTCCAAACGTGAGATTCCCGCCCCAAATTGCTTTGGAGATTTTCTCTATTCCGGTTCAATGTCTTACTGAAAATACCCGTAGGAAAAAAAGAAAATAGATGGGAAGTTATAGCAGTGTGCAACTCCACTACAAAATGTTTCTGGGGGGTGTTAATTTTAAATTTATACTCAAATCTTTTATTTAAAAAGAAAGGGAATTAAATGCAGTGTTTATGTAGCTTGGAGAAGTATCACCAACTTTTTGAAATTCCCGAATAGTGTGTAAAAGGAAGATTTGTTCACGCTAAGGAAAGGTGAACAGTTTGGATGTTACAAAATATCTTACACTTCAAAAACATCGGCTTCTTCTATAACTATGCTGTTTTGCTTGCTTTGTTAAAATTTTAAAGATGTTGAAGTTGTGGCTTAACAAAGAGCTCTGGTTTTCTAAAAGCTAAAGAACAAACTGCTTCCACATTTTTGGAAAATAAGAGAGGAACCAAAGAGAAAGAAACTATCAAAAATTAAGTTCATGACTTTTGTTATTCTAAATCAATTTATTGAGGTAAGACAGGGAAAGAATCTAATGTCAAGCCAGAATATGTGAGGAAGTAGACAAAGGATTTGAGGAACAAGAAGAAATTGAAGGATCTTCTTTTCAGTTATACAAAAGAAACATAGATTTATATTTTGACCTCAACCACCAAGCATTACTTGACTTTCTGTTTCTTTTTCAACATCAAGTTTTCAGTTTAAAACACAAATCTTATCTTGTGCAGAATGCAGTTCCTGCTCTCTGGTGTACTCCCAGCTGCAGCCAGTGCTGTAAAACCAGTGAGCATATGAAAGCCCTGTCCTCTCCTCTAGTGTGTTGCTGACTCTGCACTTTTTCCTTTCTCAAAGATTCACAAACTTAGCATTTCCAGGAGGTTTGAGATGTTCTGGATGTGCTGTGCCAACAGCACAAGTGACTATGATGCCATAGTCCCCATGGCATCATTTAGGCATGACAAAGTGGTGAATGCTGACCTCTCTCTAAACCCAGGATAACTGGAATTATAATTACCAATTAAATAGAGTAGTACATTCATACTACCTGAAAAACTCATTTTCTACTAAAGGCTGGAAGGATTCTACAAATTAAAAGTTTAATACAAACCAAGCTCTCTTTACTTCTAGGGAAATTGTCAGTTTGTAGGATGCAGCACAAACATCTGGGAAGTCAAAATGATCTGACACAGACAGTAAAGGGTTTTGGGGTTTGGGTTTTTTTCCTTCCTTGCCTTCCTGCAGCTAAAGATTGTAATATCTGTCAGAAAAGGAAACTGATTTCTTCCTGTCAGATATAGCTCTGCACTGTAAATATTGTTGTGTTTTCAGCACACAAAATACCTTCCCTTTCCCTGCTTTGTAAGGGGGCTTCCTCCCCTGTGTGGACTGGCATACACACGAGGTGTGGGTGATAGCTAGAAGGCAAAGAGTATTTTGGCTGTATCATCACTGCACTGTGGCTTTTACTTTTTGTAAGCTGAAAAGGACCATTGTCCTTGGAAGCATTTTACTCCATCCTTGTAGGCAAACCTCTGCTCCTTTGCTCCAGGGAATCCTGCTGCTCTCAGTCATCTGCTTCCCTCGTGTGAAGCCTGGCTCCATCCTCCCTGCTGGGACTCCTGTGCCTCCCTAGCACAGGCCAGGGCTGCTTAGGGAGGGCTGGGTCAAATTAGGTCAAATTAGATCAATTAGGACACAGACAGTGGAGCCCCCCCAGGCTCTGTCTGCTTGTGGCAGGGGAATGAAACATTTAAGAACCTTGAGGCTGTGTGGGATGACATGGTGCAACAGAGGGCTGGCAGCTTTGGAGGGCTTTAAAAGAAACTTAAAAACTTTTTGACTATCTCTGTTTGATACAGCACAGTCAGGATTTCTCTGTTCAGAATTAAATACTCAGATATCAGTGCACTGCATTACCATCAGCCCAAATGTGTTGTGTGAGTTTTTATTCATCATCTTAAAATCTACTTTTTTTTCCCCCCCTTCCTTTTTTCCTTAAAAAAAAACTCCTTTAGATTTGAGGAATAGTTTGGGAATATCTTGGCAGGGAAGGAGGGTATTTAGCCTTGCAAGCCAAATGATTCAGCCTATTTTGAATCATCTGAGTGATGGAAAAAAAGTACTTTCTCTCACAGAACCTTCTTGCATGCCACCACCTTCCCCAGCCACCCACACTCCACCTGCTCGGGAGGCACTCGCTGTCCTGCTGCTGCCACTGGAAGCACTAAAATTAGGTAGCATCCCTCTTCCAGAGAGGACTTTTGGTGTGCTGTTCATGAACCCTTTTTTAATTTCTTCTCCCACTCCCTAGGAGTTTCTCTATAAATTCAGAGCAATTTGTAGAGCAAAATTCCCATTCCCCTTAGTGGCCTGGCTGTGATCCTTTGGATGCAGGCATGTCAGAGGCTCTGCAGAGACTTGGCTGGAACAAAGTGACTGCAGTTTCTGGGCATCATGGGGACTCCTGCAGCATTTCAGGTCAATGCCACTCCTTATGACTGCACTTGTCTGGATGCTTAGAAGATTTATTCAGGTAGGGTTTTTTTTGGGTTTTTTTGTTTGGTTTTGGTTTTGGTTTTTTTTTTTTTTTTTTTTTTTTTTCTTTTTTTTTTTTTTTTTGCAAAAGGAGATTCTTTTACCACACTAAATAAATTATAACAGAAAAAATTATTTAAAATAGTAGCCATTGTCAATGAGAGGTTTATTACTTTTGTCTTTTCTCTAGGGAAGGTCATGATAAGCTTTCTGGCTCAGGCTGCTCCTGTGCTAGGGTTTGTCTCTTTGTTCCCTTCATTTGGGTGGCACTTGTAGCACCAAAGTCACCTTGAGATTTGAAGCACTGCTGCAATTCCAATACATAATTACTGGATGTAGTTTTGCTGGTGTACTGCTCTACACTTAAGGATTTCTTCTAAGTGTAAATAACCCCTCAGAGAACCAGGGAATTGTTTAGGTTGGAAAGGACCTCTAAGATCACTGAGTCCAACTGATAACCCAGCACCACTTTGTTCACCACTAAACCATGTCCATGAACACCACATCCACATGCTTTTGAACATTCCTAAGCATGGTGGTGCTTCACACCACTTCCCTGGGCAGCTTATTCCAATTCCTGACTGCTCTTTCAGTGAAAAAATCTTTACTAATATCCACCTGAACCTCCCCTGGACCAACTTTACACCATTTCTTCTTGTCCTGTCTCTTATTATCTTGGGAGAAGAGATTGATCCCCACCTCAGTACAACCTCCTGAAGAGTTGCAGAGAGTGATAATGTTCCTCCTGAGCCTCCTTTTGTCCTTACCCTTCATGATAGGCACCACAGAACTCCCTGTTAACCAGCTTGCCCTTTTCAATTCTTCAAGTAACAAAAAGTTCAAGAGCTGAAGTGCAGATTTCCAACAAACTGACTTGGCCAGTCTGGGCTTAGTCACACACTGGGCATGTTGGTGGTGCTGGGACTGTGAGTCTGCTGGATACAGGGACTGCTCCCACCTGATTTACTGAAGACTCTACTGAACTGGCATCATCAAAACCAGCTGGTGTGAACGTGGCAGTGCTTCCTTCTGGTACCAGCTTCATGGAGAGGGAAGTTTTTGTGACTGCAGGTGTCTTTGGAACTCTGTTACTGGAGCTCTGTTAGTGCAGTGTGAGCCCAGCCTGTTCTGCGTGAGGAGATGAAATCAGGGGAGGGCTGGCTCAGCAGAAGGATGAACTCCTGCAAAACAAATCTCAAGTAAATATAACAGGCCCCCTATATAGAACACTAATGACTGTTTTCCTCAGGTTATGATAGGACAAGGATATAAACAATAGACTTTTTTTTTTTTTTTTTTTTTTTAATGGGATCAGGCTTTGTTTCTCAAGGCATAAGGAGAAACAATTACATGTACCATGTAGACAGCAGCCCAGCAGATGCAGGAGGAAGCTTGTATCAAACTGCCAGAGGAGCTGATGTTATGGCCAAAGGTTGATTCTGTGAGCTGCAGGACGTAAAAAAAAAAAAAAAAAGAAAAAACAAAACCCTCAATTTTTTTACAATCATTCATGTTTTGGGGATCTAATTCTGCAGTTTGAAATCTAATAAGCTCTAATGGTGCAGATATACTGTTTCAGTGACATTGTGCAGAAACCTTGTCCCTTGTGAGTAGTCTCTCTTTGCTAGTGACCTGCTTAAAAGTTCAAAATAGAACAGGTCTAAAAACTTCCCTTCCTTGTAAGACTTCATCAGCAGATCTCACTGTAGGAGATCCTCCTAGCTTTAAACTTTACAACTCTTGATGTGTCTCCCCCTTTTCCAGATGGGAAGAATATATCTAAACTCTCTTCAGGCTATTTTCTTCCCTTTATTCTTGAGCAGATGTGTTAGGTGTCCATGGTGAGGTGAGCAGGAAATCAGTGCAGGTAAAAGGTAGAACAGTGAGTGAGGAGCAGATCTTTGCCTGGTGCAGGTAAGTAAATCTGCAGGACTGCCAAGTCTCTTGCATATTTCTGTAAAGAGAAGGAATTAGTGAAAATTATGTATCAGAGAAATCTACTTGTACATTTACAGAGGGTGTGTATGGATAGGTCTCACATAGCCATTTGTTCTTGGAGTGCTGGTTGGGTGTGGAAAGTTCCCTGTTTTCATTGCCTTCTCCCTTTTCACACCACCATTATTTTGCCTGTGTTCCAATCCCACGCATCCATGATAAAAGAGGGAATGAGGTGCTCACTCTCAGCAAGTATATAAGGGTAGGATTATTCCTCCTACTTACTGTGTAGAAGACAAATGTGTTGGGGCTGAATCACTCTTTGTGAGCACCATCAGGATCCCTGGAAAAGTATGGCTCTTCTTTCTGCCAGGATATGGCAGCAGGGGAGAAAACAGCACCATCATTTTCTTACCTCTTAACTTTCACTCTAGAAAGTAGATCTGACTTTTTTTTTCTCAGAGCAATTTTAGTTCCTGCACAGCCAGTGCTGTGGTTGGCAGTGCCTTACATGCAGAGGACACAGGCAGCTGCTTGTCTTCTGCCCTTGACACCATGTGAAGGGCTCTTGAAGCGGCCCTAAACATCATTGCAGGAGATGGATTGTGCAGAAGTTGGGATCTCCCACCCCTATCCCTCTGGAGCTGAGCAGCAGTGAGGGATTCTGTGGAATTCACCATGCTGCAGAAGCTTGTAACTGTGGGGGAAAGCTGCCATGAAACAATCCCCTTCTTGCTTTGTCTCTTAGTTGTATTTCATGCTAGAAAGAGCAAGCCAGGCAGTTCATTTAAAGACAGGATGCCCAACACCTCAGCATGTGCTGCATAGGCAAAGCCACAGTCTGACACAGCAACAAGATCTGCATTGATTCTTCCTCACAGTTCTGGACCCTTCTCATCTGCATGGTCATTCAAGTGCCTGTGCCCCTCCCACATTCTACTCCTTAAACCTTTAGATTTGTGCTTGTTCTTTCTGGTGTGTCAGCTGAAAGTCTGCTCCTGCTGGAAGCAGTTGCTTGGGCAGTGGCACCAGCTGAATGCATTTGTTATTTGTCCCAGAAGGCCTGACTTCCAGAAACACTCTTGCATGGGACTGGCAGGGCCTGGGAGAAAATGGGCATCATTATCAATGTAATCTGAATGCTTGCATATAGCATTTTTTATCACTCTGTTGTAGTGGTAAAAGCCCCATTTAGCTCTAAGGTTTGCTTATCAGACCATTTCACATTATGTTTGCTTTTCTGTATGGTCAAAAAATCCCCATCACAAACAATATCCTGCCACTTAATATCCAGCTAATAAATAAAAATCAAATGCTTGCTCCAAAACTCTGAGTTTGGTTGGTTATAATGTTTGCTATTGTCAGTAGTCTCATAAATCTGATCTCCTTAATGGGATCACTACATATTTTTTTTGATGGGTCCCTAGACTATATCTGCTTCTAATCACACACAGCAAGAGTTCAGAGCCTGATGCTGAGATCCAGTTCTCCATAATATACTCAGACTTGCCCTCAGCTCAGGGTGAATGCATGGCTGTGAATACTAAATGAGACAAAAATGGTCTGGGATCTTTCTTTTTGGAATAAAATCAATTTGTTGGTTTCAGAATCTATGCTTGCTTCATAAAGCCACAGTGCTTTATTAATTTTTCACACTTTTATTTTGGCTATATGTATTCTTTCATGTGGAACAAGATTGACAGGGAGTGAAAAGATTAATGGGGGAAGACAGAAAGTCACCTCTGTGAATGGAGCATTCAGAGCAGCAGGAATGTTGAACAGCTTTAGTCATAATGATAGCTGAAGCCTAGTGAATCAGGAATAGTGATTCACAATCACTTCATCTAGAGCATTTGAAACTTGCAAGTGGTCCAGTTGGAAAAAAAAATGAAGTAAAGTTAATTAAATTAAACAGAAGTTTGGTTTTTTTTCTTCTCCCTTCCCCTTCATCTTGTGATTTCACCTGTTCCCTGCTTGTTATTACTTCCTAGACAAGGGTGAATATTTATTTCCCCGTGTGTTTTGGGTCCTGCTTGATGCCCAAGCCTGACCTTGACACCTTCATACCCAAGGAATTCTCTTAGAACTACTCCTCATGAGTAAACTTTATGAAGACTATGAACTAGTTTTCATAAAGATTTAGCTAGTTAAAAAACAATCAGTGGAAGGAAGTTGAGGAAGATGTTCTTTCCTTGCAGATATCTCTCTGGGCTGTTATCTTCTTTTATACTCCAGGACCCAGATTGTCCTTGTTGCTGCAGCATTTTCTGGAGACAACCTTTTCTGTTCTCTCCCAAATGTATGGATTTATCTCTGTGCGTGGGTGAAGGCAGCAAATAGTGTAACAATATGTAATTTATGAGCAGAAGTATATGTGCTGGCACCAGTTTGTTCCTTGGGAGTTAGCTGGCAGTAAGTTAGACCTGTATAAACAAGAGGCTTTGGCTCCCACTGTGTTTAAAGTATGAAGAGCTGCAGCAGCTGGAAACACTGCATCTTCTGAGTTAGAATCTTTTTTTGCCAGATTATGTTTAATATTTCTTTAACAGAACAGTAAACATAAGCCCACTTGAGAACTAAAGCTCCTATTCTTGTGCCTTCAAAAAAATAATGTTGATTTCAAGGGTTGTGAGGCTCAAAACTGCTCCTTCTCACTGGTCTTGCATGTTACTGGTGTTTTGAACCATTGCTTGGTAAAGTTTTGAGGTGTGTGCACCTGCTTATGCCCCAAGCTTCCCCCTTCAGATGTTTTAAGGCAAAGGTATGAAAAGTGGGTTTATTGCCATGTCCCATTAGCATGTCACAGATGTATCAATAACATAAAGAAAAATACATGAGTAGCTGAAGAAACACGCTTCCAATTTAGGACCTGGGTTTGGCATCCTTGTAGTGGATGAACAGTTTAAGGACTTTAATGGGATAGCAGAGAGCAAGGGCTGCTCATAGAAAATAATTAAACCACCTCTCAAATCTGAGTGCTACAAGCAGCCCAAAGGGCACTGCCAGGTTCCTGCCCTCTAGTAACATGTAATTTTTGTTTTAAAGAATGAAATCTGTCATATTCCAAGTTTACCAGGAGGAGAAAACCTGCAGGCTTTGCTCTATGAAAAAATGTCTTAGGCCTTAGTATGTGACTGCTTAGAATGCCAGGAACTGGGGAGACCTTTCATTCTTTCATTTTTCCCTGTTACTCTATCTCCTTGTTTGCTTGTAGGTGTGTGGAAGCCCTCTACATTTACTTCCATGCTGGCAGAGTTGAAGATCCCTATGTGAGCATCACCAAGAAGAGGCAGCTGCCCAAGGATGGGCACTCAGAAGAAGTAGAGAAGGAGGTGGGACAGACTGAGGGCAAGCTGCACACACACAGGTCTGCCTTCAGCAGGGTCTCTGTCATCCAGGCCTTCCTGGGCTCAGCGCCCCAGCTCACGCTCCAGCTCTACATCTCTGTCCTGCAGCAGGAGGTCACTGTGGCCAGAAGTAGGTGGAGCTGTTGCTATGACCTTTTTGGTGTTTGGGTGGGAGGGCAGTCAGTTGTAGCTGCCTTGCACAAGAACCAAGCATTCTGCAATGGGTTTCATTTCCCTGGTAGCTTTTGATGCTGATGTTGCTTTCAAGTTTATATCGTCGTGTTTTAGACTATGACACCTTCTGTAGCACACTTGGGTGCTGTAAAAACACTGATTTGATAAAGTGACCATTATGGTATGAGAGAGAGGCAGCTGGAGGGACTGAGCTAACCCTAACCCTAACCCTAACCCTAACCCCATGAGCTGTCTGCATGAAGAATTTAAAAAATTACCTCTATTCCATTTTGATTTTTGAGCAAAACTTTCTGGAAAATTCCTTGGAGTACACTGCAGAGCATGTTTTGTCACGCTGCCTCAGGGAAGATATACTTTTAGGAGTGCAGTTTTAAGTATGAACTGAGAACATGAACTGTCTTTACTTGTGCCAGACTCTGATTCTGGAATCAAAAGGCAGGACTCAGTAAGCTGCTGTGCAACTGTGGTCATCTCATCTCTGGACCCAAGCTGTTAAACCTTCACCAACATGGGCTTACCAGGACACATCTGTCTTACTGTGGCACTCAGCATCTTGCTTCTATGATATGCTCTTGGTTTTCTGGCACACTGCTAAATGGAGAACCACCCTGGGACAAACAGCTTTTCAGTGTGAGAAAGGACTTTGGCACCTGTGTGAACTTGAAGGTGCATTTCCACTGAAATGCTAAATAGCTCTTGTATCTCTAAGGCCCTGAGAGGATCTTTACACAGCTAGGGAGGCTGAGGGTAAGGTGCAATTACTAATTCAAATAAAGTAAAATATAATAGTAATAATAATAGTAATAATAATAATAATAATCATAATCAAAACAGTAGTAGTAATGAAGGGGACAGAAAGGGGTAGAGGGAGAGAGGGAAAAGACCCAATAAAGCCCAAGAAAGACAAGTGATGCACAAACCATCCCCCAGCATCGACTGGCTCCTCCCAGACAACTCTCCCCAGTTAATACACTGAGTATCATACCAATGGTATGGAATATCCCTCTGGATAGTTTGGGTCATCTGTTCTGGCTGTGCTTCTTCACAGCTTCTTGTGTACTTCTTCACTGGCAGAGCATGGGAAACTGAAAAGTCCTTGACTTAAAGCACTGCTGAGCAACAATTAAAACAGTGTGTTATCAACATTATTCTCATACTGAATCCAAATTCAGCACTGTATCAGCTACTAGAAAAAAAATTAATTCTACTCCAGCCAAAACTAGAACATCATAGCAGTAGTTTCTTGGAAGACAATACTCCTTCCAGTTCCTGAGTGAGACATTACTCCTTCGACTCCCTGAGTTCTTCATAACTAAGGTGGGTCTTTCAAATAACCATGGCACTTGTGATGTGGGATGGAGACAGTGTGACTGAATCCTCTGCTGAACAGTGCAATTAGCAAAATTTCCAGTCACTTTGCTGTAGATGGCATTTGCTTGAGAAAGGTCACCTTTTTATTGTCTTTCTTTTATTACTGGTTTTGGCCTTACTGGTCATGATTTCCAAAGAGAAGTCCTGTGTTCTAGATGAACAGAGAATTGCATATTTAATAATCATTTGTAATGCTCTATTGCTTCTAGCTTATCTCTGCTGAGATAAGCTGTAATCACAAACTGATAAGTGACATTCCTTGGGTGAGATGACCAGAGATAAGCTGGCTCACCAGAGTTTGGTAAACCCACTTGCAAATGCAGCAGTTATTTCATGCTTCCCAGGAGCATCTCCATACAGATGTAATTCTAAAATACAGAAATGCAAAGGAAAAGAAAGTGTTAGGAAAGGTGTCGATGTCTGTTAGAGGTCATTCATCAGAAAAACAAGAGTCCTAGCCATATTCTTGTTGTGTGTCTCTTATCCAGCCAGCCCAGTTCTTGTTCCACACTTCAGATGTCTTCAGCTTCCCTGTTCTTTGACACTGGTCCTCCAAATTTCAGGCTCTCCTCCATTTGCATCTGTCGTGATGATCATTGTCTTGTATTTTGATTTCCATGTGTTTTGTCTTGTCTCCTCATCAGTCTGTTATTTTTCTGGATTCCTACATTCCTTGCCATTCTGTATAAATTCTGCTTGTTCAGGGTAATGAGGTTGCTTGCTATCACCTGAGAACCTGAAGCTGTTTTACCATCATGCTGGGGGCATGGCACTTCCCTTTCAAATCTGTTTGAAACTCCTTATTGCTTCCAGTGTTGGCTTGAACACTTCTGAAAAGAACATGCATCCTTGCTGAGCCCTTTGTCAGCCAGAGCCATGCTGCAAATTTCTTGTGTTTTTCATGGCATTCATTAATTTCTCTGGATGTTTTCTTCTGGATTATTGGGGTCTTGCCAGTGTCTGGCATTCTTCAAAATTGTCATTTCACAGTCTGTCAAGAACGTAAGATCAAGACAACTAGAGAGCTGCCAAAGCAGGACCAGCTCTTGAGGTTAGTTATGAGCAACATGAAGCTTTGGTGACTGTTTATTATGAAAAGTGTAAAAGTGTTGGATGTAATACAACACTGGAAACCCACATGTATTAGCCTAATCTGAGTCCTAGTTCTATTTTGTATACATATAACTATAGTATCTATAATAGATCTCAGTGGTACTTGTGAGGTAGCTCATCTAGAGCAGAATTCACTGTCTTAGCAGTTTCTGAAGTGGGAAGGACCAGGTTGTGAAAGGACTTCAGATGTAATAACAAAACACAACAAAGCAAATCAGTGCCTCCCCGGATGACTCTGTGAGTGTCTACCTCTCATTTGTAAGAAAAACACTTTTGGGAAGAGGAAGGAAGAAGAGAAAGGCCACCTTTATAAGGACTGTTGGAGGATTTGGAAATGTTCCAGGGGAAAATACTTTTCCTTTTACATTTAATTTCTTTCCCTGCTCAGGATGAGTAAAAGCAACAGTGTCACCCACTGGTATTTCCCTTTGTGGTTGCTTCAAACTATCTTTCTCACAGAGTTATAAATTATGTTTGAACTGAAGGTTTGGTGACAATGATGAGCTTTTAGGAAAGGAGTAGGACTGGGCTAGTGTGTTTAACCACCATAGGGACCAAAATAGGAGGTAGGATTAGAGTCAGCATGACTTATTTTCTATCAATGAAGAAGTGCCTCTTTTGAAGGCTTGAGTTTACAAGATAGGTTTGAGATTAATATAGATTCCCTAAAGTGAAAATGGGAATAAGATCAATGTTTCAGCTTGTCAAAGCAGAAAGCAAGCAGAGTTCCAGCACAGCAGCACTCAGTCTCCAGTGGGTACATCTTTATGTTCCTTTACTCTGAGAACATTCTTTTGCTTCATGAGCTGCTGGAATTTATGTTCTTTCACAGCTCAAAACTACAGGACAGATTTTGTAAAAAGCCATAGGACATCAAGCAATATTCTTGACTGAACTCACCTGCTCTTCTGCTTTCACCTGATGTTTTTCCAAGACATAACAATTAAAAATGCCCAGCTCTATGTGTCTTTTGCACATAGGTTTACTGTCACATGGTTATTTTAAGTTATTATCAGAGATATCATTCAGTGCTCTAAGAAAGATGTAAAAACTACTGGCTACCTACAAACAATTTCAGCATAAACATTTTCAGAGAATATATCCACCACCAAACTGGCATGTACAACATTACCATATAAAATGATAAATGCTTTTCACCTTACTGAGTGCCTTGGGAAATTAGATATAAAGACTTAATTATTTTCCAAAATAATTCAGAGGTGTTTGTGGGTCATAATGGAAAAGAGATTAGCTGAAATGATAGAGAAAATTCTCTTAGAAAGTTGTTAGAGATCTTAAAATACACTTGTTTCTCCCAAAGGATTGCTTAGAAATTAGTGACTTATAATTAGAAAAAAAACCCAACCCCTGATAATTTTGGCCATATAGCTATAGCAAAATGGGGAATTCAGTTTATTTATAGGATACAAATGTTTATTTGTAGGATATTGGCACACAAACCAATTGAAGGCTGCAGAAAACACTGGTTGCTAAGCATTGCAAATGTAATTGACATAATTAGGAATTCCGAACTCTAATTATTATATCTGAGGCAATATCAGCTATTCAGCATGTTAGTAAAATATTGTGAACAAATATTTATATAATTGTACATGCAAATACAAAAAAACCTGTGGGCAGTTAGCACTTTGTTTATTCTCTGTGTTCAGTATTCATGTACATTTGTACCTACTTTATAAGGCAAGACAGGATGCCCTCCTGCCATGCCAGGTAACATCCGGTCTCTGCCTTCACTCTCTGCAGAATTTAAATGTGAAACCTTCCTTTCAGGGATTCTGGGTAGATGGGAGGTGCTGAAAATTGATCTGAATTTAAAGACATTTTTAATAGGAGTTTTTGTTTGTTTGTTTGTTTTTAATGCATGATACAGATTAGTGTATAAATAAAATTGATGTATAGGAAAACACAGTGCATGCGGGTGAGTAAATATCTCTGCACAGCCAGAGACAACGGGGACAGTGCTGGGTTTAAATTCCTTCAGCTTTCAATTTTGAGCTCTATCACATAGCTTTTTTGTGATTTGCTCTGACACAGAATTTCACAAGCACCAAGTTATCTGCATGTCCAAGTTACTCCAAAGTTTCAGCTTCTATTTTGCAGTTTTTCATCAGCGTGGAAAGGGAGTAGCACCCCTGTTCCTTGTGGAGTGCAGTGGGAGTTAGGGAGCAAGTTGGGTACTGTAATGACTGGGCTGTGAAATTACCAAGGACAGCCCTGGGCACGGGGAGGAGGGACAGGCACTTATGGCTGCTGAGTGCCTTCTTGTTCTCACCAGCTTCCTGAATAAGCATCAAGCAGGGACCAAAATAGGAGGTAGGATTAGAGTCATGTGCCGGGTTTTGCTGGGGTAGAGTTCATTTCCTTCACACAAGGAGGGCTGGGAATGGCTCCTGTGGCATTACACCCTGCTGGGAATCCCCAGGAGTGCGGTGACAATGACTGCAGATGCAATGCCTGCTGCTAAGATTGTGAAAAACGCCAATCACTTATTTCTAAAATTTTTTAAAGTTTAATGGTAATAAAATGGTTAAAAAGAATAGTAACACAATTTGAGTAATAACAATTTGGACCAATTGAATTAGGACAATATGAGACAATAAAAACCAAAGAGTTACAGACGTCCGGGTACCTTTTTCTGGGCATCACGAGCCCGAAAAAGGACACACGTCGACAAAGGACTAGCCCTTAAGAACAACAGCTCGTTGCATATTCATACACCTCATACATGATGCATAAATTCCGTTCAAACACAGGATTCCGTCTGGTCAGTGTCAGCTTCTTCCTTCTAATCCTAACAGCGCCTCTAAGGCGGGAAGAAGTTCGTTTCTTCTGATAAGAAGGCAATAAATTCCCTTTCTCTGAAAGATTTAGGTGTCCTGTGGCTGCTGTCTCGCTGCAAGCCCTTCTTATTAAACAGAGCATCTTACATAGCATAGTTTCTATTTTAACAATTTTTTTATAGCCTAAAACTATATTTAACACAGTACTTAAGAGAATTAATACAGCATTACTTTCTAACACAACACATATAATATTCATTTTAATATTTGCGAAAAGCCAATCATAAAATACATGCATTTTTCACAAAGATGAAGGTCCTGATTTGTCTTTTCTGTTTGTAGGTGTTTTTATGGTGCTCTCTCTCCTCTCGATCGTTTACGGCGCCTTACGCTGCAACATCCTGGCCATTAAGATAAAGTACGACGATTACAATGTCCGTGTGAAACCTGCCGCCTACCTCTGCATATTCATGTGGAGGAGCTTTGAGATCGCCACACGAGTCACGGTGCTGGTGCTTTTCGGTTCAGTCCTTAAAATCTGGGTTTTTGTCGTCGTGCTGCTGAATTTCTTAGGGTTCTTCCTCTACCCCTGGATTCTCTTCTGGCTTAGCAAGTCGCCGTTTCCTGAGAATATAGAGAAGGAATTGAGCAGGTTGGGCACTACCATCGTCCTGTGCCTTCTCACGTTCCTGTACGCTGGCATTAACATGTTCTGCTGGTCGGCAGCGCAGGTGGAGCTCAGCGACCCCGACCTGATCAGCAAGTCGCAGAACTGGTACCGCATGACCGTGTACTACATCGTGCGGCTGATGGAGAACGCCTTCCTCCTGCTCATGTGGTACATCTACAGAACAGACTTCTACCTCTATGTCTGTGCCCCTATGCTGTTCCTGCAGCTCCTCATTGGTTACTGCATGGGCATCTTCTTCATGTTGGTGTTCTACCAGTTCTGTCACCCGTGCAAAAAACTTTTCTCCTCCAGTGTTACTGAAGCTTTGTTGTCCTGTTTCAAGATTCTCTACTTAATTTGCCAGCATCAAAAATCCTCTCTACTGACAGGCAAGGTGGTGATAAAATCTCCTGAAAACACTGATGAAGCACGGGGCAGTAGCAAGACAATAGATTCTCAAAACAGGAATATCCATCAAAGTGTTTCTTCCAATGCCTAGTGCAATTGGAAGCAAGTAGGTGCCTTTGGAAGGTGGCAGATCACCTGCTGGGAGCATTGTGTATCTTAGACATTGTGTCTTGTGGGTAGGATTTCTTTCTTGCAGATGTAGCACTGCATGATGGCTGACATGCCTGTTTTTGTGGAGAGCAGTGTATGAGTATTTGTGTTTGTGTACGGAGAGCAATCGTTGTTTGTAGATTTCTATTTCAGAGCCTTTTTGCACACATGTTTATTGTCACATGCTGATTTTAAGTCGTTATTGGAGACATCATTCAGAAACTGTCGTGATGCTCACCTTACTCAGGAAGTCTGAGGACGGAAGGCCATGACTTTTATTTCAGACATGATGTCCCATGGCATGCCACCCTAGCATGGAAACAGAGCTTAGACCTGGACTATGTATGGATTGTAGCTGAGGTCTGCTTTGATCAAATTGCAGACTATTTTACACTCTAATCAGTGTAATAAGATAATACTTCTCTCAGTGGTAGTAGAATTGGACTTGCACAATGCACTGTAGTCTGGGTTGCCGTGAAACAGCCAATTAGCCAGCACTGACACAGAAATGTGGCTGTTACTGAGGATGGACAGAGGGGTCATTGGCTTTGCACTGTTTCACCCTTCATGTTTACTGCTTGTTAGTAAGGGAAGTAAATTTAACACATTAATTGTGATGTTCTGGAATAGCTAATTTTTCTTTCATTATTAGTTCTTTAATACTTTGTGATGTTTTGGTGTCAGGGTGGTGTTCATTTTATATAAATATCTAAGGCTGGACAGACAGTGTGTACCAGTCATGTAGGTGCTCTCCAGTGCACATCTCCAGGGAGTGACTCAGCCCATCTCAAAATAGGTGATAGGAATCACTCTCTGGAGACCTGTTACTCAGTGTTAACCAGATGCCTTCACAATTAGTTCTGACTGTCCATCTGACTTTTAGATGGCTGAAGTTAGAGAGATGAGCACTTCCCTGATCATCAGGGGTTTGGTAGTGCCCCAAGTAGGCAGCTCATTGACTTTTTGTACTTGCATAGAAGACACTGGTTCCTTCTTTTTTGAGCTGTGATTTGTTATGATTAGTTTAATATCATTAATTCAAAACCCTCTGACTTCTTTACCTCAGAAGTATCACAACCCTGATACTGAAGTATGAAAGAGAAAATGGAAGTCATTGACATTTTGTTCTCAGCAATACATCACCACAAATAAAAGTGTTTCTGTATTTTTTAAATTTCTGAGAAAGCTTTAGCAGATGAACACACAAGAATTTAGTGAAAATACACAGACCCATGTGTATTTTCACAAATTAAGTGAAAGCATTTTGCACTTTGTTTGCTTAGCACCTTCCTAACATTTCTTTTGAGTGTTACACATTATGGCTGCTCATGGAAACAAATAATTGATGACCAAAGCATCTCCCAGTGCTTGAAGCTTAGTCTCCATTCTGTCCTCATACAGGATGTGAAGTTCTTAATAGGGATGACATCATCATAATTGTTTTAGAAGTGTCTCAAACTCAGGTCTGGGGTCATTTTTAATGAAATATGTCACCTGCAGTGCTGCAAAGACATAACCTGCTTTTATTTTTTCTTTACTACAGTGTAAATGAATGTCTTCATATTTCAGTTTTATTATGGAGTTATGTTTTCATTTTGCTAAATATGTGTCTATGTATGGTATGTGTATGTAGATGTCATTAAATTATTGGTGGGTGGTAATGGGATTGTTGGCCTGATTTTGCCATGGGAATGTGCCTCATATCTGGGGAAGACACCAAACACCTCCATTCTAATTTCTCTGAGGAGAGGAGAAAAGAATAGTGAAGTGACTCCTTGAAGACACAAGGGTGTTTCTCTGTACCTCTGTATGTGAAAGTACAGTACAGGATTTCTCTGTGCTTTTCTAGATGTAAAATATTATTGCTTTTTCTTTTTCAGTGGAGAGTTAAAGGAGCAAGAGAGAAGGTAACCTTTTCTTCCAAACCTGTGGAGTTCAGCCCAGTGGCTCAAATTTTCTGGTGTTCCTAGCCAAAACTGAGTATCTGTCTTTATAGCTGGACACTCATCAATATCAATAATCAGGGAATTACAGTGGCTGCCTATCTAGAAATGTACCCAGGTCAGAAATGTTAGCCTTTGGGGGAAAATTTTAAAAGTGGCTTCATATGTAGTAGTAGTTCCTATCTAAAGAGAGAGCTTAAAGCAGAGTTTGGACACTGTAAGTGGTGGTGCAGTTGTGATTGTGCCATTTGGAAACAGTGAAAGCTTCACAAACCTCAGCCAGGTTGGTGCCACAGTGAAGGCAAATGTAGGAGAGGTGCAGAGCCAGGAGCCCAGGATGAATACACAGTGAGTACCATTACACCTCACAGAAGACTCTAGATGCATATTTAGAGTGGCTGTCACATTACTTCTTATTTTTATACCAGTCTCCTGAAGTGCATGCATAGGGAGATGAATATTGAAATCACTGTTATGAGAGGGGAAAAAAAGAGTTTATATGGGTTCTATTGCTGTCCTATGGTTTTGCCTTAGTTGTGCAGAATAACCAAATACAGTTCAAACACTCCTCCTGCACAGGGGCTGTGCAGTGCCTGGTGTCACCATGGCCCAGGGTGGTTTATCCAGCTGGTGGAAAGGTGCAGGAGGGAGACACAACGATGCTGTGTCAGACTAGGGCTTGAAGGGAGCAGCTGCTTTTTCTGAGTGTGCTGTAAAGCTGGGAGAGGCAGTTTTTCTCCAGATAATGGAGGGTGTTGTTATCAGTACATCCAGTGGCTGCATGGAGAAGACATGAGACATGAGAGTATGAGTACAATGTCTATGTATGAATGAGTGATCCCCTGCTGCAAGTTCACTGTGCTTTTACTCTCCTCTCTTAATGTTAGAGGAGCCTGCGTGTTCCATGGAAGGATTTAGGGCTACTGCTGACAACTCTACACTTTTGAGTAGTCCTGAGTCACACAAAGGATGGCTCAGCAAGGGTTATTTGTGTGTATAAGAGTATACAAGATCTGACACATGGGTTTTCTTTTATACTTGTAAAACAGCACCAATTAAAATGTTGAAACTATCCCTCAAGTTGTGTTGGTGTCAGTTCTTAGTGTGCTGCTTTCAAGAAATCTGAAGTAAAGGTAACAGAGCACGCTGTCATCTGTCACCTCATAGCAGCAGAAATGTTTTCAAGAAAACCTGACAGAAGAATTAATCTGTGATTGATTTGGGAGCTCTTTACCCCCATGCTTCCATTGCTGTTTAGAAAAACATTTTGTAAGAGGGGGGCAGTTTAAGAGGCCAGTGTTGTATGGAACAAGATTAGTATAGCTTACTCATTGTCAGTGTGAGACTATTTACTGGTTTACATTGAGAATTGGGAAGAAATTGTTACCTTATAAAGAATATTTCAACTTCTTCTCTGCACACTTGTTTTACATTCATCTGGATTTACCATATACTTATATCTGACCCTGGGAGTATCTAGCAAAATCATTACTGAGGACTTTTGTGGAGGGATAGGAATGAACAAAAACTTTGCAACACGTGTATTTCTAAATTTAAATAGATAAAATAGACATATATTTTTTAAATATGTGTGTAATTAGATACATTGTGACAAGTTGTAATATGTGTACATCACTTACATGAGCATTGAGAAAAGATTTTAGAAGTCCTGGTGGTGACTGACACTACTGTGTGCTAGTAAGAGCTGCACTCCTATGACAGGATTAAAGGATACTTGGGACTGTTAAACTGTTATTTTAATTTAAATTTTTTTTTTTCATTTACAAGTAGTTCCTTTACCTTTCCCCCATAATTGCTGATAATATTTATCCTAAAACAATGAACCATTTTCTATCACTTTTTACCTATTTGAAGGTCTTATGTAGCAAAGAAAATAGTGCATTGAACTCAGATGTTTGCAAGACATCATCAAAATTTTGTATTTTAAAATGAAGTTGTGGTGAGTGCCTCAATTCAGTTGGGAATCATCATAGAAACATGAAGGTAGAGTAATATGGCTGAGATGGTAAGTTTGATTTACCAGAGACAGAAGACTTGAAAAGTAAGATGTATTAAAGATTATGTAATTTCCTACTGACCAAGAAAAAAATGTATCATAAAACTGTTAGGTCTTGAGGTCCCAAAATTAGACTAAGAATGAAAGGTAAGTGTTTCAAAATGACAAATATGAAAGCTTACTGAATCTCTGCCCTGAATGAACAACTTCATATCCTGGAAAAAAAAATTAATCCTTTTTAAAAAAATTTTATTACTTGTAGTTACAAAGAAAACCTCTTGCCACTGAAATAAAGTTTTATGGAAATGGTGAATGTCTGTATTCAAGGTATGAAAATTTTGCCTTTCAGGTGAGAAATTCAGATGTGAATGCATCTGTGTGTAAAGGCTTCTAAGGACAGACTAGCATTAATGGGAAAACACACCTAAGCAGAGGATGGATGCTAATTTGTTGGATGTTGCTTACTGAGATCCTTCTGGAATAACATCACAATTGTAACTTTTTGGCCCTGAAGGTGAGACCTGATTGATTTAATGAACCAGGAACCGCCTGTCTTAAATAGGGTATGTGCCTTCACGTTCATAATTGCTGCAATTCCTATTTTGACAGAGCACACAGAATGACAGCAGATAAATGTTACATATTTTAACTTCTGAAATGTCTCTCATCAGCTACTTGTTTCATCTGATTAATGTGCCCTGTCAGTACAGAGCTTTAATCAGCCACAGACACTTTGTGGAAAATGATCAGGAGCAGATTTAGATGGAGAGCGATGCCAGGGGTAGTCAAGGTGAAGATTAATTCACATCTGCCTTCTAGAGTGGGAAGTAAATGTCCAAACCAATAGCCCAGAACCTCACAGACGAGGTGCCAGCTTTGCATTTTGGTGTGTTCATGCATGGATTTGCAGTAGTTGTAAATGGAGTAAGTTGTGTGCTGGACTTGACAGCAAACAGAAGAGAAGTGCTTTGTAATTGCTTCAGTTCTGCCTTTGTGGCCCTCACAGCACCAGTTACACCCTTCAGATGGGATGTCCTGGCTACTCCTCCTCTCTCTGCTGCCTCGTGGGGGTCATTTTAAACAGAAATGGAGAAACAAGGCACTGTGAAATGCTCAGGCAGATTTTTCAGTAGGGCTTCTCTTTTGGAGACAAACATTCCTGGCAATGAAAAGGGCTGAACTCATGGAATGTATCAATATTTCATTGCCATTTTAAGTGTTTTAATAATGGTGGGCAGTGCAGTAACTCAAAAATATCCAGGTGTCATTTTAAAAAAATCAGAGGGGAAATGGAATTTTCTAAAAGAAGGTGCTTCAAATTTGGAGCTGCAGGGAAAGTAAGAGAGCCCTACAAAAGCAAAATAATTAAGTGTTTAAACTTTTTTTCATCATGTTTATTGTTATCTTCCCTGCCCTTCTTATTTTTTTTAATCAACAAGAAGAAAAAATACCAAACAGGAGAAAGAGAAATATTTTCATAAAATAAATTAAATGTCACTGCAAACCTATGAAAATGTGTGTGGCAACTCACAACCATGTTGCATTGAGGGTAAGCCTAGATTTCTCCACTGATGCTCTCAGAGAGGCATAGTGGAAACCCCAGAAAGGAATCCAGGCACAGTGAGGCAGAAACTGTAAAGGTTATTCTGATCTAGGGCATTGTACCATGTTAAAAAAAAAATTTCTATCTTTTTTGTCTGACTACTTTAATACCAGCAGTCTTAATTATATGTATATTGTATGTATTTTTATACATGTAATACATATAAATACAGAAATATTAATTATATGTGTACTTTATGTATTAAATGTGGTGTAGTACACACATTAGTCTGATTCTGCATCTGAGCAGAAAAGAGGCAAAGTGCTAATGGTCAGAACAGAATTGTTACCACTGACATCTTATGTGCAATTTTCTTACACAATTCCACCTTCCATATGCATGGGAAGAAAAACAATGGACCATGCAATATGTCAGGTAGTTTTTTAAACAAGTGGGTATCTGGATGGTTCCTGCTTTGATCTTGTTTTCTTCATCACCTGAAAAGATGTGATGTGCTGAAAAAGCCTTTCTGTTCTTTACAGAAGGATAAAGGATAATTGATTGGAGAAACCTGGGACACTGGCTGTGCTAAGCCTTGTTCATGATGATTTGGCTGTGTGGATCAGAATTGAACCAAGCTTCTTCAGATTCAGAGGAAAGAAAAGGGGAAACTTTACAGGAGACAGGTGGGAACAGACAGGAGTGTAGTAAGTGAAAAATTACTTCTGCCTAGCCATGAAATACCATCAGCAAGGATGTGGGTGTTGTCCATGAAGATTGATGGTAAGGAAAATTCAGGGAGGGCTGCAGAGTGCTGTAGCATTAACTCATCAGACAACTCCAATGCCAGTGGCAGCTGACTCTCCACCATAATTTACCATTGGCCAAAATGCAATGGAAGCCCCCAAGGGCACCAGGCAGGAATCCATTAGCCATCAACTATTGCCCTGTAATGTCCTTTAGCAGTCAAGGGCTTATGTGTTTAAGCTGCTATCTTAATAACCCATACATCACTGTTCTGCCCAGGGCACAACAGCAGTTGTCTCTTCAAGTAAGAAAAGAAAAGGAAAGCACCAGGGAAAGGGAAGTTTTACTAGTGGGAGATCTAAAATTTAAAACAACAAGCTGTTTATAGTCTTGAGTGTATCACTCATTCAAAAGAAGTTCTAGGGTAATAAAAAACTAAATGCAATTTTAGCATGTGTAGGAGTGTATTTGTATGGGGAGAAAAATACTGACACAGGATTGGAGTATGATTTGGCAGACTCTCCCTGCCAGGTAGCAAAAGTCTCAGTGAGATGGCATTGTGTCCCTTAATACAAAAGAGAGTGTTATAAGCCACTGTAATTAGCAGTCAACAGATGTGATTTTGATCAAGGTGGACACAGCTCCTCGAGCTTTGGCAGAAAACTGTGTGAGGGGATCTCTAAATCCAGCTGAGAAAGAAATTAAATGCCTCCAGCCTTTTGCTGCCCCCCTGAAAGTCTGAGCAGTAAAAAATAGCAGAATATTATTGAACCATCAAAACTTCAGAAGTCATAAATACAAGAAATTAAATGAATAAATAATATTGTGGAAATTGTAGTCCCTAATCTAACCCACTCATTGAAATTTTGTTTTTCATAGTGATTTCTCTGTAAGTGCTAAAAATGCCAGGAGGGAGGGTGTTGTGTATATGAATAAAGTGCTGTAAACAGTCTTACAACAGGAGGCTTTAATAACTACTTATCCAGTGGTAGTTTAACCTGGAAGAAATTCATCCCACTTCAAAGCCTAAATTATGGACACACAAATTATCAGACACTTGTGTCTTCACTGAGTTTCCCAAAGAGATGGGATGGATGCTTCCAAACTTCTCTGGAGTGCAACTTAAGCCATATAGGGATTTGTGAGATAGTCACAGGCAAGTGTCCAAGTTATCAGGGTAAATCCAGAAGTAAAAAAGCTTAATCAAGACAAATGAGTGAAGGGAAACATATAAATCCAGCAATTGTGTGGCAGGAGCAGTGTAATTCTATATTAAGAGGCAATTTAGGTATGATTTAGCAGCATATAGGCTTCATGCTGAATCTTGGCACAAGGATGAACTCTCTTTTAGTAATCTAGCTGAAGGATAATTTTAAAGCAAAAGCCTCATCCTTGGTGCCATAATTCATTCTATCATGTTATCTTGCTTAGACACATCCATTAAATATGACATCATTCCTCAGTGTAGTAAGTAATACAGTAATATCCTCTTGATATTACTGAAAATGAACATAAAACCAAGGCTGTGTCTGTCAGGTGTCTGGTTGTGGGCAGTCATCTGCTGACAGAGCTGGGTCACCCCCACACCTCCACACGGAAGATTGGGAGGGAGAAAAATCAGCAAAAGAATTACCACAGCACTCCTTTGTATTTCCCAAGACAGACTGCAGCATTGTGAAGAGCTGTAGTGTTGCCCTGTGCTGCAGGATTTGGGCACTGAGGTGTTCACACCTGGCGGCTGTTCCTGGGCATGAAGAGGGATGCTGGAATACTTTATGAGGTACCACAGCACAGCTCCAGCAGACAGGGAGGCACCTCCTTTATTTCTGGTCGTGGAATGGGGATGGAAACGTGTCAGGAGTAATACAGCTGCAGCAGATCCTGCTAGGAAGAACGAAGTGAGCTAAGGAGCTTTGGAAGTCCTTTCCCAGTCTGTGATCAGGAGCTGCTAATTAGAAACGGGATTTGACAGCCCAGCGCTGAAAGAGAGAGGGAAAAAGAGGAAAGCGGTTTTGAGCAAAGATGCAGCAGGAAAGGAGACGCGAGGGCAGGTGCATAGGGAGGGAAGGGCTGAGCAGGATTCCAGCTCCTTCCCCCGGGACCGGCGCTGCCAGCGGGTGGCACCGCGGGGCTGCTGAACCACCGACCCGGGCGGGACGGGCACAGGACAGGCTGCCGTTCCTGTTTTCACGTCTTTCGAGGTGTTTTCTTGAGCGGGAATCGCTGGTGGAGTCCCTCTCTCCAGGCAGAGAAAAGCTACCCTGGGCTGTCACCAGCACGTGTAAACGAAGTGGATCTGCAGCGCTGGGAAGAGAAGTCCCGCAGAGATGATGGTTGTGTTCCAGAGCCACATTAGCAGAGGATAAAGCTGGTACCCTGCCCATAGGATGCCATCTGGGCTCCCTCTCCCTCAGTCCTGCGCAAAGGCAGGTTAATTTTACCTTTGTCTCTATACATGGGAGGCTATGCTGTTGCATCTTTAGTCCAGGTCCTCTGGAAATTACTGACAGCTTACTGAGATGAAATTTTGTCTATACTTAGGACGTGCTGTTGGTGGTGTCTCTTCCTTTCAGTAACACAGCAGTGTGCAGCCATTCTGGCCCATTTTGTGGTGGTGCTGCTTGATTTCAGGCCAAGACTGGTGTGGCAAGCAGCATCTGAACCAGACTTGGTTTTTTTAATACAACACATGGGTCTCTCATGATGACTGCAAAAGACAGTGTGGGGAAGTACTGGAGCAGGGAATTGCATTGAGAGTTATAGTGTAAAGAGAGAACCTAGAAGGATCTGCCAGTCATTGGAGTCTCATTGACATGTTTTTCCCTGGCTCATATCTATCCCCTTTTCTGCTCTCTCAGCTTGGAATCACTTATTTTGTAAACAAAACAGAAAGAGCAGAAGTTTCAGGCTATGTCGTTCCCTGGAGTGAAGGCAAGCACACAGAGTGACAGCCTCAGGCTGCGTGTGAAGAGTCTTTTCAGGGAAGACAGCTTGACAAGTCCCTTGTTTGCTTCTTCCTCTTTGCTGTAGAATCAAGGGAAGGTTGGTGAACAGTGACTGCACAGCATTCAAAATAAAGACTTCAGGCTACAAAATAGAAGAGGTTAATCAAGGTCTCTACTTGGCTTTCCCCCTGCTGCATGAGAAGGAGGAGTTGGATCTCTCGCTCTGTTCTTCACACCACTCTCTCTTCGGGGATTTTTACTTGCAGAATTTTTCATTGTCCCTTTTAGGGACGTGTGTGAAACCCCTAGGCCTATTGCGAACACCTGGCATTAAATTTGTGCAGTAGTACACACACCTTTATTGTGCAGAGCAGGAGAGGAGCTAAATTAATTCCTAAGCAATGAGGTAAAATTACTGTGAGGAAAGGAAGAACCTTGAGACATGAATACTTTTACAATACTGTCATGCTGAAAAATGATCAGTGTTGACTGAACTTTTGAGCACAAAGAAGGATGAAAAATGCTTTGTGTAATCAAGTAGCTTGAAACAAATTTTATAAGAGAGTGAGATAGCATTTAATTTTTTCCATATTTCAGTTTTACACTCCTACATAATTAATACACAGCTGACAACATGTTTTTTTCTTGTACAGCATGTGTTCCAAATAAGTACAAAGTATAAAACATTCAGGTTTTTGTAATAGCAAAAATATTTCATGTATTGAGAAGGTGAAACAATCAGAATTAAATCAGGGGTGATGAGTGGGTGCTTTTGGTACCATTTCTACTCAAATTTGTCACTTGCAGCAAGAGGCAAAATTTGCTGTACTTGTCACGTCACTGTCAGAGGTAACAGAAAACAGAAAACTCAGAGGCACCAGGCAGCAGCAGAACTCCCCAGCTGTGGAAGGGCCCAGCACCTCTGCCCTTTCTTTTGAGTTCAGGCAGTGAGATCAGCTACTGCATTTAATAATTGTTTGGCTGAAGGCAGCTGAAATATACTCCGTTTCATGGTCTGTGTTCAGTCTGTCAAAAGGACCTCAGACTTTGCAACTGTTGTGACTAATCCAAGATCAGCCCCTTCTGGGTTTGTAGCCTGCCAGAAACCTCCTGAGGCAGTAAATCCATGTTTCAGGGACTATGGTGCCTGAGGAGCTTCCAGGCAAGGCAAAGCTGTTGAAGCTCAGAGCATCCTGGATACCTGCACTGGCTCACCCCAGAGAAGGCACAAGTAACTTACCCTGAGCTAGGGAGAAGAAAAAGGCAGAGAGAACGCTGCCATTCCTGGTCAGGGAGAAAAGGCTTGTCTTCACTGCAAGAATGGACATTCACACATCAGAACTGCCTCTCTCCTTTCCTTCCCAGCCACTCCAACTGTTGAACTTCCAGAGGCTACCTCCATAAATAAAAATATGGGCACCAGACCCTCTGATGACATCCAGCATCCCTGGAAGTGTTACCTCATCCCTGAAAGCATCCAAGGTCAGGTTGGTTGGGGCCCTGATCAGCCTGAGTCAGTGGGTGATCTCCCTGCCCGTGGCAGGGGGTTGGATGTAGATGATCTTCCAAGTTCCTTCCCACCCACGCATTCTATCGTTCTGTAATTCTGTGATCAGTTCGGGATGGACATCAAAGGGGATCCTGTGAGACTCAACACCATGAAAAAAAGCCTGTCCAGTGACATTTCTCCTCAGTTTTGGCCAGAACAGAGAGGAATTTTGGAAGGAGTTTAGTGAGACAAAGAGGAATGTTAGATTACACTTTGAAGTTTCTGTGGACATTGAATTACTGGAAGAGAAATAGTAATAGTGATTATTTATCATCAAAGATCAGCATGAACTGCATCTCAGTCCTCAGCTGATTAAAAAGAGACAGATTTGGGCAGAGGTTACTCTTCTGTGCTTTCTATGCTACACTTCAGCATTAAAAGCTATATAAAGGGGTAATACATTTTTTAGCAGAAAGCCTAACCAGTTGTATAATTTATTCTATCTTTGTATAATTTATTCTATCTTTGTATCGCAATGAAAAAGTCTATTTTGACAGTTTATATGTATTTGAGTTATGAAAGGTTATATGTAGAGATGATAGAAACATATTCAAAACAGAACTGGGGTCATGATTAAATGGTTAACTTATTTCCCAAATGAACGAGAAAGGAAACAGGGTGCTGCAACCTTTGGCTCTCACTTCCTCATGAGAGGAGGCGTAGAGGCTGCCCCAGAGAGAGCAGGGCTGCTGTGCTCACACATCTCAGGCAGCCATGGGGAACTGGGTGGAGAATGAAGGACTGTCCATCTTCGTCGTTGTAAGTACAATTTCTGTTGGATTTGTGTCCAGTGAACAGTTGTGCAGAAAGCTGTGCTGAGCAGTTCTCACTGTGCCAGGGAAAGATGCACCTGAGTATGCAGAAACTGGGGCAGCAAATGCAGGGAAATGCTTCGAGGGAATCGTTTTTAAGGAGCTCTCTGGTATTTCAGTTGCTGCAGGCTTCATTGTTAACTGAGAAATAATTGTGTATTAACTTTGCTTTGTTAGAAATACTTTAGCTGAGCAAAAAACTCAACTTCTGTGCACTTCAACAGAGAAAGCAATTGAAACAATCACCCTTTCTTGCACTTTTATGAACAGAAATGTGTCTAACTGAAAGCACAGTGTCTTGATGGTATAAAATATTTATTAATGTCAGATTCAAGGGAGAAGAGAGTGGAGATTTAGAGCAGATTCATGAATCCTTTATTAAGACAACTACTATTTGAATTGAATTTGTTTACAGTTTGCATAGAGTGGCTGTGAAAGTAGGTTAAATTAATTCTGAGGAAGATTTAAAAGTATAGAAAATCCCAGTTGCATTCACAAGTGCTAAAGAGTAAGCAGGGCAGTCCTCCTTGGAGAAAACTAAGTTTGTATTCTAGTAGGGGTTTTTTATTTCACTTTGTGATACAAGGGCTAAAGGTATACCTCTATACATATATTATGTACATATACATATATGTTTTAAAAACACATACAAAACCAAAATGTTTTTCTGCTCAAATACCTGAACCAAAGGAGCAGTTCAGGTATTGTGGCTACCTTTTATTAGTAGATATAAATATTGAGAGGAAGAAAAAGAAAGCATAGAATTTGTATCTTTTTGGTGACTGAAGTGTGAGCATCTTTATTCCAAGAAGTATTTCTGCTGCCATGAGCAATCAGTACTTGTGCATGACCTTGTAATTTAGGAACATAATCCCATAGCTGTGGTACTTCAGTGCTTTGAAAGGGAGTGACTGTGTGTTCTGTCACCTTCAGTGACTTGAGGAAGTTGAAACTGCCAAGACGTGAATTCTGGCTTTCTTTTTGCCTTTTATTTTCCCCCACCAGAACTGAAATATTAGAAGAATTAAGTAAGAGGCCTTTACTTTGCTCAAATAAGGAATTTGGGTTTTGAACCTCAAAGCTATAACAAGATGAGGGTAATAGGGAAGGAAACTAACAGACATAGAGAAACCAGCTAAAAGGACAGAGCACTGGAAACCCCACCCAAGTGTTCTGCTTTAACCTCTCCATCTTTACTGCACACTAAGCAGGCACAGGGCTGTCCAGTGCTTGACAGAAACAGAACAGACACAATTCCTGCTGATGTACCTCATCAAAACAGAAACATGCTGCCACAGTGTGCCACTGTCACTTTTAATAAGTGTCCTAAGCCCTTAATCCTGAGATGAGCTTGGTGTTTTAATGAGTACTTGGGGATTTCCTATATACTGCCTTACCCTGATGGAAATCCCTTCATTTCCCAGTATTTATTTACATTTTCATGATCTGAAATAATCCCAAGGTTTTTTTCAGTGTTATTTGAGCCAAAGAACTAGCAAAATATATGGGTTAGGAGGGGTGAGGAGCTGTAATGTCACCTTTTCTGGGCTTTCTCCCAGTTCTCAGACTTTCTCTCTGTTTTCATGCACCACTTAGTAAAACTACTTAGACTGAGTGCAGTGTTACAGATGTGTTTCAATAGGGGATGTGAAATCAGCCAACCAGCTCCAGGAGGGCAAATATCCAAATTCATTATGACCTTTTTTGCCAGATGGACTTGTAGCTGCCTAAGAGTTAATAACATGCACCTCATGATGTGTGTGAGAAAATTCTGCAGTACATTTATAAAGCCTGATTTGGGGTAGTGTACATGCTACCAAGGGCCTGTGTTGAATATTCCCTGCTGACTGATTTCAGACCCTCTTCTTGAATTCAGCCCTATGTGTAATTCAGCCCATCTAAATTTAGATCTCAAGCTTCTCTGTCACAGTTCCCAAGTCTTCCTCTCACATAGGTTAATGTGGCTGTGGAAGGGTACTGCCATTTTGAAGAGTCCCTAACCTTCAATGGTATTTAGAGATTTAACTGGACTCAGAATTAAACAATTATAATATGACAGCCCTGATACAACCAGCCCTAAACTCCTTGACCTATGAAAACATTGCAGCTGCACATTGCTCTGTTTTTGTCTATTGCCACTCCTGTACCCTGTGTTCACAAATCAGAGCCTGCTTACACCAGAAAGATTTCTATCACCCTTGCAGAAAAATTTATACCCTGTGCAAACAGGAGCACAGGGAAGCAACTGACTGTTATCTGAACTGTGTAAATTCAGATGGAGTACTTCTAACAACAAACTGTAAGCTTCCTGTTTAATTCTCTTTCAGCTTGTGTGGCTGGGCTTAAATGTCTTCCTCTTTTGGTGGTATTATCTTGTGTATGATGTCCCACCGAAGTTCTTCTACACCAGAGTGCTCCTTGGCGTAAGTACAGACATTATTGTTCTGGCACAGAGAGAACAGTTTTTAATAGTTTTAGCTGATCGAAACTGGATCTGGTGGCTGGAGCAGCAGGCTTATGTAGAAGTCACATGCAGGCAGATATTCAGTGTTTCTGAACAGAAAGCTCACAAAATAGAGAGATCCCATTCTAAAGATGTTTTCAGTTAACTAATATGCTCCTGGTAATTAAATTAAGCATTAATTGTGGCTATTTTATTAAGCAAAAGATTAATAAAATATTGCTGTTGAACTGTTGTGCAGTCATTTCTCCTTGCAATTATTTTTCAGAGCATGAATAGTTTATAAAGATATTAGCTCTGAAAAACAATCATCATTCATATATTCATCAAGAATGTGAATTAAATGATCCTGGATCCTGGTAGTGAAGTGATTCTGGATTCTGGGCTGTTCCATGTAATCCAAGTAGTTAATCCAGCATTGAGTGTTCTACTACAAACTTGCTTCCAAAGCTACCACAGGTCATGACCAATTGCCAGGGAAAATTAATTTGTTCGCATATTTTAAAACCCTGATCACAGGCATAAAAATCAGCCTAAGCTTCAGATTACAGAGCACAGCATTTTGCTGAAGGTTTGCAAAGCTGTGATTTAATTCTACAAAGCCTGAAATCCCATTCTGCATACGGCTTCTGGTCTGTGGATCAAATCCTGTCCTTTGCAATCACAATGCTGTTGCCTTTGAAGTCACAGAGACTTGTGCTTGGATAAGCAGAGCTCAGTGTAAACCCAAAGAGCTCTGCTCTAAGACCTAAAAGGGTCTCAATCCGTGCAAGGAGAGCAAACATTATTTTTCTTCCCTTCACTGCATTTTTATTAATATGGTCATTTTTACTTCATTTCAAACAATTCAAAAATATTAAATAATTAAGGCTATAAAGACCAACATTAAGGAAACAGATTCCTAAAAGCTGAGGCAACAAATTTCCCTAGACTCTTTTACTGACAGAGAACTTAAACTGCTTCTCTTATAAGCTGTCCATAACCCCCATCAACTGAAACCACAGACTCTTTACAGCCTTGGGACACAAAACTCTACTAATGGCTTAGATTTGCCCCTGTGTTTGACTGCTGAATGCCAAACATGGCAGGGAGATTTTTATACAACCATGTTAATCCAAAACTGAAAACAGAAGGTGTCTGTCTGTCTGCAGGACGTATTCTGCCTGCTCATGTCTTTCTGCCTTGACCAGAGCATGATTCCTTTGAATATTCACGGTGTAAACGTGAACTCTAAATCTCTCACTCTTTACCAGCTATGATATAACACATAAATGAAATCTGTACCCTGGATAATGTCTTAGATAATGCAATTAATAACACCATCTCTCTAATTCCAGCGTGCTCTGGCTCTTGCAAGGGCCCCTGCAGCCTGCCTGAATTTCAATTGCATGTTGATTCTGCTGCCAGTATGTCGAAACCTGCTCTCCTTCCTCAGAGGATCAAGTGCGGTAAGATGAAGAAAGAATTTCACAATTTGTGAAAGATATTATCTTTCATATCTAAACAGACTTGCAAGTATACCGAGAAACTGTGTCCAAGTTCCCCAAATATACCATATTTTGAGGATGTCCTTTTATGAGAAGCAGATAAGCCTGGAGTTTGGCTATGAGCAAGACTGAGGTCTAATGCCCATGGGGTATCTAGAGCTCTGTTGAGAGTTTAGTTGAATTAGTCTGAGTCCTCCCTTTCCAGCTGCCTCCTGGGCATGATCATGCCCTGGATGCAAAGTCCCTTTTTGGTGGCAGAAGCTGTTGGTGCTCACACACATCCACTGTTTGTCACTGATGCTACACTCACTTAGAGAGAGAAATTTCAGCCCCTGTCTGTCTTTGCATGCTCAGTCCTTAAGGTAAACGTAGTCTTTTACAGACTTCCAGAATGGGCCTTTTTTTCAGCTGGCTTATAAATTACATTCTATCTTGTCTGAATTGCATTTCCATCTAAGATGAAATAATTCACACACCTTTTGATTTTTTTGAACTCCCAAATATAAATGTTATACACAGCACGGAGGAGCTGACAGTAAGAAAAGGACAACTTATCCTAAGTGACAGCTGAAGAGGCTTCCTATGATAGTACTGACTATTACACTGCCAAAATCTTGATTTCTGGCTATTACAGCAGAAATAAAGCAGACAATGCAGGCCATGGTCCAGTGAAAAAGCAATATACTCCTAAAGTTCATGAATTGTCCTTCCAAATGTATAATGATTCTTCCTTTCTCTCTGGACACATTTCACATGAGCATGATCAACAAAACCAGTTCCCAGAAGTTGTTTTTCATCTCTAAACCCAGTTTAAATCTCTTAATGCAAATGAGACAGCCTGCAGGGGATGGAGAGGCAGAGCAGAAGAGGAAGTGATAAAATAGATGCAGTGTTTCAACAGTCCTTCATAAGGGAAGAAAGTGGGATATGAAGCAACAAGAAAATAAGCAGAGACAAAATAGGCTGTACTTCCATCTTGTACATTATACATCCTCACCATGAGTGTGGCTGAATAAATGAGATGTGCCTACCACATTTAACTCTTTAATTACATTTATGAGCAAGGCCAGTGCTCTAGCCTTTCTAAGGAATAACAATTAGCAATATAAAATTGGAAATACATGTCAGGCTTTCAGTCTTTTCCTGTACTCCTTCAGATCCTGAGATGCTACAAAGCAGCCAGCCATGCCCTCCGTTCATGGAAAAGGAGAAAGGATAGTAAATAAAGCTGTAGGGTTGAAGTTGTTATTCCCCAGGCAGATCAGTAAGTATCAGCCAAAATCCAGAGCTGACTCCTCTGGCAGCAGAAGTCAATAATGAACATAAATTTAGAAAGAATTAATGCTGCTATGGATGAATTCAACTGGAAAATAATGATGAGCCAATGATCATATAAGGCATTTTTGAGATTGCACAGGTTTTTTGCTGGGCAGGGGTCTTTTGAGCTCAAAGCAGTAAAAGAGCTGGGGGTACACATGGAAACTACTGGGAGGACAAAAACTGGTTCTGGGTGTTGAGAATTGTATTCCAGCTGGGACTTTGCGCTACTTGTCCTGAATTGCTCCTCTCCTAGCATGCATAACCTAACTTTTCTAACCAAAGTCTTGGGAAACTGTCCCTTTTTGTACTCAAACTTGAGTCAGTCCTTCTGCCTTGGGCATTGAGGCAGAGTCACTCAGGCTAGACCCAGACAAAAGTGAGTCCCAGGCAGGGAGACACAGCTCCATTCCTGCTGGCAGCACGCTCTCCTGCTGGTGGCTAGGAATGAGGAAGGGCTCTGAGGGTGAGCTAGGAGGTCAGGGAGGGGTATGGAATTCGAGTCTTAGACAGCTGGTGTTTGTTTAGCTCCAGTTGCTTTTTTGCAGTAAAGCTACACCTCAGGAAGGATGTAATTTTAGATCTTCAGCAAAAACACACAGTGAGCCACCGGCAGTGACAGTGCTGTGGTGGCCTCAGCACAGGGGGACAGCTGCTTATGCTTGCTGTGCTGTTGTCTCTAATTAGCTGTGCTCTGCAGGTAACAACTGTGAGAATCTATAAGAAAAATCATTTAAATGTCAAATAACTTATTGGAAGAGAAGTGACCTTCCCAACAGCAATGTCATTGGGGTCAAGAAGAGGAGGGAATTGCTCAAACACAGCGTTCAAAGGGAGTGTACAGAAAAGTCTTGCCCTCTCCATCCTGCCACCCAGAAGTCACGTGTTATGAAGTTATTTGTAATAACTTTATAACTTTTTAATTGGAAAGATAGCTGTGATGTGTTTTGCATGTCCATCATTGCTGTATTCACTGCTGTTAATGGCCACATGACTGAAGGCAGCTGGAGCCCTCTGCCATTGCTTGGCCTTCGTTTCTAGGATCAAGTGGTGTTTGCAAGGGAGTCAAGCACTGCCTCACTATGCTACATTTTATTCTACAATATGTTTTATGGTTTCTCAATGTAGGTGATACAAAAAGGCCAAATTTCTCCTGGTTGTTATTATAGTGTGAAGTGATTGTGGCAGCCCCAGAGTGTTTGTCTCTTGTGAGGAAACACTTGTGGTAGTTTGCACAGTGTTTTGTTCCCTCATCCAGTCAGCAAACACAATGCAAACATACAGCACATGACAGTCATGCCTTCTACTGTGTGGAGACAGCAAATGGCAGCTTTACAGGGACCTGAGGCTTTAGGGAAACTCCCAGTGACTGCAGCAGAGTTCATATGGGGTCTGTTATGAACCCATCATCAATAGTACTAAAAATGTCATTCTGTTTTTCTTGAGAATTAATTCCTTTGGTTTGTATCTGCAGAGATTTTTGCTGGAGTTTTTTTGGGTAACTCCAAAATCAAGTTGTAAATGAATGCCTGGAAAGTAAATCCAGTGTTTTGGGGAAGGAATGCCTTCATATCACTGCCATAGGTGATATGATTTGGGGTGGGAGCTCCCTGAGACAGTTACACCCAAACTTTGCAGCTTGTTTCTAGATTGTGACCCACAATAGGATCCTGGTGCTACCAAAACAGTCACTCTGCCATGGCAGACTGTGATCCCTCATTTTGTTTATAATGTACAATTTAAAACAGATAAGATGTATTCCATTGTCACACTGGATGTTAAATTTTTTCTCCTTATCAAATAGTTTGTTTCAGGGGGACATGTTAAAACATAATCTGGAATTTCTGTTTTCTGAAAGATGGGGGAAATATTTTGTCTCTGTTCTGGAATTCTGGAATTCTACATTTTTCCTAGCAATTTCACCAATATGCTCAGGGCTTCTGGTTTTGTCCTTGCCTTTAAAAATTGTGTACAGACGACACAAATAATCTTCAAATATCTTTTTCTTTCCACCCAAAGTGCTGCTCGACCCGGATCAGGCGACAGCTGGACAGAAACCTCACCTTTCACAAAATGGTGGCCTGGATGATCGCCCTTCACACTGGTTGGTACTCTAATTTCTGTGTTTGTTGCTTTCTTGTGTATTTTATATGGAATTCAGGTGGCATCAAAGTTACTACGGATATGGACCGAGACCTGATTTCTTTAATGGAGTCAGTGTGTGCCAAGGCTTAAATCAGTTTCCAGATATGTGCCAGCTGTCAGAGAGCAAAAGATAAGAAAGAATACCTTTATTTTGAACTGTCAGTACTATTTATGATAATTTAATAAAGGGTATTTAGCAATGTCCTGAGAACCAGATACGCTGCATTTAATTCTTGTTTAGACTTCTTATCTGGCACCTAAAACAAATAATAGAAATTCTTTTTTTAAAAAGGATATAAAAAGCTTGAACCTGTTTTGAAGATAAATAAGTATCTACTTATATGAGGTGGTTCAAATTTTGAAAAGCAGTGTACAATTTTACCCTACAAAAACATGTAGTGTAATTCATGTGATCATCTCACTGATTTAGGTTTTTGGATGCATTCAGCTCAGTGAGAATATTACTGATGATTATTAGAAAAACTGCAGAATAAAGCAGCACTAACAAATGTGACCCCAAATAAATCCAGATTCAGTTCTTGGCTGTTTTACAGAGGTCCTGAATGAGGATGATCCTAAAAAATAGTTTAAGCCATTCCATGTTTCAGTATCCCATTTGTTAGGGCACTACTACTTGAATTGTTGAAAGGCTTCGTTGAACAAAAATATACTGAAAATTTCCCATTACTTCTTTCCCTCCCTCACCCAAAGCCTGCAAAATTCAGGTAGTAAAATTTTAACAGTAAAACACATCAGTGATCTGCAATTGTGATGAAGATGGCAAGAGCAGCAGAGCCCTTAAGCAGCAGTTGACAAATGTGACGAAGTTTCAGATGTTACCCCAAACCGCCAAGTACTTGTGGTCAATGCTGATTATTCCTCTCCTGTCACCCCTAGCAATTCACACCATTGCACACTTATTCAACGTGGAGTGGAGTGTGCAAGCCCGTGTTGAAGAGAAAGGCACCCTGGCAGCTGTGCTTTCTGGCCTTGGGGACAAACCAAAGGAAAGCTATGTCAACTTCTACAGGCAAACCCTTGCTGTAAGTGACAACAGACTCCAAAGGGTCATCATTACGTTTGTGTGGGTGATCATATAAATCCATTTGGGCAGAGTGCCTGTTTCTGGTGTCCACAGTCTGGGTTTGGGGCATCTTGCAGAAAAACCTTGTGGAATACATTTTTCTGTATTTGCCAGTAATATCATTGCTGAGCTCTGGTAGTACTTTAAACTTTTTCACCTGAGGATTTCAAAGTAGTTTTGAAACATTATGTAAAAGCATACCCTGTAAAGCAGTGTTCTGACTTAGACATGGCACTCAGAAAGGTACACAGAAGTAAAGGCAAGAGTTTTGAAGTTGGGTAGTTTAAGCTCTGCTGAGTGGGGAAAAAGAAAATAAAGTACTTTGCTACTTCTCAGAAGAGCACTGAGCTTCCAAACTCTGCAAGAGTCCCACAGCTGTGCAATACTAGAGGAAAGGAGAGTTTTCATTTAGCTCCTGAAATATGGATGTAGGACTCCAGTTCTGAGCACCAGAGCTGTGCAAATGTATTCACCTTCCCCAAAGTAGTCCTGCTGAGCCATGGCAGAGTAAGAAACCATATTTGGTGTGTTAATTCATGGAAAAAGCATTCTCTCTACTTCCAATTACCTTAGTAAAGGTAAATGTGCAGTGCAACCAAAATGAACAGGGATTTTGGCATCAGATGACTTAAGGACTTATAACCAAGTAAAGAGTTTGCTGAGGGATGGTTCAACTGGCTCTGCTTTGGTGCAACCCCTTCCTTAGACCAAGGTGTGCAATTGTTTCACAGAATCCCATTGGGGGCCTCTATGTGGCTTTCACATACTTGGCTGGCATCACTGGGGTTGTCATCACACTGGCCCTCATCCTCATCATCACCTCATCCACCAAAACCATCCGGAGATCATATTTTGAAGTATTTTGGTACACCCACCATCTCTTTGTCATCTTCTTTATTGGCCTTGTCATCCATGGTGCTGGGTGAGTATTTGCACTTATGACAAAATATCTGATAACCACTGAATCTTTATTGAAAGCCCCCTTCACACATGAGTATGGGGGCTTCTGTCACTGAGCAGCAGCTGGTTTTGATGGCAGTGATGAGCCAGTAGAGGCTCTGAGAATCAAGAAGCTCTCACTGATACTTGCATGTGACTTTGGCACACTTAAGCTCACTATCACTCAACCTCTTCTGATATCGTACTTGCAAAACTCCATTCCAAGGTTTCTATTTCTAATTTTTAATTTTCCTTCCTCTCCTAAAAGGAATTGCATGTAAGGAGATATGCATGTAAGGAGATCTCAGTATAAAAATTACATACAGTCTAGAATTTTATTGGATAATGAAAACTCTAGTAATATAGATTTATGTTTCAGGCTTGGATGAACTTGTAGTATCAGCAGCATTTAAGAATAGAATTTTAGCTGTTTCAACTTAGAAGTAGGTATTTGTAAAATTTTCTACTTTTCAAATGCCAAACATCTTTTTCTGCTGTTGCTTCATTTCATATCTTCTTCTGAAAGAGGTGAAAAGCCTAATGAAACAGTTTTAGCACCACACAAACACAATTTTAGCACTTAGAAAAATGAACTTTAGATCCATTTTATAAAAGCAAAGAATGGGTGAATAAAGAAAAAAGACTCAAGTATCCAAGCTACATTTAAATAGTTAATAATTACACTACATTGCCCATTTTAAAGGAAGTCCTACATGCAATAGAAAGTGTGCTTTAAAAATGCCCAGCAAAAATGACTATTCAAAACCACTTCCTTACAGTCCATTAGTGCCACTAGAAAGACAGAAATCAAAGTAAAACAGGAAGAACAAAAATAGAAGGCAGATGGGAATCACCCCCAGCATATTTGTTCATTCCAACTTTCATAACAAGGAAACGGTTTGAGCAAAACTTGTGGAAGGAAAAAAACAAGAGGTTCATGTTTTCTGCAGCAAACATTGTATAGTTACTGACACAATGTCCAAACTTACCAGTGATTACTACACAATGCTATCAGAAAGCAAGCATTTCCCTTTCCAGAGGTCAGTGGAGAGCATATATTTTTGAGCATAAAAGTTGAATTTTTGTTTACTTCAGCGTTCCCTGTATTCCCACCATCTTAATTGTACTGGAATGAAAAGGCAAGAGTTTGGGCAGCAGTGTTGTCAGTGAAGTTCAGCTATCCTTTGGAAGCAGATATAAACAGGAATATTCTCATCTGTAGAGGAAAGGATGCTTTCCATTTGTGAACTCAGTGACCTCACCTATTTGGCCTTCAAGGTAATAATGAGCAAATACACTGACAAATATGAGATGGGCTTGTTACACTCATGGAAGGCATCTCCAGTGTGCAAAGATGGATGTCATGGAATGAGTATGAACTGACAGTCTCAAAGCACTATGTTAGGAAGAGACATAAATGCCATTTTATCTCAGGGGCCAGAAGGCTGTCACACATATTCTCATTAATCTCTACAAACACACATCTTTGTATACACAGAAAGCTGAGTCAAAGGTTACTGATAGATCAAAGGGGCAGATTCAAGAAGGATGGAGAGAGACTTTACAGGAGCATAGAGTGATAGACAAGGGGAATGGCTTCAAACTGAGAGTAGGTTTGGATTAGATATTAGGAAGGAATTCTTTACTGTGAGGGTGTTGAGGCACTGACACAGGTTGTCCAGAAAAGCTGTGGCTGCCCCATCCCTGGAATTGTTCACAGCCAGGCTGGATGGGGCTCTGAGCAACCTGGTCCAGTGAAAGTTGTCACTGCCCATGGCAGGGGGGTTGGAACTGGATGATCTTTGAGGTCCCTTCCAACCCAACCATTGTGTGATTTAATTCTCTGACTCTACAATAATTCTTGTCTGCTACAAGCTGTTACAGCACTTTTGAAGCACTGATGGTTTTTTGTGCATGAGCTCTGTGTCACAGACAAATGTCCCAAATTTCCCAACACAGTAAATGTGAAGAGGAGAGGGCACAGAGGTGCAGTTCACTATTTTGGAGATAAAAGAAAACCTTCAGCCAAAAAAGAAATACCTATAAGTCCATACTGCTGAAAGCTTAATTATAGTACTAGAAAGAGCATCTACACTGACTGATAAGGGGAAATAAACTTTTTTTTTTCTCTTCTACATGGTACTGACATTGTCAAACCTTTAACAGAGCATAGAGCAGGGCAAAATCCCTCAGACCCCCTTTCTCTTAAGCAATGGGGTGGGCAGTGGAGGAAATGAGCTCCTCCTGTTCCCATAACTGATCCCAGAGGTGGCTCAGCTGAACCCCCTGTCATTAGTGGGGAAGTGAAGTGCAACTGCTGATGTCCCTGCAAATTGCAACTCATGATGCTGCTGGGACACTGCCACTGCTTCCCTTTATTTTTCAGACAGGATATTAATCAAACACTTAATGAAGAAGAGGTTCATTAGTAATATTTATGAACAATATCTTATCTCTCAACCCTGCGCAGAGATTTTGTAACAATTCTCTGAAAAATCTGTCTCACAAAGCTAGGCATGCATATGGCTTATATACCATGGGGATTTTTGAAATGTTGTCCAGCTCACAGACACTGAGCTAGGAAAGCAGAAAGAGAAGTCATGGGGAGAAGATATCAAAGAATCACATTGGCATAAAACCGACCAGCCTGATCAGAAGCAGATTGTTTCTAGGGAAAATTCAGCAGATCTTAATCTGAATTTTTCTACTAAGATCTTGAGGTTGGCAGAACTCCAGACAGAGGTGGGAAATAGTGAAAAAATATACTTTTGCCCCTTGAAACTGAAATTACCTCTCTGCACCAGTTCTGCTACTGGAAATACAGCTGTACTGGATCAGTCAGGATTCTTTATGCTAAAACAAACTTCAACAAATGAATAAACAAAAAACAACCAAGCTAGAAAATTCAGGCCAGATAATCGGATCTGTATTCATTCATGGCAGCTGAGCAGCTGCTCCACAGCATTAGAGGGAGACGAAGAGCCAAAGGAAGAATATTTTGTAAAGAGATCTCCAAATTTCTAAAATAAACAGCAGAAATAATCTCTGTAGTGGTCAGTAGCAAATTGACCATTCCAGATTTTGGGTTTCATTTGTTTTGTTTGTTTGTTCTTTTGGTCAGTTTCTTGGGGTTTTTTTTGGTTTTTTTTTTGTTTTTTTTTGTTTTTGTTTTTTTTTTGTTTTTTTTTGTTTGTTTGTTTGTTTTTTTTTTTTTAATTGCAGAAAAAAGTAGGATAACTCAGAAAAGAACAAAGCCTTCTAATTGTGACCACATCCTGGAAGTGGTAATGGACAACTCTCAGTTCCTCACCTAACCTTGAAGTCAGGATTTTATCCCACAAACTTCCCTCCCCATTTTTATTTCTTTAATGGTAACTTTGTGGGTAGATTAGAGCAGTAAATCTGTATCAAAGCTGTAGCAGTGCAGAAATTGACAACCCCATATAAATAGGGTGGTGTACATAAATAGAACAATAAGGAACAGATACTTTTGTTTTAATTTCAGTGCCTTCATGACCTTTATTTTTTTCCCAGTCGTATTGTACGAGGACAGACAGCTGAAAGCCTGGCTGAGCACAACCCAGAGATTTGCTACAAGAACTTCACTCTCTGGGGCAAGAGTGAGGCTTGCCCAATCCCCCAGTTTTCAGGGAATCCTCCTATGGTAAGAAAAGCTGGCTTGTATGCAAATCCAATTTAAATTGTTTACAGTTTTCTATTTTTTCTAAATTGCATAGAAAACCAGCTATATAACCCTCAGCACTCTTCAGTGACAGCTTTCTTTGCATGAAGCAAGAGGTTTGGGCACAGTGGGTTGTAAGCACAAGTGGACTCCAGACTACACATTTCCAGTGTGCTGTAAAATAAGCACAGCTGACAGACAAAGCAAAAGAGCAAATTGGTATCTGAGAACTTTTTATCCAAAAAGTAAACTGCAAAGTAATGGCTCCTGGGGATATCTAGAAAGTGCTATAATGCTCATAATAAATAGTTTAACATTACTAATGGACTAATGATCATTAGCAAGAAAATAACACCCCTGAAAATGTGAATTTGAAACTTCAGCCTTTATTGACTAACCAGGCTGTTTTTTCTTTCACATTTCAGACTGATCTGTTAACAGAAACCACATCTTTTCCTGCAGTTATACAGACCTGAGTCAATAATACCTTAACACCACATTTCACTTTGTTGTATTCTTTTTCAGACAAAAACAAAATTACTTGCAGGAAAACACCTTGCTGTAACTTTAGTAGAAACTAAAAAGCCAGCTGCAGCAGTCAACAGAGAAAGAAATTCCCCCTCTGACCAGAATTTTGAAACTGTCATATATGTTAAGGATTCCCTAACCTGGTTAATAAACAATACAGATTACATGAACTTCACCTCTGCTTATATAATTTCCAGGATCTGATTTGATCTAAGTTGATCTCATCTAGTGGAAGGTGCCCCCGCCCACAGCAGGCGGTTGGAACTAGATGATCTCTAAGATCTCTTCCAACCCAAACCTTTCTATGATTCTGTGATCTTCATCTTCTGACTTGTTTTCTTTGCTTACAGACATGGAAGTGGGTGGTGGGTCCCATGTTCCTGTACCTGTGCGAGCGGCTGGTGCGGTTTTGGAGGTCACAGCAGAAGGTTGTCATCACAAAGGTAAGTGATAACAACCTGTTATCACAAAGGTAAGTGCTGATGCTGCACTTAACACCAGGCAGAGCATCACCTTCTTCTCGAAATGGTACAGCAAAAGCAGAGGCTCCTCCATACCCAGGTTATCAGTGGAAGGAATGCTCTGACTGCTGTGATGATGCCAACATCTAACATCCAAATGTAGCCTTTAAATGTGAGCAAGAGGAGGAAGTTAGCTAAGGCACAGGTTTAAATCTTAGGAAAGAAATGAATTTTCTTTGTATTGGGTGAAAAAATTCCACAGTAGAGAAATTCCATAGACTTGAGACTAATTTAAGACACAGAACAAATGACCCCTGAAAGCGAGTTCAGAGCACCTTTATTTTATGTATCCGAATCTAATGTTGAGCTTCCATTCCCATGGTGTGCTGCAGAGATATTAACATGATCCTGAAATTCTGACAGCTGAATTAGCACAGAACTGAGCTCAAACTTATGAAAACCATCCTGGCCTTTCCCAGTGTAATTCCCTCACATGGCACTGTGCTGCATCCTGAGGACACAGCCTGTTCAAATCATAGCAGGGTTTGAGGGATGACATTGGGTCTTTCTACTGTGCTCTATAATGATGCTGACACATTGGAAGGCTCCTAAATGTGTGCTTTTGATGATTTTACCAAAATATGCTGTGAGCCACTTCTACACTATATTTCTATGGCATCTGTTTTGTGCCCTGCTGGCAGAAAATTTCCTTCACCATCCTAAACACCACAGTTAATACATAAGTTAACAGACAGAGAGACTTGATTCTCCCTCTTGCAAATCTCTCTTGAAAAAGGAAAATAATTTTGGCAGACAACTTTAGGATTAAAAATTAGAGTGACAGAATTACTGATTTTACCTCTAGAAGATTGTTTCTAAAGAATAGCCAAGGTCCCACCTGACTAAAACAAGAAAACATCAATTTCCAGTGGTACTACCTATCCAATATGTGTAGGATAATCCTGTGATTTTGCCCCTATATTTACAGTCATTCCTATTAATTCTGTGCTCTGTGCCAGTGGGCAAGGTTGATCTGGAATTAACAATGTGCTCACACATATCTGGTGATGTGTTACAAGATGTGCCAGCCTGGCCTGTCCTTTGGAGTGACTGCAAGTGTGATGTGAGAAAATACTTCAAC
The DNA here is from genome assembly GCF_028018845.1 of Melospiza georgiana. Lineage (NCBI taxonomy): Eukaryota > Metazoa > Chordata > Aves > Passeriformes > Passerellidae > Melospiza > Melospiza georgiana. The sequence continues at coordinate 111,561,780 of NC_080431.1, forward strand.
CAAAACATCAGCATCCTCTGCAGGCTTTCATCTGCCTGTCAGGTGCTGTTTCTCACTCTCAGTTCTGTTGGGAAGAAAGTTTCACCTGCTTTCCTTGCTCTTATAGCAGAAATGATGTTAGTGATGGTGGATGTAAATACAGTACAATCAGTGAGGACAGACTTTTCCTTGTCATTTTCTTTTCCTTGTTTTTCCCTATGCCCTTCTCACTGTAGGTGGTCATTCATCCCTTCAAGACAATTGAGCTCCAGATGATGAAAAAAGGCTTCAAGATGGAGGTTGGACAATACATTTTTGTCAAATGCCCAGCAGTGTCTAAACTGGAGTGGCATCCATTTACACTGACTTCTGCCCCAGAAGAGGATTACTTCAGCATTCATGTCCGAATCGTGGGAGACTGGACTGAGGGCTTGTTCAACGCCTGTGGCTGTGATAAACAAGAATTCCAGGAGGCATGGAAGATGCCCAAGTATGTACAAAGACTCTCCCTGGTAAAGTCAAAAAACACCTGTGGCAGTTTAAATATTGCTCAAGCAATTTGATGGCACCAGTGACACCAACATTGAATGGTGACACACATGTGGGTCTTAGGTGCCTCTTTACAGTTTTTTCTATCAACTCCACCTCTCCTTTTGCTGACTAGTATTCAGTCCAAATATGCACTGTAGCAGACAAATACTTTTTAACTGTCATTTTAAATGGTGTTAATAAATATGCACTGCTGATTTAATAAGCATACTTTCAATTCCAGGATAGCTGTGGATGGCCCCTTTGGAACAGCGAGTGAGGACGTGTTCAGCTATGAAACTGTGATGCTGGTTGGAGCTGGAATAGGGGTCACCCCCTTTGCATCTGTCCTCAAGTCTGTCTGGTACAAATACTGCCATGATGCCACCAACCTAAAGCTCAAGAAGGTATTGTGTCCTCTTTCCCAGAGCCCTGTAACTGTTCAAAGGCCAAGGGCCCAAATCAAAGCAGGCACAGCAGAGGTGATCTGGCTCCAGGCATGCATGAGTCCTAAAAGAAGGAGGAGTTCAGTTGACTCTCAAGGTTAGCAGGAAGAAAACAGGAGGCTCTAAAGCAAAAATATAATGAAAGGAGAAATAGCCTACAAGCCAAATCACACATGCTAATCCTGACTGTGGCCCTGGGGAATTCCAGTTGCAGTGGAAATGGTGTTCCTTGAGAAACATAAAGTTCAAAGCGCTAATGCAGCCTGGGGAAATATTGCATTCCTTCCCCCAGCACAAAGAGAAAGGCTTTTCATAAGTAGAAGAGCAATGGAAGCATCCTCCTGTCCCCTCCTGCCCCTGGAAACTCCCTGTGCAGAGGTGTGGGGTGACACTTTGCAGTTATGGCCATATTCAGAGAACAGAACTGGTTTTTTTACCTACTTTATCTTGCCTGCCAGCAGACAGAAAGAGAGTTCACCTCTAAATCATTTATTTATGTCCTAACAAACTGTTTTACAAGGAGATAAGTGGGGAAACATTGAGAACTAAAAATGTGGAAGAGAAACAAGAAGACATTTCCTTGTTCTTGCAGTCAGTCATTCAACTTTATAACCCTCTCAGCATCAAAATTCCTGAATAGCTTCAATACCATCCTACCCATCTACTGAAGTGTTCAGGACATTTTTTACCAGAACTCTATAATTCTCACTCTGTCAGCAGACATAAACCTGGAAAACATAAGTGCCTGTGTCCCCTGACAGCTCATTCTTGTCTCTTCCAGATTTATTTTTACTGGCTTTGCAGGGACACTCATGCCTTTGAATGGTTTGCTGACCTCTTGCAATCTCTGGAGGCTCAAATGCAGGAGAGGAATAATGCAGAGTTTCTGAGCTATAACATCTACCTTACAGGCTGGGATGAAACTCAGGTAACCACACAGTGGGGGATATCACTGCCATAAAACTGGGGTTAATGTTAGAGAATTTGTTCTCATAACTATTCAAATGGTCTTTTATCCTGGGCATCCACCTGGCTCCCAGAGGTTTTGTCTGTGTGCAGACAGGTGCTATCCATCAGAAGTTACATGGGATCAGCTGTTCATGTGCACTGATTTCCTTTCTGCTTTCCTCTGGCTCTGTGGAAAGCAGGCTTTGTTCACAGGAGCAACCTCAGCTGACCGTGTATGAGTCTCTAAAACAGCTGATGCTGCCTCAAGCATGTAATTAAGAGCTTCAGGAACCAGGGAAGCCACTGCACAAATCTTGAACCAGAGCAGCATATTTGTTTCAGGACTCATGAGTTCTCTGGTCCTGTGCTGGTTGGTTGCTGTGGGGATGCAAAGGAGCAGACACTTGAGAATGTGGGATGGAGTCAGCAAAGGCTCTCACTCTGTTACTTTTAGTGATGTTTTATATTGCATTTATCTCACCATTGCAAAATTCACCATGTGCCCAAAGTGCTGTAGCTCAGCTAGATAGACAGGGAGGGGAGCAGCGAGGAAGTTATCACATATGGAGCATCAAAAAAAGAGAAAGGAAAGAAGAAAAGTCCCACATTTATTTCCTTGGGGATAAAGGTACCTGGAACTTTTTTTGTCTCATATAAAGGGGCTACAGAACTCTTTAGGGCCTGAGCTTATGCCTTTAACCACATCTTCTCTTCCTTGCTTTACATAACTTATCTGGTCTAGCTGGAAGTTACACAGGCAAGGCCTCCTCATATGGATGAAACCTTCCAGAGAACAAACTGGCAGGACTTCATTATGGTCAAGGGAGTCATGCTATTGCATTTGAAGGGAAAAGATTTTTAATTTGCAGCCCTATGTTAGCGTTCTTAGACTAAACCTGTTCATTGAAAAAACCTGCAATTAATTGCTGTGTTCAGGTTTCACAGCTTTAACTCTTGAGATCACCCAGTCTGGGAAGAAGGAAGGGGTAGACACTGATAGTCAGAATTTTATGAGTCTCAGCTTTCCTTGCAAAACACCATAAATTCCATAATCTCATTAGGGAAATAATTCAGTCAGTATTGACATTATTATTATTTTTTAACCAGAACACAATGCTGCTGTATTTATCTGTCCTTTGTCTTTCATTCCCCACAGGCCACTCACTTTGCAGTGCATCATGAAGAAGAGAAAGATGTGATTACAGGACTGAAACAGAAAACCTTGTATGGAAGACCTAACTGGGAAAATGAGTTCAAAACGATTGCGGGGAAGCATCCTGGGTAAACCTTTGCAATATAATATAATGTCTGTGGACTTCCTCTGTTTAATGGCCATACACACCATAGAGCACAATCTTGTTCCTTTGGCTGATAAAGTTTCAGGAGCGTTTTTTTACCCTACCTATCTCCAGGTATTTTCTATTCTATTTTCAGCCATGGATATGATCCATGATCTTGAACAAGTTATTTTGACCTACAATTTTTTTAAAAATCATTCCTTTTCCACAAAATACTTCTTGGATTGTCTAATTACTAGCAGAAGATTTAGAAAAAAACTATCCCTATCCTTCTAGCTGAAGTAAATAGGAATATCAGGTTCATCTCCAAAACCACTTTCTACCTCTAGAAACCAAACCTGAATATGGATGACCTTTAGCTAACCACCCAAAATTTGCAGGATAAAACCAGAATAGCTCCTCTCAAGAATTTGTGCCATAAGCTCTTTGAATCTCTATTTCTTTGATTCAGTGAGGTCAATAAACCTGTCTTCACTGACTAAGGCTGAGCTGAGATTTAGCCCAGCATTTGTTTTAGAAGCAGCAGTAAGTTTGAAGGGATTATAAGGTTTAAGGGATAGATGTCCAGTTCTACTTCAGTTCCTGTAATTGAGAAAAAACCTTGCATCTCTAGAACATAAAAATGATTTACATGGGGAATATCCAGCTGCTCCATACCAATTTCTGACCATATTTTCATTTTCTTGACAGCTCCAGAATAGGTGTTTTTCTCTGTGGCCCTGAGGGTCTGGCTGACACACTCAACAAGCAGAGCATCAGCAACTCAGAAGCTGATCCAAGAGGAGTGCACTTCATTTTTAACAAAGAAAATTTTTAACTCTGAAGCAAGTGAGAGTCATTAGAAGCACAGTCTAAGGACTGAATCTATTTTTGTGTTTGGAGTCTGGGAAGGACAGCCCAGCTTCTAAATTTCAGCTACACTAACGCAGGTGCCTTTGCTTCTTGGGAATGATTTTGGCTCTATGGTAGAATAAAAGAGTCAAGTTTTACCTTAGGAAAGTTTTCATTGCCCTCTGTGTGCTGGCTATTTAGCAGAAATCTGTTTTCTTAGTCTGTGTGAAGGGATTTCCCCTCAATTAACTGCCTTTATCCTCCTATTATTTGCCGCACTGCTGAAGAGTGGAGGCTGTCATTTGCTTTTGGGAGCCAATTCAGACCCATAAAGCTTGGTGCTATTAAACAATAAACCATTCCAGCATAATGCTTGCTATTAGCAGGCAGCTTTTCCTGAATAACTGTTTCAACTAATGGAGGCAATTAGGAGTTAATTCAAAGTTCACTTATGGCCTCAGCCTGGGATGTTTTCCTTTCCTTGTACAATATTTTCTCTGCCTTCCCAAGGGTAGTCATCTGAAATAAGCAGTTCGTTAATTCCTCAATATCCTCACTCTCCCCTGGAACAAGGGGAGTTGCAAAGGGGTGGCTGGCAAAGTTAGTTCCTTACAAGAGCAAAACTCCTTTGTACACCAGCACCTTCCAGGCTTCCAACATACGTCTTAAATATCATCTTCAAGAGAGAACTCCTGCAGCTGAAAAGGAGCTGCTTCTCCTCAGGGGAGTGAAGAACTGAAAAGGAGCCACCTGGGCTTCTGAGAACCAGCCCAGCCGCAGAGGGGTGACAGGGACAGACTCAAGTCCCACACGTGGTGTGTGAGTCACTGCTGGATGATTTGGACACCCTCACTCTCACATCTTCAGGCTCACGGTGCAGGGAGCCATACAAGAGGAGGGTCAGTGTTTCCAGGATTGCCATTTCTGCTGTTCAAGGCTGAAAAAAGCTGTTGCTGAGTGGTTTAATGGGTGATTTCTGAAGCACTCTTAAGTGCAAACAGTGCCTTTGGCCCCATTGCTCAGCTGTTCCTCTCTGAGGTGGAACAGGCTTTGAGAAACCAATGGTGACTTCATTCATTTATGGAATAGCTGTGGGTAAAGTTTCTGATGTGCACAAGACTCATACAGAGCATAGTGCCTCTGTGAGCACATAACAGGTAGCAGGTTCTTAAAAACAAACCAAAAAAGGGAACCAAAACTTTTAATACTGGCAAGAGAGGAAAAAAGTATTAAAGCCAGCAGCATAGGAAAAAAAAAAGAAAAAGCAAGTGCAAAAACCCTTGAAAAAGCCATAGTTTAATATACCATGTCTTCCATTCATCCCAGCTCCCTGCTTTGTGACTTTTAAACTCCACAGCCAAACCCTGCAGTAGCTCCTGCACAGCACAAGACCTTCCTGGCAGGTTCTTGCAGCCACAGAAGAAAGCTGTGGTCTCCTTCTGCAATTTCAGACAGCTTTGTGCAGCCATCTGGTTGCATGTAGCATATTTTACACCTCACCCTGCCAGACAGGATATGTGTTCTCCCTTTACAGCATTTTAAAATGTTATTCAGGCTCTGAATGCTACTTCAGAAAGGCAGCCTCCCAGTTCCTATTTATTAATATCAGTTAACAACAAATGCTGGCAAAGATCAACTCTTGGTGGGGAATTTTCCAGATCTTCACCTCAGAAGAACCATATTCAAATCCACATATTTCTGTCTGAAACACATCTATTGAATCATAACAGAGCATAAGTATAGCCAAGGAAACTTCTTCTGTGGAGTAAATATTGCTACTAAAATATAATAAGGGTCTCATCCTGTGCAAAGAGCACTGAAATATTTACCCTAGATTTTAATGGAAATGTGATCAGGCATTTATAATCATATAAAGTGGGCAAAGAGGAATTGCAAGGGGTCACATGGAGGCAGCATATTTATCATAAGAAGAGTCTTGGAGGGGTGTATTTTAATTCACCATTAATTTTCTATACATTGCCATGTTTGTTCTTAAAACATCAGGGATCTTTCCTTATTCAGTCAGTTGCTGTGACATTTCCTGACCAGCTGCACACTTGTACCAGGGCTTGTCAACTAGAACTCAGAAACAGTAATTCTGTGTTTATTAATAAATCATTGTCTTCCTAAAACATATGAAAGAATAAGCGAGAGTTTCTCAGTTTTTTTCAAAAGTTAGTTATATTGATCCTGCTAAAATACCAAGACATGCACCATCAGTTGTGGTCTGAATATTAATATTTTCTTAAATCTAGGATTCAAGAGTGAAATAAATAGCAGTGAAATATAAATAGAAGAAGCAAACTAGTTTGAGTCCTAAGAGCAGTGGGCTACAGGTAATCTTCAAGGACACCCATTTTTTGTGGCCAAATGCCACTGCTTGATATGCCTGGGTCTCATCTCTCATCATAGCCCCAGTTCCTTCTCTGCTCCCAACTTGCCAAATGTAAATATGAGCAAATGAAATCCAAGTTTTCCTAAGTTTCAGGCTACAAAAAAAAGTGCTGCTGTGTCTGTTCACCATCATGGTGGGAAACCACCCCAGCTAAAAAATACATCTCCCTCTTCAAAGTCTTGTAAGACTTTCCCTGCTGGGTGGGGATTTTCTGCCTTTCAGTTCTCAGATGGTGGGTTAAAATAAATTATAAATGGAAAATTATAAATGGGGAAAAAAAAAACTAACAAAGAAAGCTGCCTGTGAAATACAAGGTATTTTTGGACAAACAAACAAAAAAATGTTCAAGTCTCCTTATGGCACTTTTTCTGAGGATCCTGCTGTATTTTGGAATGCTCTTAGCAAGTTAATGTTGACTGCTTATATTTTTTTAAGTTTCAATGAGTTTCTTGTAGAATGCAGAGCCAAGTGTCTGAACACATAGTTATGTATGCTCAAAGGAATTTAGGAGCACATATTAAGATGCTGCAGTTGTAAAGGTTGGCAGGATCATGATCCCCATGCCTGACTGTGTAACACAGCATCAGTTGCACAGGCACAAGCCAGAGCAGTTGCTTGTCATGAACCAGACATTCAATTTTGCATTTGGTACAGTCCTTAACAACTACTGCTCTCATTTACATTCACCACACACAAACCAGCCCAGACTAACAGCAAAATTAATCACAGTGGACTGGAAAATTGTTGAGAGACTCACTGAAAGATTACAAATGCTTTCCAGGCCAATTCTGCACCTCTGCAGGCCCCATTCCCTCCCTCTCCTCTGTACTCTTCTGCCTGGCAAACTTTCTGCCCAGAGAGCTACTGCTGATTTCCCTCTGTCCATTTCTTCTACCAATTGTTGCTGCCCCAGCTTCACTTCTCATTCCTTCCTTCTCCCAATCTCTGAAAATTTCCTCTCAATCTCCAGCTCCCACGATGTTTTTTCCAAGGTTTTAAGTGCTTGTGTGTGACAGTGTTCACAGGGGTTTTCAGGATTTAGGGAAGAGACGTAGATCTGACTCCATGTTACCGAAGGCTTGATTTATTATCTTATGATATATATATTACATTAAAACTAAAAGAATAGAAGGAAAAGTTTCATCTCAGAAGGCCAGCTAAGCTAAGAATAGTATAAAAAAGAATTATAACAAAGGTCTGTGGCTCAGAGAGAGAGAGAGCCAGCTCTGCCGTGTGTGGTAACTAAATCCAAACATCCACACGAGACCAAGCACAGATGCACCTCTTGCATTCCACAGCAGCAGATAATCATTGTTTATGTTTTGTTCCTGGAGCCTCTCAGCTTCTCAGGAAGAAAAAAATCCTAAGAAAGAATTTTCATAAAAAGATGTCTGCGACACTTGTGTCCAATGGAAACTCAGGGAGAGGCACGAGGGCTTCACCCCAGCTCCAACCACTGCAGAGCTGAGCTCACAAACACGGTTCTGCTGCAACCTCCCCTGTCACTGCACACAGACCAGGGCAGGAGCCACCTCTGGATTGACAAACCAGACTGTTCTGGACCTCTCCAATAATATATTCTCCTTCTGATTAATGATTTTAATATTAAGTTCTAAAATGAAAGAAATGTATGAGATGCTATGTTCTAGATTTTTCAGCATGTGTGAGCAAATTTTTGTACATTTATCCTGTAAAAAAAGCCTTGCATTTGACCTATACTTAATTTTCATTGTTCAGAAATGAGGGTCATGGCCAAAAAAACACCTCACTGCCCCCCAAAATACTGACCCACCTTGCAAATAATGATCACAGCTGAAGGAAGGGATGAAGGAAGGAAGGGCAGTGAAGGGAGAATCAGACCACCTATCTCCCTTGGAAGAGATGTTTTCTTATTCTGGAAGAAATCTATAAAGCAAAATGTCTAGCAAGTAACTCTTCTGTTGATTTTGTTTTATACTTGTAGGTCAGCTGGGTTTAGGGCCAGAAAATATGCAAACACCATTCAGCCTAGGTTTTTTGAACAAACAGAACAAACAAATTGCAGAGACCTGCTTGGCCAAGCCATCTTTGAAGTATAGATACTTCCTGTGTTGGTTTTGTCTTTTTACACTGTTGTGAGCTAGACTGGGCCATGCAAAGGTCTGGGATCTGCACAGTGACTCTGTGAGATTCTCTCTGAATGATGAAGAACACTCATAAAATCCAGGTGGATTTTTCCTGGGCGCAGAAATGGCATAGGGAGAGCTGGAAGAAGGCAATTGCTGTAATCTCCTTCCAGTTAACAGGCCAAAATGCAGGCTGTCAGTACCAGTGTAAATAGCAGGGCATTTTGGCACAGGAATTGTCCAATTTCATATAACAGACTCTTTGCCTCTATAAACCAAAGGGTTTTCTGCCCTGCAATGCCATGGAGCCAGGGCAAAAGTGAATATCCCTGCAGGACAGCCCAAGGCTGTATTAGTTCCCATGAACACTTAATGATGAAAATTTCTGCTGAGGTTTCATCACCCTCTCTGCTTTTTTCTCTTTCATCTGAGGCAACCAGTGCTAGCTCCAGCCTCTCTTCAGGTGCTGAATTCACTCAAGCCCTCTGAAACCTTACCCTTGCTCACACAGCAGAAAGGAAATTATCAGCAAAGACTGCAAACCAACTATGAGAAACAGTTTCTAAAGCAAATTCCCCTGAGGAGACAGAAAAAGAACCGTGTAGGTTGTGAGCAGCCATCTTCTGACTCAGTTTTGAAAGTTCTCCCGACAGCTGTTAGCAATTCATGCAATACTCTTGCTGTAACAGGGCTGCAAAGGGTTAAGTCAATAAGTGGATCAATGTCCATCACTCTTGTTCATCTCACATGAATAAATTAAGGACTTGATAGCAAAGACCTATGGTTGCAAGCCAAAGGAAATTATGACAAAACCAGCTTGTACAGGACAGCAACATGAGCTGCAGTGAAATTCTGCTTACAGAGGACTGACTGATGCTCAGTGTCCCAGTTTTAGCTTGGATTCACTGTACAGGAAAGCTCTGAGGTTATAGTCTCTGCTAGAGTTGTTGCTGTGCCTGGAAAGGAGCCACTTCCCTGCCCTTTCACATCTTCTGAGGGAGGCAGCTGAGTCTGTGTTGCAAACTTAGCCAGGGAATCTTCATCAAGTTTGTCATTGTTGGTAATTTAATGAATGTCCCATTGCCTGTGTTTGCATGAATCTCTTGGATGATCCGCTGCTACCACAGTAAAAGCCATCACATTGAATGAACTGACTCTCTGGGGACAGCAGGTTTGTTGTGCAGCCTCACACACTGCCTGGGACATTCCAGCAGCTTTTCCCCAAGCAAACACTCTGACCCTCCAAGCTCTCCTCCTGGGTAACCACAGCGCTGTGAGTGTTGGCTGAGCATTGCAGTACAAAGCCAATGGATCAGTGTATTTACAGCATTTCCCACTGTTCCTTGTTTGTAGCCTGCAAAAAGACAATGTCCTATAAAAGCCCTTTGTGCATTGCTGCCCTCTGTAAGGGCTTTATGATCTAAAACCTCCTGTGGGGGTGAGGTGGTGAACTGTGAGTGAGCAGGGGACAGTAGCAGTGACAAATTAGAGAGGAGATCTTTGTAGAAACATCTGGGAAAGATCTTGAAGTGAGATGATCACAGAATGGTTTGGGTTGGAAGAGGACATTGAAGATCATCTCATTCCAACCCCCCTGTCTCATGGTCAGGGACAACTTTCACTGCACCAGGTTGCTCAGAGTCCAGCCCAGCCTTGCCTTGAGCACTTCCAGGGATGGGGCAGCCACAACTTCTTTGGAAACTTGTCCCAGTATGTTACCATCCTCTCTGTAAAGAGTTTCTCCTTTATATCTAATCTAAACCTACTCTGTCAGTTTGAACCCATTCCCCTTGTCCTGTCACTCCAGCTCTTGTTAAGAGCCTTGCTCCTTCTTTCTTGTCGGCTCCCCACACATGCTGGAAGGTCACAATTAGGTCACTCCAAAACTTTCTCCTCACCAGGCTGAGCAATCCCAGTTCTCTCAGCCTTTCCTCACAGCAGAGCTGCTCCATCCCCCTGGAGCACCCTGGTGGCCTCCTCTGGGCTCTCTCCAAGGTCGATGTGTGTGCCCTGGTGGCCAAGAAGGCCAAGGGCTCCTGGCCTGGATCAGGAATGGTGTGGCCAGCAGGAGCAGGGAGGTCATTGTGCCCCTGTACCGGGCACTGGTGAGGGCACACCTGGAGTGCTGTGTCCAGTTCTGGGCCCTCAGTTTGGGAAGGACATTGAGACCCTTGAGCACATCCAGAGGAGGCAACGAGGCTGGGGAGGGGCTGGGAACACAAACCCTGTGAGGAACCCCTGAGGGAGCTGGGGGTGTTCAGCCTGGAGAAAAGGAGACTCAGAGGTGACTTCACTCATCACTCTCTAAACTCCCTCCAAGGTGCCTGTGCTCAGGTGGGGTTGGTCTCTTTCTCCAGGCAGCACTGACAGAACCAGAGGGCACAGTCTCAAGCTGTGCCAAGGGAAATATAGGTTGGATATCAGGAAAAAGTTTTTTACAGAAAGAGTGATAAAGTTCTGGAATGGTCTGCCTGGGGAGGTGGTGGAGTCACCATCCCTGGATGTGTTTAAAAAGACTGAATGTGGCACTGGGTGCCATGGTTTAGTTGAGGTATTAGGGCATGGGTTGGGCTCAATGATCTGGAAGGTCTCTTCCAACCCAGTGATTCTGTGAATTCTGTGATGTCCTTGCTGTGCTGGCACCCCCTGTGCTGGACTCAGCCCTGCAGATCAGAGGGGCTGAATCCCCTCCCTTGCCTGCTGCCCACGGTGCTGTTGGTGCAGCCCAGGCTGACATGATGTCAGACACTGCATCAGTCTGAGCTTCTGAGACTGGGTGGAAAAACCAGCATCCCCCACCTGTTCACACTGCATGAAAAATCTGCATTTCCCAGATGAGTCAGAGGGTGAGAGATACAGGCAACTGACTACTAGGAAAATTTACCAGACACACTTGCATTTATGTAAGTGACAGAAACCAGCCCGAAACCCAAGAAAATTATGAAAGCCTTCATGCCACTTTCAAATCATTTGCAAAGACTAAGCTAAAGTAACCCTTTAACATGCCACTTCCCCCTTAGAAGTAACAGATGTTCTCTCCTTATTTAGGTAATGCCCTCAGCCCTTTAATTTCTTTCACACTACTGGCTCTCCCCCTACCAAAGAATGAAAACACTGTTCATTGCCAGCTGATGGGGACAGCTTTTCCATTTTGTGATTGCATAAGGAACGATATCAGCAGAGAAAATACTGGCAGGGCAAGCTGGCAAAGAGCTGCCTTATATGACAAGTAAGTATTTACTCCTGCTGAGGAAAGAGTCTATGGGAAAGGCTGCCCAGGACTTTGCATGCCTTGTAAATGTCACACATGCTACAAAGGGAACCTCTCACCTCATTGTTTTGTTCTCCACCCAACTCAAGAATGCTCTCATCTTTTAAAAAGCTAATAGAAGCAATTTCTTGCTACCAAACTTTCTTCTCTTCCATCCATACCTGAAAAATTATTTTATGATGTTGTTGACTCACTCATTTTCATCTTTCAACTTTCTTCTGCCTGACTTCTAGCTCGGTGTGGCTCTCAGTGTTGTGAGTAAAGTTTCTAAGTAGGAAAGTCCCTGCCCCTCCGTTGTTTTGCTCCCAACAGCCAGCACCAACATGTTCAGCAATGACCTTCCTCAGAGACTTCATCCCTGTCCTTATCCTGAGACACCTGCTGGGCACAAATTCCATTCCAGGACTGCTGGGTTTGGAGTACCTGACATTACTTCTTTGTGTTCCTAGGACTTGTTGTGTCCATCCATTTCAGTTCTCTCTCCACAGTCTGAATGGCTTTGAGACTGTAGTTGGGATTTTCTTTAATGTTTGAATAACATCCAGCATAGCTGGGCATTGCTCCAAACCTAGTGCTTCTGGATGATACAGTACTAATACACTGTTATTGTGAGAATAACAATACTACTGCTTCTGCTGCTGCTGTTCTGAGAACCAGAAACATACATTGCAGTGGCTAGAGTTTGAGCAATGCTGAAAATCAATTTCCAAGTTAGGCTTATTTGTTTAATCTGTTTTCCTAAAGAAATGAGACATGAACTGAAGGAATGAACAGGTTACTGAAAAAGGGAGGGATAGAGACCAGGTTTTGTAAATTCAGATGCGTGTCAGGGTTGGCTCTATGAGTTGGAGACTGGAAAATAAGAAGTAAGTTGGAAGCTCAATTTTTTCTTCAGTTTCTGTTTCAGCTGTTGGTGTTTTCCTTGCCCCTTCTCACTGCCTCTCTGCTTTGCTTTTCTCAGTTGCAAGTTTGCTCATAAAAGAGAAAGTATTTAGGAGATTGTACAGCCCCTTGACCAGCTGCAGTGGGTGAATGAAGGAGGCTGGCAATATGTAACACCAACTTTATATTTAATTCACTGACATCTGTTCAGTATCAATAGATACCATTATTCTTGTGATCCAACACATGAATGTCAGTCCTGAATCTCTTCTCAAGGGAAGGCATTTTAAATAGTTGCAACACTCATATTAAAAGTATGTCACATCTGTAGTTAAGCATGAGTACAAAGATTTACTCTGGCTGGGCCCAACAGGTGATGCCAAACCAGTCCAGGTCAGAAGATGGGTGGGTGACTGTCACAGCTGGCTCACAGCTGTGCCCTGGCTCTGGAATTGCCAGTGGGGAAAGAGAGGAGCATCTGTGGGGTATCTGCCAGCCCTGGCTCTGGAATTGCCAGCGGGGAAAGAGAGGAGCATCTGTGGGCTATCTGCCAGCCAGCAAAGACAGGCACTTGGCAGCCCAGTGTTTCCTGGAGGCTGTGACAATTTCTCAGAAAACAAGGGTTTCAAAGAGAAATGGCAAACCATTACTGCCCCTGGCTGTTGTGTAACAAATTTCTGTTATGTGCCATAACTTCAACTTCTAAGGCTGCAGGCAGGGCATTTCCTCCTTGGCTGGCCCCACAGCAGCCACCCCAGCTCCCTGTGCAGCTGTCCCTGGAGCCAGCAGCAGCAGAGCTGCCTGCTCAGAGAGCCCTGGGCTTGCTTCATGTGGAGCAGCCCTTGGAGAGCAAAGCATGCATTCTCCACTTGCTATTCAAACAAAGCCTAAACTGCACAGACACACACACAGCCCAAAGGCAGTGTGTAAGTTGCTTATGATATCAAAGCAATGCTACAAAGAGACGAGCTTGGAAGATCTCAGCTCTGATCCCTAAGCCTCAGCTGATCCAGATATAAACTTAAAAATTAAATCTTCTCAATTCCTTCCTTTCTAAAGCCAGCTTTTGCAAAGTTCTTCCCTACAAAAAAATCATTTCGACTACTACTCAGAGGACCTGTAAGGAGTGCCATGAAATAGGGAACTATGATTTACTCACATCACCAGACCACCCAGCTACTACTGTGCACGCTGTTTAAGATTAATTTCCTGAAACATTTAACTCAGGCATGAACACTTTACAGCTATTCAGCATTCATCTGTGAGGTTCTTACATAGTCCTAAATATATTTCAGACTAACAAATGACCTCACTTGAAACCCTGCAGTAGATTCTTGTGGGATTTTGGCCAGACCACTTTCAACAGCTGCTGTAGAAGCCCACACAGGGGAAAAAAAAAAGCCCTCAGATTTATTGACAGGTTGGATAAAGTCATGACTGCTTGGAGCAGAGTGCTGTGAGCACCAGTAGAGGCAGCCACAAAGTTAATGTTACCTCACCCTCTCACTTCTGCTGGCTAATATCTAAATGCTGAATTGCATTATCTCTGTTTGGGTATTTGTTCGTATGAACACTGTTGACATGACACTGTCTACTTGACACCTAGACATTAGTGAAGTGGAAATAAGCAAGAAGAGATGAAGTTTTACCTGTAAAAAATTGTCTCTGTCTGACTCAAAATTGTTAGAAATATGGATAAATAAAAAGGGATGAACACATTTAGAAATATATATATGTATGTGTGTGTATGAAAGTTCCATAGAAAGATCATACTACTTTTTGTCAAATCTTAATTTTATTCATCCTCTTCCCTCAAACTCTAATTTTACCCAGCTGGTCATGAATAAACACTGAATAACAGATGCCTCAACAATTGCAGTAAAGTACAAAATCACAGAGCAGGGAATGTTTGATTTCTTTTTAAGGTGATTCCACACGTGTGGATGCTTTGCAGTTAGGACGATAATGTTCCATACTCTAGGAGGTGCTGTTCAGAAATTGCTTTAATTCCATCCAATATAGACCTATGAGGAGGAGAACCTGCTGACTAGAAAACAGTTTGAAGGTGTTGCTGAGCCAGTTCAGTTCAGTCCATCTCACCACCTTCCCCTCTGCATGGGGCATTTTGATGGCTTTGATTCTGAACTCTGTTATCTCTATGCTGTCAAGACTCATAAGCATAGATTTCAAACTCTGTTAGTAATTTACATATTGGTAAAACTGTAAAATTGTACCTACAGTAAAACTGTAACATTTCAAAATGTTAGTGTCACTACTAAACTTGCCTTTCCAGCTCTTCTGCTTCAAGTACTTGTGCTCTGTGACCCCAGCAGCTCCTTTGCATGAGGGTAAGTGCAAACACAAACCATAATTACCAGGGAGGTGTTTCTGAGACTCTTATTCCCCTTTTCCAAGTCATTTTAGATCAGACATTGGATGGTAGTTTCAGGGTGTTTGCAGCTGCCATTCCAGCAAGACCCTGTTTCTTTTTAGAAAATTTTTACGTAACAAACACAGCTGCTGCCTGCTACATATGCTTCCTGTGTCTGAAAACAGATGATTGGTGAAACATGGGAGCTAAAACCTCCAGCTCCTCAGTGGTGATATAGATTCATCAAAATAGAAAAAAAATCACCCTCAGTGTGTGGTATTTTCAGGGTCCCAGGATGGAGAAGGAAGGAATGAACTTGACTCAATGTTCTTAGAAGGCATATTATATTATATTATATTATATTATATTATATTATATTATATTATATTATATTATATTATATTATATTATATTATATTATATTATATTATATTATATTATATTATATTATATTATATTATATTATATTATATTTATTATAATACAAAAACTATACTAAAGAATAGAGAAAGGATACTTACAGAAGGCTTGAAAAGATACTAATGAAAAACTCGTGACTCTCTCAGAGTCCTGACACAGCTGGACTGTGATGGGTCATTAAGTCAAAACAATTCACATGTTGGATAACCAATCTCCAACCATGTTCCACAGCAGCAAAACAAACAGGAGAAGCAAATGAGATAATATTGTTTTCCTTTTTCTCTGAGGCTTCTCAGCTTCCCAGGAGAAGAAATCCTGGTGAAGGAATTTTTCCAGAAAATATGACAGTGACATCAGTGGGCATGTGGTGTTTGGCTGCAGCTTTCTTTGAGGAGAAGGGAGAGAGAAACCATTCTATACACAAGCAATACCCACAGACCCCTGACCTGGCAGGAGCCCAGCAGACAGAGCAGCTCAATATAAATGTGACTGCACAGCTCTGGAGCCATGGTACAGCTGGGTTTATTGCTGCATTACAGGACATCATCTCTGAGCTGATACTCCCTGAGAGACAAACTGGGGCTGGCTTTGAGCTGGGAAGGTCCTGCAGCACAGACAGAACTTCCTGACTCAGGGTATTCTGATGGGGGTGTAGACTGGCTCCGTGCTTTTATCAACACCATGACTGTGCTAAAAAATCCCTCTCCAAATTAAATGGGAACAAAATGACCTGGTCAGACTGCAGAGGAGGCAGCAAGGCACATCCCAATAATCAGACAAGAACTGCTCATTACAGGAACTGCTCTCTGTATTAGAGCAAACCCTGTCTGTCTCTGTATGGCAGCCACTGCACTCATGCATGCAGGCTACCAGGAGCTAACAGTTTCTTTTTTTGTGTATTTAAAATATCAGTGTGCTGCCATTCCCATCCAGCTCCACATGGCTTAGCTGCAAGCTGGGATTTCAGTGACTGCTGTGAGTGCTTTGGATTGCATCAATCTGAGCTGAACACAGCAGACTGCTCTGGAGGCACAGATCGAGTGCAGGGGGATCACAGCCTCAGAAAGATAACGAGTGACTGGCACACACCCAGCAGGCAACGAGGAAAGTGACAAATCTGCTCCCTGACTTCCCCTTTCACACTTCTGTTTACATTAACAAACCCTGCGTGGCAAGAACAGCAGGTGCCTTCCATCATGAAATCATACATGGGGACACACAGTGCCCTATACATGGGCTGTACCTTAATACAAACCCTTCTGTCCTGTTAATAAAGGACAAACCCTTCTGTCCTTCTGTCATTGTTAACCATAATTCAAACCCCCGATTGCCACCACAAAGAAAATATGTAATGATAGAAAATACCAGTGAAATGTTGTGGGCTTTCATAGTCTGCAATTCATAGATTTATCCTTGAAACTACTTGGAAAAGCAGATAATAATGTTCAGCATTTGTGAGGAGAGTTAAAAGTAGCTCTCTGTACCCACAGAGGATGGGGAAAGACTGAAAACAAGCTAAGTTTACCAGGACATGATGCAGAATGAAAATACTTTTCCCAGAGTTTCATAATAATCTTTCTGTAGTAAAAAAGCTTTAACTTGTAGCATCAAGATTCACAATAGGGAAAAGGTGTGAGAAATAGAGGTGTAAGAAATTTCCAAGCATGGAACAGGATTTCTACAAGATCTTGTCTCTAAAAGGCATCTTCAATGCATTTCCCAAGTTCTTCCTATTATAAAGAAGTGAAGGGATGTAAGAGGAATATTTTTCTCAGTTACTTTTTATATTGATCAAGAACACAAGGCAAAAATACAACTAAGGCAAAACTTTATTTTTTTTTGGTAGAAAGAAAAATTAAACAGTCATATAATTAAGCAGTATTTCCTAGGGTTCTTCTGCAGGAGGACCTTCACCAAGCCTCATTAAACTGATAGTCTTACTCAGTGCACCTGGTTTTCAAGTAAAGCAAAAATACCAAATGAGATTACAATTAGCCATGTGGAATATTTCTTCTGATCATTGCACCTCAATACCCATGACAGGAACACGACACATTTTTTTTCACATTGCACAAATCCCAAACATGAGTGAAACTAATGTATTTTTGTCAGTTCCACAATCTGGCTCTTGGATGCTGGAACCTAATTCAGAAATTTCTATCTTAACCCAAATAATGCTTAATTATTCATCTACATTTGAAGGTCAGTACAACATACACACACATTTCCACACAACACTTGCCTTTGGCAAATGCAGCATTACAGTATTAATTTTACTTGCACTTCGGTAAAAGCAGAATTTTATTTGTCTGCAAAGCAAGATACTTTGAACATTATTGTAAACTACACATACACAGGGCTCCTTCTGTAGTGTCACACCAGCTACACATATACACAATTTAAGCAGTAAAATATTCTTTAGCTTGCTCTTTGCACAGGACTCTTGTCTCATACCCAAATAGTTATGTGAAAAACAACCCAAACCAAACAAAATTGCATAATAGTGCTTTAATATTCATTTCTTTAAATTCAAAACAGCCCTACAGTACTGTTAGGCTGTCACCAGTCTCTTTCAAAGACATACAGTATAAACAAAAAATTCTATCCTTAAGCAGCATCTGAGAAAACAACTTAATGCAGCTGCCACTTAGTGGCAGCAATCATTTAGGCATTTTTGGTATTGATACGTCTCTTTATCATATAATTTGTGCATTTATCAACAAAAATGTAGGCCCCAATCCAGCAAATACTTGCAGGTGTGCAAATGCTTTTCTTCCATGTGGAAAATTTCAAGTTAAGACTCATCAGATGAGCAAAGTTAAGAACTTGCATAAATCTTTAAAGGAGGGGAATTCTTAGTGCTGAAAACTTGAATGATTTATCTCACAGGACTAAGATCCAATTAAAGACTTAGAGAACATAGAAAAACACTTATAAAGAACAGAATGTCACTTTGATAAATGCTTTCAAAGCTAACAAGAGCCTCTAGAAATGTCTGTGCCTTCCCACTGATCACTTTAACCCTACCTGGAGCACAGGTGCAGTAATATTGCCCTGGCTCCTGCATGAGGAATCAATAAAGTGCTTGTCACAAATTCTGTAATCATGGAATAAAATCTAATTTAAGTACCTTCAGAATGTTTTCAGAGTTATAAATGATGAATTAAGGGCTGGTGTCAGATCCCCAGCATGTTTCCCTGAATTGCTAACAAATATTATGCTCTTCATGTGAAGACAAATTAGAATTCTGCTAGGACTGGGTATATTTCACCTGTGTCCCAGCAAAGTCCTCCTCTGCCTCCAGGGGGAAAGCTTACCTGGATTTAGTGTCCATGTAAACATTCATGCTTGACCAAAAAGTGATGCTCATGCAATTTCACAAGCACCTGCATTCCAAGGGAGAGTTTGCTTTGTTTAACCAAGCATGGAGAACCAGTATTGTTTACAGAATATCCACTCTGAATTGTGTTCATAATTTGTTCCCAAAGGCACCATAATCCTGAGAGGTCTTGCTTGCCCTTTGACATTTCCTTTGATGTGTTTTGTTCCTCTGGAATAAAATATCTTTGATATTAGCTTTGACATAAATTCTACTCATCTTTGCGGCAACTTCTCATTAACATACTTCTAAATATTTAAATTACTAAAATTTTCTCTTCACATAGATAGATATTATATATATATATATAATTAATTTCTTTGCTAGCTTTCAGATAACTAATCTATGAGAACTGGCTTAGACTGTATGCTCTCTGTAGAGAACTTCTGTATGCTGCTCATACAGAAACAAATAATAGTTTGAAATATTTAGCCATGGGTTAGGATGATTTATTTTTTAAAGGCTTCGGTGTTGCTTCTATTTCTGTCCCAGTCAGCTACAGGATAATAGCAACAGCAAACACGTTGACAATGCAGTTCATGGTTCGGTTTTCCCATCTCACTGTGCAGGTTCCTGGAAGAGATTATTACAAAATTAAAATAGAATTCCATTTTCTTTACTACAGGCACTTCATTGAAGTGTAAATTATGCCAGATTTGTATGAATATTTAAGTTGTAATTTAAGGGAAATAGTAGTATGTCAGCTTAACTATAAAAAAACTAAAATCCTCAAAACATTTTTATTAACTTATACATTGTTTGCTACCTAATGTGAGACTTGTAAGTTTAAGAAAGTTAAGAGGAAAACACTATTCCAGTATCTTTCTTTAAAAGCTGGCCTTGCAAAAATCCTTGAAATTCCCATACTGAAACTGGCATGACAATCAGACAAGAAATCAGAAAAGGAACTGGATCAAATATATTCCAGTGGATTTACTTTCTGCTTTCTTCCTCTTCTGTTGTATCAATGCCTTACAAGCAAAAGAAATACGAAGATTAAACTGCATTTACTTAACTTTATATTATGATTTTTTTAAAACTTGGTTAACTTTTTGAGGCCTTCTCTGTTTTTAAAATTAAACCTTGGCACAGTCCTCTAAAAAGACCTTTTTGAATCTGTGACAGACAACAAATTATTTTAATATTGTTTCCCTGTGACATTCTCAACCTGTGAAAAAATCTATTTAGAACTAATGTTGAAGCAGTACAATGCATCCAAAGCCTGGCTGACAGTTACACAGCTGAAACACATACTGTAAGTCAAACTATTTATATTTTTCACTAAGTTCCTTTTTCCTCCAAAGTAGCTGTCCCCTCACAGCAGGCAGATATGTTTAGGGCTACCCACGTGTATTTACTGTGAGTAACGTTTTCTGCCTCTTCAGCTGAGAGAATGAAATGTTTTTAGTCTTGTTTCAGAATGAAAGGCTTTTCTATTCCTGCTCCTCATAATTTACAAAGCAGCTGCCTTTAATGCCTGCACTGACTGATAACATTTTTGCTGGGATTGTAAACAAGCACCTCATTCTCAAAACTACTGCTTCCACAGCCATTCCCAAAAATGTTCAACCCAGCTACTACAACTGAGCAAGAAGTAACAATTCTCTTGTTACAAATGTTCTGTTTGGAGGGGGATGCTTACCATCAGTTGTGGTATCCCAGAAGCATGAGCTTGCTGTGTGAAGACCAGCTCCACTCCTCTGCATCACTGCACAGGTAACTGCAAGGTACAGCCACAAAAACAGGGAATTAAAGCAGAAGAGGTGAATCATTCAGCATTTACAAACTGGAGCCTGGATTACACTTCCAAAGCGCTGGCACGTGGCATTCAGCTAAGACAAAACCTTTTTTGAGAATCCCTTTGGCCCCAGTATTTTCCTCAAGAACTTTTCACTCATTTCATGATTATTTTTACTCACATGAAGACAACAGCTTCAACAAAACACTGGCTAATAGGATTATGGGTTTTATCTTTTAAACTACTTAGATAGGCTTGTGCCCCTCAGAATGGGATTGCAGGTGCTGTCCTCACAGGTACAGCAGAAGTCACACTTGATGAGAGTTGTTGTTTCCCAAAAATACTTGTGGACCCCTCTCTGAAACCACACTTCAGTAATGAGCAGCTTTTCTATCACCTGCAATGGTCATAAAACCTCTGACAACCTGAGGCCAAGACTTTCAAAACAGAACAGAGTGCAAACACTTGCCATTACATCAACACTCCACAAAAGGACCAAAATAGGGTAAAATTTCTTATTTACCTTTTTCCTACCACATATATACACATAAATATAACGGGACATGATTTTGCACACAGGACTAAAGTCTTCCAGATGTTTTTATTTAGAGGAGGCTTAATCTGATAGAAAATTTTATCAAATATAGCACTTTTTTCCTGAACTGATACTAAAATGTTGATATAATTGTCTTGGGGCTACTTAACAATCAGGAAAGCCCATTGACATGTAATCTGTGTTAAGAGTTGCCAGCATGCTCAGCCCAGGTAAAACTGCCACAGCTTTATCACAGGTATTTCTAAAAATCTCTGTAACAGAACAGTTCAGGTACCTGCTCTGTTTTGTTTATAGCAATCCTCTGAACCTTTCAGCAATTATTTATTGTGACTGCCAGTGCTACAAGTACAGCTGCTTGTACTTACCAATGTACTTATAGGTTTTCCCAAGTTTCACCAGATGGGTCAGTGACTGTTCTACTATAGCAGCAGTCCATTGGTTGACTTTGTTGTGATTATAATCTGCCTTGCCCAAAACATTTTCTATGCACTAGAACAGAGGGGAAAAATAGTTACAGTAAGCACACTTCAAAATGTAGAATTATAAAATGTTTTGCATAATCTGAGGGATATTTTTCTGGCAGCTATGTTACTTTGAATCACTCGAGCTCATTAGGTATCAGCTGCTGAATGGGAAGTAAAATGACCCTTCTCGGAAATTTATTTTTAGTACATATTTACCACAATATTACAGGTATAAAAATGACTAAACATTTCTTGCAGGAAAGGCCTTAGCCACATGTTTTGGGTACCAAGTGAATGGATCTTTTTGCCAGTGAAGATCCTGACACATCCCACTGTTCCTGATGACTGCCAGCTCCAGTTTGGCTTTCAGAAGCTGCTGTAATGGGGAAGGCACTACTCAAATCAACAATATCAGCTTGGGCTGGCCAACCTGTCAGAGCATATAACCAAAATTCCAAAACCTTCAGAGACAGAGTGACAACAGTGAAGTGCACATCCCTGCTTAAAAGATGGGGAAGATACTCAAGGGTCATATCTTGCAGCAAAAGAAACAGCTGAACTGCAGGTAAATTGGATGCTCTCCCACAGCTACAGATTGGCCAACACTTGCTTAAACTTAAAAGGATTGAACAAAAATCCTTCTCTCAAACGGTAACCCTTAAATTGCCTTCTCTGCTCTTGGGAAACTCAGAATTGTGTGCTGATGGATACTTCTTAAAGCTGAGGAATTCACTTATGAAACACATACCTGGAAAAGGTAAGGGAAATAAAATTGTGTTTTCCTGTGATTCAGTAAGAGGTATCACATGCACTAATCCCCCACTAACAGGCTGTGCAAGAGACCTGTGGCCCAGATTTTGAACAGCCCAGTTAATTCTGACCACACACTGCACAAAGCTAGCCACAGCAGTCAGTGGAAACAAGGAACACAATAGAAGACAGAAGAAGGACAAGACCCCTCAGGGATTTTGGTCCTTCCAGAGATGGACCCAGTGCTGGAGCTCCTTGGCCCTGGTGAAGCTTCCAATCAGAGGTAGAAACATTTGGCTTTACTCCCAGTGTCTGCAGACTGTGTCACACTGTATTTGGCTTTACAAACCAGGGGCAGTTACATAAAGGGCTGAACTGTTGTTTATCTAACATCCAAGAGCTTGCTGTTGTGATCTGGAGCAGCTTCAATAAGTGCAGGTGGCAAAGGACCTGCAGAGTCCCCCTAGAAATCCCTGTCTCAAAACACTATTTCCCTGCAAACCTTGAGAGCATCTGTGAGCCACAGGCTTCTCACTAATCACTTTCTAGTTACAGGTATTTAATTTAGACTATCAGACTTTTCATCCTATTCTTTCTCTGCAAAAAATGTATTTTAAAAGTTAGAACAAGGAGCTCATAGAGTGCAACCTCCCACACATGCCAAGGCTAACTTCCAAGTCTGATAACATTGTTCAAGGCCTTGTCCAGTCAAGTTTTAAAAATCTCTAAGGATGGAGACTCCACAAGATCTCCCTGCAAGCTCTCCAGTGATTAGCTTCTCTCCAGCTGGATAAAGGGGAAAAAAATAAATTGGAGTGAATTTCCCTTGCAGCTTGTGCCTGTCACCCTCACTCTTTCCACTGTAATGCAAATCTGGCTCCCCTCTCATCTACCTTCTCCTCTTTACATAGTTGAAGACAGCAACTGGATGAAGCTTAAAGCAGCTCCAAGTTAAACTCTGTCTTTATATAAATACTAATTCTATGTAAGTTTATATTTATCTGGGATGGTCAAGGAAAATAACTGCTTTCACTATTGAGCAAGGTATGGTAAAGAATTTCTTCAAAACACAGCTGTTAGCTAAAACCTACCTCCTTAACTATGTTGTGGGCCTCATCAGCATTGAAGATCATCTGCAATAGAAGTGAATTATTATTATTACTTCCGTCAGAAAAGTACACAAATTATAGTTTTACTCTACAGCACACATAACAATTAGGCCTTGTGTCTGGTTATTTGCATTGTAGTCTGTTAGTATAATTTTAAAATCTTACATTTGTTTAAAATCCATACATTTGTTATTTAGCATTGCTTTTCTAGAGATGTTTGAAGGGGGCCAAAAACTCAGACCTCAGTGAACTTTCAAACAGGTTCACTTCACGTTTTCTGTAAAGATTAAATTCCATCATGCCTGTGTTTGTCACAGGAATATTCTCCGGGAAAAATAAAACAATTTTTTTCCTCTGGGTCTTAATCTGTGTTTTTACTGGAGTCACAAACTTGCTAACCCACAGTTACCTCTTGTTTCCCAAAGGCAACACACGGTTTTGCAAATGTACTACGTGAAAGACTGGTTTGCACAGTCATTACCTCACCCAAGCACCTTTCTCAAGCGCAGAAAAAGCTCTCAGGTTTTAATTCCTCCTATTTTCTCCTCCTTCCTGTTCATGGGCACTTGGCTTGGCTCCCAATGGAACGGTGGCGCGTTCCTTTCTGCCACCCGCCTCTCCACAAACACTCGGGCAGGGGCAGAAGCCTCCAGGGCATTCATGTTTAAGTTGTTTGGAGTTTTGGTTGATTTTTAAATGACAACCGCTGGCCAGAGCCCTGAAGCGGCGTCCGGGGAGGGATCGGCTCCTCTGCTCCAACAGGCAGGACCACCCCGCGGCGCTGACCGGGCCCGGCACTTTCTGGGATTTTCCCTGGAAATCGGATTTTTCCCTGGAAAAATGGCCGCGGTCTGACAGCCCCAGCGGCTCCTTCCCGGAGGCAACATCCACCCCGCGGCCCCGGGCAGCGCTGCTAGGCCCCGGCCCCTGGGGCGGGCGGAGGGCCCGGGCACAGCATGGGCGAGGCGGCGGCCCTACCTCATCGTTGTGGGGGTGAAACTCCTCCATGGCCCCGGCGCGGGCGGCGGCCGTTCCGCGTTCCGGCAGCGGCGGCAGCGGCGAGTCCTGCGCGGCTCCGCCTCCACCGGGCGGGCTGGGCCGGGCCGGGCCGGGCCGGGCGGGGCTCCCGCCGCGGGGCTGGAGCCTCTCGAGGCGCGGGGCCGGGAGCGGCCGTGACGAGCCGGGAGGGGAAGGAGTGGAAAGGTCCCCAGAAGAGCAGGGACAGGGACGTGTTGGAGCCAGTCCGGAGGCGGCCACCAAGTTGATCAGAGGAAAGGAAGGAAAGGACGAGAGAGAGAGCTGGGAGTGCTCAGCCTGGAGAAGGCTTGGGGTGACTCAACTGCGGCCTTCCAGTGCCTGAGGGGAGCCTAAAGGAAAGAGGGGACAAGACTATTTACAGAGCGTGTGGTGACAGGACAAGGAGGAATGTTTTCAAACTAAGAGTGTAAGTTTAGATAAGAAATTAGGAAAAAAATACCTCCCTGTTGGGCTGGTGAGTCACTGGCACAGGCTGCCCAGAGTCCCGTCCCTGGCAGTGTTCATGGCCAGGCTGGATGGGGCTCTGAGCAACCGGGGCTAGGGGAAGCTGTCCCTGCCCATGGCAGCGGGTTTGGAGAAAATGGTGTTTAATGTCACATCCAACCTGTGAAAAATGCCGATCACTTGTTTTTAAAGTTTTAAAAGATTAATAGTAATAAAATGGTTATAAAAATAGTAATACAATTAGAGTAATAATAATTTGGACAATTTGGATTAGGACAATATGAGACAATAGAAACAAAGAGTTACGGATGTCCAGGTACCTTTTTCTGGGCAGCATAATCCTGAAAAAGGACACCCGTTAACAGAGGATTAACTCTTAAAAAACAATAGCCTGTTGCATATTCATACATCTCATACATGTTGCATAAATTCCATTCAAATACAGGATTCTGTCTGGTCATCGTCAACTTCTTCCTCATAATCCTAATGGCGTTGTCCTGCCAGAGCGAGGTGGGAAGAAGTTTCGTTTCTCCTGATAATGGGGCAATAAAATCTCTTTCTCTGAAAGATTTAGGTGAACTGTGGCTGCTATCGCAGTGCAAGTCCTTTCTTTAGAAAAAAAAAAAAAGTATCTTACATAGCATAGTTTCTATTTTAACATTTTGTTATAACCTAAAACTCTATTTACCACACTATTTAAGAGAATTAATACAGTATTACTTTCTGACACAACACATGTAATATTCATTTTAATATTTGCGAAAAGCCAATCATAAAACACCCATTTTTCACAAACCCAAACCATTTTATGATTCTGTCCCTCTCTGAGCGAGTGCTCCTCCCCAGGTGGCACAGCCGGGCACAGGCACTGCCACTGCTCACGGTGAGAGCACAGCCCCTCCTAACAGCAGAGAATTTTCCTCTGTTGCTGCTGTTGGGAAGTCCTTTGCTGGACTTACAAAGCTCCCCCCGAAGTGGCTTCCCCAGAGGAGCTGTCACATCCCCTGCCTTCTGTGTTCCCCTTTTCCCTCTGCTCGGAATGAATTTGTGTCAATTATCCGGCACAAAGTTACCATTAACCAATAACGTTGCCACCAAAGTTACAAAAAAGTCTAATTTAAGTTCTGGCTCCTTAAATTCTGCTTCATTACAGAGAATTGCTCCTGAGTTTTATTTCACTCACTCACACACACACACACACACACACATATATATATATATATAAATACATCATATCTTTGCTGTCTCTGAAGTTGCCTGGGAAACAGGAAAGCACCTCATACAAAACTGCAGAATTTTCAAAGGGTGGTGATTTTGTTGTTGTTTCAGTGTGGGTTTTTAAAATGATTAGTATTATTTGTATTGGGGGGGAATCTGGGAAGCTTGTTTAGGTTTCTCTCCTGTGATTTCTCCTGCATTTTCTCCTGATTTCTCCTGTGCTTCCAAACCAGATTAAACATGACAGAGAAGACCAATGCTTCTAGTTTCACTATCAGTGGATTATATTTGGACATACAGACACCTACTTTACAAAAGTGTTTCTTGTTCAGTCTTCATTGTACATTCATTGGAAAGTTTGTGTTTGAAAAACATGAAAGTACAGTGGGAAGTAAAGCAAAGTGTTTTTTATTCCCCTGCTCTAGACACGGCTTTCATGTTCAGTATTTGCTAATGGCCATGGAAGGAGAAAACTGAAGGTGAACACTAAACCTCTTCAAAAGCAGATCTTTATGAACAAGTGCAGAGGGATGTGGTCACAGGAAAGCATGAAAGAAAATCTCCTGCAGTATAAAGGTTTCTTTTTTTTTTCTGTGGCCTCTGCAGTATTTTTGTGAGCTAAGCCAGGGATGAAATTGCATGCTGGTTTTAGTGCAATAAAAGCTGGTGGAAGCATTTGTTGTATATGCATTGGCATCCTGTAGACACAGCTAACAGAGCTTAAATAACTTATCCTTGTATCCTGTGGATTTTTTTATCTTTTTTAGCCTTCAGAGATCTCACATTTTTACATCTGTACCTTCAGATGCAGTATAGTATCAAACAAAAATAGTTCCTAGGCTGTTTTTCTGTTCTGTTTAGAAATATTCAAAGAAAATTTTTTGAAATAATTATGTCACTGAATTACATGGGGAATGAAAAGGGTTCCTGAATGACTGATGATGTGTGTATTATGTATGTGTGTGTGTGTGTTTGTAGGTTCTAATGCAAAAACATTACTTATCTTTCCTATCCAGCTACCCTTTGTAGATAGGAGGATAGCAGGAGGTCCAAGGAAATGCTGAGTCCATCAGGCTCAGCTCAACATCAAGAGAGCCACTAGAAAAATAACAAAATATTAACCCAGAAGTGTTTACACATACACACTCAGCATCACCCATGAGCATCCAACACAGATGTGTCAGCAGTATATGTCAAATAATCTGATTTTATCCTTTGGTAGGACAGCTGGTTTAATGGATGAAGAGAAAATGCAGAATAGGTGTGTTATTTTGTAGTAAATTTGTCTTTTTATGCTCTCCCCAATAAGAATGTGTAATCTGGGGAAAAACTAACCAATCATTCCTAATAAAGGTTTATAAAAGTAGGAGGAATAAGTGAAAGAAGATGGGTGGGTTTTTGCTCTAAGGGCTAATTAGTATTAGTCACAATAACTTGAATAATGGAATAAAAAGTGTGCTTATAAAAGCTTGTTATTGACAGCATGTTGAAAGAAGTTGCAGGCATGCTGAATGACAGGATCAAAACTAACAATACTGAATAGGCTGGAGAAAACAACAACAAGAGATTTCATGAAAACCAGGACATCAAATGCACAACCACAAAATGGGGCCTAATTGTCTAGGCAGCAGTGCTGCAGAGAAAAATATGTAATTACAACAAATAGGAACCCAAGTATGATGTTATAAATAACTAAATAAACTGAAGGATACCATGAAGGGCACAGAAAGCAGTCATTTTGCTCTGCTTGGTGTTTTTCAGGCCCTGAATTTCCCTGTCAGCCCAGTGTGATGGTGGGACAGACAGAAGAGTAATTCTTCCTGAAGGCAGCACCAAAAGGAAGCTTAGAGAATGTGATTTATGGAGGAACTGCATTTATTTTATCACCCTTGCCCACACTTCTTTATAGGTGTCTCTGACTGCATAGTGATTTACTGGAAAGGTGATTGAGGAGCCAATGTGTGATGAAAGGTAGGACCAGAAATAATGCCTTTAATTAGACCTCAGAGAGATTTATGTTAAATATTAAGGAAAAGAAAATCAAAGGATAAGAGCAATAAAGCACTGAAGCAGACCTGCTTTTGAAATCACCTCTCCTGGATCAATAACATATTGTTAACAACTGCCAAGCATCCAGGTGGCCTTTAGAGAGGAGGAAGTATTAAATAATGCTTGAGCTAATTTTAGACACAGATTTATTCAACTTTCACAATTATTGAGGGGTTATTTTCCTTTCTTTCCTAATAAATTCATTAGGAAATTAATAATTTAATTAATTTTTGATCTAAATTCAATAACCTAAATCACCATTATTTTTCCTTTTTTTTTTTCCTTGTGATAATGACTAATGCTTAGTGATTTCACAAGAGAAATACAAAATTTTAACAAGGAGCCAGCACATTTCAGGAGGAGTTACCTGATACCATTGCTTAATTCTTTATTACACTACTGCAAATTGCAAACTGGAACATGTAAATGGGCTGGCAGTATAATCAGTGCTGAGATCTGTGAGAGGAAATGTGAAAAGTGCTGAAAGTGGAGGCTCAGAAATACAACCCTAAATGTGAAAGAACTGTAGGCTTTCATCTTTCAAATGCAGACCAGGAACTTTTTACAAGAAAGAGAGCCAACAGTGAGGTTGAAATTACTTGTTGATTAAAAAGGAAATATTTGAAGAGGATTTGGTGCTCTGGAGAGGTGGCAGTCTGTGCAGGCTGTGCAGATCCCACGCTGCCTGAGCACAGCCAGGAAAAAATGGGAATACTAAAGCAGCTAAAATCGTCTGCCTCCTGTCTCCATTTACCCTTTACATTGCAGCAAACATTTAAACCTCCACGTTGAACTGTGGAATACAAAAGCAGCAGAATTCTGTTTAATTTTTCTGACTTAACTGCTGAGCTACAGGCAGCTGGATATGGAGGAAGAATCACATTGTGCTGCTCTTGTTCTTGCTCTCTTCCCACACACTCACTGCTCAGTACCACAGGGATTGGAATGGGGGATCAGATGGACTCTTGGGATAATCTACATGGCACCTCTTCTGCTGGCCAGATCAGGGATGCTTGACCACAGCAGTTTTAATAATTTACTTTTCTGAGTTTGGGGTTTGCTTGTTTTTCAGAGAGTTGTTTTAATGTTTGTGCAGTGACTTGCTAGAAGTTCTTTGAAGAGCTAATAGGCAACTAAACAATTGTTTAAAAAAATTCTTGGTTCTAACACATCAGGTCAGAAACATTATTGCTACACAACATGACAACTCAAACAGTAATCACTGAGCTGGAGGGGGAGAAGAGCTCATCCTCCTTCACTTCCTAAGCTTTGAAACTTGCTTTAGTAGGAAGTGGATGGAGCAGTGTCTTCTTCTGTCCAGGAAACTGTACAAACATACTGGGATGTACAATGTGTACAAACACTTGGGATAAAAACTGTTCAACATCTAAAATTTCTACTTTATGGGAAATGCTGACATTTCAGATCTTAGAGTTTCAGCAGAAATTTGAATGAAATGCCATTTAAAGAACTGCTCACCTGCTCACTGAAGGCAAGGTGTTTGTTGTGGATTTCATGACAGGACAAAACAAGCTGTGATAAGAACAACTTGCACTCATTCACACTCCATGCTCATACTGGAGCTAGAGCCACCTGGCAGCAACAAGCAAATGTGGCAATGAAGAAGAAAAAGTGTTTGATGAAGGTAGGACAGGGCACTAACAAGATGTAGAGAGAAATTGTCAAAAGAACTGATTGCTGCTGTGCATGGCAGGGACTAACCAGCGCAATGAACTATCTCAGGAGAAGCTGCTAATTGTCCTTAAGGATGTTTTCAGGACTTTTCTCGTCATATAAACTTCTAACATCTTCAAAACTATAGCTGAGGAGATAAAAAAAGGAGGAAAGGATATGAAGAAGAGCTGTTCTGGGAACCAGGTCTTCATTATTCACCTTGGCACCAAAAAAAGAAAAGCTGGTGATGCATCTTGCTATATCTTTGCAGGTTTCAAATACAAATATTAGTATTAAAGAAATAAGGAAAGGGTCTTAGGCTTGTTGCTGATACCAATGGTGGTCCTTGAGAACAGTTTTCTCCACTGCTTTTAGGAACAAGGCAAACTCTTGCCTACAGAGGGAACAACATGTTCATGGCTTAACACAGGGATGTGATTTCCCACTTTGCTCCCTTCAGTGCTGGCACAGAGGTCCCAAACCATGGCACAAACCTCCTGTGCTGGGTTTACATGGGAATGTGAGGGCAGTGGCTGGGAGGCTGCAGTGGTGGGCTCTGTGAGAGGACACCAGGAGCTGCCCCCACATCAGGCACAGCTGGTTCCAGCTTCCCTGAAAATGGATCCAGCTCTGCCCAAGCTGCAGCCTCAGCAGCTCCCAGCTCCCTCTGCACATCCCAGCTGAAAGCAGCACTCTTCTCCAAGCTGCTGGCTGTCAGCATCGCTTTATTCAGTGATGCTCAGCAATTAGAGACACAAAAAGGCAGCAGGGTGGCAGGTATTACTTGAAGGCCTTTGATTATCAACTTTCTTAGAGCAGGAGAGGAAGATGCATTGTTTAGCATTTGCTCCACTTCAGTCATTTTCCTCATTATGGGATAAATGCAGAGCAGGAGGAGCGGGAGCAGCTCAGGAGCAGAATGCTGGAGGAAAAACCTAGCACATATCACAGGACTAGGCATTCTCCATCCTGTTGCTGGTTTTATTTTTTCTGAAAGTCATATATTTGTACCAGTAAGATAAAGCAATGAGAATACATCTAACCAAAGCAAGGCACTCTGCATTTAGGACATATCACTAGTTTTTACATCTATGATAAACTATTGCAGTGTATTAACATTTTTGGACCAATTATAGCTGTAACTTGAGATTCAGAAACTCAATAGATGATTATATGTGTGGTTGGAAAAGATTTTATTTCCCAAGTAGAAGAAATGAGAGCTATAGAATATATTTTACTTTTCCAAAGCCATTAACAAAGCAATGTGCAAAGCAATTTACTGGAAATTTCTAATGATCAAAACTGAAAAATAAAGCAAATAAATTCCATGAGTTTATACTTTTTTTCTTAAACCAGAAATGGTTCATTTCAACTGAAAATAGCTCCAGATCTCTTTGTTAAAAATGTATTGAATTACTTCCTCCTACAAATCAAAATTCACCACAGATGGTTCAGGAAAATATGTGATCCCTATATCGAAATCTCAATTTATCTGATTTTTTTAAATACAAGGGTAACCTCCAAAATCAGAGAATCAGAAATAAGACAAGTCTTATTGAGGATATTCATATGACTATGAAGGCTCAGAAATTGGATGATTTCTGAGACAACTCTTTTGTTTGTCAAGATTTCTGTAAATAGTCTTGTCTGGTAAATAAAATTACTTTCAGTGATCTTATTGTGCAAACATCAAAATTTACCAAGGCTGCCTATTCACATGTTTGTAACTCTTCATTTGCTTCTGGTAAATAATATTAGATAATATGTTAAAATATATGGAATATGGTGTTGTTTTAAATGTTATTCAAGCAGTCATCATAATGCTGTTGTAAGATTATAAATTTTGGGAGCTTGTGCCCAAATACTCCCACAACATGTGTGTTTGAAGACGACAGATTTCATGATGTATAAACATTTAAGTGAAATTGAGAAGTGTTTGAAAAAGGTTATGTTTGAAAACATCCAGCCTGTGAATTTTGTTATAGTGTGCTGTGCATATAAGCATCTTAATCTCACTCTTAATCTCAATTTTTTAAAATTTAGAAATGCTTCAGTGTCAGCATTAAAAGCAGGCACATCACTCTCCCCTTCTGGAATGCAAGACCTTAATTGCATGAAAGTTAAATACAACATGTGGCTCTTTACCACAACCAGGCACTTATCTTTTACACTATTATTTACATTACTGAGGTGAAAATAACCATTACAGGATTCACTCCTGACATTTTCTTGTTATACATAGTACAAACTGCCATACCATTAGATGTTGAATTAAGAACTGGCAAGAACGTTACATGGATGCACTTAGATTTTGGTGATCTTATTTTTCTCTTGTGGTTTGGGAAAAACCCCAAGCATTAAAGTGGAGTAAACACCACAAGAAGCTGAGCTGATGTGAAGGCTCAGTGCCAGCAGACAGGGTGGTCCAGCCCCCATTCCCTGCCTTGTGCTGCTCAGGAGGGGAGGAGATAGAAAAATTACAGAGTGAATTTAAGCCTTGGGAAAAGGGATAAATGGGAGAAATATATTTTTAAGATCTGGTTTTATTTCTCATTGCCCTACTCTGATTTGTTTGGAAATAAATTAATTTCCCCAGCTGGAGGCTGTTTTGCCTCTGACAGTAACTGGTGAGTGGTCTACCCCTGTCCTCAACTCAACCCATGAGCCTTTTGTTGTATTTTCTCTCCCTGTCCAGCTGAGGAGGGGAGTGACAGAGACTTTCATGGGTAACTACAAGTGTTCAAGGCAACATTTGGGTTGTATTTATAAGTCACTTAAACCATGTTGAAGATGCACTTGATTCAAGATGATACAATCATAGAATTATGTAATGGTTTTGGTTGGGAAGGGACCTTGAAGACCATCCAGCTCCAACGCCTTATCAGGGACAGAGACACCTGCAACTAGATCT
Source organism: Melospiza georgiana (assembly GCF_028018845.1). NCBI lineage: Eukaryota > Metazoa > Chordata > Aves > Passeriformes > Passerellidae > Melospiza > Melospiza georgiana. The sequence continues at coordinate 111,594,584 of NC_080431.1, forward strand.
GGTAACTCAGAGCCCCTTTTAGTTTACAGCTTTGCTCTTAGCAATAATCACCTCATAAGAGTACTACTGTGAAAAGTGCATTTAGCAAAACATCATGCAAATGAAATAAAAACAAATTAGAGCCTTTTTCTATTTCACTGAGCTTTCTAAATGGTGAAGAATTACTGTATAAAATAAATGGAAGTACTTTTTGCTGTGCAGATGTGAGTTTGTCACCCTAGTTATTTTTCCAAACCCTGTTTTAAATGCAGAATGCAGCTTCTCTGTTCCTAAGCAGGGTTTCTTGTCAAGGACAAGTTGAACTAATTTGTTTGAGCTAAAATGTCCTTTCAGTTTCTGACCAGAATGAGAAGCATTGATGAATAAAGCCTGCCTTAAATATTTGTTACTGCTGTTGACAAGTACCTTTGCTTGCGCCAGGGTAATTCCATAGAAAGAAAAATTTGGGGATCAAAGAGTTGGTACACCATGTTAATTCAATAAAACTCTGCAGTTTTAAAGACTCATTTTCTGCAAAGCATTGCAGTGAGTCAGGATGATGAAGACATTGGTGAAATATCTTGGCTTTAGAGTAGTTCAGTGGCAGAAAACAGAAGAAGATGAAAAGTTTTGCCTGAATCCCCAGAAATGTTTGCAATCCATGTATTATTGACAGGCTCCAAGGGTCTGTGTCTGCGTTTCCAGCAAAGTAACTGTAGTCATCTTGCAGAGTTTGAGGGAGGTTTTCTTAGAAGAAATGCCATAACTCCTCATGGGGCCAGCAAAAATGTTAAGATTATGTGTTTAAAAAAATAATTAGGGAGCTAAGAGAAGACTGTTTCTCTTCCTTCTCTATTGTGTGGCATTTTAGGGGTGTTCTGGGTTTTTTTCCTCTGCATCTTCTAAAAAGTCCTAAATCTTATCAACTGACAGTTAGAAGACAACTAACATTTAAGTGTATTGAACTATATTCTTGATGAACCTTACAAATTTTATATGTAGGAAATCAACTGGTTTCATTAAACATTTCTGAAGTTTGTAGAGGCCATTAAAATTACTTGCAATAAAATATTTATGAAAAACACAATTATTTTACTGATTAATTTGCTAATTAGTAAAAATTGTAGCTAGCTATTTTGAAGTAAAATGATAATTCTAAAAAAGTACTTTAGTACATTTGGGATGAAATTATATGTTTGGGTCCCAGCCTATGCTTTGCAGGTGCATCATAAATGTTCAAGTTCTTCCAGTGTTTTTTTCAGTGTTGCCTGGAGAAATATTTTTCATCATGGAACACCAGGTACTTGGATATTAACTGAACCTTCTTCATGCAGCACTTCATTCTACAGCTCAGCTGTGACTCACTTTGCACAGCTCTTTCTTGTGCAAAAAATGACATAGCTGACACCAAAATAATTGTCAATATAAATCGTGCACACAGTAATGGGGTTTGTAAGAGCATTCCCTTAGCTTGCATGAGTCCATTCTAGGCAGTAACTCAAATACTGACTCAAATGCAGCACAGTGAGACACTAATTAGTGTCTTTTCTTATTCTTTTTCTTTTAAATGTACTAAAGAAAAGCAGGAGAAAGTAAATAGATTCCTCATTTTATGATGTGAGAAAGGATGATATCTCTCTGTGTCTGCTTTTAACTTCTCCTTTAAAAGGAACAGGAGATGCTGTAGTTACTCTGAAAAGCTTTTTGTAAATACCTGCTTTTCTAAATCCTTTCAGTGGCTGAAACAGGAATGGCCTTGTCTCAGAAGAGCTAATGTCACCAGTTCTCCCTTTTTCATTTCTAAGTCTGTGACGTGTAATTTTTCTGTTGGTGTAGCAACTAACATTAAGGAAAACCTTGGCAAAGATTTGCCCTCTTGTACAAGAGGCTTCATTCTTCTTGTATAATATTTCCTTGGTTTTGACAATGCTTATTTAGTATGGAGACGAAGAGAGGGCTGAGGTGGCAGTGAATAACTGGAATGAAGCTTGGAAAATGCCTCTTTTGTCTCAGAGGGAAGCTTGGCTTTGTAATAAGAAAATTTCTTCATGTCACATAAGTAACAACAGTGGGTCAAGTCAGCTCAGGGACAAGAAGCTCTGACTTACAGCCCAGTGCCATTGTTACAAAGACAAAATCCAAGCCCTAAGAAAAGCAGGTGGGTCTGGATCACAATTCCACTCAGTTGTGCTGATCACATGAAGATTCATGATATACACTGAAAAGATTGTTGGGGCTATGTCAAATTCCAGCAAACCTTGTATGTCACACACTCACCAAGAAGGAATTGTGAAGGAAACTGTCTCAAATGAAATGAATTGTATTTTTAAGTAAAATTAACTCAGCAGGCATAATAACATTGGTTAAATTAAATTGGCTTTTGTCAAGAAGGAGCTCTGAGTGAACTGATGAATAGTTTGAAGAAGCATGTTGGTATTGCTCCTGAAGCATTATATTTCTTTTTGAAATATTATCATGCCTTTTTATTAATTAGTGCATCAAACCAGGCATTTCTTCCAAACATAAATTTGAGGTTTTTCCCCTTTTGCTGGAAGTGCAAAGCAGCACATCAGTATCACAGGCTACATTAAAATTTTATCAGAGAGCTTTTTTTACAGAAATGCCAAAAAGCCCTTAATTTAAAATGCAGAACATACAAGATCTCAAAACACTGGGGAAAAAAAAAACCAAAACACAGAAAGAGGACACTTTCATTGAAATATCTTCCTTAATTTTTTGACTGCTAGAAGGTACTTCTGAGGTCTCTATTTTTTATGAATACCTCCAGGAAGTGATAGCACGACCCCTTGAGCACAGAGTTGGCAAAATGCACACTCCTCTCTCCATGATGACTGCAATTACACTTTTGGAAAATAGCCCAGGAAATGCTCAACTGGACAATGAGAACTGCACGTCTCAGCTTCCTCCACAAAGGCTTTTTATTTTTTTAATTTTGTTTCCAAATTCTGCTCCTAGCACATATATTATCCAGGAGAAAAATGTAAATAGCTGCTCCTGAGTACTCTTGCTGTTATCAGCTATGGGTGTTTATCAAAAATCTCTGTTTTATGCATATGATCTCTTCCTCAAAACCTCTCAGTTTAGAAAATTGCATTGATAGCTTATTTTTCTGATATTTTAAGATATTTAGATTATTTATCTAATATTTTCTGATATTTAGATTAAGGTGAAGAGAAATAAAGCTTACAGAGCACTCAATGCTACCTGAAATGGAAGAAAACTAGGTTTTGTTCATAAATATTATTGAACTGAACTCTGTACAAGTTCTTTGGAAGAATTTATGGCTGTGTGAAACAGGCTATCAATAAATGCTGAAGTTCCCTGATTTCTGATGCATGGGATTACTAGTTCTGTATCCAGAGAAGAAAACTGCAAAACTTCTGTCCCAGAGGACAAGGGAGCTGTCACAGTACTCTGGAAAAAGGGCCACGAGCACTGCAATTCATCCTCAATAAAGCTGCAGTCTGGGACCATAGCTGGCTAATTCTTTACAGCAGTGCAAGTGTTATTCATGGAGATTGGAGTTACCAAAAAAATAGCAACAAGAACATTTTATTTTTGTTCTAAACAGGCCATAGATTTCTGTAATCCTGGTTTACACGTCCCTTGGTTCATGTGGTCTGTTATGGATCACAAAGTGTGGTTAATAAATATGGACTAGTAAGGGCAGTGCTACCTAAATTCCATGGGGCCTCCAGTTTCTATGAGTGGCTGCTTTCTGTCCCAAGAGAAACACAAAAGGTCTGTGATGTTCCTCAGAAATTCTCCTTGTACTTGGATGTCTGGTTGGTAATGCTATACCTGAGCTCTGGGTGTGCAAATGGCTGTCAGCCCTTCCTTCCTTTCACCAGCCCCAAACAACATTTATAAGATGAAACTGTAAAAAACCCCACGTGAATCTGGAGTTGTTGTTTTAATACTTTCAATTAAATCATGCATTACAGAATATATTCACTTGGGTGCTTTTTAGATAATGATTCACACTGTTACAGAGAGCAATGTGTTATTCTAGTAATTGCAGGCAGAGGATGTACCTGAGCATTTAATTTAGAGCAAGTCCCTTCAATAGCTTTGCCTGAACAAGTCAAAAAACAATGCTGCGAGTATAACATGTAGCAAACTCAAATTATCCTTCAAAGGTGCTGTGTTTATATACTAGCCAAGTAAATATTGTACCTCCCAATAATATTTTTTTGCAACACATGCATTATTTGAAGTAACACAAACCCAGCAATTTTTAAAAAAATAGTTTGATGGTAATGAATAATATTACATTGCTGTTGTACATAAACTGCAAATTTCATGCTAAATTTTTAATGTGAAAGCTGAGCAGGAGATTCTGGTTGTATGCATCAGAATTTTTTGAAAGTGATATAATTTCACAGCTATGAATAAGAAAAGCCCAGCTATTTTCATGTGGCATACCTCTGTTTATTCCACCAGTTGCAGAATAGTATTTTAACTTGTAAGGAAGTGCATGGAAGTGCTAAATTGGTTTCCTTATCTTTCTTAGGTGCCTGCTATATGAGCTCTTCTGGTACCTGAGGGCGAATGAATCACTCAATTCATCTGGATGAATCGAGATGCGATTTTCACTGTGTTGCTTTTGAATTTTGAAATATTTTGTAATACTTGTAGCTGTTTGATAAATCCAGCTCTCTTGAACCATTGGAAGTGATGGTCATAAAGCTTAATAAGTGCTGCCTATGGGTGTAAGGAGGACAGCTATGACAAGTGCCTTTTATTATATTCTGAAATACAATTTTACCTTGTGGACGCTTCCCTCACCCGGTGCAGATACACCTGTTGTTGAATAAAGGTTGAAAAACCATAAAACCATAGAGTAAATACCGGAGTTTTTCCCCTTTCTGAGAAATCACACAATCGCCCCCTGAGCTGCCAGTTCCGTGTTACTAATCCCCTGCTGAAAACTGGGAGATGATGCTAAAGGGGTCCGCGCCCTTCCCAACCCGGGAAAGATGGGGCGACGTGACCGGGGTCCGCACTGTCCCCCCTGCATGGGACGGCGGTGGCGCCCGGGGCGGGCGGTGAAGGGGAGCGGAGGAGAAGGGAGAAGGAGGAGAAGGGAGGAGCGGGGAGAAAGAGGACAAGGGAGGAGAGGTGCTCTGCGGAGGCGCTCCCGCCCGGACCCGCTCCCGCTCCGGCTGCTCCGCCCCGCTCCCGGCAGGTCGGGACGGCGGCCCCGGCTCCCGCACCCCTCCCCGGCTCCCGCATCCCTGCCCTGCTCCAGCATCCCTGCCCTGCTCCAGCATCCCTGCCCTGCTCCCGCACCCCTCCCCGGCTCCCGCATCCCTGCCCTGCTCCAGCATCCCTGCCCTGCTCCAGCATCCCTGCCCTGCTCCCGCACCCCTCCCCGGCTCCCGCATCCCTGCCCTGCTCCAGCATCCCTGCCCTGCTCCCGCACCCCTCCCCTGCTCCCGCACCCCTCCCCTGCTCCCGCATCCCTGCCCTGCTCCAGCATCCCTGCCCTGCTCCCGCATCCCTGCCCTGCTCCAGCATCCCGGCCCTGCTCCCAGCCGGCGAGAGGCGCTGCGGGAGCGCGGCCGCGGGGCGGGATCGGCAGCGGGAGAGGTGCGGGGGGACGCGGCGGAGGCGGCTCCGCTCCCGGCGGGGACGGCTGGGCTGGAGGCAGCCCCGGAGCCCCGGGCTGCGGGAGGAGCCGTGCCGCGGGCGGGGACGGGCGACAGGGTGGCCGTGGCAGGGCTGTGTCAGGCTCCCCGTGGCAGGGCTGTACCAGGGTGGCCGTGGCGGGGCTGTACCGGGGTGGCCGGGGCAGGGCTGCACCCGCGGGGTCCTGCGAGCCGGCTGTGCCCCGCCGGAGTGCGGGGCTGTCGGCGCTCGGTGCGGGCTCCGTGCCAGGAGCCGAGCCCGCGGCACAGGGACTTCACCTCCGAGTTGGCAGCAGCAGCAGCTCTCAGCGATGGTGCTGCTCGTACGTGATTTTCCTCTCCTGCGAGGTTCCCGGTGAGTCCTTCATTCTTATTAGCAACTGTTTTGAGGGGGGTGTTTTTGTTTAGTTCTCTTTTTTTCCCTTTTCTTAACTCCAAGAGCAGAACCCGAGGAGGGAGCCTGCGGCACGCACCGATGGGGACCCTCCCGCTGGGGCTGCTCTGGTCCGGCTCCTGCTGCGGGGACCGGGTACTTCGGTGCTAATAACCTCATAGGGGATGCCTGCATATTTGGTAGGGGTTTATTTTTCAACAATGCTTTCTACAATGTGAAAACCCCAGGAGGCAGATCTTACCGTCTGGGGTTGTTGTGCCGTGGGAGGGATGATAAAGAACGGGCGCACAGTTGTTCTCTGCTCCGCTGAGCAGGTGAGAGGCTCTGGGTGTGCAGGTGAAGATCGGCTCTTGCCGTGTGCTGCCTCTATTTTTCTTTCTTTAAAAAGTATATTCACTTATTCTTAAATACAATAATGTATAACTTCAATTTTATTTTATGGCTATACAAATAAAATAATAGATTATGGAGGCTGAGAACCAGTTACACAGTAGTTTTGGATACTTATTCTTAAATACAATAATGTATAACTTCAATTTTATGTTATGGCTATAAAAAGAAAATAATAAATTGCAGAGGCTGAGAACCAATTACACAGTAGTTTTGGATACTGGATAGCTACTGAATGCAGCTAGCTATACTGATTTCAGTATTCCAAGTGTAGAGTCATAGCAAGGGAACAGTAAGGGATTCTGCACCCCAGAGTTAGTGATTTTGGAAAGTCTTGGCAGGAAACATTTAATGTGACTGCCAGGGAAATAGCCCTTTCAGTGAATCTGAGATGATAGAGCAGGTGGGACAATTACTCCTGAAGGGCACAGGTGTTACTGTTCTGCTGTGTGCACTTCAGCTGGGAGATTTGTCCAAGGTGCAGCCCATTAAGCCTTTTAAAGATCCCTGCAGAAGACATGCTTGGAGCATATGTTGTTTTTTGGTGGATCCAAAAGGAAGAAATGTTTGGATTCTTGCCTAAAAAGGTTGAGGTGAGGAATGGCCTCCTTACTGAAGAAAAATAGGGTTTAAGAACAGTAGTGCTGGAAATTTGAGCATCTTGGGACTAGGCAGGGAGGGAAGTTTTTTAAAATAAAAACATTCATTAGACTAATAAGTTCTTAGAGGTTTTCATCACTAAAAAACTAAATCAGGGATGGTTTTTCTAAAGGCAGGTTTATTTCTAGTAAGACTTAGTATGGGAAAATCTTATGGGCTTTATGTAGGGGAAGACAGAACAAGTGATCATAATGAACCCTTATTGCCTTCATTAGGCATATAATCAGGAAAACTCCATCATCTCTGAGAGCACTCTCTCTATGCATTCTCTTTCCTTTGCTTCCCAACTTCCTTGATGTAAAAGGGCTCAACAATACTGGCAGCAGCCCTGAGGAGAACATTAGGGTCTTGGTGAATGACGAGCTCTGTGTGACCTGGCCATGTGCCCTTGCATCCCACAAAGCCAAATGTCTCCTGGGCTCCATCAGCAGTGGGGGCAGCAGCTCCAGGGAGGGGATTTTGCCCCTCTGCTCTGGTGAGACCCCAGCAGTGGGGTCACCTGCAGTGCCCCCAACATGGGAACAGCATGGACCTGCTGGAGTGAGTGCAGAGGAGACCACAAAGATAATCAGGGGGCTGGAGCACCTCTGATATGAGGGGAGGCTGAGAGGGGTGGGGTTGTTCAGCCTGGAGAAGCTCTGGGGGGTCCCTGTAGCACCTTTCAGTACCTAAAGGGGGCTATAAGAAAGCTGGAGGGGGACTTTGGACAAGGACATATAGTGGTAGGGCAAGGGGTAATGCCCTTAAGCTGAAAGAGGGTTGATTTAGATTGAATATTAGTAAAAAATTCTTGGTGAAGTACTGGAGCAGATTGCCAGAGAAACTGTGAATGACCCATTCCTGGAGTGTTGAAGGCCATGTTTGGTGGGGCTTTCAGTGACCTGATCCAGTGGGAACTGTCTCTGCCCGTGGCAGGTGGGATGGAACTGGATGAACTTTTAGGTCCCTTTCAACCCAAGCCATTCTGTGTTTCTGTGACATCAATGCTTAGACTTTCACCAGATGTTTTTCTGTGTGTCTTTAATATAAATTATTCCCCAAGTGCAATTAGCTCCCGGGGTCTCCTTGTTTCTGTTTTCCATCTGAACAATTACGGAAGGTGAGAGTTGCTATTCATAGATCTGAGTAAGCTTTCAGGAATGTGGTTTGTAAGGCTCAGGTGTGGGTACAATTCCCAGACACTATCAAAGTGTTTAAACATTGGAAGTTATTTAACAAGTTAACATTTCTGAGCAGCCTTCAGCACTATGTTTACCCTTAAGAAATAGTAGCATGTTTGACTGTTTTATGGTAGTTGAAATCTTAAGTTCTTTAGGAATGAAGAAATATTTAACCAAAATTCTATGTAAATTTTGGGTTGTAGCTGTATTTTTTACAGTGGAAACACAGTAGGCATGAAGGATCTAACTGAACAATTTTCAGTGTCATGGTGTAGTCACCCAGTTGTTTGTCTGTCTGCAAAGACATGTCTGTACTACATAATGCTCCAAGTCTCCTTATCAAGAGAGATAAATTTCATATCTGGTGATTAACTACCATCTCTTAGTGAGACATTTGGTCTTGTGGGGTGGAGGGAGGAGGGAATCTGTTTGCTAGAATGATGGCTGAAGACATCTGCAGTGCAGGACCGTGCTGTGACTGAGCACTGCTTCCAGTGTTTTATTGCCCTTTGCCTTGCCCACATTTACTCTGCCTTCTAATCAAACTGTTCATAGCAGGGATGAGCACACTCGTGGGGCTCTTCCTCCAGAGCCTGGAAACACAGGAAAGCAGAATAGGCAAGCACAGTGGGAAGAACAGACCTTGAACACCAGCATGGATTTGGTTCTAAGGGTGGTAGGTAAGGGGGTAATTTTTGGTAGGCACAGGAAGCTCATATGTGTGTAATTCTTTGAATTTCACAATAACTTTTCTCAACTCCTTATATTGAAGGAATACATAAATATATATATATATATATATATATATATATATATATATATATATATATATATATATATATATATATATATATATATATATATATGTATATATATAACAATGAAGCTTTCTGCATTCTTTCTGTTCCAAACACCCTGGGTCTGCTGTTAAAAAGAAACCCAACATCTGTTTTAAACTCATATTGTGACTGTTTTGTGGGGCTTTCCATACGCTGGAGCACAGCTTCAGGACAGAATCAATTGCTTGAGAATTGAGTTTGTCTAGCTTTTTTTTTTTTTTTTTAATCTTTCTCTGCCTGCACTGAAATTTCTGTATTCAATTACTCTAATCTAGACCTTTTTATTTGCTTTGTAACTTTTCCCTGGGTATGCTTTTTGTATTGCTTAGAAACAGAAATGGAATCAGAAATGAAACAAAATTCCATTGTGGTATGAACTATATTCCACAAATGGGTATTAACAGGAAGCTCCTTAAATAAGCATTTTATTTATTTTGAAGGGTGTTGCTCTGCACCTTCACTTAACTGCACCTCTGGAATACTTAAATTACCTGGGGCATCCCTCATTGTTGACTTTTTTTTTTTTTTTTTGGTGTGTGAGGGGTTATCTTTCACCACAGCCTGTGCTTTTTAGGAGTGGTTGCATTCTGTGTGGGGCTGACTTGTGATCTGCATGCAGCTGGACACAATCGTGTCTCTGACCTGGGGCTCCAGGGGTTTTTGGATTGCTCTGCCACCTTTCACCCCACAAGCTGTGCCTGGCAGGCTCTGTAAGTAGCGGTGCATCCAAAGCTGGGAGACAAACATTCCGCAGGATGGGGGTCTCCAAGATTTTATATAATTTATAAATATATACCAAGGTGGAGACAACGTAGGAATTGTGTACAGCACCATTGTGTTCCCAGGGCTTGAAAAGGAGTGGAGCTTGGAGGAGATGTTTGGGTTTGGGGGTTTTCTATGCATATGATAAAAAACTTGCAAGTGTTACCTGAATAACAATGGAAGAAAATGTCCATGACCACGGGAACATTGTTTCCAAGAGTTCTGCTATTGAATATCTGGGAAAAACTGGTGTCTGAAAGCAAACCATTTGTCACTTGGGAATGATATTTTTCGTTTGCTGTTACTGCATGACACAGCTGATGGCTGTTTGAGCAGTTTTATGTGCTTTGAATCTGAACTTGCCTCACTACTTCTGCAGCCATTACAGAGCTCGAGAAAAGCTCAGTGTCAGGAAGAGTTCTACTTATTATTGGTTCTGAAACCTCATTCATTTTCCTGAATCTTTGCACAAAATCCCTGGTGAGTCAGAGAAGAGAAAAATGGAGGAAATAAGGATCCAAATTCCCATTCTCACAACATTAAGAAAATAATTCGGCTAATAATGCCAAGATTAACAAGTGTTTATACACACATGCAGTTTTGGAAGGCCTCAGTTAAATAAATGTTCAATTAAATAAAGATTTGGTCTAGGAATTAGAATTCATTCATTGTAGGCATTAGTGAAGCAATGGCACCACTGCATCATGGAGTGTGTTAACATCAACAGCCAAGAGCATGAGATTTGTGGCGGGAGTAGAGTCTTAATCCTGTCTAAATGAATCCAGAAGATAGAAATACTAGGAAAGTGAGTGTTCTTGAAGCCTGTTTGATTTCAAAGGTCTGAAACATATTTGAGTTTAACACTGAAGATTAATAGTAAAAAAAAAAGGCAACACAGCTGTCTGCATGGAAATGTTGCATTGCAGAAGCCACTTTCCCTAACAGTGTTTTCTAAACTAGCTCTTTTTTTCTGTAATGTTTTTCACAGTTGCCAGCTCTAAAACAGCTTCCTTGACTCTAGTAATGCTCTGGAGTATAAGTGCAAGTATATTTGTCTCTCAAGGAGCATTTCTATTCCTTTATTCTACAAACGCATTTTAAAACTTTTAAATATTTTAAAATTCAGATGCTGCAGTAGTGAAAATGTCTATTAGCTGTTGGCATCTTTATCCAGGTTAGAGCTCTCTTTATTGTTGCTACCAATGTGAAATTTTAGAGGGGAAAAAAATAATTAGTTTTTAATGGGAATGTAGTTCTCAACTCTGTCTAGCTTTGAAACCCCCGCTGTCAGAACAACATGGATGAGTAGGAAGCAGTTAGGAGGAGAACAGCGATTAATGCACTCAAGAATAACGATTTATTAGGTAAGACTGAGAATGAATAAGGGAGAAGGTTGTTTCTCCTGGGTATTTGGTCTCTGCTGGGGAATGATGGCAGCAAAGAAAGGTGGAGAAGTTTGAGAACCCTGTGCAAACACAGGTGTCACCTGGCTGGTGAGGGAAAGTGAGGAGTGCCCTGGAAGAGGGGTGGGAATTGTGGGTTTGTAAACCCTGTGCTGCCTTTAGGGAGTGCTTGTTTGGCTTTGGCTTTCCTAGATGAAGATGCAGAACCTGAATGGAATTTATTCATGGGGATTTAACCAGGCATTCTCCCCTCATCTGGGCTGTCAGCATTGGGCACTAGAAATAAAATTCCTTTGGATTTCCTCTTTTTCCTGAGGGGGTTTTTCCTGAGCAGGGGTTTGTTTTGGTTAAGATTGTGAGAATCTATAATAAAATTATTTAAATGGTAACATCCATGATAAAGTACAATTCCCTCTTGTTCAAGTTTTTTTCTTACAAACCTTTTTTCTTGCAACCTCCAACTTTGCAGGAATTTGCTCTTTGCCATGAAATCCCTTTAAACCATGACCTTGCCAGTGACATTTCACTTTTATTGTGGAAGAGAGCAGAAACACATCAGCGTGATTTGTGGTAGGCTAGTTTTGAAAGTGCACATTCTCAATTAAGTGTCTAAATAATTAATGTTAGAGTCCTTGTATTTGAATTGAAAGATGAACTCCTGATTAATTTTGTGAAAACATTTTCATATTAGTTTGCCACACCATGTTTCCAAATGTGAAAAGACTGTGTTTGGGAGCAAAAGTAGTTAAGAATTCAGAATCAGGCTTGGTGAAGTCTTGGACCATTGACCTGTAAGAATTTTCCCTCTGAGCCATGCAGTCTGTCTTCTGTGCCATTCCTGTGCCTGCTGAGATCATGAAGGTTCTGGATTTCAGTCATTGAGCCTCTGCACTCATTCACATCTTGGTTTCTGATGGGATTGATCTGAGCCAGGTCTGTTACTAAAGACAGAATAATTTCATTAAATTAATTTTAAACATACTGTAGATTGATTCAGAGGGTCGCTGTGTCTGCAGTGGGCCACCTTACAATGCATAGCAATATCACAAATAATGCTTTTTTCTTCTGACCTTTCTCCATGAAAAAGTAATGTTTAACAGCAATAACTGTTTCTGAACTTTAAATCTGTGCAATATCATATTTGGTTTGATACCAGAAGCAGCCATCAGACAGCATGTCATGGATGATTGCAGGTTTATTTGGGGTGAGTCAATGTGTATCACCAGCACATGAACAGCTGATCTCAACTGTGAAAACCCCATGAGTTCAGCAAAAATGAGAGCACTTTAATTGCTCAAGGGGGTTATGGTGGAACAGTTAATTGTACATGCTGTGTGGAGCACATGTGTTTTTGATTGCCCTAGGCTCAAAAAGGTAAAAGTACTCCAATTCTTTTTTGATACCCTTGCCTTCTGATTTGATACAATTCTGCTGATTCTCCGTGGCAGCAGACCACACATCATGTATAAACTTGCACATTTTTCAAACTGAGTTTTGTTTTAGCATTCTTAAAAAAGCCCTTTTTGAAATTCTGGCTTTTATTAATGGGGAGAGAATGAGACCAGGTTGAAGGTTTTCACTGTGACATTCAAGGAACAGAGGAATGGCAAGAGGGACAGAATAATGAATCATCATGTGGCAGCCTCACACAGCCAGGAATGCAAGGTTTTTGTTGTTTAATCAGTAATTCTAATAACAAAATATCCGGTAACAAGACTTAGCAGGAGGCCAGTGACAATTAGCAACCTGTGTTTGTGGTTTAGGAAGAGTGTCTTTGCTCCCAGTGGGTTTGTGTTGAGTTTTGAAGGACCTTGGATAACTGATCAGTTTGTGGTTCATTCTAAAAGCATAGACAGAAACTTGCTCTTTTGAAAGAGTACCTAAAAATAGCAGTGGAAAATACCTCTAACATGGAGATGTATTCCCTGTGGTTTGATGTATTTTGTTTACAAGTGCCTATGGATAGTGCAAAAAGAAAATAGGCCAACTGCACAGCAATCTGAAAATGAGATTCTTTCAATTGGTCAGTCACAGGTCAAGCAAATGTTTTTGGATTAGCCAAATGTAATTATTTTTTATACTATAAAATGTCTACATCCTTAAATTAAGAGACTGGCCATAGTATTTGACTATTAACGCATTACCACATTTCTGTTGTTATTTAGGGGATCCCATTGCATTGATCCACCCAGCTTATTACTTCTGCACCTCCAGTTAATACCTGATGGAATCTGAGGATGTTGATTTGATAAATACTCAGTATGGTACAGCACAATTTTGGCTTTCCATCTGTGGGGTTTGTGCCCTGCAGTATACAATCCTCAGCAGTAGAGGCTGACTTCTCCCATTTTGATTTTGTGCCCTGGCATAAAATAAAATGTCAATAGAAGGTCAGCATGGTCATGATGGTGTCATAATGGAATGCTGTGCAGTACTTGAGATGTTTTGGATTATTTAGAAATAAATTTAAATTTTACAAATTGTGCTTTTTGGATGAAAACGTGCCCAGTGATCCCACCAGAGGAAGAGGACGCCTTAATGTGCTCAGGGGCTGTGCTGCTTTTGCTGCAGTGCCCTGGCTGCCTGAGACCTTTTGGTTTTTCTCCAACAGCTGTAACACAACCTTGCATTAAAACTGTTGGGTTTGAGGGAAACTAAAAATGGAGCTGAAGCCAACTGAACAAAATAATGATAATTCAGTTTCTTCAGCAGAGACGATCAGTTTATTTTACAGGTTGGATTCTGTATTTAAAGCAGTTCAAACTGGGATCTTTTTTCTCATTGTCAGGCAATTTTTCTCAATTGTCAGGCAATTCTGTCTGACACAAGGGGTAGGGAGAGTCCTTTTAGTGTCCTTCCAGACATGAATTTAAATGGTTCATTCCCTCACACATGGACACTCAGTTATATGTGGGAACTCCTGCACATCTGGAAATCTGCTGGAGGCTGAAAGCGGAACTGGAGGCTGGTAGTTCTCAATCTTTAATGAAAACCCAAAACTGAGATGTCCATGTTCACAGGGACAGATTTTAATGTCAATCTTGACAATCAAATTAGGCTTTCCAAGGTTTGTGGCAGTTCTGCTTTGGAAAAGCATCTAAACTGGATTGGCTTGAGCAGGTTTTAGTATAGAGTGAGTGTGAACAGAATGATTGTTGCAATCACAATGGCTGAAAAACGAAGGAAATAATAGTTTTGAGCTCCAGCAAAACCAGATAGTTTTTCACAGGCCTAATTATTTCACCCTCAGAGCCCCTTTTCTAACTCCTGGCACAATTGCTCTTCAATCTTTTATTCCCGTGGAGCACTAAAGACAGAATGACTTTGCCATGACTATTGTTACACCTTCCTCACATTAAATAACTTTAATTATTTATGTGCCTAGAGACCTCAAGTAGGGTGAGGGTGAGAGAAGCTGTAACAAAATGGAGAAAAAAAATAAAAAGGGAGAGAAGTTATCCAAGTGGAAAACAGCAAAATAGTGTTTAAGGCTCACAACCATTAACTGTGATACATTTCAGTGATGTTTCATGACCTGTGCTAGTGCAGTTTTTCTTGCTCTCTGAGACCAAAACATAAGAGCATTTACATATTTACATTATGCCAGAAAGTACAGATAGAATGGAGCAAATACCAAGGAATACTTTCTTTTTTCCTTCCCACAACTGTCCATAAATCAAAACTTAAATGAAAGCCTCTGTGCTTCCTTAGTTAAATTTGTGTCTGGATTGTTGCAATTAATACAACTGATAGTCTAAAAAATCAAAGCCAGCTTTCTAAATTCTGTGAAACCTCCCAAACTGAGATGTTTCGAATCTGCTACCCCAGGGTATTAGTCTTAGCTTTCAGTGCCTTGTTCTCTCAATCTACAGTTTAATTTAATTTTGCACCATTTCTAGTATTGGTTTAGATGAGAAAGTCATCAAAGGAATTGTTTGGGTGTGTAGTGTTCCTTCTGCTAACTAAGCAAGTAGTCTCAGCTGTCCCAAAGCTTGAATTTCTTTAGAGATGACAAAGGGATGCTTATAGAAGGATATGGATGGTGATAGAAGGACAAAGATGATTATAGAAGTCTTGAAAGAATCTCCCTTCTGTTAAGAGTGAGAACAGATGGAATTGACCCTTTTGGATGCAAGTGGCATAACCAGCCATTTTTATAGATCAGTTGGCCCAATACCTCCTGCACATAGTATATTTTTTGCTTTGTATTTATTTTATTTTGTGCTTATGGTTGGTTTTTGTTTAATTTTTGAGGATTTTTCTCCACATTTTTCCAAAATTTCCCAAATTTGACCATTGGGAAGTTTGTTTTCATGTACTTGGTAGCTTTTGCAAGACTTACTGAACTTATATGAGCTATGCCTTCCTCCACAAGCTAAAAAATGGTTTTAACCAGACAAATTTTAACACCATCTGCAAAAAAAGTTCCCTGACAGAAAATGTTTCCTATCCTTTTAAGTCTGAAGTCCCTGTCCTAAAACTTGTGTATGAATTTGTGAAAATGGAAATTATGTACACCTATGACAAAGTAAAGCAATTAATTTATTCATTCATTAGACCCATGTTTTTCCTTGGCATAACCTCTTGGACCAGGAGATGGGGTTCTCCCCGTGCTGGCTGCAAGCAGAAGCAGACAGAAGTTGAAAGATTTGCTGTAGTTTACATGTGTTTCATCTTTGTACCAGCCTGCTGCTCCTCTTGGAGGGTTTTCCCTTTCCGTATTTTTCCATGGCTCTAGGAGCTCTTATGAGCAGAGGTGAACTGATAATTTGCATGACAAAATATCACAGAACAAAAGCATTCAAGAAACTTCCCAAGAATTTGGAGGTTTTATAATAACATGCATGAAAATTACTTGTATAGATCGAACTTTTATTTTAGAAATCTTGGTAATACATTACTGAGGAGACACAATCCAACTGAAGAGTTGGAGAGAGCTAAGTAATACTAAATTTGCCTTTAAATGCCTTTAAATTAATTGTAGTGAGCTTTGCCTGCTACTACAGCAGAAGAATACATGAAAAGCTGGTGAAAATTTCAGAGCTCAATAGAAGAAAGATGTCAGAGCAGGTAAATTGGTGTATGGATTTTGAACTGGTTTCATGGGATATTGTCGGTTTCTCGGCTGTTTAGATGGCCTGGAAAGGCCCAGGGATGGCCTTGGACAGCCCGTGCTTCAAAGGACGAGAAGAGGCTTCAGATCTTTCTCGGTCTTGGTGTTTATTAATTGTTTATCTAAAAGATTTAGTTTTGGCCCGACAGAGGTCTGCACAGCAGCCAGCCATGGGCACACTGAGAGCCCCTGGGGCGGTCACCTATCTTTATACTCGAAGTTACGTGTACAATATTTATAATTTTTCCCCAATACCTTTTACCCTTATTAACCAGTGCACTTTTAGTAATAACCAATCCCAAAGTGCCACCATCACCACAGAAGATGGAGGCCAAGAAGAAGAAGAAGAAGGACAGGACACGCCCCAATTCCTCCATCTTACTTCTCTAGACCCCCCTGTACAGAAATTCTTAAACCCTATGTTTCACTCTCTAATTAACTTATCCCTTCACCATTCACCCAGTGAAATCCTCCCATCCTCATACAGGTGTCGTCTCCCGTGTAGGATCAAAGTCCAGCCACCAGACACTTCTGGCAACATTCCAGGACCTCCGAGCCCCCCAAGGGTGGTCTCGGCCACTCTGCACCTCCATCCTGAGGTGCTGAGATCCCACAGGATATTATATATATGAGCACATATAAAATGAAATATCATGTATTCCCCAGAATTCTGCTGAATCTGACAGTCTAAATCCTCCTTACCCAATTCTGTGGCAGCAGGAAAATGAGAAGTCTGAGTAATCTGTGTCAAAGTGGCCAGCTAGTCTTCCTTCTGCAGGCTGGAGGGAATGTTCCAGTGTCTAAAAGCATTAATATACTTAATATTCAATCATATCTTCTCTTTGTCTCCTCAGCAGACCATGAGTAATCTTCAGTTTGTAACAGTACTTAGTACATCTAGGGGCCATGAATTCATTTATTAAACCAATTTTAGTCCACACCTAGAGACCTGGAAATCTAATTGTTCCTCTCCTTTTGCCTTTGTGAGTAGGACATCCCTGTTCCCAAACATTTGGACTGTGTATAAGTAATTAAGCTTTTTATTTATTTTTTTTATTTAAACAGAATATTTTTTGAATGTCCTGGCTTACTCACTTCACAAACAATTGAGGAGAACATCCCACATGTGAGATCATCTCAGTGATTAGACAGAGACAGCCTCTCCTTTATTTGCCAAGAATCCCAGGGAGATTTTAGTCTGGGAAATCAGATTTTGTTCACATGTGGGCAAGATATCCTTGGCCCACGCAATCTCCAAACTTCTTGTTTCTCTTCCTCTGATGTGCAGACTTGTATCCCTCACTGTGTCACGGGAACACCTCTGCCCTGAGCTGTGGGATGGCTGCTTCCCATGCACTTTGGGTTATTTGGAAGGGTTGGATCTGCACAGGGAGACTGAATTGGGCTCCCTGGTGGGCTACAGACCAGGTGAGATGTTCAGGTGTGGTGCTGCAAAGCAGATTTTGTCTTCCTCTTACCTCATCTGACAGATGTGTAGTGACCTGACCAGATGTGTTTGTTCACAGGTGGGGAAAAGCACTTGGGTTGCTGTGAGGGAAACTGAACAATAAAGGAGCTTAAGGTGGGGTGAATCTTATGGATGAGATTTGGCAGCTCTGCATCTCTGATGGTAAAATTCCTCTTGAGAAAGGAAGAATGGAACATTGAGAATGAATTTCTATAGTGTGTCTGTTTATCAGTTTGCCAAATCTATCAAGTAACATTACCAAAACCTATCAAAGTTGATAATGTCTTGGTTGGAAAATCCGATGATCTAAAGGCTGACCCTTTCTGTAGAAAAGCACAGTTCAACCTACAGCCCCTTTCCCTCCCTATGCACCTAAACAAAGTGCTCAAGCTCTAATTTAATTCAAGGACAGCTTAAAATTTTGCAGTGGTTGTTAATGGAGAGGTGCTCCCTGCTTGAGCACCACGCGTTTCCTTGGGGCAGGAGACCCTCCTGAGGATGCTCTGTGCGAGCAGTCCAGCACGCTGTGCTCTCTGTGTGAGTGCTGCAGTCCATGCTGTGCTTGACCTATGCCACTGCAGAGTTGTGCCATCAAACTGGCAGCTGAACAACGCTGCATTCAATCAGAAAGTTCTTCCATCTCCCATCATGAATTGTTTTGTAAAGTACCGTGCTTCTCTTTTCAAGAGGCTGTGCAGTAATGCTGAAGGTAGTTTATTTATAAATACAAGAGATGAAGAAGTGGAGGGAGAGGCTGAGAATCTGAATATGTTTGTTAAAATGTGGCTTGGAGTTTCTAGGACTCATTATTAAAGAGAAGTGATCACCCTTTCTAAGGGTGATCCATCATTTCAGAAATGTCTTGCAGTTCTCTCAGTAACAGATTAAATATTACAGATTAATCTTGTCTTCAGATATTATTTTCAACAAGTATTTAACACTGAATTACCCCTACAGAGAGATTACAGGTTGATAAAGGGATCAGGTTGGCCTCTCTTGTTTTGGGTTTGGTCTGAGGTTTTGAGGTAAATTTGAAGCAGTTGAGAAACTTCAACGATTTCTTTCCAAGTGCAATCCCCTCACACTGAGGGAGGATATTTTATTCTTTCAACATGCTTTTAATAGCCTGAGGTGTGCTCTTTACAAGCTGTGCTTCTCATTCAGTAAATAATGTGTGGCAAAGACAAAGCTACATTAGTTGTGTTTAGCTTGTTGTATTTTCAGTTTGTAATGTAGGCTTTTCCTGGATTTTACTGCTTCTCCTGGTACATTATACAGCCTTAATAACATTCTATCTGACTTCAACATTTTTGCTTCATTTTTGCATCTTTTTAAAATCTTACATGAGAAAAAGCTTATAGAAATATATATCCTGTAGTGTCTTCTAAGAAGAGAAATGGAAAGGACATTTAGCTTCCATGACAGACTTTCTGTGTCTTTTACTGATCTTCTGTATGGGAATTATTATGTTTAGAATAGTGCTGATGCTTGTAAATGAACGTTGTAGACAAGTCTTTCAGATTTCCAGTTGATTTTAGACGCTTTGTTGAATAGGAATATGGAAATATAATATTATTACTTGTCACTGGTTTTCCAATTTATCAGTTTTCCTGTTCACAATCACTTTTTTTTAAACACAGTCATGGCTTTACAGTTCTGCACTGTTGTGCATATATTTAAAAATATGTAAAAGATAAATATAGGGGGTTCCCCCTTAGAAAAATAGGTTTTGTGGCTCTTTGGAGAGAGTAGTATTTGAAAGAGAGGAAGAGGACAAGTGGAGGATTTCTGTTCCCTATAACCAGGTGAAGAATTTTGTACTTCAGGGCATGACACACAAACTGCTGTGTATCCATGAGTCTTTTGAAAATAATGTTGGATTATGGATACACTATACAATTGAAAAATCAGGCTGTCTGTAACTGGAGTGTCAGACATAAAGATATTTTGATTACCAAAGTGTTTCCCTTCCTGACCTGATTTTAACTTAAAGGATTTTGGTTTTATAAATAAAAATTAATAAATCAAAATTGTTATATAAAGATCTGTATTTGTACACATGGATACGTGTGTACAAGTAAGATATAAAACCTCCACGTATGAGACATGGGCTTTATGCTGAATGGTGGAACTTGGAAGAAATTTTGGCAGCTCCCTTGCCATTATCTTTCCTGATTGTTGAATGGAACAGAAATCCTGTAGAAAACGAGATTTGTGGTTTTGTATTTCAAAAATCTTTTCATAGTGCCAAGTGAGCTGAATAAAAATTGAAATATTTTCAAGATGTTGAACAGCTGAAAGCCTGAGGTAGCACCAAAAGCTGTGACTTACAGGTTTGGTTTTGTTTACTGAAGAATTCCAGGAATATCATTCACAAGAAAGGAACAATTGCTTAAGGGCATTGCGCACACACACACAGAGAAACTTAATTGCTGAGAGTTGGAATATCACTGATTTTCACAAGTGGTAAAGGTAAGAGTTGCTATAGACTATTCACTTAGGGTGGTCAGAAAGTGTTTTTGTTAAGATGTCTTTTTTGTTTGTGGTTATTTACTCTGCTTCCTGGAAACAATCCTTTAGGGACTTTTAATTAAAGAGGAAAAGTGTGTTTGAACTTGCTGGTTTGCAGTAATCATTGAGGAAAGACTAAAGATGTAGATAGAGTCAAAACTATGGACTTTTTTAAAACTGGGGAAGCTTATTCTTCAGTCATAAAATAACAGATTTCTAGTCCTGACAGGTTCTTCCCCTTCAGTCTCTGAGGGGACCCAAATACTTGTCTGTCACCAAAATCTGCTTGTAGGAGCACAGGGCAGTATCCTGTGGGGAGTGGTGTTCCAAAACCAGCAGACTGGAAAGATCCCTTGATCTATTATGGCATAAATCACAAAAAAAATCAGTCTTTTCCTCTCCCATAGTCATGTCTATTTATCATGTAAGGAGGTTTTTTTGGTCAGAGTATCTTGGAATACAAGGTAGTCTGCCCCTGACAAGGTGCATTTAGGAATCCTTTTGAGAGGAATCCCTGCTAGGCTAAGAGCATGAGCTGTGTGCAGCAGAAAGCTGGTACACTGACTGGGAAAATAACAAAACCTACCCCAAATCTCTGCTCTGAATGAGTCAGTGATTGAATAGATAAACCTTATTAACCTTTCAATAGTCCCAAGCTAAAATTTGTGTCCTTATCACTCCTATGCACTCCCTGAAGGCATCTATTAAACCATAGCTGCTGCACATGATATGTGAGGAGAAATGCTCAGCTGTGGAACATGGGTATCTAGCACTGGATCACTGGGAAAAATGCAGCCCTATTCACACTGAAAATTATTAACCAGGCTTCCATAAATATATCCTTAGCACTCAAAACCTGTACTGGTAAAGGAGGAAATTTGCTTTACAGTCAAGTTGTGATGGGATGGCTGCTGTGGGGTAGCAAGAGCCAGCACCAGTGGCAAGAAACACCACTATGAGCAGCTTCTGACTGTGTCCCAGCCATCCTGGAGGTGTTCTTTCCAGGTGAGGACATGGGGCCACCATCCCTTCTGGGCTGGCAGACTTTGGTTGTCTTCTCTGTGCACACTGACCATCCCTGAAAACTTGTTCTGATCTACAAGACTTTTCTAGATTTTCTACTGTAAGTGTCCATCCACTGTGCTTTCTGTCTCAGACCTTGACCACTGGCTAGTTTAGCCCTCACATAATAACAAATTTTGATACAATTTCAAGTGGCATAAGCTGTCAGTATTGCAAATGCAATTAAAAGGCTGAAACAGTTATTATGCAGATGGCTGCAGTAAATCTTGGCCAAAAGGAGGTATAAAAATGCTGCAGAAAGGTCAAGTTGTGATTAATACCCTGTGAATGCAGCTTTGTGCAACCTTTCTCCTGAATAATTTCTGTTTTCCCTTTTCACCCAAAAGCTGGTGAGCCAGTAGTAGTTGCCTGTGCCCAACACTTGTTCTTCTGGAAATTTGGACAAGTAGCCCTAGGATGGGCAGACAGTATGGAAGTTCACTTCCAGGTTCTTGAACTCTTTTGCTTTTGATGCCATCTAGCTTTCCACATCTAGCTGGAAAGAGGGAGATGTTTATGGTGTGTATGGTATGGCAGCAAAGGGGACATGTAGTGAAGAGACATGATTGAAGGTCTGTGCTGGAGTAGGAGCTGCTTCTTGAGAGCTTCTGTCTCTTCCTGCTGTTTGCACAGCACCCACTACTATTATATTATGGAATTGCCTTGGCAAATCACAGCCAGAAGGGTAGATGAGAAAGTTTCTGATCCTTTCCTTAGAGTTATGAAAAGCTATCATAATATTGTGTATATCAGATGCTGTTTGTTTAAAAAATTCAGATTGCTGGCAAAGACTGGTCGAGGTCTCAGGTTCATAAGGCATTTCTGCAATGGACATCTGGCCTCTCCTGTCATGTTCTCTAAAGTGATATTTAGCAGCTGCCCCCAGTTCCTCCTGGCTTGGAGCACTCCCCACACAGTGATCCCTGGTGCAGCTCTGACCTTCACTCCTCCAGCCCTGTCCCTGGCTGCAGCTCTACCTACCCTACCCTTGGAGACTGTGCTGCCAAGCAGTTGTGGTTGCTTTTTAGTGCAAAGTAGGCAGAAGCCAGACAGTCTGTTCAGCACTGGCAGCTTCAGCTGCATGGCTTTGCCTCGGGGGACACCCGTCTGAGGCACTGGATGGGCTGCACTGCACGGGCAGAGCTTTAAAATGGCAATGAAAGCCATCCCAGATGTTCCTCTGGTTTGAATAACAGTGTTCTCAGAGGAATCTGCCACTTCTCTTTGTCATACAGTGAGTGAAAAAGGATGCTGAGCTGTGCCTGCTGCTGGCAGACAGTCCATGCAGGTTGTTGCTGAGAGGGCTCTGTGGGTTCATTGGGCTCCTAAAGAGATCGAGCAGCAGAGCCCAGCTCCTCTCTCACTGATCCAACTCTGCTCCTCAGCCATGAACCACACATGGCTGCTCCCCACAGAGCATCTCCTGCTACTTTGGGCTGTTCTGGATGGACATTTTATTGCAAATCTCACCTTGGGAAGCAGAAGGAAACTCCACATAGCCCACTACCTCCTGTGCCCAGCTGGAAGGGATCCTCAGGGCTCTGACAGCTGAGGCATAACCCAGGCTTCAGACAAACAGCAGTGTCACCTGGGAGAATACATAGAGTTTTCTAACCAGATTTTTGTGGGGCTTTTTCCTGCCTGCCACAAGAATTTTGGAAAATTCTATTCTTATATATGCAGACTTTCTGACCACGTTCATTTTGAGGCAGATACTCTGGAGGAACACACTGATGCATTTCATGGAAGATTTAACAGACCTGTTACCTTTATCTGCTGCTTGTAGAGAAAAACATTGTAGCATTGTATTTAATGTAAAACAAAACTAGGCAACACTCCAAGCTCATCCCATTCTCTGATTAGGCTGTTTATATCCTCTGGTGGGTGTCTGGACAAGTGTCCTTGTGAGCAGCCCTTTTTATGCTGGAAATGAGAAGTAGGACACATTTGCTCATGTGTTTTGCATGCCTGGGTTTGAGGCAGTCGTGCTTCATCCTCGTCACAGTCAGTGGAGAGAAATGGATGCTCCCAGACAGGGCCTGCTCTGACCTTTGTGAAATGTTTGTATGAGGAAAGATGAGGTGAGTCATGCCCTGGAAATGCCTAACTCTCTCTGCTGCTTATAGAGAGGGACTGGAATGATTAGGTCAGAAGAAATTGGAGAAATCATGGAATAGAGTCATGGTTTGAATCAGAAGGGACCTTTAATGATTACCTAGCCTAAAATCCACAAACCATCCTGATCTCCACCTCTGCCCTGCACAGGTGAATCTCCTAAGGATTTTTCACACCTGTACAGAGAGGTCATATGGTGTATGATGGGATACCCTTGGTATGCACGGAGATCAAACTTAGTCCTTTTCATTAAAATGCAAATCCAGTTGCTCTGTTAAATCAAATAGAAAGTCACTGTCAAGAATAGTGTAAAATGAGTGTTACTACACCACCCTGTTGTGGCAGAAAGGCAAATGAGCACTTGGCATCAAACAGGCTGAAATAATGGAGAATAGAGTTTTCATCTCCTACAGACACACTCCACATGCACCTTTCCTCATTCACACACCACCTTTGTGTTACCTTCTCCCCAAGCCCAGAGTGGTTTCACTGGTTTGGTGGATGCTTTTCCAAATGTCTCCTCTAGTAGATTCTGCTTCTCTCCTCTCTGACTCTGCAGCAGTTCCTCAGCAATCTTCCTGCAGCCCTCTTGCAGAGCTCAGAGAGAATTTCATTTTGGTTCGTTCACGAAAAAAGCAAAATCAATAAAAGATTTCTTTTTTTTTCAAGTGGACTAAAGCTCAGATGAGTCATGAGTTTTTCTGCAAAATGAAATGTTTGCTGAAGTGAAGGCACTTCCTTTGGAGTACTCTTAGTTCAGCAAATTAATGAAAATATTTGAATTTGAAGACAATAATAGATTTCTATTGTGCATTTGAAAAACCATCATCCATTTCTGTGCAGCATATCTGCTGCTGGTTTTTGGTGAGCAAATTCTGCTGGGGAAAAAATCAAGTAAACCTGTTGATATTTCAGTCAATCACTTGCTACAGTTAAAAGAAACAAATCACAGAATCACAGAAGTTCAAGGCTGGAAGAGACCTATAAGATCATCAAGTCCAGCCCAAATATCTTTATAAGGGAGTCTTGTTAAGTAATGAAAATAGTGCATTTGTTCTCCTATGCATTTTCTTCTTCATGTCAGATGAAGCTGCCTGTAACAGTGCTGCAGTACAGACCACTGCCCCAGGGATCTCACAACACCTGGTGGTGGCTGCAGCCTCAAAATCCAGTGAACAGGAGACAGGGAACTTAAGGATGATGAATAAAATTTGTAACCAGATCTGTAATGAACATGAGCGGGGCTTTTTGCTGTCCTGTGTGAGCTGCTCCATTCCTGTGATCCTGGTGTCAAATGCAGTCATGTCATAGCACAATATCAGTATCAATTTAACTTCCCCTGAACTGTGTTGACATTGTAAAGAAACACAGGTAGCTAGAAAGAAGAATTAGGAATCTTGCTGGCATTGTACTTGCTTTCATTTTCTACAATAATTCAATGTCAACAAGTTTTTTCCTGCTCCCAAAACACCATGTGTATTATAATGTGGGGAAAGGGTGCTACAGATTTTTAGAAGTAAAAAACTGATACATTGTCTTGTCTTAGTTAAATTTCATAATGGTGAGTCTTGGTTAAATTCATAATTTATGCATTAAGCAAAACATGTGAGGTCAATATTAGAACTTTTTTTACAACTGTGTATAAGTCCATTCTATTCTACACCTCAGTTTACTGCTTCTCTTTCCATTTTATCACAGAAAGTGCAAAGATGCAGGGATTAACTTACACGTATTAAGGTAAAGTTCAGTGCTGAATGAATTGCTGCCTTCACACACTGTGACTAAGTAATAAGACTGAGATGACTCAAGCCCTAACTCATATTTTCATGGCTGATTTAACATTGCACAGATGCTATTTGCTTAACAATAGCAGAAGTATTTTTCCTTCATTCATTCTTTGATTCAGATCTGTTTGGTTTCTTTGATTTGGCAAACTGACACACCGAATTTTCTTTCCGTTCTTGCCCGAGGAAGTGTCTTCTTTTCTGGCTGAATACTCAACCAGGAAGGTAAACCATATTTACCCAATCATGAGCAAAACAAAAGAAAAAGGTTGCCACCCTATTGTGTCATCCTTCCCACTCCTTGCCTCCTGTTTGTAAATAAATTATTTCAAACATGACGGATTCCCCTGTGTCACAGACATCTTTTATGAAAAATCCTTTCCTTAGGATGTTTTCTCCTGAGAAGCTGGAGGCCTGAGGATCAAAATGTAAACATTGATTATCTGCTGCTGTGGAATGCAACAGGTGGATCTGGGATTGGCCCACGTTGGTTGTTTCTAATTAATGGCCAACCACAGCCCAGCTGGCTGGGACAGAGAGTCCAGGCCACAAGCCTTTGTTATCATTATTTCTTATTCTATCCTTACCTAGCCTTCTGATAAAATCCTTTCTTCTATTCTTTTAGTACAGTTTTAATATAATATATATCATAAAATAATAAATCGAGCCTTCTGAAACATGGATTTAAATCCTTGTCTCTTTCCTCAACCTGAGACCCCTGTGAACACAGTCACACCCCTGAATCTTCTCTTAATATAGAAAAGATTCTTAGATATTTGTTTATTCCAAAGCATCTCTGAAGGAGTTAAATTCTTTCACTGTTTTGTAGGATCTCTAGGGAGCATGAGCTTATGTTCCCCAACAAACTGCCTGGTGTTCTCTCTACCTGTGGTTTGTTCTGCACTTGATCCCCTGCCTGAATGGCTGCTGCATTTTCCCCAGTCTGAAAAATCAGCCAAGCTTGTTGGGGTGGCAGCCAGCAGTGTCTCCAATGAGCTCTCTCTGGGCATTGCTGTTCTCTGTTCCTGAGGCTTGTAACCTGACTGTGCAGTTACATGAGCCTAAATTTCTACACCAGGGAAACAGAACATGTAATTTTTTTAAAATGTTTTTTTTTGGTGCTACTTAATGCTTTCTTTCAAGGCTGAAAAACAATCAGGGTGAGACCCGCAGAAGGAGCAATGTTTAATGAATGGTCAGGTTGTCAGTGCTGAGCTTAGTCCTAGCTCTCTTATTTGCACAGTCAGGCAAGTTAATTTACTGCTTTCTTACACAGCAAGGTCTGCTCCATAGACTTAATGAGCTTTAACTTTATTGCTTTAGTCTTTAAACACTCATGATTTTGGTTTGGAAATATTATTACAGTAATTGTAGAAATTAGATATAGCTCGCAGGCATTGCCTGTGGTTGCAGAGATCTGCACTCCTGTAGGGAGGGACACAACAGCTCTGCCAAGACATTTCCAGACAGCTGGAATTGCGCCCAACCTGAAAAATGAACGGCTTCTGAATCCATTGGGTTTGTTTGATTAACAAATCTGAGTTTTTCTAATTACTCTGAAGTCAAACACTCTCATACTGCTCTGATTAGAAAGCAGCAGACATAAGGAATCATATTTTCAACTTCTCTCTCAGCCTGTGTTCATTCCAGTGCACTTGATACCAACTTGTGCTTAAAATGACTCTTCAAACAGTGTTGCTGTCACTTGGACATGATCCTTTCTTTATTGCAATACATGACTTCCAGCTCCTACTCTAAAGGTCTTTGAGGATTGCTCTTAACCAAAGAATCTGCTCACTATGTACATTGTAATACTGACCAGAGCTCTCACTCAGCCCAATTCATGTGCAACTAACCAAGATCACATTCAACAAGTGTGGCTTGGTTTTCCTTTCTTGCCACTTGACTTTGGTGTCTTGACTGGCTCTATCTCACCTTACATATTTGTAGATTTTGTGCAGCAAGCATTTCCTGGTCCTTCAGCACCTGCTGACACTTGGTTTGCTCACCTGGGCGTGTGCCCTCTGCAAACACATTGCTGGGAAGTGAAGCTGGTTTTTCTTGCTCCTATTCATGGCATTCTACAAGCAGCAGGCTTAAGTGAGAGCAGGAGAAACCAAGCTGGGCACTACAGTTTCAGCATGGTAAGCTTTATATTTGTGCCTTTTTATGTCTTCCTGCCATTTTATTAGAACTAACGTGGGCAGCCCTTCCCCTCCTTCCTCCATCATTGGCTTACATGTGTCTGTGGGCCTCAAAAAAGAGAAATAGCTGTGGATGTGGACCATGCTTTGGTGGCTACCTAAGAGAAAAACAGCTGTGGATGTGGATGTAGACCATGCTTTGGTGGCTGCCTACGGATGCCACCTTAGTTTTGAATTTTACGTCAGACTCCCATGTGAATGAACTCAGTGTACAGAGGATTTGTGTGTTTTAAGCAGCACATGTATGATATGTGCCTCTTTTCATTTGAGTGTTGAAGCTGTGTGCACTGGATTTAGATTCACCATGCTGTGATCCACAGCGCCAGCACTGAGCTGGGAGGTGGCTTCCTGAAGCACAGGGAAGAGTCAGTAATGCCACTAATCCTGTTCCTGCGGAGTTTCCAGCTAGGCTGTTGTACCCCATGCAGCTTTGCTTCCAGCAGTGACTGCTGCCTTGTCAGGACATGATCCATCTCAGCTTCTACAGTGGCAAAAGTCAATCACAGCCACCACACCACGCTGCATTCAGCTGCTCTTGGTAGGAATTTCCTTACCAGTATGAAGATGCAGTTTGTGCCTATCCTAAATACACCCATGCTAGTAAATATGTGTATTGCAAACAATATTTCTCTGCTTGCAAAGAATTTCCTGCCAGCAGCAGGTGGAGGCTCTGTCACTCAGGGTGAGGCAATGCTGTGGGTCCTGTGCCACTGCAGTCTGTGCATGTGGAAAATGTTTCCTCTCTTGCTGAGTCACTAAAATGTTCCAGGTCCTGGCTTCCAGCTAAGTAAACATAATGGTTCTACAGTGGGAGCAATTTCTTGCCTGAGGCAATTTGATGACAGAGCCATTGAAGAAAAGAGGATAATTCCTCTCCCTTCCTTTCATCTCTGTCTCTAGGGAGCAGGATGCTTCTCCTCCTTCCCAGGAAGATGGGGGAGAGATGAAGCAGAGGTGTTTTGGAGTGCAGAGGACAGCTGTCTTGCTGGGCTCAGGAGGATGCTCAGGAGGAACATTCATGGTCACTGTGCCTGTGGTAACTGCAAACTTCACTGACTGAAGAGGATTCACCATAACTCCTGTGCCTCTGAACTGGTGCCCCTCAGGGAGGTTCAGTTTTGGGGGTGCTGTAATTGTCACAAACAACTGTGTGACTACAGTTAGCAAAAATAAGTGGTGTGTTCTTCCACATTGTAATGCTTTTTTTTTTCCCCTGTTTTTTTGTGTTGTTGGGGTTTTTTAGGCAATCCTTAATTCTTTTGTCTTGGGAGGGTGAGCAAATGCTCTCTGGATAGATATGATACCTGTGTGCAGTGAATGCAGTTATGTGCAGGATAAATTGTACCTTTTTATTAATTTTTGTCTAATTTTGCTGCCTTATGCTAATAAGTGCATGTTATTTCTAAAGTATCTTCCTTCAACGATAGCTTCAAAGAGTAAAACTCCATTCTGGAGATACATTTCTGTGGGGTAAGAGAAGTGGCAAAAGCTTTGGGGAAAGTCTTTTCTACCTTCTCATGAGACAACAACCACCTGCTTGAGAAGCTCACTTCCATACAGCCTTGGGATTATGTCATAGTGGAGCAGGAATGAAAGAAGTGCCTCCTTCCTCTGCACATCTGATATCAGATCTTTGCTTTACTCTGAATCAAGAAATTAATGTTCTCTTTACATATTGTATGGAGATTAGAGCAAAGCCTATCCTTTTAGGAGAGGTTTGCATTTTTCCCAGTGTCCTAATTCACATTTTAGTGCTCCTCAAATGCTCTGTTATGTGAAATCTTCACTCACTTTAGGATGAAAACAACTACATTTCCTAATCAGCCCCAGGGCTGCTTAATAAAACATCACAAGTCTGTTAAAAGCAGCATTGTCACCTTTTAAAGGCTGGCTGACTGGTTTTGTTTTTGAGCCCTAGGTTGATCCATGATTCAGCTTTTGTCAGCTAATTTATTCTGGACCATTTAGAGAGAGAGCAAAAGTAGCAACAGGAAAGGAGAAGAGCAAATTTTCCTATTAAGTCTTAATTTGAAATACAGGCCTAATCTCTAATAATGTGTTGTATAAAGCAGGGAAGTCTTAAGTGGTAGATTATTGAAAACAGTGTCTCTTTACTCCTTAGTCTGCTTTCCAATAGAGGAGAACAGGTCACTGTTCTCCTGTTTAACAACTACATGTGCCACAGAGGGTAGGGGCCAGGCCAGGTGGTCTCCTGTGAGGTGGGGGTGGTTTGGGCACATCTTGTACCAGCACAAGGCAAAACAAGCAACAGCCTTTATAGCTTCAAACAGAATCTGTCTAATTAGGCAGGAGTGATGGAGAATGCAGGACCAAGGACTTTTTACTAGATCTGCTTCCTTAGGGGTAAAGATACCTGCAGCATCTTCAGTCCTAAAAATTAGCCTGCCAAGGGTAATATTGTCTAAGAATTATAAAAGAATTGGGAAAACCTGTTTTATGCAAAGTTAACTGCTGCCACTACTTCAGCTAGCCTGGGGTACAGAATTTTATCTAGGCAGAGATCATGAGTGCAACATGTGTAGAAGGAAGCCTGTCTGAGCAAAGAGGAGCTTCTCTGGAGGTTTTTGCTGAAGTTTCATCAGGGAGGGAGTATCTGGTTAGGAAATCATATTTTTGAGTGGCAATTTCATAGTGCAGAAGAAAATCTGGAAGATGAGGTGAGTCTGAGTCTTTCTGTCAGTTCTCTGGTAGGTGCACATGTGTTGGACAGGTGGCATGCAGGAAAACTGGGCTGCTCCAGCACCAGCTCTGTCACTGCAGCCTGAACACAAAACCTGCATTGCTGCTGTGCTCAGTGTGCTGTCCACAAAAGCAATAAGGTAATTGGAGGATGCTGCTTTTTTAAACTCTCATTGGTGAGGTTTATATCCTGCTAATACTGAGACAATTAAACAGGCAGCCATCCTGGTTCTGTAGGAGGATTCTGTTGCTAATTGACAATGTACTTTACATAAAACTGGTTGAACACATATGCAGGTAAACTTATATTTCCTGATAGCTGCCAAATCCCTCTGTTAGGTGATAAGGACAGTTAAAATCCACAAGGTTTTGTCACAGATGTGACTGAAGGATAAACTGCATGGAATGTTCAGTAAAAAACACAAAGAAAGACACATAAACCATTGTGAATAGAATTCAACTGCAGTTGATTATACTTATTCTGTAAGAACAGAATCTGCTACAAACATATTTCTGTTAATGTGGGTAACATGAAAATAATTTATGTCTCTCTGTCCATCTGATAAACTTCATAATGCTTTGCATTCTTCTCTACATTGCAATCTCTGACGTAGTTTCTGTTGTCTTTACAAACAAGACTGTAATGATTTCTAGTCAAGATTCACAGAGTTCACCATAATACAGTTGTCAGCATGAGATACCACAGTTTTGTTGAATGGACCACTGTGTTTTAGGATTCATTCCCTGTAAGAAACTAAATGGAATGATTTTTCAGCTGATTTACATCTAGCCAGGAATGTGTAGCACTCTCTGAAATTTTGTCTGATTTATCTGAGAGTTTGTGGTCTCATCACTCCTACCAGTGCTTAGTTCTGCTCTGGGCTCTGTGTATTTGACCCTCCAGGTGGCAAACAAAATAACTGGATTCCCAATTATGGCTTTAGAAATTTTGGATGTCATGTGCCCCTCCCTGCACTGAGAGAATAATCTCCCAGGACATTCAAGGATCAGCAGCACACTAAGTCAAAGGGAATATTTGAGGCTTTTGTCTAGTCTGGTAGCAGTACTAATCTCTTTAGAGCTAAAAGAAAAGCTGATAAGAAATTACTAGATGTCAAGTTAACCTTATCAAGCAGTTTTTATCTCCCCTGAGCTCGCCTTGCCAGAATATCTCACAAGATAGAGTGTTCTTGGCAGCCTGCCTGCCATCCCACTGCACTGCTTACCTGTAGCACGCCATCAACCCAGTAATGGGTTAATAGTGGGTCAGAGATAGTTTTTAACACTTTTGTTGTCCCTAATTTCTAATTGTTTCATTCAGTCTTTCCCCTTTGCCTCTTGGCTTTCCATTTCCAATAAAGCTCGGTCCTTTTTTCCCCAGTAAAAAATAAGAAAAGCCTGTGAAAATGTCACCCATGCTGACCCTGAAAGGAAAATCAGCAAACAGAATTTCAGAGCTCCTCGACCAGACAAACAATGACTCTGTGAGATTTGTGTTGATGCCCCATGCTCCCCAGTCTGCTGATGTTATGATCTGCTTGGGTTAAAAGTGCTTTCACCAGGCATTGTTCTAAGCAGTTCAAGGAAGAGCCTGACCTTCTTGGTAATAACAAAGAAGAGTTCACATGTTGGATTTCCTCCTTTTGCTTACAAGTAACTTGGTCTTATGGTATGAATAGAAACACCTTTTTCAAGAATTGAAGAACAAACTTAATGGTCCAGCTTTGGGGTTTTTTTGGAGGTGTGTGTGTGTGTTGTTTTTTCCTATTAAAATAAATGCAGAGAATAAAAGTATTTTTTCCATGTGTGGTTTTATTACTTAGCTGTTGTATGTCTAAGACAGCAATCTAACCAGAAGTATTTGTCTGTGGTGTGCTTGTTTCCCAATTTGCAGTGATGAGAAGCTCAAAACTGGCTCTCCTGACTTGAATTTCTGCCTTGCAATGACTTGTGTGCTTCAGTTTGTGTATCACCTTCCTGTCCTGTGCTCTTACTGACGAAAGTGACCTGATAGTTGGATCTGTATTGCAGAAACAGTGAATCTTTTACTCTTTTCTTAGGAAAAAACACCAAACTTTTATGTCAGTTGTGTTTAAGTAGCCCTTGAAACAACCTCATATCTGTAGGCCATTCTTCAGTGGCTTCCAAACCATTGCTAGATTTAGCTTTTGTCAAATCAGACTCTGATGGTAATTTCAAAATCACCCACACAATTTGTTTTGACTTTCAGGTAGTTTGATATAAATATACCCAGTGATTTTGTGGCTCCAAATTACAGTTCTTCAGGAAGCTGATTCTGCAGCTGCAGTGGATGAAATCTGAAGGCTGGGAGTGAGCATCAGCCAGGACCCAGGGGACAGCCAGGAACCAGGAACATGACTGCCTTTCCCAAGGAAGAAACAAAGGAAAAACCTTTATTTCTTGTGTAGCTGGAAGGAAAAGCAATACAATCTTGACACCCAGTTAATTCAAAGAAGCATTTTCCAAAATACCTCTTGATTGTGTGGATCCTGTAACTCTGCCACAAAGGTGCCTTTGGACCTGTGCAAATAAATCCTTGCAGTATTGTTTGGCAAAAGTGGTCATTGCTGGAGTGGCTGTGGAAGGACCATGACAAAGCACTCAGAGATCATCAATTTGTCATTTCTGTTGGAACACGAAAGGGAAACAATCTTGGGAGTATTGAAGAGAGATGAGTACTTGAAAAAAGTTGAAGATAAAAGAATCAGGTAACCTTTTTTATTGTTGCTTTTGCATATATGGTTGGTAGATGTTTTTGTGGTACCCAGTGAAGGTTTTCTACGTGCCTCATACAAGGATGAGTGCTGCAAGGTGACACAGGTAATTGGATGTTCAAGTAAAGCATCTTAAAAAGAAAATTGCTTGCTAGTATGGCTCTCAGTAAACAAAAATCATGTGCATTGCTTCAAGACAAAAGTATAAGAAAGATAACAAGTGCAAAAGTACGCAACGGTGTTCTTTTAAATTTCAGATTGTGTAAATTTAGTCTGGTTTGGCTGAATTTCCCTCTGTAAATGGGAAGTTTTAGTAAGGCTATGGAACTCTCCCTCTGAGATGAGCTGCACACAGAGCCTGTCTACAAAGCTGGCTGAGGGACAGAAGTTTGGAAGGTGTCAGAGGGACAGAAAGCTGGCATCTGCCTCTGTTCAGGACTTCCTAGAGCATGGGACAAATGCATGATGGTGTCCTCCTTTCTGTTGTGGTGCTCACAGAATAGGGAGGAGGGACACCTCATTTTTCAAATTATTTAGATTTACTAATAAATGAAATTAAAAATCTCAGGTATTTATCTCAAAAGTCACTGTTGGGAGAAGTAGAGTCTCAAGGTATTAATAGAGTCCATGTGTTCTTTTTCTATTCAGAAAAGTAAAAAGTAAAGTTCAGAGAGCAAGGTGAGGAGGCAGGCTGAGTCAGCAGTTTTAGAAAGCTCAGTTTGAGTTAGTTCAGCTAAGTGTCAGTTCTGGAAAGGTCCCTGTGCATTTCAAGGATGGTTTGGATGCTTCATTTCACTCCCCCCCACTGCCCTTTTGGAGTTTCTCAGTGTTGGTTCTGAGAAAGAGGCTTAGTGTGGAGGGATGCAGCACTTGGTGTTGCTGAGGCTGCTGGATATAACAAATGACACAGGGAAAATTTCCAGCCTTTGCTGGTTTCAGCCCATGAATCCCAAGGCCAGGCTTCATTGTTCTTCCCTCTTATTTTCTAAAACCATTTTAGGCATTGTGCAAAGACATTTTAGACATTGCAAAGGTGTATGTTCAGCACCTGCTGAAGTTCCTACTGTTTAAAATCATTATTTGAAAATTAATGGAAATTTAATAAATTGAAAATTAATGGAAATTTAATGAATTTCCATTATTTGGAAATCTGTGCAGAGTTAGATACAGGTTTTGAAAGCTTTTCTCCTTCAACTGAACCCAGTCTGAGTGCAATGCCCTGTTGGTGTGCAGCCCATTTACCTGGGGGAGCACAGTGGCTCATCTGAAAAGAGGGGCTGAGAAATGGTGTTTCTTTACGGTGGTGAGGAAAAATTAATCATTTTGTCTCCTTAATGGTTTTTGAGATGAAAAAGAAAACAGATGGAGCACTGTTTGTTCCAGAGCATTCTGCCCTGTTTAGTAATAAAATAAAAATTTCAAATAAATTAATTTGGTTTCCTGAGGTGGTGACCTTGGAAATGTGTGATGTGCCGATAATCATCTGTCAAAGGCATCAGTATGGAGAGGATCAGATCACTGGATTCATAAAGCCTCTGAAAGCTTTTTTTCTACTATTGCCATTTCCCAATCTCAAATGGAAATTTAAAACTCCTGAGGTTTTGTGGGGTTTTTTGCTTCATTTCATTTGGTTAGTTTGGGGTTTCTTTTGTTGCTGCCTTTTTTTTTTTTTTTTCCTGCTTTTTATGGCATTTCTGGAATTCAATCTGCCATATCTGCTGAGCTTGCAGCACCCCTGGAGAGGTCAGCTCAGCACAGTTCAGTGAAGTCACAGGTGGTATTGGCCTATCAGCATTTTGGTAAAGAAGCATCCTAAGAAAATACTCAAAGTCAAGCTAATCTGAAATAAAATGCTAATTAGAATAACTAATGATGCAATGTGGTGCTTATGCACACTTCTAGCACCTGTGTGTGAACCAATGGGCTTCCTATTTATTGTCACTAGACCATACTTTGGCTGATAAGAGTGGAATGTGGTCTATAAAAGATTTCCATAGTATAAAAACTATAAAGAATTTGATAGCTAACTGCTTCCTATGAGGCTTTTTATTTTCTCTTTCTCAGTACAACTTGGCAAGGATCTATAATCACGGCTTATAAGCATACTTCAGGGGAACATTTGTTGTCTTTAAAATTCCATTTGGTACAGTCTGTTATATACTTTATTGAAGTACTTTGCAAAGAGCAAGTCCCTTTTTATTTATTTTCAAGGCATTTTCCACTCTGGGAAGAAGTTTACTTGTACTTTCTACTGAGGAATTCTTATTATCCTGTTCCATTCTTTCTGAATCTATCTCAACAATTTTTGGTTTTTTCTCTTCCCATTAGTTTTCAAAAGCCCTTTTAACTTAAAAAACCTTTCTATTCATTGTGAAAGCAATGGTAAATGCAAGAGGATATCCTAATAATGAAATGGTTAAGGGTTGTTTTTACTATGGCGGCTCATACTTGTTTTCTGGAGTGCAGGTGGCTCTTCTTGTATTTTTGTTTGATGCACAATTATTTCACCCACATGAGAGAGAAACACAGAAGTCATCAAGTCCTTTTTCTCTGTTGATAATACAGAGAAACTTTTCTAGTTTTGATAATACAAATAACCTCCTTAATAAAGATTATGATTTATGTTCTTAACTCTAAGTTGCATCTTGCATGACTGGATATTTTCTTTGAATATTGATTTGAAGCTGTTAATAGATTATTTGTGCAAATAACCTGCAGTGTTCTAAGCATTGCTTTATGATGCTTTTGATGTCAGTTGAATTACCATCATGTTTTTTTTTTTTCAACTGCTAAGATTATTTTAGTAAAATCATTAATTCTTACCTTAACTATTTTGTTGGGGTTTAAAATACAAAGTTCTTTTCCATTCTTTGTGGAGCACAGCTACAAATGCCATGCTTTTAGAGGAGATAAAGTAACAATTGCTGTGCTGAGAAAATTGCAGTTTTGTCCAAAAAAAAGGCTTTAATGGGTTGTGGCTTGTACCTCTCTGTCAGCATTTAGGTTACCAGAAGTTGTGTAAGAATTGCACCAGCCCCAGGTCCGTACTGACAAGGAAAGTTAGCATTCCTGTCTTTTCATCCGACTAAAATGACATCCTCTTATCAGTCCAAAGAGATCCATGGAAACAATTTATGGTATTAAGTTCATTATAAAATAGGAGAAATTGTTAGCATGGATACCACCATGTGGTAGCTCCAGGCAGTACTTTAGAAAAGCAGAAGTTGGAGGACTGGAATGGGAAGTGATTGATCTGCTGAGTATACATTTGGATTTGTTTATAAGCACAAAATGGTTGCAGGATAATGTATGTAATATGGTGCATGGTCTGTGTTTCTGAAAAACTGCTTATAAATATTTCAAGGAGAGAGTCCTTGTGTTAAAGCTCATTGGCCATCTGTACCTGGAAGCTGCAAAATTCCTGTCTGGCATCCCAGTCGTTTATGAGGTGTATTTAGCACAGTCTAACACTTTGTTATTTTTGAATCAGAGGCTTTTCCATCAAGGACAGTTACTATTGCAAGTAAGGATGTTACTATTACTTGTTACTATTGCGTCTAAGGATGGAGGTGTCTGTTTTGCCGTCCTGCGTTCTTTGAGAACCACAATCCTGCAGTGGTGAAAGAATTTCTCATGGTGATTAATTTTCATATGCTGGGAGAGTCTGTTTTATTAAGGACTGGAAGAAAACAACAGGAGATCTCTTTTGTCTTTTTTTTTTTTTTTTTTTTTTTTTTTTTTTTAATCTTAGTGACCATTTTTATTTGAGAGAATAAGTGACTAAGTTACTCAGAAAAAGTTTCATCTATGGAAGTTTGCCATCATTATGATAGCCAGTATAATTTCAGTTCCAATGCCTCCTCTCCTTCTTTTCACTGGGCTCTGTTCTGTCATTTCTTATGCCAGATCTCTTTTTCTTTGTAAATTCATTCTTTGTTTTTTCCCTGTGTTGTCATCAACGTGCCTCCATACTTAGGTTTTCTTAACACAATTTTTATCACGTTGAGCTGCTACATAAACAAAATGTGAAAACCTGTGCTTATTAAGTATAAAAATACTTCAAGGACTCATATTTTATAATTCAAGGAGACCTCAATGGAAGTTGGTAATAGCCCAGTTCTTTTTGTGAATTCCCAACAATATTTACTGTTATTTCCTGCATGCTGTGCCAGACAGTGAAGGGAATCTGGCTGAATTTGAAGAAAGTACTGAGAATCAGTCTGGAAAGAAAATTGCCTTTCTTCCTCATACTCAAGTATGTTGATGCCAGTTCCTGCACAGAAAAAGTTCTTCAATATCTAAGTTAGCAGCTGCACAGGTTCAGAACAAGGATGTTTCTATTTGTCTGTACAAAAGTAACTCAATTTTTTTTCCTGCCAAACTCTTTAATAATAATTGACTGAGGGAGGGAAAGGGTTGCCCTTTTTTAAAATTTAATTCAATTTTTTATGACCCATTAAACTCTGGAAATTTAGTATGGCAAAATAAAATTAGGTAGACTTGGATTATGCTGCTCTACATCTTCAGAGGAGAAAGGGTTTTGAAATGGGGAGAAAGAAGATCCAGGAGAAATCTGAAAATCAAACTCAGGAATTATGTATGCTATTACATTTAACAGTTTGTTTGGTTTTGGTTTTTTTTTAATGGAGCTGTGCCAAGAGCTGTGAATTCTGGAGCCAGTTTCTGTGGTGGTTTTTGTTTTGTTTTGTTTTGTTTCCTGCTGTATTTTACATTGGCCTTTGAGGCCACCTTTGGAAAGGCTCAGGTTGAGGCATTCAGTGTTACCTGGAATCTGGTTACAAGAGAGCTCTTCTCCAATGTGCTTAACATATTTTCTCAGACAGTATAAGGATCTTAATATAAATATATAGTTTAGAAAAATGGCTACATATTCTATTAAGCTTGGCAGAAAAGCAAATTTATTTTTAATAGCTATCTTTTATCAAACAGCCATTTTAATGAAAAGTTTAGAACCTTCAATGAATGATAGGATCCTTTTTCTCAGAAGCCTGTTAAATTGGCTTCTGCTGAGTTTTATTTTCCCTTTGTTATCCCTTTTCAGTACAGTGAATCAGTGCAGCTCAGCTGGGCTTGTTTAGGGACTGTTATGATGATGGATTTTGTCAAATTACTCACCCACCTCCTCCTGCTCTTCCTGGCCCTTGAGACAGTTCATTTTTTATTTTCTGAAGATATGAATGTATTTGTTGCAGTCAATCAGAAGTTCAGCTCAACAAATAAAGCAGGGAATCTCGAATGTTCACATCCTGTGTATCTGTCCATGCACTCTTTGCTTCTTTTTTAAATTTTTCTTTCTTCATTTTTAATTGAGTGGAGTAACTGTGGATTCATTTATTTTGTCTCAGTTCCCTGGAAGTCATCAAAGGCAATTTATATTCAAAAATAAGAAAACAAACATTTCTCAGGATTTCCACTGTTAGCAGATCAGCTATCACCTGATAAGAATTTTAGATTGTGTTTCACATAAGCACTGGGAAATACTGTTGCAATCACACCTACTGAATAGCAGGAATAATGTCTTTGTAATGTCACAAGAACACTGATATGTTTTCCAAGATGTTGGTCTCTAAGCAAACTATTAAAAAAAATGCTCTGTTTATTGTTTTGGGCCTATAGACATTTCCCAATTTTAAATTGGAACTACTTAAAACAGATTTTGTGCCTAATAATACTTCTAACTAAGCATAGAAGGGCCTGAAAGTTGCAGTGGGGAAGGAGAAGTCTGGAGTGGAAGGAGTTCAGTGGAGGCTCTGTTTCATCATTAGACAACTGGATGCAGTGCACAGGACACGGTGATTATTGCAAAAAGATGGCATCTGCCAATAACTGTGTATCAAATTCCTGAAATGCAATGGGTCATGATTAATTTATTTTTTTCAGTAAAATTAAGCCACTGGAAAGAAATCTGTTATGAAAAAATAAGCCTTTGCTTGTGCATAGTATTCTGACCCTTTTGAGATTTGAGCATGAACAATTTTTTATCTTCTGAGTTACTCTGACACTTGGGTAAGGATCGGGTGCTTGGTTTGCATGCAGGTAATGAAGCCAAAAGAACCCGGAACGGAATTATTTGTGCCTCTTTAGTTCTTTGGTATGTGATTGACAAAATCTTTGCAAACCTGAATAAAAACTAAAAATGCAGTTGTCTCTCAAAGACTCTCTGTTGAACATTCCTCAGTGGCTCTGCTGTATAAAAGTCCCAATTTTGACAGGAGACCATGAAAAAGATGAGGTAGAGAGAGGATGACCAATGATCAGGTAAAGAAGTGGTGGTCCAGTTTGGCAATCAAATTAGGTGAGATAAACAGGAGAACACTGTAATTGTGAAAATGGAGGCTAAAGGAAAGCAAGGAAAGGTGTGGGCCTGCTGCTGGTGCAATAGAGGACCCAGTGACAAAGCATGTGGAAAAGGCCAATGTGCACAACGTCTTCTTGGCCTCAGTCCTCACAGGTCAGACAGATCTCCTGGAATTCCTGCTCCTGAGGTCATTGCAAAAGTCCAGGGCAAGGTGAATTTGAACCTGGAAAGTGCTGCAATACCTCTGACTGTGTGAAAGCACAATCAATCAACAAATTTCCCTAAGGTCAGCTGATACTCGGAGTGGCCACAGCACTTTATCTCTGACAACTCCACATTGCTGGAGGGTGACAGAAAATCATTAAACATTTGTGAGTGCTGTTTGATGGTTAGTGAGATGTGAGTGACCATAAACTCAGGGGTAATTAGAGATCTTCCCAAGTACCTAAAGGTGTATTTGTTATTCAAGCAGATAGATGTGGTGTTGTCCAGAGTATTCTGGGGGTGGGTTGCTGTCACAGACACATTTTATGAAAAATCTTTTCTTTAAGATCTTTTCTCCTAAGAAGCTGAGAAGTTTCAGGGACAAAATGTAAACAATGGTTATCTGCTGCTGTGGAATGCAACAGGTAGATCTGTGATTGGTCTCATGTGGTTATTTCTAATTAATGGCCAATCACAGTCAGCTGGCTCTGACTCTGTCTGAGGCACAAGTTTTTGTTATCATTTCCTTCTTTTTCTATTCTTAGCTAGCCTTCTGATGAAATCCTTTCTTCTATTATTTTAGTATAGATATAATATAATATAATATAATATAATATAATATAATATAATATAATATAATATAATATAATATAATATAATATAATATAATATAATATAATATAATATAATATAATATAATATAATATAATATATATCATGAAATAATAAATCAGCCTTCTGAAACATGGAGTCAGATCCTTGTCTCTTCCCTCAGCCTAAGACCCCTGTGAGCACCATCACAGGTTGCCTTTAGTTCTCAGTTCAGAAGAATTAGATGAGTTCTCTTTTGATGTTTGGAAGGTAGATCCAAGGATTGGGCTGGCAAAAATAGGAATCATCTCCTTTCTCTGTGCACTGTGGCAGCACCAAGCACCACTGACAGTTTTCACAGCACAGCACAACACTCTCTGCATTTGAAGCTGACTCACAGAAGGAAGTGGACACGTGCCTGGCACCAAACGCATCTCTGCAGGAAGTGGGGACATGTAAGATGCAATCAATAAGCTGCAAGTACAGTTAGCAAAGTACCAAGAAAGCACATAAAGCCTGGACAGAGTTTTGAAGGCTCAGGCATGAGAGGAAGGCTGTTTGGATTGAATGTAGGAGAAGGGTCTGAAGCTGGGTGAAGCATTCACTTCTGGATAGAGACCAGCACAGGAAAACCCTTGACTGGGATTTGCAGTTGCTGCCTGGAGGAATTGGCCATGCCCTTGTCTAGAGCTGTCAGAGGCTGAGCATCCACAGGTCAGGGGGCTGCGGAGCAGCTGCTGCTCATGGGATCCCAGTGGGAAGCCAAATGCTGGCCAATCTTTTAGCAAGGCAGTGTGTCCACAAATAACCTAATTCTGTCAGAGCTGACTCCCTGATGGCCAAAGAAATGTTCCTGGCCTCCTTTACTGGGCTGCAGCCTGTAATATTTCATTGGTTTTATCCTTCATGTGGTTTTCTTTTGACATTTTTTCTGATCTTTAGGTGAAGGTGGCAGCAGGTTTTTAAATCCCCCTTTAAGCATGTGTGTGTGTACAGAGACAGTGATTTCAGTGAGTTGGAGTGCTTCATGACTGAGGGATAACACTGGGGGCTCCTGGCTGCTGATGGGCATGAAAGACAGCATAGGGAAGAGTGGGGTAATGAGGACACGGCAATACCAGGCATGTAAAACTGAAAGAATTTAGCAGCCACTGAGTTTAGTTACAGTGGCTTGATATTTTCTTGTTAAG
Source organism: Melospiza georgiana (assembly GCF_028018845.1). Lineage (NCBI taxonomy): Eukaryota > Metazoa > Chordata > Aves > Passeriformes > Passerellidae > Melospiza > Melospiza georgiana. The sequence continues at coordinate 111,635,818 of NC_080431.1, forward strand.
GCCCAACTCATTGGCCATTGAAACTACAGACTTCAAAATTTAGTCTTAAACACAAATATTTTTATTCTGTAGAGTCAGTGGTAGAACCGGTAAGATCTAAAAGTCACACTATTTAAAGTGGCATTCTCCTTTTGTACTTTGATTGTGGCATCACAGCATAACACCACTACCTATTTAGGTCTTTGATTTGGGCTCTTCCAAGGCTTTAAATACCTGGTACAGAATTTCATATATACTCCTACCTAACTCTGCACTGGCATATGGTTAAATGCACACTAATTGCAAAAAATGTTTCCTTCTTTCCTTCTGGGCATGAACTGGATAGTGTCAGTTCTGAGCTGCTGTCAACCTGGGCTCAGCATGACTTGAATTATTGATGAAGAACAAGCAAAGTTGGTTTGTCAGTTGTCCAGAACTGCTCAGCTATCTGCATTTACTCATAGTGATCTACCAGATTTTCCTCTTGACTGCATGTCTGACAGCTGGGGAATAGATTTACTCTGTGTCATGTGTGTGTCAAGAAATACAAAAAGAAACAATTGGACTTACTCATGTCTTATATTTTTAGCATAAAATATTAATCTGTTAATAAGTTCTTATAGATCATTGAGTTGAATCTCCAAATTAAAACATTTTATTTTTTTTACTTCTAGGAAACTGAAAAATGAGCTTCTGGAGGTGAGAAGGAAAGGCGGGAACCGCCACTCTCAGCAGGACAGCAGCAGGGTCTGTGTTCGCTGCCAGAAGAGCCTGGGCTTCATTTTTGACAGGGGAGAGCTGTGCCAGACCTGCCAGCTGAGGGTCTGCAGCTCCTGCCGGGTGCTGGGGGCAGAGGGGCACTGGAAGTGCTCGGTGTGTGCCAAGATTGCGTAAGTTGGGCACTTCTATAACCAGGGTGTTTTAACCTAAGTGTCCCAGAGTGACGTTGTGATGCTTGTATCCCCATTGGTGTGTTCTGTTTATGCTGGATATTATGTTCCGTGCCTTCTGTGCCTTACCTGGCAAAATAATGGAACAGTTTATATTAAGCACCATCACGCAAAATTTACAAGATGGCCAGGGTATCAGACCCAGCCAGCATGGATTTAGGAGGGGTAGGTCATGTTTGACCAACCTGGTCACCTTTTATGACCAGATAACCCGCCTAGTGGATGCAGGGAAGGCTGTAGATGTTGTTTACTTGGATTTCAGCAAGGCCTTTGGCACTGTCTCCCATAGCATACTCCTAGACAAGCTGGCAGGCCGTGGCTTGGACAGGAGCACTCTTTGCTGGGTTCAGAACTGGCTGCATGGCCGAGCCCAGAGAGTGGTGGTGAATGGTGCTGCATCCAGCTGGCGACTAGTCACCAGTGGTGTCCCTCAGGGATCTGTGCTGGGGCCAGTTCTGTTTAATATTTTTATTGATGACATGGATGAGGGTTTAGAGTCCTTTATTAGCAAATTTGCAGATGACACTAAGCTGGGAACATGTGTTGATCTGTTAGAGGGACGGAGGACTTTGCAGAGGGACTTGGAATGGTTGGATGATGGGCAGAATCTAATGGGATGAAGTTCAATAAGTCCAAGTGCCGAGTCCTGCACTTTGGCCACAATAACCCCCTGCAACGATATAAGCTGGGGACGGTGTGGCTGGACAGTGCTCAGGTGGAAAGGGACCTGGGGGTGCTGGCTGACAGTCGGCTGAACATGAGCCAGCAGTGTGCCCTGGTGGCCAAGAAGGCCAATGGCTCCTGGCCAGTATCAGGAACGGCGTGGCCAGCAGGAGCAGGGAGGTCATTCTTCCCCTGTACTCAGCACTGGTGAGGCCTCACCTGGAGTATTGCGTCCAGTTCTGGGCCCCTCACTTTAGGAGGGACATTGAGATGATTGAGCGTGTCCAAAGGAGAGCAACGAGACTGGTGAGGGGCTTGGAGCACAAGCCGTATGAAGAACGACTGAGGGAGCTGGGGTTGTTCAGCCTGGAGAAAAGGAGACTCAGGGGTGACCTTATCACTCTCTTCAGCTTCCTGAAGGGTGGCTGTGGTGAGCTGGGGGTCGGTCTCTTTCTCCGGGCAACAACAGATAGAACAAGAGGACAGTCTCAAGCTGCGCCAAGGGAGATACAGGCTAGAATTAAGGAGGAAGTATTTTACAGAAAGAGTGGTCAAATACTGGAATCATCTACCCAGGGAGGTGGTAGAGTCACCGTCCCTCGAAGAGTTTAAAAAAAGACTGGATGTGGCACTTGGTGCCATGATCTAGTTGAGGTGTTAGAACATGGGTTGGACTCGATGATCTTAAAGGTCTCTTCCAACCTAGAATTTCTGTGATTCTGTGATTCAAGACTGGCTCTGAAGAGTGAAGGTTTTGTTATCAGCTGCTCCCCCATGGTTGGTGGGACACACAGACGGGGCAGTACATGGTGCTGCTTTTGTTTTTTACTTTTTGATTTGCTCTTGCTTTGCTTCTGCTTTGCTCTTGCTCTTGCTTCTGCTCATTAGCTAGTTTAGCTAAACAGTTCAAATTGTTCCCTGGACTGTTTCTCCTTTCCTGTTTTTGGACCAACTCAAACCTGCTCTGGCCTGGACTCGGAACACCGAGAGTTTGCACCCTGTGGCCCAGCGGGGCCTACTCTGGGCAGCAGCTGCCCCAGTGCCACAGAGATTGAGAACAGAGTGACCACGCCCAAGAGAGACTTTCTGAATTTGTCATCTTTGTCAGAGTGGTGAAAGAGTGGTGTCATCCCGTATTGTTCATTTTGTGTGCTGGGGGTGCTGTGCCTGTTAAATAAACAGGTTCTTTCCACTTGTCTCTGAGAAATCCCTCCCGAACCAGCTGAGGGTAGGGGATGTGTGGGTTGGCTTTCTGGAGGGGCCCCTTGTGAAGGTTTTCTCCCAAATTTGCCCTAAACCAGGACACCACGTGTGGAGCTTACAGCCCTGGCAGTGATTTTGTGCTACCATTGTACATCCCCTTACAGAGAATACACAAGGGGAGAGGCTTAGCTGGGGCTTTTATTTGCTGCACTATCTCTTTTCTGAATTCCAAGCCAGTTTCAATGAGCTTGTCTTCCAAAGACTTGGAAGAATAATTCACTTGATTAGTTTGGTAATATGGGATTTTTTTGCTTGGTTTAGTAAGATAACCATGAAGAAAAGAAGAAATGTGTCGGGCAACAAAACGCAGTTATGTATCCTTGTGTAAGGACTGGATGGTGTAAGAAAGAGATGGGATAAAAAAAGAAATATACAGAATTATTTTAACAGACCTTCAAACTAACAGGATCAGAAAGGGCAAATTGTTTCAGGAAGTGAACTCAAATCGCTAATTCTGTCAAGACTTTGGCTACATAGTGAAAAATTAACACAGCAGAGCATGGAGTTTAGGGTTTGTGTCTTCAAACTTTAGTTTTAGAAGGTTGCATCCATTTTTAAGTAGGAACCTTACTCCTCTGCATCCAGTGGGGCACACCCAAAGGACAGTGTCTCACCTGGTAAGACAAATAATGTTTACTTGTTTGATTTGTGAAATGATTTTAAATCAGTAGGGGCTGGCTGAGCTCCCTGTACTTTGCCTCAGGCAGTTCCTGGGATAATGTCAGTGCTGTGCCTTTCAGAAGTGACGGGGTGTGAGTGAGGTGACAGCATGGAGAACAGCAAACACAATGCTGCTCTTTAAAAATGGAGAAAAGAAAAAGAGATTTGTTGACCCTGCCACACTACCTCTAATTTCTCTAACAACACTGAAACAAACGGTAGCAGTGTTGTTTGAAAGCTGAGAGAAGGTGACAGGATGAGGAGTAAGAGCTGGCTCAAGAACAAGTGATGTCAAAACCAATTTAATTTCCACCTTTGACAGGTGACAGAGGAGGATTGGTTGCTGTCTTATAACTTGGCTGAAGTTAACCTTTTGATACTCTCTCTTGTTCCTTTCTAATAGGCTGACAAATTAGGGTAGCTGTGCCCTGGAATAAATTCTGCCAGTGTGATTGCAGACCCACCTGGAAAATTGTAAAGCTCTCTTCTCAGCATGGACATTTCACTGTCAAAAAAAAACCTCAAGAAAACAAAGCCCAAAAAACCCCAAACAAAAAACAAAACAAAACAAAAAAGCACCACACATACAAACAAAAAAAAAAATCCTTTTTAAAACCAGTGATATCGAGCAGAATATTTCCTGGCTTATTACTGTTAAATATTTTAGTCAAGGACCTTGATGCAGCAGATGGATTTGCCAGTTACACCTGCAGGAGACATAAAGCTGAGAGGTGCTCCAGGCATGCTGAAGGACAAGATGTGGTTTCAAAGTGATGCTTAGAATTACAGAAGTAGTTTGAAGGTAAAGCAAGTGATGGCTCCCTATGGGCATGTGGAAGTGCTACATTTGGGAAAAAATGCAGCTGCAGAAACATAAAATGAGAATAAAAACAGCTTCTGCAGCTGTTCCTTAGGAAAGGATCTGAGTATTGTACTGGATAAAAGTTGAACATGAATCAACAGAATTTTCCACTGCAGAAAAATTGAGCATCACACATTGATGTACAAGCCAAATTATGGCTTATAAAGTACATTATAAAATCATCTTTTATGTAGAGTACCTGCCCATTTCTGTGTATCAGAATTCAGACAGGCCACCTGAAGAAATTCAGAAGAAAATAATGAAACTTAGCACGCAGAATGTCCAGAGCAATAGAAGGAGTCACAAGTGTTCAGCCTAGGCAAGAGAAAATACCTGAATTTTAAATCTACAGAATGTGGCTTACAGGCTGTTCCAAGGCCCCTGTTTGGGTAGGAAGAGTGATACTTAAATTGCAGTGAAAGGATGTAATTTAGATGGTGTGAATGTTGACATAACTCGGGAGGGTTGCAGAATGTTGTTTTACAACAGGTTGGATAAACCTCTCTTGGGATGATGGCATCAGTAAGGATGGTCCTGCTCTGGGGCTGAGAGATGAGTGAGGCAAATTCTCAAAGCCTGTGTGACCTCTGCTTCTCCTGATTGTGCTGCAGCTCTGTGAGCCAAGCAGTGGTCTCAGCAACCATCCTGACAATTAATTCTGGTTGAAGCCTGACTTTAGGTTATTACACACCACGGGGTAATTTTCTTGCAAAGTGCTGAACTTTTCAAGTGTTAACATTCTGTCCATGTTGAGTATCTTTATTAAATTGAAAGCTCTCTCTCCCCTTCCTTTTTGTTCATATGCAGTGTTTCTGCAAGGCTTCATGACAGTTAATGATATGTAAAATGTCTTTTACATTGCTGGGAGTACACAGAGAGATAATCTTCTGTGTGGGCAGTGTGGAGATGGAAGTTTGAGAAAGGCATTTCAATGACATCATTGTGCATAGTTCTCATTTAAATTATTTCAGTTCTGCTTTTCTACCAAGTGAGAAATGCAGGGGAAATCAGGATTTTTAGGCTCTTTTAATTACATTTGATAGAGGAGCTGATTAAGCTAACAGGGCCTTTGACAAGTTGAAAAGGCAGAAGGCAAGGAAGAGAAAATAATATGGTGTTAAGAGACATTTATGTTTTATAAGCAGCAAACAAAAGGTAGGAAGAGGAGAAAAATCTTTTAGCTCTGTAGCACTGACCTACATGCAGTGTTTGTGTCTGTCAAATTGGACTGCTTTACCATGCTTTCCAAAGAGTGTTGGAGCACTTTTATATTTGTCCTTCTCCTTTGTCCCTTTTTTAGCAGCCTTGGTTATGTTGATGTCTGTATTGACTCCAGCCCCTGCTGAGCTGTTCCATTAGCAGAGCCAGGCTAAACTGTTGTTGTGATGTGATGTCTGTTGTCATACAGACTGTGAGACCCTTAAAAGTCAGGGAGGAGTGTTTGTGAGCCCTTTACAATTTTGGTGCTGTGCTACTTCATGTCTCTGCTCCTCAAATTGTGCTCAAGAGTGTCCTTTAAGTTCTATTTAAGGTGATGGTTATAACAGTAGCTTCTACAAGCCCTTCTCATAGTCACGAATTACACCTGCAGGAAGTGTCTACAAGATTTTCAGAACTGTTGAAAAACTGAATGAGTACATTTGGTGTGAGAGCAGAAGGTCTGGTACTGGGTGGGGAGTGTGGGCATTCAAAGAGACATCTACTGCTCAAATTACTGCAGAAATACCTTGAATTACACAGATAATCCAGAGTGGTCGCAGAAACAATTTTGTCAGTAAAAAGAATGTAGGTAATATCAGCCACCTTCTGCCTGTTGCTTTGTTTAATACATTTTGACATTTCTTTCCTTATGAGCTTTTTGAGTCCTGCCTGTCCAGTCCTAACACGGGAGTTTGGGATACTTTCAGAACAGTGAAAGGGCATTTTGTCCTGGCATCAATGGGATCGTGGCCTGGGATCAAAAGTTGTTATTGCTTTAAGAGTTATGGTGGATTTATGTCCAGCTACCACAAAAAGGGGAAAAAATGGTGGCAAGCTGCAAGCTTGCTCACTTTGATTTGGAGAACAGTAATTTCAAAACACCAATTTTATGAGTATGTGGTAAAACATAATATTATTATCTGAATAAATTAAAAAAACCCAAGCACAACATAGTTACATGATGGTGGCCGTAGGGGTGAGACACCAGCGCATTTAATAATACAATCTCTTTTTTCATCTGTCAATCAGAACATCATCTGGCAACAAGAGAATCTGACTTCCATAAAGTAATACTTAGAGCATTTCATCTGCCATTTTTCCAGAGACAGACTTGCCTGAAAAACAGCTTCTGGTGATGGGGAAGCTTGTTACAATACATTAATTACATTCTGAAAAGCTTTCAAAAAAATTTAGTGAATTTGAGGAAAGATATTTGAATGTGAATAGTGACAGAGGTTCATCAGTATTTTTAAGTATAACAAACAGGTTTATATGTAAGTCTTGTCTTACAGTTAGAGTTACTGTCAAAGGATTTCTCCCTTGAATGTCCATAAGGAGAAAATTATTTAGTTGGATTTTGTCCCTCATAGGTGCTATTACCAGGGAAAATAGAAAGTCTCAAGACAAAGCATTTACAGGTCAAGAAGGATTAGAGCTAAGTCTTCAGTCTTCAGTTCTCCAGCTATGGTCAGAGAACAAGACAGTCCTTATCCATGTGATTTTGTTTGATATTTGTGGTTTTGCACTATTTAATGAGGTAAATCCAGCCTGTATGTAGTGATGCACTTGAAAAAGGAAGATTTCTGCTCCATTCCCTCCGTGCAAGGAACTGAGGTCATCAGGAGCTTTCAAACATGGGTGTTAAAAGAGAAACTTTCCATTAAAGTATCTTATTTTTTCCCTGCATCTTCTTATATTATGACCACTTTATGTTTTAAATTTGGCAGACAAAATGATCAATAGATTGAAGGAACTAGAGTTCTTCCAGGTGTCTTCTGAAGGGCTGATTTCACACCATGATGCTGTCTGTACTTCCCATTGCAAGGGTGTCTAGGTATCTGGGAGCACTGCCTTTATATGTCAAATGTCTAGTTAGCTCAAGCTATTACAGCAGAACAAAGCAGTAATGGAAAATTTACCTTAATCTCTGAAATAATTATGCTGTCTTAACATGTCATGAAAATTCATCAGAATCTCTTAGTAACATTTATTCCCATTAGGAGCCTAAAAATAGAGGCATTTCCAATGTTTTACTATGCAAATGCTTTTCAAATTTCTTATAATTTTATTTTAGTAACTTCTATGCAAGTTTGCCTTCTTTTCACCAGGTCAAAATTCTGTCTAATAGCCTCACAGCATAATAAAACTTACAGTGGAATTAATTTATATTGCAGATAATACTGTGTGGAGTAGAATACAAAGATAGGCATATGTGAGGGTATATGATAAGGGCTTTACTATGTTCAAACATGGGTTGAATTTTATCCAGCCTTTCGTTTTGCTTTTTTTTCCCCACATTTTCTTCCTGAGGAGGAAGTAAAATAACTTGAGAAACAGGGATGGAAAGAAGGTAGGCTGAATCTTTTGCATCTGCTGTGGATGTGAGATAGACAAGATGATTAAATGGAGAGGAAACTGTTTTACCAGTGTGGGGCTTTGCCCTAAAGAAATAATTGAAAGTAACAATTGGGTCTTTCCATCTGAAATGAATTTTTTATTATTAACTGGGACATTTAACCATGAAGTGCCTCACAGAAATGAGAGTGGAAAATCTGAGTTTTTGAGGGGCAGGCCATAGGTTATGGGTTCTGTTTCTAAACTGAGCAGAGTGTCATTATTTTGTTTAGTGGGAGATCACAGAGGGGGAAGAAGCAGGGAACCATCCCTGCTCCCTTTCCCATGATGATGGGAGTAGGTGGATCAGTGATTAATGTAGAAGGACTTTAGCAGATACCTAAAGTATTTGGTACTCAACTGAACTGCCTGAATGTTAATCTTCCTATCTGTTCTGAGTGTAGGAAAAAGCAATCATGCAAAAATTGCTGTTATTAGAGTTTATAATACTGTTTTCCTTTTTTTCTAAAGCTACTGATTTCAGCATCTGCTAAACACCTTGGAAGGCCAGTCTAAATCCTATTTTGGTAGAAATTACACATGTTGTTTACCTCATGAGCTACATCTAACTGAGAAAGTACAGAAATGCATGCACATACCATGATCTGCAGTCTGCATGGTATTTGGGCCCATTTTGCAAACACCAAAGCCAAACCTGCAAGCACTGATTCAATGTGCTATTGAGTAAATAGAAAGACAAAAAGGGTTCATTTTCTTTAGATAGAAAGGGTTCATTTTAATCCTGTATCTGAAATAGTGCATCTTTCTTCTATCTCAGTAGAAGAGAGACTCCCCTTGTCATAATTGCATGAAAATAACATTATTATTATTATAATAAGACTGTTTAATTCTTGCTCTTCAATTTTTTGATTCAGAATGTCAAATGCAATTATTAAATTCAATCTTCAAGTCAGAGACTTAGGAAATCATTTGATCTGAAGTAATTTCTATTTATGTGTAGAGCAAAAATTCTTTTAATAGGTACTCCTGACATGTATGAGTGATAAAGATAACATGAACATGAAGTCTTTGTGTGAATTGTTCAGCATACATGGAAAATATATTCAATACTAGAAATTCAAATCTGCAAAGCTTGGGGACTTTCCCGTTATTTCATTAGAAAGTGATATTTTTGTAGAAATTATCTGTTGAGTAATGATATTTTTGCAAAAAGTGTTCTGCCAGCTGAATTAAGATCTGAAGACAGACAGTAACACTGATGGAAATAAGGATGAAGGTCTGAAGTGAGGGCTGAGGTCTCTTGTTTCATGCAGCACTCACAATGGCTGGATGTCAGTGCCTGTTGTTTTTTCCCTTTCACTGTGTGTGGAGAGTTTAGTTCAAGCATGGCTTAAAGAAAAAGGCCATGAAGCCATGCAATTGAGAGAAAAGTAAAAGGTAGTTGCAAAGCAGTTCCAAAAGCAGTTCCCAGCCTGATTTCTATAAACAATTAGATTCTCTCAGGCATCACTTTATAAACAATAAGGTTCTCAGACAGTCTTCCCATAACAAGCGAAACACCCTCTCTGGGAAAAGATGGCACCCTGGGAACAGATATGGAAATTTTGGGAACCTTTCATATCACAGTGGGAACACTGGTTTTATTTTGTGTAAACAATCAACGGTATTGTAAAACAAAAGGAGTGGTTAGAGTTTTCTCTGTTAGCCTATCATGAACCTGGATTTTGGAATATGCATGAAGTTCGTTAACACTATTATTTAAACTGGCTGATCGATCAATAAACATGAGTTCGATGCATTATAGGATGGTCATTCTCCCCTCACTTCAACAACTGTGGATAAACAGGGCTGGCCAGAGGGGTGAAGCACCTGACTGAAGCAGGCAATTCTCCCTCCCTTTGCCGTGTTTTGAGACTCAGCTGAGGCAGTTGTCTGTGTTTTGAGACCTCATTCTTCTGGTGAAGCCAGAGCAGAATGGGTGTGAGCCTCTTCAGAGCACCCCTAGCAAGGAGTTGGCACCTCATCAAAAAGGTGGATTTTAATAAGATCAGTCTAATGAAGCAGGTGGGCAGTTCAGTTTGGGGTCATTACCTGAATGGGCACAAGGTTCAGCTCTGCCGGTGTAGTGACTGTCGCACTCCTTTGCCTTCTCAGCCCTGAAAAAGGAATTTGCACCCTCCTCTTTCCTTGGGGCCCAATTAGTGTTTGCCAGCAATGTCCAGGAACATCCTTGGCTAAGCAAGAGGGCACAATCTGTGTAATTTGGGGCTGTTTGATAATGGCAGCTTGCAGATAACAGAGATTATTAAGAGAAGTAGATTGCTTAGTTATCCTTTGCCAGAAGATAGAGGGATCAGCTGTTGTTGCCCAAATAAACTGATCTGTCCCTTCCCTGCAAAGCTTATGTTTTGAAGAAGATGAGTATTGGCTCAGTAGTTACACAGGGATGGCAAAGGAAGGGAAAGTCCTTCTGTGCAGTTCTCCTTCCTCACTGCCAGCCTGGTGCCAGCCTTTCCCATCTTGGAGGCTGCTTTCCTACCAGAGAGAGGCAGCAGAGGTTCAGGTGTGGGATGGAGTGGGGACACAGAGAGGGAGTCTGAAGGTGAGCTCTAAGGTCCCATGCCACAGTGGAATGGAGGAGAGGAGGGCCCTCTCCCAGGGATGGATGCTGAGGAGAACCTGCCTCCACCAGCAGCAGCACTGCTGATCCTTCCTTGCACAGCCCAAAGTCCTCCATCTACTTCCATCCTGGTCTCCTTCTACAGCTGCCCCAGCCATCCTTTCCTTGTCTGGAGCTCCTTCAATCTCTCCAGCCCCTAGACTTCTCCCTGAGCTCTTGATCCTGCTATTGCAGGCTAAATTTCCACATCAGATCACAACTGCTGAACAGTAAAACGAGCATGCTCTGGTCTCAGCCACCCTTCCACCCAGGCTGAAAGAAGAAACACAAGAAGTTTCCTTTCCCTCATCACTGCTCACATCTGGCCAGAAAATGTAGGAGATGGCTCTCCAGGGGCTCTGTGGCAAAGAGCTGCCCCTCCATGAACCACAGCATCCCAGGTGGTGTCACTATCAGGGCTGTGTGGAAACAATTGCAAGGTTTGGCTGTAAAACCTGGAGATCTGTGTGCAGCATTCTCCAACTCTGCTGAACCTGGGGGAAGATCACAGCTCCTTCAGGGTGTCAGAGCTTGCAGAAGGGTGAAGATGCTTCTCTGGATAAGGATGTGGGCAGTATTCTTTCTGACCTTGATCAAGTTAAGTATTTCTGGTAAGATACCAGGGATGGATGAAATCTCCATCCAAGGGGAAAGCAGCACTTGTGGAGTTTTGTGGTCAAACTGGCTACTAACTGAGGAAAAAACCAAATTTACTGGCTAGATGATACTGCAATGTGATATGTCATTCACATTGCAATGGAATTTGATGGTGTAGTGAAAGGTCTGGAAGGTTTATGGTTCAATACAAAACATTAAACATGTCAGAAGTCTTGCAATAAAATAACTGCACAGAGAAGTAAGTGCTGTTAGAGAATTGTGAAAATACACATCTGAGAAAAAAACATTTGTTAAGCCAGCAGGCCAGGCATAGTTTCTAATGAAGTGAATCCTTTTCAGTGTTTGGAACCAACAGAAGTAATTTAAAAATTCCCAGTAGAAGCATAAAGATTTTATTTAATACCTTTCACAATGACTGAGTGACCGTGATGATGAATTATGGAGGGCTTTTTCACTAGGAGTCTGCAACAACAAGATAAGGCAATAATCTATTTCTATGCAAGTGGACATTTGATTTTTCTAATTTTTTTTTTTTTAGTGAGTCATAAAAGATGCATGATTCATTAACAGGTTAGGACAAACTGATAATATTTGTCTTTTCACCAGTGTCAGGATATTATTGTGTAATTTTTAGTATTTTCTCAGGTAAGACTGCATTCAGGCATGACTCAGAAATAACTTAATAGTGAAGATATTGATCAGTGCTCTAAATCCATCTGTAGTAATTTTCATGCCCAAGGGACTGGATGATTTCTTCTCCAGTAGAGGTTTGAAAGTTTTCTTATTGAACAGTAAACAGGAACTGATTTAGTCTGGAGCTAAATCAGTTTTTAATGTTTGGGGGTTATTAGTTTGTTTATTTGTTTTTTACTAGAGTATTCATGATTAGTAGCTTTTAACCATCAATTGTGTGTAGTGAGGCAGTAGAAATGGTGATGCTGTGCCATAATGAAACTAATTCAGGAAAAGGCAAACAACCAGCATGAAAACATACCCAACAAAAAAACCCAGCAATGCCAGTACAGGTTTTATTAATTGCTAGCATAGGCAAAAGAATTTGAAACCAGAAAAAGCAGCATCATCCAGAAGAGCAGCAAAGACAAATTTTCATTGCTCTGAGCTGCTAGCACTCAGCTAAATCATAGCAGCACTGCCATGTGAAGGAACTGCAGATAGTGTCAGCATATAAAACTAGAAATGAAAAATATATATGGACTTGGAGCAACCTCTCTGTAACCATATAGGGTCCATGAACTGCTGACTCATCTGGCAGGAGCTTTGGTGGGGAATTTTCTCCCTCAATTCAGTGTTGCTGTTTCTATGTCTTTAGTCATTTTGGAAATACTGGAAATTGTGACACTGAGTAGTTCACAAAAGACTAGGATGACAGAATGTTCTGTGTATTTTACAGAAATCTTGTAAACGTGGTTGGAACACGTTTTTGCCAAGTAAATTTCCATCTACTAAAAATTCCTTTCCATTCACAAAGTAAGGTAATATTTTTCTGTTAAGTGTTTTATTATTTCAAGCTCTACAATCAATCTCTCTACACTTTATTTTGAACTGTGCAAATGTTGCCCAGAATTTGTGAGTGTGGCAGCTGATTGATAACTGCAGTAGCTTTGGTTGGCCAAGTTTGTTAATGTTTATGTGTCTCTGGCTTTTCTCATTTTCCTCTCACAGAGAGCTACGGATAGTGACAGGGGAATGGTTTTTTGAAGAGAGAGCAAAGCGCTTCAAACAATCAAATCTTGGAACTGATCTTGTCAGACAGTCAATCCTTCACAAATTCCCAGGTAGGGACCTTGAGAGGGAGATTTGCTTGTGCTTTATAAGTTCAAAACCTTGTTTCTTGAGTGTTTGACTTGCATTTTATTCCTGACTGAAATATAATCAGTATTTTAATCTTAGTATTTTTATTTGTGCCTATACAGTGATATATGAATGAGTAATATTCAGGAAAGGTAAGGCCTGTATGAAAGAAGTATCTCTGTGGAGATAGGGAGCTGCTGAAAAACTCACTGTCCAAACAGGTGGAAACTCACTGTCCAAACAGGTGGAAACACACCGTCCAAAAACTCACTGTCCAAACTGAGAAAGTTTGTTCTCAGTTCCTGCCAGGAAGTTTGGCTGTATGGAGAGATCTCAGCCTGGTCATTTTTTTTGCCTTTGGCTCTCTTATTTGTGACAGTGGTGTGTAAAAATCCCTCAAATTTTCTTTTTCGACTCTGAAGAAGAAAGGTGAATTTGAGATCCTGTGCTGTCTGTTGGATCATGGGCTTTATCCAGGCAACCTGGTATTCAGATTTTCCCTTTGCCCAAGTATCTCAAACAAGCTACACCTGCACTTTTAAGTACAGTAAATTGTCAGTCTGTCTGTCTTGGCCAAGCACAGCCCAGTGTGTGTGAGCTGCTCTGGTACCTTGCAGGGTACCACAGGACCACTGGTGTAAGAAATTGGAGTTTTTCCTGAATGCTGATGGTGTGTACTCATTTAACTCCTTCGCTCTGAACACAGAAGCTGTTGGGTAGTCTGTTTCAGATGCAGCATTTATGCTCAGCTTTATCCCCTAGCTTATAAGGGGAGGGACTGGTTTACTGCCACTGGAAAAAATTCATGGTGCAAACTTGTTCCTTGGAAAATACAGACCTTGCCAATATCACTGTGCCTCAGAAACTGTAAAGGTGGCAAGTGTATAAATCCTTGATATTATTTCAGTGGTCACATTGGGTATGTCATTTTTTAATACTTGATAGATATATTGAAAAATCTATTTAAGCCATTTTCCCCATACCTTGCTCCTAGGTAAACAAACATTTTAATTATGAAGACATTCTTTCATTCAACACAGAAGATACCGTACATTTCAAAATTAAATATCAGGTCCTTTGGTTATTAAATATTGTCATTGAGAAATCTGGAAATGTAGTTCAAGAGCTGGTAATGAGGAACATCTCAAGCCAAAGTTTTATTTTATTACAAAGATCCCCCAAGGCTTTTTCATTATCTGTTTTTGTAGGTTGTTTGATGTCCTGTGTTATTTGTGCAGAAGTTCACCTTTTATTTTCTTCCTCCCTCTACTGCAGACCCAGTTTCCAATACAGATGATGAAAGAACATTCAAAAATCAACCCCAAGAGAATGAAGAAAAGCCAGATGTACCAGTCTGCTCCACAAATGGGCACAAATCTGTCTTTAGCAGACCTAGAAAGATTGGGTAAATCCTTTGGTTTTGTTGTTGTAGGCTTTTATTTTGGTTTCTGGGTTTTGGGTTTTTTTGAAAATTGATAAATCTAAAACTAGCTGTATATGGTTGGATAGGTTTTCTTTTGAGTTTTTCCAGTCTTCCACATCAGTGTCAAACTTCCTGGGATGAGAATCTGCCTTCGTTTAAAGGCATACTTACTGTAATTACATTGCTGTTTCCTGGGAAATGCATCAGCAATTATCCTTCAGCTATAAAGGTAGCAGAAAAAAAGTAAATTTTACTTTCTGGATTTGTCTTGTTTCTACTCAGAAGTAACAGTGTCCTTAAAGGCAGGCTTGCCAGAGAAGCTAAGGCAAAAACTAGCATTTGTAGGACCTGGTTTTAATGTATACTGGTCAGTTTGGCTCCCAAGTTTTCCTTGGAGCTTCCAGCTGTGCAAGTACAGCCTAAGAATGTGTGTGTGAGAGTGAACAAACAGAGGTGCTGCTGCTCATCCTGCAGGGTTTAACCCAGTTTGGCCTTTTGAGGGGCATTCACTCTCAGGGGACACAGCCAATGCATTGACCATGTGGTTGCACAAGTTTTGTCTGGACTTAGCTGGGGGCTATTGCATGAGTGGGAAGAAAACCTGAATGGAATTTCATATCATGGCTGGAGCCCCAATGGTATTTGGAAAACTTTGTTTCTTTGAAAGGAAGAGCACATTTTATCAGAAATCCTAAAGATAGGGCAGGTGGATTCTTTCCACATTTTTTACTTCTAAGGAGAGATGAGTATGGAATAACCTGCTCCAGAGACTCCAGAAATTAACACCAGTGATTTATATCTCTTTAATATAGGGGGAAAGTGCATGAGAATGCTTCTGGCCTCTTAAACTACAGTGAAAAAAGAAACAGCCCAAGGAATCTTCTATAATAGATTTTGTTCTGAGTCATGCTAAGTGCTAGCTATACTAAGAGGGCATTAAAGTTTACTTTTCTAATCCTCCTTCCATTTAAATCCTTTAAGCAAACCAATGAATCATATTCCCTTACAAGAAAAAATTATTTTTATAATTTTTATTTAATTTAGTGCTGCTGTTTCTGTTTGTGGACAGAAATGTTTTTGGTAGTGACATTCCCCACAACAGAAACTTAATCCTACAAGAATTTGGCTTGCTTTTCCTAGTATATTTGGTGGTGTCTTTTAGAAATATTTCATTATTGTTCCTCTTGCTTGATTCTTCCTCCTTCAGGTTCCATGTGTGTGTATCTCATGAGTGTATTTCTTTTAGCAAGACTCTTTTGGGGCCAGCTGCTACTGACAGCGTAATGGGATAACTTTTCAGTCTATTGTGGTTTATAAGGTCATGAGAAATACCATTAGTTTGCAAAACTTAATTTCATTCATTTCTGTCCCATTAGGTCATGTTTTGCAGGATAAGGGAGAGATGTTCTGTTTTTTTAGGAATGGCCTATTTAGGGCTTTTGATGTATAAAATTCTGGAAATATTTAAAGAGAAAATATACATAGCATAATTTTCTAGAGAAAATACACACACTTAGTCAAAAATACTTTCCTAACTATAAACACCCCGCCCCCCCCGCCCCCCCCAAAAAAAAGAGATTAGTTTTCAGAAGAGGCAGTTCTGGTTCTAAGCTTGAATAGCAGGAATGTTTTAGTGTTTTGGTGTCTTAAAATGCAGTTTCTAGTAAATACAAAGTTTTTCCCCCAGGAACTAGTTTCATAACCAGACTTGGTGCTTTGTTGACCTTTATATCCAGAGTTGTCTATAGGGTAGATTAAATTACTGGACTGTACGCATCACAACTTTTATCACAAAATCTTTTATTCCCTGTTCTCAACAGGAGGGTTATCAGGGCAGTTACCAAAGGAGAAATCACATATGGAAAGGATGAAGGTGAAAGGAGCACAGTCTCAGAGGCTGAAAGGCCAGGTCTGCGTGGAGGCAAATCAGCTGCAAGCTCTGAGAGGTGAGCGGAGTCTGGGACAGCTCCTGCTGGGACCAACCCAGGGCCAGGGCCCTGGGCTGCTCTGTCTCCTTGGGTGCTGTCTGGGAACAAACAAAAAACACCAAAAAACACCCAACAAGCAAAAAAATTGTCTCCACTCATGTTATCTTACTCTCCTCGTGTTCAGCTGGTGACCGATGTCAGTACGTTGGTTTTGTTTTCTGGATTTTAATGGATGAGTTGTGTTCATGTTACAGAACTGAGGCTCCTTGGTTTTATTTACTAATGAAATGTTAATTGATTGTAATTTATGTTTTCTTCTTCAAAGGTTGTTTGCCCTTCTCTTTCCATGACTATTGTCCCAGTCATTTTATAATTCTTCTGGGTTTAAGAGATCTCTGCTAGTGCCTCTGATGGCATTATAAAATTCCAGGATCAACATTCCTGTCATGTCCTACCTTCAAAATGAAGCCAAAAACCAGCTCACTGTTTCCTTGTTCAGTTAGACAGCCATACAGGATATAAACCCACATTTTTTGTTCAGGTGCACACACCTAGCAATTTTACAATTTGGATTAACAAAATAATAACAATTTGCTGTAAGTTCTAATAGCAATTTCCTGCCTCTAAACTAGTGTTTCCAAAGAGATATGCAGGAACAATGGATAACAGGTAAAAGGAACATCATGGACTTTAGTATGCACATAGATAAACCTTCTTGTTCAGGCAAGAACTTGCTTCTCTTTGTTACCTACAATTCAAATCCCAATTTCTATATGTTCTGCAATATGTCTAAAGCTGATGGTGACAATCTTCTTGATTTCTTGTTGATAGTTTGATTTCTTTTTTTTTTCCACCGGGTGCTGCAGCACCTACCAGCCAATTCAGCTTTCAAGCTAGTTTTCATTAATCATTCCAGTTCACTAATTTTTTTCATCAAGCTTATTAGGCCTTCTATACCCTAGCAGACTCATACCTGACTTCTACGAGACCAGAAGTGGAATTTTTGCTCATTTTCTGCATTTTCATTGAATAGAGTAGAGGTGAGTGAAGGATCTAAGAGAAACCTCAGGAATCTGTTGTCTGTTATGATTAATACTGAGATTATGCAATATTAGTAGCTTTCTCTGAGAGTTTGCCAGGATAAGGACAAAGGCATGCTTGTAAGAGGTCTGTGCAGCTCTTTTTGAGTGCCAAACTACAATAAAGTTATCATGCAGTTAACCATAAATGAAACAAAATAATTTTGTTTGGGTGGTGGAATTCAGCACCTGATAACCCCTCTGTACAGATTTAGGAGTGAAGTAGTCTATAAAGACAGCTTTTATCTTTGATTGCCTTGGTTCACTTTCACATAAATAATCATCTTCAAGCTGTTTCTCAGAGCCAAGGTGCAAGACTTGTTAAATTAAGGGGTATTGAATCATTATCACAACTTCTCTACTTGCCATCTCATTCTCACCTAGTGAAATTGGTGTCCTTTGCCAAAGCCCAGAGTAATATTGTCAAAATCGGAAGTATTTCACCTGCCAGCAGGGAAACCAAGAGAGAATTCTCCTTTTTAAATGATTCTGTTTAAGAGAAGATGTATTGAGCTGGGAACAGGGAAACCCAGGCCATGAATTCACTTCTTCTCTTGGTTTATTTCTATTCCAGCAAAAATGTTTACTGCTGCATGCTGTAAATGTTTTTGCTGCTGAATGAACTGGGAGGCTGCATCAGGTCAGGATACTCATAGGAGAAATAGTGTGGAAATTTCAGGCTTGTTTACACAGGCACTCCACCCCACTGCACTCTGGTCTTCTCTAGCATGAGGAGAAGTCTGGCATAGTCACAACACTGTTTTTCTATTGTCTACTTAACATGTCTAAAATGTGTCAAATCTCTCTCTAATAGCAGACTGATATAAGAACTAAGGACACATTTTAAAATAATTTTTGTTGTTTAAAAAGGTTTTAAAAGTGCAACAGATTACCCTTTCTTACCCTCAGTGTTCACATGGGTTTACCAGTATTTTCTAACAGAAATTGTTCAATGGAAAAATTTTCACCCGTTGTGATGTTAGACAGAAACTGGAGTCTGGTGTGCTGGTCACAGATGATTTTTTGTCTCTTTTACTAATTTACTAGTACTTTTGTGCTAAAATACTAATTTACTAATTACTTTTACTAATACTAACTCTTTCACATTTTACTAATGTGAAACATCCAAGAAGACCTGTCCAACCTTCCTAAATTTCTACATTGGTTGAAAGAGTCAGCTGGTTTGGGTCTACAGTCATAACTGAACACCAAAAAACCACATCACCGAAAAAACTACATAGAAACAGGACAGTGAATAAGTGGAGATGGATGGATGGATGGATGGATGGATGGATGGATGGATGGATGGATGGATGGATGGATGGATGGATGGATGGATGGATGGATGGACGGGCAAGGATTTTAGAGTTTCTGGAGATAGTGCTGGCATTAAATTGGCTGTAAAACATCCAGAGATGTCATGTTACTGTTGTTTCCCTTGACACCAGTGGAACAGCCTGGTAGGAAGGTTGCATGAGTTGTCTCTCGTCCTGCTGGATGTGAATGTTGTATGGATTGAACAGGGACAAACAGCTCCTGCAGCCTGGACAGGAGCTGCCCATTAAGGCATCTGCAGTTCTGCCAGGAGCACTGACAATACTTGTATGACTTGTATGTGTAAAGCAATTTTAATTCATCTTTGACTGTATTTTTTTTCCTTTCCAGGTGATCCCCCAGCCCACCAGGGCTCTGTTACTCTCGCAAAGTTAGCACAGCACTTTCCTTGCCATGGTTTGCTCAATGAGCTGGCTGGCTTTGCTCAGAGCAATAACCCTTCCCTCCTCTGTCTCCCCTGCAGAGGCAGCACGCTCTCCCTGGGCAGCAGCAGTGCAGGGGCTGCTGCAGGACATGCAAGGGGCAGAGGCAGCACTGCCAAGGCTTCCCTGGCACGCTCTCCCAAGCGCAGCATGACCGCGGATTGCAGCGGGGTAAGGATGGCACTGGGCTTGGGGAGCAAACGGGGGCACTGGGCTGCATCTGCCCTGGGAGGCTGGTTTGCAGGAGAGTAAGGATATGTGCTATTCACATACTCTTTGAACAGAGAGAGACATAATTCTCTCTCCCAGGATTTTTCCTGGGGAAGGCAGTGAGAAAGCTCAGAGAGAGGAGAGAAAACAATTCTTATCTCTATTTACTGTGCCTGATATTTGGCACGTGTGGAATGTGTTATGGAGATTGTTTACCAACAGGATTTGTTAATTGGACTCTGCTGATGGTTGTTTGGACTGATTGACCAATTAGGTCAAATTGGTGTGACATGTGTCATGACTGTCTGTCATGACTGTCTGAAAGGATTGTGGGTTTTTCTTTAATACATTAGTAGTATAGTTTTAGTATAGTATAGCATGTAAAATAATATGTTATAGCTTAATAAAGCAATTATTCAGCCCTCTGAAATCATGGAGTCATTGTAGATTATTCCTCTGGCTGAGGGTCAACCCTGCATTGATAAGGATGAGCCTGACAGAGAAAGTCTGATTTCTGCCTCAGTTCTGCTGTGGAGGTCCCTGCCAGAGCAGAGCTCCTCGTGCTGTTATCAGTGAGGCGGTTTTTGGTTTGGCAGGAGTTTATCTTTTGTCTAAAAATTGCTGTGGATGTCCAACATTAGATAATGAGTTACAGATTCTGAACTGGGAGTCACAAGGGATGGAATAAGCATTTTTGGAACTTTGGAGCCTTGAGTAAGTGCTGTAAAATAAGGATGATTTTCAAGCATGCACAATCTAGCATTCTTCCACTGACTGCTAAGGGGAATTTTGCAAGTCCAGCCCTTGCAGGAAATCAGGCCAAACTGATTTTAGTTTTTTCTGGACTTGGACACTGACCTCTGCATAAATAATTCCATAACACAAAATGTGTGATAAACATGTTATCAGAACATTTCCTCTTGTGTGCTGTTATGTCTCTTGCGGGGTATTTACCATTAAAGTTTGGAAAAAAGGTAGATGAGTGTTTAGATCAGAGCCCTTTTGAACACATCAATTTTCTTTCTAACTTCCAGATACTTAGTCTAATATGTGGTCTTTCCTAATAAAAAATTAAGGTAGTGTATATGAAGAGCAGTTTTGGGAGCTGTGAATAAATGAATAGTTGTTTTATTTATGTTCTTGTTGGCACATCAACTAACTTGCTTTCATGTGCATTAGATTTGTTTGAAAAATCCATTTCATTTAGATGGAGTTATGTTATTAGCTTTTCTTTTACAAGTAGGCAAGAGGTCAGAATGATATCAAGGATATTGGCTTTATTTAAGGGGTTATACTTTAACCCCTAAATTTAATTTAGGGGTTAAAGTATAGGACATAATTTAACTAGTTCAAATGCTTTTGGTTTTGCCCTGGCTGAAATCATTGTGCTAGTACAAAACACTTCCTTTCCTTTCCTTTCCTTTCCTTTCCTTTCCTTTCCTTTCCTTTCCTTTCCTTTCCTTTTTCCTTTTTCCTTTTTCCTTTTTCCTTTTTCCTTTTTCCTTTCCTTTTTCCTTTCCTCCCCTCTCCTCTCCCTTTTTTCCTGATTTATCAGCTGAGTGAGCTTCTAATAGATTTGAGTATTTCTTTTCCCTGATACTTTACTCTGATTTTTCAGCTGCAAACTCAGAATGTAAGCAAGCATTGCATCTTTGTGCTAATTTTATGCATCATCAGTGCTAAGCAAAGCAGATTAGACTGAAATCTAAATATATTTAGTAATAGACTGGATGTCAAAGGAGCTTTGGGCTCTGTAATCTAATGAAAGTTATGCTTTTAATAAACTAATAGTGAATAAACTTAGATTTTGTATTTATGGCTTGTGCATTTTTCCTCTTGGACAGGACACAGGCTTGGAAAATGACATGATTATTCCAGCAAGTGAAAGTGTACCTGAAGATTTAGTAAAGAAGCACTGCAGGATACCATCTGGAACACCTTCCATTGCAGTTTCTAGGATATCTTTGTCATCAGGCAAGTATTAAGTCTTTTTCTTCTTTGTGGCAGCCTTTATTATCACAGGATTATGCCCATTCTTGTGACTCCTCTCCTTTTGTTCTTGAAACATGTTGGAAAACCAAATGTTAGTTTCATAAACTTGTTCATTCTGAAAACACTTCCCTGTTACTAATCAAGTTCATACCCCTTCACAAGTTTTACAATAAAAATAGGAATCCTTATCCCAGAAACATTGGTACAACATTATTGTTAGGTAAACCACATTCTCTTAGAGTTGTTACAAGATTTCATTCACAACTGCATGTTGTTTAGTTATTCTCTGTGTGTCCCCCCTGTATGAAATACTACTAGTATATAATATTACTCTGCTGCTGCTGTGACAGTGTTCACAGGGGTCTGAGGATGAGTGAAGAGATGAGAATCTGACTCCATGTTTCAGAAGGCTTGATTTATTATTTCATTATATATATTAATTAAAACTATATTAAAAGAATAGAAGAAAGAATTTCATCAGAAGGCTAGCTAAGAATAGAAAAAGAAGGAAATGATAACAAAAACTTGTGTCTCAGACAGAGAGTCTGAGCCAGCTGACTGTGATTGGCCACTAATTAGAAATAACGACATTAGACCAATCACAGATGCACCTGTTCCATTCCACAGCAGCAGATAACCATTGTTTACATTTTGTTCCTGAGGCCTCAGCTTCTCAGGAGGAAAAATCCTAAGGAAAGGATTTTTCATAAAAGATGTCTGTGACATGCTGCCATTACATTTCACAGCCACTTTGCCCAGAAGCAAATTTGGGAAACAATGTGTGGTCAGAGAACAAGCCCCTCACGACTCCTTGTCTGTTCATTTTTATAAGTGATGCTCTGAACAAGTCAATCCATCTGTAATTTACCTCATTTCATTGTAGGCTGGTAGGTAGAAAGGGCTCACACAGGAAGGTGCTGTCACAGCCACTTTGCAGTAGTGGCTGGAAATCCTTTTTTTCCTCTCTGAAATGGAAGGCAGGAGCACCCTGCAGTTTTTTGCTTCCCCCAGGCACTCAGTAAGCTTCCTGCAGGGCTGATGGGGTGGGTTTGGGTGTGCAGGCTTCTCTCTGAAACACCGCAGGACTCACTGTTGTAGCTGGATTTAGCCCAAAGCAGGAACCCAGAGGTGCATCCCGCAGAGCTAATCCAAGGAGGCAATGCTCTTCACCTCAGACATTTCAGCTTGAAAGTGTCAGAGTTTCCCTGAGAGTATTGTTCAGTGCAACTCCAGGCAGAGATGTAACAGATGGCTACTTATTTAGGAAGCAAAAATTCTCCTGTTCCTGCTACCTTACAAAATAGAATCTTTCCTGGTAGATAAGAACTGACCTCATGTTACCAAAGCAGATGGATGCTGAGCATAGCTACAGAAACTTGGGAACAGGCCTCAGACTCTGCATTTGGCAAAACTCAAAGGACATTAAGCTCAGGACTGTGACTTTTCCTGCCACATCAGCTGTAGAGCTGCTAGAAGATGAACAGTTAAAAACCATTCAGATTCCTACCTGCAGGATCTAAAAGTACTTTCTTCCCCCTCTTCTCTTTCTAAATATATTGAAACAGTCACACAAAACACTTATATGGGGAGGACTAAGAGGCCCTAGAGAAAGATTTTCTATGTCTTATGCTATAGAGTGGATGAGAGACCTGTAGGACTGAGAGAAACTGCTGGAGCTATTGAAACTATTATTTTCCTCCTAATTTCTACACCATGAACACTGTTAATGACAGAAATACTTTCTACATCCCTTTGTATTCCCAGGTATTTGATTCTCATGCAGATGCTGGGGAGCTTTTAGTGGTGGTAGTAGATGTGGCAATCACTGTGAATACTTGGACAGTGAGTTTTGCAACATTCCAGGCAACTGGGATATACTGGGAGTACCTGAGCATTCCAGGCTAGCAGGCCTACCAAAGTCAAAATCTTGATGATCCATGGTATCAACCACAGAAGACATTTAAAGTAGATAAATAAATAGTACAGGGGTAAAATTATTGCCCAGAAGGCTGAGCAGCATCAGAAAGCATATTTCTTTCTCCATTTATCATAGTGTTCAGTTGCCATAGATTTGACAGATAATTAAAATATTGTTTTAAATTTTTTTGTTAAAAAAAAACATTGGGGTTGGGAAAATACTTGTATGGAAGATGAAATTGAATATTTCTGTAAAAACTATAGCAAACATTTAAATTGTTTTTGTTTCCCAGACCGTAGCAGATCTGAGATAGATTTGAGTGAATCTTTCTCTGAAGGAAATGAGGATACCCTGAGCATAAGAAGCAAATCTGTACCTAGTGCCTTAGATCAGGAACTGGTGAGTTATAAATATGGAAATTTTCATCTGGTGGAAATTCTCTTTGTTTGGACCAATGAAATCAAGACTGTGTGTGTATCTATATAAAATGTGGGTAAGGCAGGACATTCTTCCAGGGATATTTAATGAGTTTTTTAATAGTGTCATCCTCTGAGTATGTTTGCTGTAGAGTGATTTCAATGAACAGTCATGGTTCCAATTTGTTGTTAATTTGCTGGGTGTCTGAGTTCACAGATGAAAGAAACCTAGCTTGAAAATAAATTTCAGGCACTAAATTGCCCATGCTCCAAAATTCTGTTAATTCATATTTGCATAAGTTTTAATTTTGATGCTGAGAAACTTCATAGTTTGAAGGCTTTATTCTCTGTCTGGTTTGATTTTCCATTTTTCTGTATTTTAGCAGGAAGACCCAACTTTCTCTTCTGGCAATGTTGCTTGCCTTATCTTCCTGTTGACTCTTCCATACATCTCCATGCCTTTTTTTGTGTATTCTATGGGCTTTTTTTCCTGAAGGGATTCACAACTTCCATCTCCTCTTATGCACATATCCAAGACGGGCAATTTGCAGATGTGCATCAGTGCTATAAAAGAACATCCAAGCTTATTAATTATGCATGGGGGAGGGAGTTATTTAAATAATTCTTCACCTAATCACAGTTTATTCTAAAGTTTCCAAATGTGTGTTGGTAGCTGATGCATTTTCCCTGTTGTTATAGCCCCACCCTTCCATTTGCTCTTTCCAGAAGAGCATTGGCCATGGCAGATGTCTCCCCTTCCTGTGGTGTTGAAATTAGAGTCTTGGTAGAAAACCATGTGTTGGGATTTCCATCTTTTCTTGGATTAGTAGCAGCCAGAGAATGTGCCTGCAGCATTGCTTTGGGTTAATCTTTGAGGAATCAACAAAAGACCTTCCTGTGTGTCAGGGGTTGGTGGAAGAAAAACTTCAAAAAATAAGTGGTTAATTTTAAAATTGTAATAAAAAAATTGATGTGTTCTTTGTTAAGAAGCTGGAAAATAATGCAGAAGAAAAGCACAAAATAAAAAAATGCAAACTTTATATTCTTTTTATCTGTTATGTGCTCTAATTCACTGCTACAAATTAGATCTTTCTCTGAGGCAGCTGCCAGGGATGACAAATCCAGAGAGGCTTTCCTTCCCTGTTTAAATGTTCTCTTCTCAATCAGAGATTTTGTTTTGTATTTCTTTCTTGCTGACTGAATGAAATTCAGATTGCATCTCTGCAACTCTGTAGCTTCTTTGCTAGCAGAGGAGATGTCTCTTGTGGCATAACCTTGATTTAGCTGCTCTGGAGTCTGGTGCTAATTCCCCTCTAAAATTCATTCATAACAGGAGTCACAGATCTCTGCTTCTACCCATACCCTCACTTTCTCTGCTTTATGAAATGAATTGATTGCATTCATCAGCTTTTGTGTTACCACATTCATTTAGGGTAGTTTGTCTCACAGGAGTCCTTCAGAGTCTTCATATTTATTATGGAAGTAGTGGTTTGAGATAAAAGCTGTATTCCTGCTGGAATTTAGTTTATTTGATGTAAGAGACAAGAAGAAAGGTGCATGATGGTAACAACAGCTCCTGCAGCCTGAGAAAAGCTGGAATTACACCTCCTTCTTTTCCAGCTGAGGTCCTTCAGTCTCCTGTTCCTGGGTGATGGGAGCTGACAGCAGTGCTATGGGAGATGCCACATGTCAATAAGATAGGCAGATTGCTGGAATTTATCAGCTGAAAGGATAGGAAAAGCTTTTAGCTACTTTGCTCCCACCTTTATCAGGGAAACCATTACCCAGACAGAGAAATCAGCTGGAAAATTGAATGGATATTTGCTTCTCTATTTAATATAGCTTTTGATAATGAAAAGGGACAAGCCCCAAAACCCACATGGTGTGGTACAGATTTATCAAGGAGCATGGGGAACCAGCTAAATCCAGTGTTGTGTTCAAATGTGAGCACATTTTTGGAGAGGTGTGTGTTGAATTCCTGACCAAGTAGTTTTCATTGCATGCTCAGCTGCTTTTTTAGGAGTAATTGGATGATGTGCATTTATAGCCCCCACTGGAGACCATCTGATTAATATCCTACAAGCTTCAACTTTAATAAGCTAATAGCAGCAACCAATTACATAGTTGCAATTCTGTAACAACTCCTGAGAAATGAAATCGTTTTGGTGCAAAATAAATTAAGAGTGTAAGTTAAATATTAAAGTAATTGTTCTTTTTAAGTTTCAGATTTCTGCTTGCAGGCAGAAATTGGTATTCAGCACTTGTTAGGACACTGTGGAGCAATGTTAGAATTTGAGTGTCTAGACTGAAACACAAGATCTGAAAATGTTGCCTTACTTTTCCCCCCCTCTGTTTAATTATTTTGCAGTAAAAATGTAGCATTTTTTATTTTTGAGTTCACTGGTACGCATACAACAGTGTAAAGAAAAGAGTTTTTCATGTATAGAATTTCTTCTTCTTGCTCCATAGGCAAGTAAGAAAATTATATTCTTGTTCCAAACTTAAAGCTAGATTACATCACCTAGAATCTGATTTAATGAGGAGAATAGAAATTACAGGTGGAGTGGTTTGTTGGGATTTTTTGTTTGTTTATTTCAGGTTTATGGGATATTTTACTTTTGAATGATTCAGCTGTCTGTCTCCCTGAAATAGTTTGCTGTTGTGCCTAGGTCTCCAAGGGTTCTTCCTTTCATTTAGTTTAAGGTATCTATTATTTCCTTTTTTTTTTTTTTTTTTTTTTTTCCTTCTGTGGGGGACTAACAGTGCCTTCAAAAGATTAGAAAGATAAGAGACCAACAGAGCAAGCTCATGATAGGAACATGAAACTAAGTGTTTTCTTCAGTATGTAAATTTTGGTGATAGCTTGTTCTGATTTCCCTCTGCTCAATATTACATACGCAGTAACAATTGGAAAGAAGTATTAGAAAATCACTTTTAGGTGCTTTCATATCCAGTTCAGTGACTGGAGCAAAGGAGAAGAGATGTAACAGCCAAGTTCATGTAAAGTATGGCAAATGTGCTACAAATTTTTTTTTATGTAAACTGTGAATTCAACTCTCCAGCAGCATTTCTGCCTGCTCTGTTTTTGCTGATTAACACAGAAGTCTTTGAGACTCCTGAATTTGAATCCAGTATTTCTCTGGTTAGCTTTAAACAGTGAGGGCAGCTAAGCAACAGAGAATGAGCTGGGTCAAAAGGTGAGGCTTTTATAGCTGCAAAGCAGATATAAGGAACTTGAAAAATCTGACTTCCATTAAAATTAAAAACAAAGTCTTTCAAAATATGTCTTCCATAAGGCTTAGGGAAACACTGAGATTTCCAAGCTATGCCTAATAGGATTATAATTGCCTGCTGGCATTTTTCCTGTTATTTTAAGTAAAAGTTAAGAGTTCCATTAGGACCACCAATCACATCTAAAGATTTGGTTTCGATTTTACTCCATTGCTGTGTTTAAATGAGCAATTATCTCTGTATATAGCTTAAAGATGATAAACTTCAGTCCTGCTTATTAAAACTCAAGCACCTATATGAAGCTATGCAATTACTGATTTTCCACCTTTTAATTATTAATACAATACAGAAATTTAATTACTTTTTAAAATGCTTATCAACTGGCTCTATATAAGATATGAAGTCTATGTGTGAAGATTTTCAGTTCTTTAACAACTGAATCCTGAAACCACAGCTGTCTCTTCCCCTTATGCTCTGTGTCTGTGCAAAGATGTGGAAAATGTGAACCAAAATTCCTTTACAGAACAGAATTTGAGTGCATCCAGCTTCATCTTCCTAAAGTGGAAAACTTGTGAACCAAAATTAAGTGACAGAGGCTGACCAAACACAGTGCAGAACACAACTACTAAAATGCCTGTTTGTCATTTAGGGCTATCTGGAAGAAACAGAAGAAGATATTGATGACATAGTGGCCTCTTGTTATCCAAGAAAGCATGAACATATGACAAGTGGATTATCAACAGTAAGATCTTGGGTGGAATACATGCATTCTCCTTCCACAAAAGACCATATTTCCTCCAGAAAGGAAATTGTTTCATATCACTTATCACATTCATCTTCCATTATACACTTGAGAAACATCTTTTAACATTCAGATAGACTTTCTATTATAGTATTAATGCTGCTCAAAGCTAAAATGCTGTTCTCTGCAGGACATGGAAAGAGAAAACTATTTTGCATATCATTAGCAGACTTCTTCATATGCTGGGGGTATTTTCAAGCTTACATGTGGAGAAGGCAAGCCAAAGGTGTTTGCAGTGTGTGACTGCTCAGCTTTGCAGAGGAGCACTTGATCTAAATTAAATTGAAACAGAGACGGGGCTGGGGGGGATGGTCCATCTCAAACTGCTCTCTGATCTTTCAGTTCTTGGGACACAAACATTTGTCTGTGTTTGCACACATCCCACTTCCATGGAATCATTGTCCCTCCCTCAGCTCGGTTTCTCTCATTCTTCATGGCATGATTCCTATGCCACCCACATCTGGAGAGTATTTCCCTTTACTGCAGGGGAGAGGTGCTTGGGGATTAGGTTGGTGACAATAAAGGGGTGGCTGCACCTGATGGTAGCAACAAAAGTGGTATAAGAAGGTTCTGCTGTTCATTATGCAGTCTGTTAATAACTGGGAAAGAAAATAGATAATAAAAGCAGCCTTTGACATGTCTAGTTTATTGCTATCTGCTGTGTACCTCATTTTTGGGATCTGTGGGCAACTAATAATACCTTCAGAGAATCCTCTCTGGCCACTCTTATTTATGGCTTTATGTGTCTAAGAATAGCTCTGGACTGCAGAAAGCTGCCACGAAATCTATGTAGAGTGTGTGAGTGCTGAAAAGGATGAAGATGAGTCTGAATACTAAAAGGGAGGAGAAAATTTGGTCTATGACAATAACCAAAGAACTGTCCTTTCTGGAGTGCACCCCCATCAGTCTCTGTGCAAGGAAGGCCAAGGAAAGCCCCAGTGAAGCTCTTGATCCCAAAGAAATGGAGTTGGCTGAATTTAAGCTCACAGAGCATTTTGATTCTTAGATCTGCTCTGTCAGACCATTTTTCCCTCTGGTTTTTGCTGTTCAGAGAGGCAGACACAGCACATCTGAGCACCTGTAGCCTGTGCACTCTGGGCTAATTGCACCCACTTAGCCCAGGCTGGCAGTGACTCACAGCCTCCTGTGCTTGCTGGTCCCAGGGATTTTATGGACAGAATGATTTTCATTTCCTCTGAATATTGATAGGAGGGTTGCAGGGGCTTAAGTGTTTGCTCTAATGAAGGAACTGCATTTAGAGATCCTTCCCTCTGTGCTTCAGGCAGCATTCTGTCCATGTGCTGGGTTTTGTCCTTTGCTGTAGATTTCCCTCTGACCTTTCTCTTAAGCAAAGTGCAGCCTTTCCAGGGCTGTAGGTTTGAGATAATCTCACATCTCAATGCTTCTGTTTCTCCTTATTCACCATGACATGTTTTTTAATGTCACTGCATGCAATGTTAATGGCAAAGTTGTGAATGGCCAGCTGCTTCTCCCTCCAATAGAAGGGCAATTTTACAGGTTCATTTCTTTATTCCCCTTCAATGTGTTACTAACATTTCCCCATCATATTTTTACCTTCACTTTGATTGTTTTAAGCCTTTGAGCCTTCTTGACCAGTATATTTTTTATCCTGTGCTATCTGTGAAATGACTGTTAACTATTAAGTCACATTGAAATAATCTTATTAATGAACAGTAGACTCATAACTCTATGGTTTCCCTTCCCTTTCCTTCCTCTTTCCTTCCTCTTTCCTTTCCCTTTCCCTTTCCCTTTCCTTTCCCTTTCCTTTCCCTTTCCTTTCCCTTTCCTTTCCCTTTCCTTTCCCTTTCCTTTCCTTTTCCTTTCCCTTTCCTTTCCCTTTCCTTTCCCTTTCATTTTTTCACTTTTTGTTTCTTTTCTTTCTTGAATTTGAAATAAATATGGCTAGTCTTACAATGAATAATTGAGGAAAAAGAAAGAAATATCACAAAGGATAAAATACACTTGAAATCTGCCTGCAACATGAATGAGCAAAATTGGAAGTGGAAAGTGGCATTAAAGAGAAACTGTATCTCATTGTTAGTCTTCTATTTTGTGTTTTCCCAATGCTATTGCATGAACTGTTTTAAAAATTTAAAAATTTAGTTTTTTCTTCATCCTTCATCCTCCACATATTTATGTGGTGCTGTCAAGACCCACCACATCAGTGAGACTAAAATGTTACAGTGCTTTACTGCAGGAATAAGATATGATGCAAAACAAATATAATTCTTAGTGAGGTGTCAAAATGAGACTCTGTGTCTTTCATATGTTGTTTGCTACTTACTACATAGGAATATGAATATTTTTCTTAGGGATTTTACATTTATTGTATGCAATGTCCAGTGTAAATTCTACAGAACAGAGTCTGGGAGTGGGGGGCAAAAAGTGAAGTTTATCAAGTTTTACTAAATTTGAATAATTTTCTTCATGTTTGGCAAGCAATTCAGAAATTGTGTTTGCATGAATTCAAGGGTCAGGTGCCATCTATTTGTTTCAGATCTACTGTCATGGCATTTTTTAACCCAGCAATTTATCCCTTACTGCCTGCTTACATAAAGATTGAGGAAAAAAAAGTGTTTGGATTAGAGAGAGAAGTGTTTGGAGTAGAAAACAGCTCATCCACCTCCTTGTATTGGTATAACCTTGGGTTTTTTCCTGAAGTGGGCATACAAATTGTTGCAGGGATAATTTAGGCATTTTTAGAAAACACTGGAGTGGTTAAATCTCTAACATTGTAAAAGGATATTTTTATGTATTTTAGAGGTGGAAATGTATAAATGGTAAAGGCTGGAATTTAGCTCAAGGTATGTTAGAAATTGGAGGGAATATGTCACATTGGTTGGTATGTGCTGATTATTCTCCAGTAATTTTAACCAGTCCAGTTAATGGAATTTGAGACAATTATAAAAAGTATTAAAAGGACAAGCATTTTTCTTTATGTATTTATTTCTTAATTAAGGATAAAGCCAGCCACCATAAGTACATCAAACCCACCTTTTTTGTTGGGTTTTTTTTTTTCCTACATGGGGAATAAAATCAAATTTATGGGTAATAATTGCTTATGTAAATAGTGCTTTTTCCTGTCTGTTGTTGTTTACCACACTGACACAGAACTGTTTATCCCTCGAGCCTCCTGTGCTGCAGGGGCCTTGGGCAGGGTGCTTGGAGAGCTGGATTTTGTCACAAACCAATTCCTTCTGTGTGGCTGGACTTTGCTTTCCCTGGACTGTGCCCTTCCCTGCAGCTGGCAGGGAGGAGATGGATCAAGACACAGTTGGTGAGATCCTGCTCTGCGAAGCAGAGGAGGGAAAAAGTCTCCCCCAATAATGAATCACCTTTTTCTTTCCCAAAAAGTGACACTTTTCAACATTTTCGTGCAATTGTCATTTGTTCTTATGAACTCCACAGAGAAACTGCCCTTTCTTGCAAAAGCACTGGTGCTGCAAATAGAGGAATTCTTAGATTTTGTCTGGCTTCAGGGAGGAGTGGCATGCACATGTAAATGAGAACAAATCCAATGTACTCCATTATGAATCCAAACCTGCTGAGCTACTGTTCTAAAACATAACTTTTTTATTTTGATGCAGAGATGATACAGTAATTACATTTCTATGTAATTACTTTCAACCATGCATCCTTCAATATTGAATTCTCTCATTTGGTGTTACCTTTTTCTTGCTTTTTCACCATGGCTTTGCAATACAAACCTCCTTTATCTTTCTATGTAGATAAAGATTTCTCACTGCACTTACTCTTTCTTATCAGTCTAATGCTCTTTTCTCTTGATCTTTTGCACTGCCTTCCTTAAAGAACTCCCCAGAAGGTTCTGACAGAAAATGGACATATTTAAATGTTCCCGAAGCAGATGGTGACACTGTGAGTTCTCCTGAATCCTCTGCTCTAGCTTACTTTTAAGGTTTCTCTCTCTTTTCTCCCTTTTTGTTGAAGGCTGTACCTGGCTGTCTTGCAAGGTTCCTGGGTGTCAGAATTTAGGTGGTTATATATGTTTTGGAGCAATTTTATTCAATGACTCAAAAGGAAATGCATTCCAGATTTTTCAAATGTTTTTGGTTCTGGCAGTGTGCATATTTTTCCAGTTTTCTTTAAAAAA
The DNA here is from genome assembly GCF_028018845.1 of Melospiza georgiana. NCBI lineage: Eukaryota > Metazoa > Chordata > Aves > Passeriformes > Passerellidae > Melospiza > Melospiza georgiana. Next base: position 111,667,727 of record NC_080431.1, read on the forward strand.
ATATTCAGTTTTTTCCTAAACGTAAACTTTTGGAAGAGGGAATCCTCATAGCAGTTATCTGCATTTTATGAAGGAAGAAGGATTGAGGGATGATATATTATGCTGTAGCAAAAAAAAAAATTGTGGTGTTATTGATAAAATTTTTTTACTTTACAAAATATGCAGAAATGGGGTAGGGGTTGAATTTTGCTCCTTCTTTTAGAATTGTTAATTAGAGACAGGTGTCACTTTAAATAAATGTGGTTTTATACTATTTCCATTATGGGAAGTATCTCTGTAAGTTTTCCCAAGGACTCTGTCAGCAGTTGTCTTATGAGACTCACTAAAAATGAGGTGAACAGCTGAGCCAGAGAAGTGACTTTTAAATTTTTGTTGTTCTGCTTGGAGCTTATGTGAACTTCCAATTTATGTAGCCTTTCTGCTCTTCAGTCCATGTATTAATTAAGAGGTGGTAATTTAAATTCAGTCATGTTTATAAATAAGTTTAAGTCTTGCATGGAAAAACATCCACCCAGACATTTAAACTAGTGTTAACTACAGTTCTTATTCCCTTCACATCAAATCGTGGCAATTCTGTTCTATGATATATATCTGTTTCCATAGCAAGTCCTAAAATAATGTGACCATATTGCAAGGCTGTAGCTTTATGGAAAAATAAAAATAAAAATAGCAGATTTTGGGGAAGAGAAGAGTGCTTCAGGCTCTGAGCCCTTTTTCTGTTCCCCTCCAGACCAGCATCAACAGCATGGTGAGTGTTTACAGTGAGACTGGTGACTATGGCAACGTGAAGGTCAGCGGGGAAATCCTCCTCAGTATCAGCTACATCTACAAAACAGGGGCCCTCAACGTCCTGGTGAGGAGCTGCAGGAACCTGGCCATTGCAGATGAGAGGAAGCAAAGGACAGACCCGTAAGCACTGAGAGTTTCCTTCAGCTCTGCCGGGGTGTCCCCTGCACATCCCACCCTGGCTCTAACCAGGGCTTGGGACTCAAGCCTGGGAATTCACAGGATCCAGCTGGTACAAGCAGCATTTTGGTGATGGCTTGGTTTGGGCTCCCTGTGGGAAGGGCATTTCATGTGTGCTTCTTAAGGCAACATGTACCTGTTCTGGGGAAACAGTAAGAGTGCTTAAATTACCAACCTGTTTTATACTAAAAGGGAAAAAAGTATGAAGGAATAGGCAGGCAGCATCAAGTTTCTTTTACTTCCATCATCAAAACTGAAGTATATGAGAGGAGTGATGTTCTGGAGGCAAGGAAAATGGAAATAACTTTGTATTTTTGCCCATATACTCACTTTGCAAGTACCATGTTTTCACAGAATTCACAGAATCACTGGGTTGGAAGAGACCTTCCAGATCATTGAGTCCAATCCAGCCCCAACACCTCAGCTAAACCCTGGCACCCAGTGCCACATCCAGTCTGTTTTTAAACACATCCAGGGATGGTGACTCCATTGCCTCCCTGGGCAGACCATTCCAGAACTTTATCACTCTTTCTGTAAAAAACCTTTTCCTAACATCTGACCTATATTTCCCTTGGCACAGCTCAAGACTGTGTCCTCTGGTTCTGTCAGTGCTGCCTGGAGAAAGAGACCAACCCCACCTGAGCACAGGCACCTTGCAGGGAGTTTAGAGAGTGATAAGGTCACCCCTGAGTCTTCTTTTCTCCAGGCTAAACAATCCCGGCTGTTTTCTGAGTTTCTCATCATAGTTTTCAGTATAATATGTAAACTCCCTCATGAGAAAGTAACAATTAGTATCTCTAATCATGATTGATATGTGGCATACAAATTACAAGTTTTTAATTATTTTGTGGTTTAGTGTATATTTTGTCATATGTTGGTAATCATAGATTACCAAATAAAACCAGTTGGTAATCATATATGGCAAAAGGGAAATTGTTAGGAAAGTTTGTTGCATTTCTGAGAATAAATAAATTAATTTAGCTCTGCCTTTTGTTATTCTGGTCTTACCTAACTTAACCTTTGGAGGTAAGGGCCATACTTCTCCACATTTTGCATATTCTCTGCAATGTGTTTACATTCTTCACACTGCAAAAATTAATTTCCTCATATGTGTTGCTGATGCAGGATTGCCAGGCCTGTGCTCAAACTGGTCATTTTACATTCCTGGCTAACCCTCTGCTCCTTGCTCTGCAGCTATGAAAAGCCTACCTTCTGTCAGGTCTGTGCTCAATTTTGTACTCCTGGCTAACTCTCTGCTCCTTGCTCTGCAGCTATGTCAAAGCCTACCTCCTGCCTGACAAGTCCCGCCAGAGTAAGCGCAAGACCAAAATTAAAAGTAACAGCATCAACCCGGAATTTAATGAGACACTGAAGGTGAGAAGAGTCTCTCTCTCTCAGGCTCTGATGAATGTTTCACTTGTGCTCACAGGTATTTTCTATATGTGTTCCAGTACAGGGATTAGAACTTGGAAGAAATGCCTCAAAAGGGAAGGTGTTTAAGCAAAAACATCTACCAAACCTATGAGTTGCAATTTCTGGCTTTCAGCATTAAGAAACTTTTGTTTGGTTCTCTCCTTTATGCTTAAAAATTCCATTAATTTCCATAGATCTCTTTCAAAACTGTTGATGTTCCCATCTAGCCTGAGCTTAGAGTTGTTAAAAGCACCTTAAAGATTTTATATGCTTGATGCTGAAACAAAGCTGGATTAGAACTTCCTGTCTAACGGATTTAGAAGAGAAAATAACATTTTGCAGTAAGATCTGAATTCTTCTGGGAGGTATAACTTATTTCTAAAGCAGAACTAACTTTGATAAGAAAATGTTAGCATCTGCTTCACTATTTGTCTTTTTAAAACCTGTGATGAAGGTAATTTTCTATTGCAGTGGGCTTGTTGTTCTTGAGGACACAGTGCCCACAGCTCTCTCCTTCCTTGCCCTTCACCCACCTCCACCAGAGAGGCTGAAACCTTCTGAGCTCCTCACCAGCTTCTCATTCACCTCCCTGGCTCTGTGGTGCAGGTGGGAATGAGGGGGTTGCTGCCCCTTCACTGCCTCCCTGGCATCTTGACCTCAAAATTCCCTTTCCTACCCACTGAAAGAGTTATCCAGCAGGCTACCATGGAACCAGAAACTCCTTTTAGTTTCTCCTGATTTTTTTTTTTTTTAAATTTCAGTTACACTTTAAATAAGTTTCCTATAATAGAGGCAAATAGATGTTCCCTGGCTGGTGTTCTTGGCTTGGCCTGGCTACAAAACCATTTTGCAGGCACACACACTCTGGCCATGCTGCTTGCCAAGGGGAGACTTTTTATAGCCTCATTTTTAAATGGTATAGAGTAAAATTAAGGCTTGCCTGAACTGGGAAAAAATAGAGAATTAGATTTTATTTATCAAGTAATATAGCCCTAAACATAATTGCAGGGTGAAGATAGGACATAGAAATTTCTTTGAAATACAGAATATAACAAAATGTGTGTAGGTAAGGAAGAGTTGTTCATCCCAACTGAAAATCCTGTTTAAAAAAAGAAAATAAAAAGAATTAAATCTGTCTTGTATCTTTCCTCTTTGAGTTTTACTCCATTGTTGCAGAATATGAGGTTTCTCACAGTGGAACAGTTGCCATCTAGGGTTAGGCACTGTAGATAGATCTGTACATAATTTGCCAACTGACCTGACTGATTCAGCTTTTGGACGGTATTTGTCCATGTCCAAATATTGTTCCTGATGCAAAAATAAGACATTAGCTTATTCAGCTAACACTAGGAGAAGGGTGAATGTCAAGGAAATAATGGGCTTTTTGCTAAAAGTAGAGTGTGCAGGGCCAGAATTCCAGATGTTTATAATTTTCTGTGTATTTGCTAGACTACAATGCTAGTTTTTTAATAGCTTTGATATATTAATATCTAGATGTGAGTTTTTTAATAGCTTTGGTATATTAATAGCTAGACATGAGTTTTTTAATAGCTTTCAAACCCAACAATGGTTACTGATAGGCTCAGTGCATGCCTTGCAGATGCTGCTGGATTTGTTTTCAGAACAAGTTTTTGTAAGCTACAAAGAAAAAAATGGAAATGAGAGGTTGCTTTCTGGAAAGCAGTGTTAACCAGACTCTGTTTAGGGATGAAAGAATCAGTGGGGCTTCTTCTTTTTATCAACCTAGATGTTGATCTGCTTCTTTTATATAAACCTGTAGGGAATTAACTTGTAGGATCATATTTTTAAGCATCGTAATTTACTTTATAGTCATAAATACTCAGTAAATAATACCAAAACTAAAGCCACCATAGTGATAGTAACACAAATTATCTATGGATGTATACAGCAAAGATTTCACATTAATATTTTGAACTTTCTGGCTAGATCAATCTTGCTTGCAAGGAAAACAAATCTCTCTTTCATGCTCCATTTGTTAACTGCTCTGGGCTTGGTGCAACTGAGCTAGAGCCATAAAAGAATTTGTGGAAAATGTTATTTCTGCTTATTCTAAGAGTTTCTTTTTCTCTTTTTCTGTTGGTAGTATGTCATCAGTCACTCACAGCTGGAAACCAGGACCCTGCAGGTTTCTGTCTGGCACTATGACAGATTTGGACGCAACAGCTTCCTTGGGGAAGTGGAAATTCCATTTGATTCCTGGAACTTTGAAAATCAGGGTGATGAGTGGTTTGTGCTCCAGCCCAAGGTAAGGGTTTCCAGGACTGGTGAAAGTGCTGTGAAGCAAATTTAACAAGAATTAGTTATTTTTTTCCTTTGGAACTTTTTTATAAAGCAAGACTTTTTAAGTGTCTAATATGACAATGAAAAAAAGCAAATTTATTCTTAATTCAGTAAAAGCTTGCTGGTTTTAAAGTCTTCATGAAATTTTCACATATGATTGGCTACTAAAAACAATAACAACAAAAACCTTTAAATAAAGCTTTTTTTTAGGTAATAAAGCCCAATAAAGTAATAAAGTCCAATTTAAAAAATTACTTAGTAAATACATTAATCTTTTAAAATAGCATATAAAACAAAAAACTTCCCTACCATTCCCCTTACCCAACTCTTAAGAGGTTATTAAAGAAACAAGCTTTCTTTTTTTTAGTTCAAAGTGCTTTACACCTTTCAGATGTGACAAAACAATTTCTTAATATCTCTCATTCACCTTAAACAGAGAAGCACAAGAAGAGGCTGCTCAGCCAGCAGATTGAGAGGTCTGTGAAACAGAGCAAGCCCTGTACTCAGGGGAGGGCAGGGTGACTCCTGTGCCCAGGGCTGCCCTGCTTTGGCAATGGTGTTCATTTTTTTGTTTTTGGAAGAGATTCAAAGAGCTGCTGTAAACCAGACGATTAAGGGCTTCTCTCTTGCTTGCTCCTGCAGCAGCCGTAATCCCCAGGAATTCCAGGGGTTTAGAGTGACATTTAACAAAGTGTATCTTTCTAATTTCAAAAAAAATATAAGGTGTGCAGCTAATATTGTCACGGTTGACCAGATGATTTGGTTTTTCTGTGTTCATTACATTTAAGGAAATCATATTATCTTTTGGGTTTCAGGAGAGAGTGTTTAATTTCTGCTTTTCTATCAGGTGGGAGATGAATCTGTTTGCTCTGTAATTAATTTCTAGGTAATTTCTTTTAATCTTAACGGAAAAATAACCAAAATAGTCATGAAGCTCTCCTGCTGAGCAAAATAAATAATGAGGCACTAAGCATTTCAGCCAGTCCAGCTGGAAGGTGGTATCTGATTATTTCCAATAACATTAAAAGGATTTTTAAATTACTTCTTTTACTGTCAAAGAAAGCAAACACAGAATTGGTCTTGTCTGCCTCCTAAGTTGTTACCAACATTGTTTCTAAACTTAGAACACTGCTAAAGTTTTTGATCAGCAAGGATGATATTTAAAAAAAAAATCAATTATTACTACTAAAAGAAGCACTGGCTAATATCCATGCAAACAATACACACTGTTCTCCTATATGGACCCCTGATAGAGACAGGAATGGAGGAATGGCAATCAAATATTCTCTGGGAAACATTACAGTGCTTTGTTTGTTTTATCATGAATCATTTAGCTGCTTCAGTGAAAAGGCTGGAGACTTGAAGACGTGTTTCTTCTATGAGCATTGAGAGATCTGTTTTCCAGAGGAGTGTGATTAAGTCAGAAAAAATAGAGAAATAGTTCTGCAGCTAAAGAGAGAACAGACTATAGAGTCATGTGGATTTGGAGGAGAGGCTGACAAATTTTTTTTCTGGCATTAGGACTTACACAATTGCTTGTCCACAAGCAGAACTAAATAAAAAAAACCTTTGATGCCTTTATGGGAAACTTGAGCCTAAAGTCGCTTAGATTAGGCCAAAAGTGAGCTGCCTGACTGGCAAAATGTAGATGTGTAAATTATTCCACAGCCATTTACTGCAGGTTTTCTTTAGTACTTTGTTGTAGCAGCTGGCATTGGACACTGGGGTCAGACAAGACTGTTTTTCTCAGTGGGTAGAGCAACACAGCAGTGCCTGTGCTGCTGTAAAAATGCTTCAAAGTCACAAAAGGGCCCTGTTGCTGTGGCTAAAATAGCTTTGTTCTCTGTCCCATCCTGAGCCCAGTGAGTGGTCAGTGCCTCAGCCTGGAGTCTGTGAGGTGAAGGCAATGCTGACCCTCTGTGCACACCTTATGAATTCCTGGTGGGGATTTTCACTTGTTTTCTCTGGACAATAGAATTTTGACCTTTGTGGGGTGTCAGGAAACAAGCTGAATACATCTCATAGAAGGTCAGACATTCACAGGTCAGACATTCCTCCACATTCACAGGTCAGACATTCCTCCATAAACAACTCCTTAAAGGCTTCTGTGGCACCTTTCCCTTTATCCATGTCCTTCATCCCTCTGAAGAAATCAGGAAGATTTGTTCATTTTACCCAAACCTGAGCACTGAAGCATGCACAGAAATTACATCACAGAAGCACAGAATGGTTTGGGTTTGAAGGAGCCTCAAAGATCACCCTGTTCCCATCCCCTGCCATGGGCAGGGACAGCTCTCACTGCACCAGGCTGCTGAGAGTGGTCCCAGCTCCACCAGGGAAGTCAGAGCTCTCTGTGTTGCATCCAGAGTTCTCAAAATGTAGTTTCCAACTTCTGGCAAAGTGAATGGAAATTCAGTACCCTGCCAGTGATATTATTTTGAAGCTCTCCTGAAAGATGGACTGAAGGGCACTAATTGCATTCTTCTGGGTAAGATTTAAACATTTATAAAAAAGATGTAGAAATGCAGAAATAATAGCTGTGTAGAAAACAAAGAGGACACTGGGAATACCAGTTTTTAAGAAGTTTTTGTGTTTCAAAGCTGCACTCTGCTCTCCCTCCCCTTTGTTCCCTACACATCCCGTCAAAGACTGACTCAGGAGGGACTTCTCTAAAATCCATGAAACTAATTAGATTTTAAACCCTGACTGGTGCAAATAAAGACTGACTATCAGATTAAATCAGTTATAGTTTATATACTCAGAAATAAGTTTGAGGGGTTTTTTTGCTGTTGTTTTTTTTTCACTTACTCATGCTAAATAACTCATCTGTGTGTTCACTGAACAGTGTCTAATGCCACATGGATTTATTTTTCTGAGAGCTTGCATTCCCTAGCTCAGAAAGTTTCTAAAATGTGATTGCCTCCAATTTGAATGTCTTATTTTCTGAAAGTGGGCTGATACATCTTGATGTGTTTAAAAAGTGTTTAAAACACTATAGATTTATTGCTATATTTCAACAGAATTATAATCAAAAGAAAAAGCTGAATGATTAACCTTGGCTGGATTTCTGGTTGGTTTGGTTTTTTCTTCTCCAGGTGGAGGCTGTGACAGATTTTGGGCTTCAATACAAAGGAGAACTGACAGTGGTTTTGCGTTATATTCCCCCGGACAGAAACCTAATGCTTCCTCTGGGGCAGTTTCAAGGTAAAACAAACATTAATAATGAGGGTTTTAAAAGTCATGTGATGATGATGTATCAAAAATCTTCACATAGGGTGAAGTAATGGTAATGGTGAAGATTGAAATCATACTTTAATATGCTCATTTATAGAATCACAGAATGTTAAGGGTTGGAATGGACCTGAAAAACCATCTAGTCCCAAGTCCCCTGCCATGAGCAGGGACCTTCCACTAGACCAGGTTGCTCAAGGCCTTATCCAACCTGGCTTCAATAGTTACATCTGGAAATTCTGAACCATGTGTGTGTTTCTTTTGCTTCATCCTTTTCTCTTACACTGAGCTTAAGAAGAGAGAATGGAAGAGGAATATGTAGTCAGTGGTTGATGCATTGCTCTGACTTAATTAAAAAAAAAATCCAGACATTAGGTAACATGATCAAAGGCAGCCACAGAGAAATAAATTGTCTGCATTGCAGTCTGAGAGTTCTTTTTTCAGCTAGTTATATACAATGCTTAAGTAAGAGACCTCACTTAGTTCTTCATGCTTAATTCACCTGAATCTGCCTCCTCATTTTCACCCTTTTTTCTTACTGTTTTTCCTCTGCTCAGTCGTACTGTATCACTGCTGCAATTTAATCCTGTAAAATCTTATTTGAGTTCTTCAGGGTGACCCATTATTTTCATCAGCAATGAACAAGGGAGGAGAGTTACTCTCTCTTTGCATGGTGTTAGCATGAGGAACAGCAATCCTTTGAAGTGAGAGCAATCACTGGGTAGCACCTGAGTGCACACGGATGTACCAGATGCAGGAATATCACTGTCTCAGTGACAGTATTGCTTGTTAGCATTTGCATTTGATGGATTAGATTCCTTTCTTTTCCTTTCTTCTTTTTTTTTTTTTTTGACAGATGATATTCCCTCTCTCTACTTGTAGTAAGGTTTACTCAAGGTTTGCTCCCTTAGAAGCTCATTGTTATCAGCTCAGTCCAGATACAGCCTGCAGTTTTTAAAATTAGTACATTTTAACATCACTCCTGATGATTACTCTTAAAAATTTGGCCAAGACAATTTACATTTTTAAATCAGTCTTACAATATAGACTGATATATCTATTAGGTGTTATGATATGTTATGATATGTTATGATATGTTATGATATGTTGTATTATATCTATTAGAATGGAGTCAGGGCCTCAGCCTGCAGTCTGTGAGTATATTATATATACTAAAATATAATTTCTGATTGTAATTTTGCAACTTTGTTCCATGCTTAGGAAAGAGAGGCTTCAAAAAAGGAAAGAAAGGAGATTCTCATCTGCCATCTGGAGGCATATTAGAAGTCCTCATCAAAGAAGCAAAGAATTTAACAGCAGTGAAATCAGGAGGCACATCTGACACTTTTGTTAAAGGGTTTGTGGGGTTTTTTCCTCTCCTTTTTTTAATGACTGCACTGGATCTAATTTAAGATTTGTATCACATGCCTGTAAACATGTGGGTACACAAAAAATTTATATAGTATGACAACATATGTGAGGTTTTTAGATATTCAGCATTTTGTGTTGGACACTCAAAATCCAAACTACATAGAATGCTTGTGTTTGAAAAAAAATAACTAAATCCTGCATCTCTCATCATAATGGATTTCTCATAAATGTAGGATATGCATTATAAATGTTACATTTAGGAAGTAATAGATATCATAAAACATTTTTCTTTGCCATTTTTTGCTCTGAATGATAGTTTTCAGGTTTGCTGGTTTCTAGATATGTTCCAATTCATATTAATGGGTTGAGTGTTGTTACTAAACAGAGCCCACAGGAAACATCCTGTCTTTAATTCCCTGGAGGAGCTTAGAATTTATCTTGATCTTCTGCTGCACTTGAAACTATCACTCAGTGCATACATTTCAAGTAGAAAAAATAATTTTAATTTCTTTCTGGACAATCTCTTGTTGCACTTTGAGATGGACACGATGACTCCAGAGAGGTCCCTTCTAGCCAATGTTTTTATGACTGTCTATATTTAGCCTCACTGAAATAAAAAGTTTGTAGTTGAGTCTTGAGGCAAGGAGACTGAATTCCAATTTCTGCTTGTGATAACTGACACTGTAGGTATGAGAACAAAGGAGCACAAATGCAAAATAAGCACTTGAAGTAGATGCTTAACATAATACCAGTGGGGAGATGGGGTCCTGATCCCATTTGAGCCTCTCTATGACTGTTATATGTTAAAAATACAATGTGAAAATCCACTTCCATATTAATTTTCCTTTATCTCCCAGGTACCTGCTCCCAGATGACAGCAAAGCTACAAAACACAAAACTCCCATAGTAAAAAGGAGTGTGAACCCCCAGTGGAACCACACTTTTGCCTTCAGTGGTTTGAATTCAGGGGACATAAGGAATGTCTGCCTGGAGCTGACTGTGTGGGACAAGGAGTCTCTTTCCAGTAATATTTTTTTGGGAGGTGTCCGTCTGAGCACTGGAAATGGTAAGGTCCCATCTGACTCAGGCTGCTTTTCTTGTTCTGCTCTCCTCTTTCCTGGTTCATGTGTATGAAGGACAGAAATGTCACTGAGTGTTTTGAAAACACACAGGAAGTTGTGCAATTTGAAAATGGAGAAAAGGCAACACGTGGATAATCTGTAGATGATTTAGATCTTTCCTCCACTGAATGAGACACAAAAATCATGTGTCCATTTGTATTTCTGCACAGTCTAAAAGAACTGTGAATACTTTGGGAAGCATTCCTTAGCATCCCAGTGAGAAGGAGCCAAATAACTTCTGTGCAGCCCTTCTGCTGGCCATGGTGTGAGCTGGAAGAGGCATGAATCCATTCCCCCTGTGCTGGGAAAAATTGTTAGTGCAGTGTGGGGAGGTTTCTGAGCCTCTTCCCATGTGCCTGAAGGCGTTCAATGACAAACTGGGGCTCTCCAGGAGCTGTGTGTTTTCAGTACAACTCCCTGTGCAGGAGGAAGTGTAAAATGCTTGTCATTTCTCTTGCACACTGTTGTAAATGAGGAGTGATGTTATCCAACTGCTCCTAAAACGGCAAATTCCCATGTTTTTACAATTGCCAGGTGTGAGCAATGGCAAGGAGGTTGACTGGATGGACTCCCAAGGGGAAGAGCAGCACCTCTGGCAGAAGATGATTGACAGCCCAGGAGCTGCAGTGGAAGGGGTGCTGATGCTGAGATCCAGCATGGGGAAACGCAGACTCTGAAGGACTTTGACTGCTGGGGAAAGCCACAGCTACTCCTGGCTGCAGGGGTGTCCAGGCTCCTGTCACTTGGCCCATGTGAACCTGAGAAGGGTTGCACCCTTTGCCTTGGACATTAAGGCTCTGAGTGAAACTTTATTGCATTCTGCACTTTCATGCACACATTCCTTACCCAGGCTTCTTGTGTGAATTGTTTCTCCTGAAGCCAGTGAGAGCAGGACCTTGCACAGAGATCAGACTGGCTTTGTCTGTCCCCTCTGGTGGCTGTGTGCAGCTGATGAGCATCCTGCCTGAGGGCTGCTCAGACTGAGCAAACTCTCTTGCTGGTCATTTAGTGAGTGATGCCAGGTTTATGAATCTCCTTGTGGCTCAGGGATGGCCCCAAAGGCAGCAGTGGCACAGAACAAGCAGATTCAGAGTGAGTCTGTGCTTTGGTGTTTGTAAATTAAGAAGCCATAATGTTATGAAGGACAGCAAGCAGTGTTTGTTCATGGTGTTTGCTTGTTGGGCTGTGCAGTGGTGCAGCACGACAGGCTTGGGACCAAAACCCAGCCAAGCAGGGCCAATTTAGTGTTGCACTGCCCTAGAACCAGGCAGCAGTGAGCTGGGGGGCAGTGCTGGTGTCCTGGCATCCTCTGGGTATTTTAATGCACTTGTATAAAAGGCAGACTTGGTTCAAAGAGCCTTTAATGAAAATAAATCATAACAAATCTTCAGTTTCCAGAATTGCATGATGCTGCTGGTTTTCATTCAGTTGACAGCTCTAGCCAGAACCTTCTGATGTCATTGAACAGAGGGAATATATCCACATGCCAGTCCCCATCTGATGTGTTACTGAGATGAGACACATGCCAGGTTTGGATGGAGTTAGCTAAAACTTGATTCAACAGATTGTATAGAACAGAATGGGATTAAAGCACATGCCAAAATGATTTGCATAACTGTAAAATCTCCTCTGAATGGACTGGGGTCTCATTCAGGCCCATGCACATTATTTGTATTCCAAGTAGGGCATTTTTCCTCCTGAACATCCCCCAGTGGATTTAATGATGAGTGGTCTTGGCCAATACAATCATTAATTTATTAACTGTGACAATTGTTCAACAGTAATTTTGTGGTCCTCAAGGTGTAAGACAAAGGAAGATCAGGAAACTGAACGAACAGCATTTCTTCTGAACTTTCCACAATTAGAACACAGCTTTCTATTTGCACTAGTAAATTCACCTATAGCTATTCCTACATTTTTTCCCACCAAAGTTTATTGCAAGAAATCTTGATTGAACAACAGAATATATTCTGATAGCTAAGCAACTACTGCTGGAGATGTTGACATCTGTAGTTGTCCTAGTGCGCAATTAAGTACATGTATTTAGAGACTAACTCAAAATCTTAAAATGTAACATTAATTCTTCTCGTTTTAAGATATTTTATCCTGTTTCTTGTTGGAGTGCCTGGAAACTGCAGGAAAGTTTACAGTCAGTCTTTTAAAATCATAATATTATTGGATTTTAAAACAGTATTTATTTGTGTTGAAAACAGTAGTTTTAATGAAATTATTTGTTTCTTTATGCATAAGTTATTTCAAAATTCTGATGTGACTTTTAAAAGTCACTGGAGATATTGCTTGCCCAGTTGGAGACTCACCATTTTCAGAAATTACCAAGTCATCTTTGAAACTGAAAATTCTCCCACAGAATCTCGGATTGGGAACCAAACATCAGCGGTTACTCAGGAAAACTGACTTCATTTTTCTTCTTTACCTTTTCTTTATTTTTGTCTGAAGTTCAGCTGAAATTGGGCAGTGAGGGAAGTCTAGTTTGGTTTTAGCTGACTTTTAATTTTTCCAGCCTAAATGATTCTGTCATTCTACAAATCTGTGCTGCAGGTGCTGTGAGCTGATAAATTAGAGCACAAATATCAAGCACACAACATTTTATGACCTTTTTCTTATCACCATAGTCTGTCCTTAATATTAGATTATTTTTTATCTTCCAAAGTGACCCAACTTAACTTTTGACACCTTAACTACCTCTCTCTTTAACAGAATTGTTTTGAGTTCTCTTGGTTGTTTGTACTACAAACCTGAATTTATTTTGAGAATAATAATATTACATTGACATGTAGTCATAAACTTGGGTTTTTTTTTTTTCTTCTGCTAGAAGTTGTTTCAAACAGATAAACTTGTTGAATGTAAAGAAAATGGTTCCTTGAGGTAAAATTCCAGTTCAAGTTGTGGAGGAACACTGGTCTGTTGAATGGTTTGCCTTGATTAATTTTGATGGTGAAAATGGAAAAAATAATAACAAGAAAATTCCTCCAAGTTGGACCTTGGAATGGGCATTTTTTCACTTGTTAAACTGAAAAAAACTTAATTTTAAATGTAATTTACTTTTGCATGGAACACAAGCTTTTGTCTAATTTTTGAATGATACTTCCTAATCTCCTAAGCATGAATGTTTTGGCTAAATCACATTTTGCTTTGAACCAAAAAAAAATTGTATTTCACTGCTTCAACTTCCGCCCATTTTGGTCATAAGGCAGGGTTTGTGGTGAATGGCTGCATCTGGGAAGTGTCACCCAGCTCACACACGGGCTTTAAGCTCTGTTTTTCCTTCAAAGAGCCAAAATGTCACTCTGAGCCCACAGCTGAAGGCACAGGCTGGGCTCTGAGCAGGCTCAGCCTATGGAGGCAACAGTTTCACCTGGGAGGGAATTCCAGCCAAGGTGGTGGTGATTGCCATTGGGGGGTGTGGGGTAGGAGAGTGGAATGACCTCCTGGGTTAGCAGGGACAGATCTGCAGCATGGTGTCACTATAAAAGATGTCACACTCACCAGAGCCTCGGAGAGATGATGAGCATCAGATAAACACCAGAGCAATTTGGAAAGTTTTGCTGTTCTCTGATGTTATCAGCCCATTTGTAGGAATCATCTGATTTATGGAAAATGTCACATTTAATTATGTCTCTCATCTCTTTGTTCTCTTCTTCTGTAAAGATGGTTTATGGTTTGGAAAAAGCACAAGATGATTAACTGCAGATGTGATTTCTTGTTTCCCGGATATTTGAATTAATTGCCCATAATTGTGCGTCATCATGTACTGTGTGTTACCAGGCTGAACAAAAAAGACAGAAAGCCAGAAATTAGACCAAAGCCTTCCTTTTCTATCTGTATTTGTAATATTGAAGGTGCATTAATGGTTTATTCAAAGCTAATTTTTGGGAGGAAATGGCCACAATTTTAACACTGATTCATAAACTCATGCCCTGAGTAAACAGATACAGCAGAGATACAGCAGAGCCGACGTTTCTGAAGTCTTTTTCAACACAGACCTGAACAACTGAAGCTGCATCAGTGGAGAAGAAATTTGATCTATAGTGGGTGCAGAAACTGTGTTACAAAACACATTTTACTCTGCTACATATTTTTCTAGCAAGGTTCGTCATTAAATTTTGAGAGTTCAACCCATTAAGAAGAATAGAAGTGCAACTTTAGCTGTAAAAGGTCAATTTGGGCCAGTAAACATCTACAGACAGTGCCAATAGCTATCAAAAAGAGCTGATGCTGAGGGCTTTCCAAGCTCTGCCAACAGATTTTGGTATCCAGCCCTGCTCTCTGGTAATTTTCTCTATCAGCTGAATGGGGACTTCAGGCTTCTAAACTTACTTGCTTGTTGAGATTCCAAAACCAGATGAAATAGGTTTGAAATGTCCTTCCTATCTCCTCTACCTCCACCATGTTACACTTGAGTGAGATGAAAGGAAAGCTGCAACGCCCAGGGGCTGCTGTTGCCACCTTCCTGTGCTAATCCAAATGCCACTGCCCTCCCTGGATGCCTTTCAGATGCCACATTTCCATCCTTCTTTTCGAGCTGTAATGGTTTAAGAGAGAAAGCATTGGGATGGTGAGCATGTTTTGATCATGATTCATTAGACTGGAAGCTTTTTCCTCTGTGCCTCTTTCAATGCAGATTATGTTGAGGCAGCACAAATGAAGCATTTTTATATATTTATTTTTGATTTTTCTTTTCCTGACTGGTTAAGTCGAGCTAAATGCAATTATTCTAAGTTGTATTCTGCAAAATATCAACTCAACTACAACAGGAGAGCAGCTTTTAAGCATCCACTGGTCCTAATTGATAAGGAGAAGTAACAGCAGGGTTGCAGTTTTGTCTGGTGCAATTTTGACTTTTTGATGGCTCTGCACATTGCCCAGCTTCAGGAATGTAAAGTTTGCAGTTTGTTTTGTACCATCCATGAAGAGAAAATCTGCTTGGATTTGTTTTGTAGCATCCACGAAGAGAAAAGCTGCTTGGGTTTCTTACACCTTTGGAGAAGAGATCAGAGCCCTGTTTCCACAGCTGTCTGGTTTGTGGGCTCACAAGGTAATAAGAGTTGTACCTGAATCTTTGCTAGGGTTTCTCTTCCCTTCACCCCTCCCTCCAGTTCAGCAGCCCTGACCAGAAGGTTCTCCCTGGAATCTGATCCCCAATATCTGGGAGGAGGCAGCATGCACAAGTGATGGGAGAACCCCACTTATTTTCTTCTATATGTGGTTAAGACTGAAATTTTCCTTTGCTAACACACAATACTGATTTTCAGCACTTTGCCACCATGACATAAGTATCTTCTGAGACCTGACCCATGCACTTTATAAACTTTTTTTCCCAAATAATTAGTTATTATTTTTTTGCTATGCCCATAAATGCTAACATTTGAGAACCCCAGAGAAATGATGGTGAGTTCCAGAACAGGATGCAGATTTGCAGTGATGCCCTTTAGCACTGCTCAGCAGGAGATGCTCAGAAGCATGCCAGCAGAACCTGACCACTGTGCCCATGAATCTCCTCCCTGATGATTTCATGTTTTCAAATGCTGTTTAATAAGTGATATTACAGTGTTAATTATACTGTGTATATTAACACTGGAAACTGAATTTCAGCTTGCATTTTAGGTGACTTTTTAGGTTGTTTTTGAAACTCACCCTGGCTGCATCTTGACCTTTTATTTAGATTATTTATTTCAACAATCCTACTTTGTGGCAATAACATTTACATGGCTGTGTGCTACTGCTCCTGACAGCTCTCTGTATATTTTTGAGAATAGTTCTTATTGTTGAGGTTTGCCTAAAGCCAAGCATAGTCATTTGTTGCAGCAATTAGAGAATGCCCTCGTGCTGCCTTTGTTCTGCTAAAAATCTGTTGCTAGCAATTTGTTCAATTATTCTGGTGGACATGAACAGTCGAAGCAGTAAATGGCATTGCAGTATGTTAAGCTTTGCCCAAATTGAGACAAAGCAATGTTTTCTGCTGAGAACATTTTTGTACTGTGCATTGTACATTGTTTTGTGGACAAAGATGGCTGGTAAGACATTTGCAGCTGTTGTCAAGATTTCTGTTATGTCTTCTAAATTAAAATACTGAAATGCTGCTGTGTCTTTGTCTCTCCTAAAATTACAGGAAAATATATCTCCCATATCTCCCAGGAGTATCCCATCTTATCTCACTGAGGTAATGACAACATTTATATGTGATGACCAATGCAAGGGCCTTGCATGTTTTCAGAGGTGAGACTCCATTGATCGACTCTGTCTCTCCTTTTGTTGTCTTAAAAGCACCTAAAGTGTAGAAATTAAGCTGGTTTTGATTTCATAAGCATTAAATCTGATTTCTTTTAAATATGCAATTTTAAGGAAAAGGGAAATACAGCATTCTCTTCCTCCTTGCTATAAAATTATTTTACATGTATATTAACTCCCCCTGTTCATCAGGTCCTCCCCTCCATCTCTGAATCTCCTGCCTCTTCCCTAGTTCAAGGTCCTGCCCACCTGAACATCCAGGTATGTTCAAAATGCATATTTTCTCTAATTTCTGGTCCTGATTTATTTTTTAATTATTATGATAAGAAAAACCAACAAGCATTCGACCCCTTAATTTACACTTTCAGCAGAGTCATGTTCCCTTCAACTTACCTCAGGGCTGAGGGCTCTCTTACATCTTCTTGTGGTTCCCCTGGGCTTTTGTGGCTTGCTGTGCCTTCCCAATGAGCAAGGAGGCCAACCCTGGGCTCAGGGCTTGTGCTGCCTCTGGCTCAGTTCCTGTGCCCAGGTTGAGGGCAGACCAGCTCAGCAGGGCTCAGTGGGCTCTTGGGGTGAGCTCAGGGTCTTCTGCCCTCACACCACTCTTGTCCAGCTCGTCCCTGGGCTGGTTCTGGCCTTTATGGGCAGGTCAGACACCCAAAAACTGGAAGGCAGCTGCAGGCAGGGGAAGAGCCCTGCTGCCATTTCTCTGCTCTCCGTACTTTTACTCAGAACTGTACTCAAGGACTTGCCTGAGGATCCTGAAGGCACCTCTGTTCCTCCTGTACAACTGAACTGTAGTTCCTCCTCCCCTTCTCTTGGAGGTGATAGCTGACTAATTCTCCTTGTAAATTTGAAGTATGGGCTATGCTAATTATTGAAATTCAGGTTTTGGTTACTTTCTGGCTGTGCGGGTGGCAATGGGAGGCATGTTGGTAACTAGATGTGCACTAGCACATTCTGCATGGACACTGGCATTCCCATTTGTTCCCTCTGTGTCTCACAGAGCATGCAGCAGCTGGGTCACTGCTTGAAGAGGCCAGAGAAAAACCACATGTGCTCTCCTCAGCTGCCTGTGTCCTCACTGGCTGCTCTGGACCAGGCAGCCTTGCTGCTCTCTGCCTTCCAGCCCCTGCAGGTGGTTTCCCACTCCTCCTTTCACCAAGCTGCCATAAAAATACCCTCCAGCCACAAATGGGCAGAGAGAAATGGGCAGCAGCCCCATGGCCAAGAGGAGCTGCACCACCTACTGAAGGTGTGAAGCACTTTTTGCTTCCTGTGGATGTACAGCAGGAGCAGAGACTGTGGTGAGTGGCTGGAAGAGATCAAGCACTGAGATTGCACAGCCTGAGCTCTATTATTCCCCCACCTCAACTTAAAAAGTGGGTTGTGATCATTAGAGTATTTAAATACCCTCCAGGTTACTCTTCAGGCTCTGCATTTTCATTAACTATGTGATGCAGTCTGACTCATGCTCTTATGTAAGCACTGAGCTGTAATGAAGTCCCATGTTGTGGTTGTTTAGTGCAGAGCTGTGAAGGATCATTGGTGTTTTCATTAAAACACAACACTTTCTGTCCCAGAAGGCTTTGAACTTCAAGAATAGGGATGTGCAACTTCAAATTTGTCTCTCTTCTGCAGCTGTAGAGGAGGTGTGTGACAGCAGGGGTTGTTCTCATCTAATTAGGTGGATTATTAGGTAGAATCTGGGGAAAATCAGGCCATTTACAAAATTGCTTTTTTGCTGAGAAACTGCTGCCTCCCACAATTTATCTCAATAGTTTTGTTTGTAAAAGATGCTGCTTGTCAGGAACAGTAATTCTTTTCTCATCTGAAATAATTGAAGTCTTCTGGTTCACACTCAGAACGTCCAGATTGATGTAGGAACCTCCAGCCCATGACTGTATCCACGCACTGGGATGCGTCACATCTCCTGCAATGAACAGCCTGGAGGTGGGATGGAAAGGGTAAGGCTTATGGCAGGTCTAATATTCCTGTTTTCAATCAGATTTGCATTTTGACAGCAGTGGTAGGATTAGAGCTATAGCAAGAAGAGTTGGGAGTATGAAATAGACTCCAGACATTGTAACTTTGAGGGAGGAGAATTTTTTGTGAAACCTTAAAAAAAAAAGTGCACTGGTGTAGATACTGAACCTTGCTTATGTAGCGTTATTTTTCTGGGACCAGAAGTGTACAGGATGAGTGACTGGAATATATTTGCATATATAAACGCTGGGCTAAAGCCAGAACTACTAAATCCCTGGTTCAAACACTCCCAAGAGACCATTCTACCAAATCCCTGTATACCATACATGCAGGCTGATTTGACTCCAAAACAGAGATGGCACATAGTACTTTTCACTGTTGCCCACAAAAATGTCCAACAGAAAATGCCAGAATCCTTGTATTACTAATCAAGAACAGCTTTTCTTAATCACAGGATTTTAAGAGATGTTCTGTGCAGAACATAACTAGTAATCCAATCACTCATGCACTCTCCTCCACTTAATTCAATTTCCTGTAACAGCCCAGTGATTGCAATCACTTCCCTGATTGTAGCAATTGTACAGCCCTGCTCCTGTTCATGCAGTCAGGAAAGAAGACTGGATGCACTGACTGTGTACCTAAATCAACATGGAGCAGACTGGAATTGCAGCAATACAGGAGAAAAATCAGACCCATCCAAGATTTTTATTTTTGTAATAGATTTTAAATCATTGGAAATCAGTTGCTCTCCTTTTTCAGTGAGAAAGTGAGGGGAAAAAAAACCTAAACCGTCCACTTGTGATTCATGCTCTAAGCACGTGAATGCTAAAGAGCCTGAGTCAGAACTGGGGCCGCAGCAGCCTGTGTATGGATGTGTCCTTGGGCTGCCTCTGCTCCACAGGCACAGAACCACACAATGGTTTGGGTTGAGATCACCTTATTCCAATGTCCCTGCTGTGGGCAGGGAATCTTCCATGCTCCAGACAGCCCCATCCAACCTGGTGCTCCAAACCTTCAGATTCCTGGCCCTCATCACCCTCAGAATTTCTTCCTACCATCTAAACCTGTCCTCCTTTAGCTTAGGGCCTTTTCCATCACTGCATGCCCTTCTGAAAATTCCTCTCCAGCCCTCTTGCAGCCCCTTCAGGCTGCTCTAAGGCCTCCCTGGAGCCTTCTCCTCCCCAGGCTGACCAGCCCCAGTGCTCTCAGCCTGTCTCCATAGCAGAGGGGCTCCAGCCCTTGGGCCACCTCAGAAGCTCCTCTCTGGACTCCTCTCACAGATCCACGTCCTTGGTGTGCCCAGCCCTGATTCCCTTGACCACTGACAGAGGGAAGGCAGCTTGGGGTGCAGCTGTGTCCACCACCCCACAGGCTCTCACCCTCCTTGCTCCTTTACAGTGGGTTCAACATTTGTTTTGTTTGTTTGGTCAGGCCTGGAAGAGAAATGGCATTTCTGTGATTTCTGTCACCAGTCCTGACCTTGTCCGTTGCTCCTAACAGCAACACTTGGAAAGCCCAGAGCTTCCTTGCCCCTCAGTTGCTCATCCTGGCAAACTTGGCACCACCACCTGCAGAGTTCAGGGTGCATCCTGATCTCCTTGGCCCTTGGCACCAGCACTGCAGGGCCAAGCCGTGCTTTCACAGCCGCTCTTGGGTGTTCAGCAACACTCTGCTAACACTGGGAAGCAGATCATCCTGCCATGGCATACCCCACACAGCTCCTCCTTGATGCTGTCATGCTTCAGCCCACAAATTAGCTTTTGCTAGCTGGTGTCAAGGCTGACTTACCTCTCTTCACATCCACTTCCTCATTAGTTCACTTGCAGGACCAATCTTTTTTAAAAGAAGAGTTTTGTCTTTTCTCTTCTTTTTCCTTTCCTTTCCTTTCCTTTCCTTTCCTTTCCTTTCCTTTCCTTTCCTTTCCTTTCCTTTCCTTTCCTTTCCTTTTTTCCTTTCTTCCTTTCCTTTCCTTTCCTTTCCTTTCCTTTCCTTTCCTTTCCTTTCCTTTCCTTTCCTTTCCTTTCCTTTCCTTTCCTTTCCTTTCCTTTCCTTTCCTTTCCTTTCCTTTCCTTTCCTTTCCTTTCCTTTCCTTTCCTTTCCCCTTCCCCTTCCCCTTTCCCTTTCCCTTTCCCTTTCCCTTTCCCTTTCCCTTTCCCTTTCCCTTTCCCTTTCCTTTCTTCTTTTCTTTCCTTTTTTTTTTTTTTTGTCATTTCAGAGGATGCAAGAGACCAAATTCTGGTAAGGATTGCTGTAAAGATGCTGCTAAAACTGTTCTTGTGCTGCTGACACCACTGTAAAATTTAAAACTCTACCTTATGGTCAAAGTCAAACAAGCATTTGGCTGGAAAATGAGACTGTGCTCTTGAGGGGCAGGAATGAACAGCACAGATGCTGGGTGCTAGCTCAGACAGTTAAATTGTGTATCATACCCTGTGAACAGGCATCCAAACTGTAATTCCCACTTTTCACTCCTCTGACCCTTGTACTCTTCATGCATGATGTGTATTCTTTGCTGTGGATTATTGAGACTCTGGGCTGAAATAAAACAAAAGAAAATTTTTCCCTGTTCTGACTGCCTCCTGATATTTTTTTTTATTAAACAGGGAACTTTTTTTGTTAATTTCAAAGTGATGACTTGCAAACAAGTATTTTCACAGCTCTGGAAGTGACAAATCCTTGATAATGTTTCCCTGGAGTAAGTTTCCCTGCCATCAAAACAACAGCCTGGTCTGTCTCCAAGGTGCAGGGGGGAGAAAAAAGTCTGCTACTCCAAGACTGCTGGCCATTAAAAGCCGCAAGCAGAAGTGCAGCAGGTAAGAACATATGTTCCCATTAAGAATTGCAGTACATGGGCCGTAGTAATTACTGTCCATCCTCTACACTGATCACTGCTCCTTCATCATATTCCCTGTGGCAATGACTTCCATGCTCCTGCTATCACCAATTTTGTCCCTGCTGCTGCTGAAAATCAATGCTTGTGTTCCCTCTGGCTCATGCTTTTTGTCTGTGATTGACACTTTTTTTTAGTGGAACTAAAAGGCACCAGTGGGTTCCTTATACACTTTCAATGTGAGGCTAATGTCTTTTATAATGGTTTGCAGAAAGATATTTTGAACCAAATTCTGTATCAGTCGACCAACTTTAACCCCCAAGTGGAATTTTAGACAACTATCTGTTTGCAAAACAATATTTTATTAATAAAAAGAATTATAAACAGTAAGAAAGAAACCCCAATTTTACACTGAATGAAAAATCCAAAATAAACTCTCAGAAACGTGCCTCAGTTCTTTACTCTCTGTACAAGAAGTTCCATTAGGCAATAAATTCTACATCCACATTCATCCAGTTGTGGGGTCCCCAGCAGGAGGAAGGACATCAACCAGTCAGAGCAAGTCCAGAGAAGGCCACCAAGGTGATCAGAGGGACAGAGCACCTCTCCTGTGAGGAAAGGCTGAGAAAATGGGATTGTTCAGCCTGGAAAAGAGAAGGCTCAGGGGTGATTTAATTGTGGCCTTCCAGTCCCTGAACAGAGCCAACAGGAAAGACGGAGAGGGATTTTTTACAAGAATCTGGAGTGACAGACAAGGGGGAATGGCTTGAACTTGTAAGAGAACAGGTTCAGGTTATATATTAGGGGAAAATTCTTCACTGTGCAGGTGGTGAGGCACTGCCACAGGCTGCCCAGAGAAGCTGTGGCTGCCCCATCCCTGCAAGTGTTCAAGGCCAGGTTGGATGGGGCTCTGAGCAACCTGATCTAGTGCAACAAGTCCCTGTCCATGGCAGCAGGGCTGGAGCTCAATGAGATTTAAAGTCACTTCCAACCCAGGCCATTCTATGATCTAAAGATGACTGAAAGTACAAAAGAGCACCCTTCTATGCAGAACAGCTGCATGGCTGGCCAGATTTACCAAGACACAGAAAATCACATCAGTGATTAAAAGCCATGCTTTGTGTAGCACCAAGGAGAGAATTCTGTGGATCAAAAAAAAAATTCACCGACAACTGCAGGCCCTGAAATGCTGAATTAGGGACATGAGTGACCAATTTCTGCTTGCAGTTTCATCTCATCTTTCCTCAAGGGGAACTTGTCAATAAGGGCAAAGAGCTCAGCTGGGGTTGCTGGGAAGGGGTAGCGCTCCTTGTCCATGCCGTGCTTGTCCATCACCACAATGTTGAAACTGAAATGGGGGATCCTCAGCAGCAGCCTGCAAAGCAAGGAACTGGTTTTGTTAAAGGGCAGCACCAGGCTCTTCAGCCTGAGCAGGGGAAGGTGGGCATGGTCACAGGGGCTACACAGAGTGTAGGTTTGGTTTCAGCATTAACTAAGAGCCAGCTAAAGAGCAGGTGCCTGCACGTGTCAAAGTGACTGCACCCAGCTCTGTTCTCTGCCAGTATCCACTGCTGTTACAGGAATGGAACAAGGTTAGACAAAAAGTAAGACTATTTCCTTTATTGGCTTCCACTTCTTGGTTTTGCTTGGTATCAAAAGTCACAGTAAGAAAAATCAGGACAAAATTATTGGAGTCTGCTTTCACTGCTTCCTAATAACAATCATCTGTGACTCTAATTTTAGAGGAACAAAAGCCACTGCTAATAATGGAGGAGTCTTTCCAAAGTGGTGGAAGTGGTCATTTAAACTCCTCTAGTAGCAAAAGCTACATAAGTAACAAAAGTTTATCTGTAGTGCTCTTTTCATCTTTTGCTTGAAGGAGTCATGAACTAGAAGATGCCTGGATATGCAGTCAGTCAACATCATTAGTGTGGGGTAAATAAATTCAGACAGCCATGAGAGAATGAGAGAAAGCTGCCATGAAGAAGAATCTGGGGGGATTTTTGCAAAGGTGTGAAGCACCAAAATTGGCCTTCCTTAGCCTCCTAACAAGTTTGAGGGCTCTAGGCATAGTCTTGTTGCAATCAGGGAGCTTGGCCATTAAATTCAAACTAAAATAAACGTTAAAGCTAAGCAATAGTGAAAGAAAACTACATTCATCTTGTGCCATATATTACCTAAGAAAAAATACTTCTAAAAATTGAAATGCTAAATTTCTGTGCTTTCCAAAGTTTAACTGGGGCACTTGTGCTCATTAGCTTACTGAAATGTCAATTCTGGACAACACCTTTATTCTTAAGAGTGCATTTCATATTGATTTGAGCACCTTGCAGAACTAGAAAGCTGTAATTCACACACTAAGCAACAACAAAGAAAAAACTTTCACTGAGTGCAGGGCAGGTCATACTATAGCAATTTATGAAATGTAGCTTCATTAAAGGTTGCAAGAGACTAGGGAATGAGATGTTAAGAGAGCTCATTATTTTCTACAGAGCCACAAGAAAACCATTTCAACTTTAGTAAAAGTATCTTCATTTTAAAAAAGAGTGCTTTTGTGCTCTCCTTTTTCTTTTATTGAGAACAGTTTTTTTAAAATATTTTTTAAAAATCCCCTCTCTGCTGTGTCAGCAATTTTCATTGTCTCCAATTAAAATTTACCCCCTTTCCTCAGGCATGTCATAGATCATGTTGCTTAAAATGCTTCTTGACATTTTTCTAAGCAACTCCTTCTTTTCCTGCCAATGCAGCCTTCACTTTTGGCTTTTTTTCCTCTTCCAGTCCTTAGGAAATGCTGGCATTTGAAGTGTTTCTTTCAAGTGAAAGCCAATCCTCTGCCAGTCTAAACCCAAGTCAAAACAGTTCAGGCACCTCAGTAGAACTGCTGATGCTGCAGTCAGGCTGGGGAGGTTGAGATAATTTCCTCTTTGAAATACTGCCCATCTTATTCCTACATATGGGACTTGAAAGAGTTTCCCCTTTAGCCTGGCCACAACCACCAGTAGCCCTGGAGTAGGGGATGAGCTGTCTCTGTCATTTGGGACTGTCCTTGCAAAGGAGCAACTCCAACACAAATACAGACAGACTCTGAAGTGTTTTCAGTGGCAGCACCCAAAAATACAGACTTATAGGCCTATGAATACAGTCATACTAAATATATAATTAAATAAATTTGTTATTGTGTTTTAATTTGCTGTAGCTATTACATAGCCAGCAAATTAATCCCCAAGTGTGCTCACCAGTACCTACTTTGCAGTGTCTAGCTGTGTACATTAGAGTAGAACACGTGGCATTTGGAAAATAAGTTGCAGGGATAAAAAGCAATGCAACTTGCAGGGTAAGGTGCAAACACACAGCAGTGGGAGTTTCCTTTACCTGAGCTGCAGGGTAAGTGATGGGGGCAGCAGCTTCACTCCTATTCTTCCTATCAGTTTTGGGAAGACACCCACCAGCTCCACCACGGTGACGTGTCGCAGGTCCAACCCACACTGTGCTGGCTGCAGGGGTTCAGAGGAGAGAGAGGGGAGGGTTGGTTATCCCTGAGACAACAGGGGGATGCTCTGAGTGTGCAGCAAGGGTTCACAGAGTCCCCTCTGCTTAAGTCAAATGATTTAAACTGATTTGAGAGCATGTTTTGCAAACACTCAAATTCTCACAGCAAAGAACTGGAGCTTCGTGACTCCAGGGGAGGTTAAGTAACAGATTCTCAGATACTCTAAGAAAACCAACACAGAGGGACCACCTAGGAGAAATATCAACTTGTCTCTGTAGTTATATGAGAAGATGCCAGGATGCCAAGCATTGTACCAATAACCTAACTTGGCAATCAAAGCAAATTATGTGAAACAGAAGTTGACTGTAGAAAGTTTTCTTCCCTGCCAACTCATTTGCCTGCCGCCAATAAGTGGAAATGTACTATAGCCATTAAATTCAGTTTGATCAATATACTGAATTTTCTTGCCAAGTTTATCTAATAGGGAAAAGGAGCTGAAAGGAGCTGCTTTTGGGTTGTTTCTTTTTTTTTCCTTAAATACAAGTATAATTTAAGACAGCAGTAAAAATCATCATCACAGTCATATCTCAATGATTATTTATACTGCATTTTGTTACAATTTGTGAGAAGAAAAAGCAAGATAGGAACACTTGTAGCTGTGAAAGAATACAGGACTGGTTCTTTCCCTGAGGACACAGATACACTTTTAGATCTAGCCCTCAGACTAGCAAAAAGCTAACAAAGGCATCACACTTACAACACATAAGGAAAATTACCAGGTGTTTTGGGGTTTTTTGAACAAAACACCCCAATGTTATCTCCAGCACTCTGGATGATTTCTGTGCTGCGTCTCTGATCCTTTGTTTGCTGGTGCACTTTTTATTTCTGAAGCTATTCACATTTCCTTACATTGTAGTTGCAAATTCTGGGGGCCTGGTCTGCATGAGCTGCTTAAGAGCTGGGGGGTTGGGTTTGTGGTTTTTTTTAAAACTTCTTTAGCAGCTGAGATAGGGAATTATTATTGAGCATGAGTTAAATTTATTTGGGGAGAATGGAAGGGCCAGAACTGCCTGGGATTCAGTGACTGGTCAGAGGCAGCACAATCCAGAATGGGGCTGAGTTAAAGACTGGGGGGATATTTCAACTCAAACCCCTGTGAAAAGGATTAATCTGGAACCATGACTGCTTGAGCCAGATCTTTCAGTGGCTACAATATAAAAGCTGAAGTTTTTGGATTTATGTAAAACAGTGGAGCTTGTTCTCTTGTGTCTTTCTTTAAAAAAAAAATAGTTGCATATTCCTCTTAAATGTGTTTTACCTGCAGCATCCCCAGCTGCATCCTGTAGAAGAAGTTAGCAGCAGTAGGAGTTGAAATAATCAGCAGTCTCCGCTTCTCATAAAATTGATCCAGAAGTGCAGCTGCAGTCCTCACATTCACATTAATATTCATGGCTGGAATAAAATTAAAACAAAAGTTAGGAAGCACACTGAAAACAGGTCAATTTCTAGAGGCAGAGTTCAACAGCAGAAACACAAGAACAAGAATCAATAATAAAGAAGACATGAGTAAAATGCTGGCCTCATTGAAGCCAACAATTTTACTGTAGACTGTTCTAGCTTGCACAGTGGATTGACTCCAGAATGTGACATTTTGTAGCTAAAACAAACTCTAGGAAAGGGCAGTCAAAGGTGGCAAAGGCTCCAGCTGTTAAGTGCAAACTGACAAAGAAGACAAAAACGATGCTAAGTTTTCTACCTCTAAGACACTGCAGCTGTATTTGATCCCACACCCCCTTCCCAAATTATCATTGCCCTAAGTTTCCTACCTCTAAGACACTGCAGCTGTATTTCACCCCACAGCACCTTCCCAAATTCTCATTGCCCTAAGTTTCTTTCCTCTGGGACACAGCAGCTCTATTCCACCCCACACCCACCCTCTTCCCAAATTCTCACTGCCCTCAGCACCCCTGTGCTGGATTCCTCCTGGCAGAGTGGTGAAATACTCACGTACGTGCACAGGTTGGCTCCACTCCTGACCACCCCAAGTTGTACTGGCAGACTCGAGCTGGGCTGCCTTGCAGCTCGTAGCCACCAATGCAGGAGAACTCACAGGTAGCACCATAGTTATTGCCATCACCTGAGCACTTGATGTAGCCATTATCTGGGGCATTCAACTTCACACAGCGCCTGACTTTGAGCAAGAGAAAAAACAAAACAAAATGAAAGACACAGCATGAATCACCATTTGTTACTGAGGCAGTACAGGTCAGTGGAATACCAGTACCAAAGACATTTTCTGTTTGCTTTCTGTGTTATTAGTCATGCACTTAAAAACCCCAAACAACCAACCTGAACTCCCCCATCCCTCAACTCTAATGTGAAATGAAACAGATGTGTAGGTGTATGCATGGGACAAAAGGTCATGGAGCACAAAGGGCTGAAGCTGAAAACCATAGGTCACCTCTGTATATTCAACTCCAGAGGTTAACATCTGGGCCTGTGAAAGGGCAGCCCTGCCAGCCCTTCACCTCTTTGTTTCAGCAGCTCACAGGGCTGTGTAGCAGGAGAAGCTGGAATGAGGGAAGGGATGTGGAGCTGGAGGCAGGGCTGAGCAAACCAGCTCTTCCTGGATGTGCAGCAATGCTGCAGAGCTGGCCCCCAGGGTCTTCAGCAAGACTCTGTTCTCCCTTTCAGCATCATCACAGGAGTTTATATACACAGACAAATGCAGATAAATACAGAAATGAGGACATTTTCAAATTGCCTGCTAAGCCAGGCGCAAATCAGTGTCTGTATTTACAGGTAAAACATCATCCTTACCTCTGACTTTAACAAGAAATTTGCAGGTGCCTTTGTTTCCAGCTCTGTCATACACAGTATATTGGATTTTGTGGTCACCTTCTGGAAAATGTGACCCTGGTGGCAGGCCTTTCAAAATAACACTAAACCAAGAGATAAAACAGGACAGACACTCATAAATTCACCAGCATTTATTTACTCACAATGCTGTAAAAGCCTGGAAGAGGGATGTTTGTGGCATGATAGGATTTTCTGGCTGCCTGCAGGACAGAAGACTTGAGAGTAGGCAAAGGAAGAAGCTGGGCAGCAGCAACCAGAGTATTTAAATTTGCTACCTACAGCCCACCCTGTTGAGACAAGGGTGTTGGAGTGGGCAGGGTCTGCTCCCTTCCTATAAAACAAACCAGTGTAGCCAAGACCATCATGCTCAGAGGAGCTCAAGCTTCCTTCTCCTTACACAAGAAAAAGTCAACACTAAAAAAGAAAACTTCCAGCCTCTTACAGGGGATGTATTCCCATCTGGCTGCTCTGAACTGCTCCAGTGATTGTCATTTGTGAGTGTTAATATCAGAAATGGAACAGAAAGTGAGATTCAGTGTCACAGCAGAAGGGTGTGGTGACCCACAGCAGCATTTTCACCTGGAATTTGCCCCTGTCTTACAAACAAGGTGGGAGAATTATGTGTAAAACATAATCTCAGTATTGAAGCAGAGAGCATGTAACCAAAGAGGTTTCCATGTAATGGAAAAGCTTTTGTACTCCTGAAACTGTGTATTTAAGAAAAGTACTGCATACTGTATAAAACAGCAGAGCTTAGCAATATTTTATAAAATAGAGATATGATTTGTGGAAAAGCTTCCACTGAACTAAGGGCTTGGCTCTTCTGAGCTGACAACAGTCACTTGTATGACAGAGTCTACATGGGATACTCCCCATTTTTTTGCCTATCAGACACTCCTCTGTCAAAAAGATTTAGAAATGTCTTCATTCTGACATTTTTGAAGTTTTTACTTTACCAGGTGTAGTTTTTGATGTTGTTAACTGTCACCAAGTTGTTACATCAGACCTCAATGCCAATTAATTTTTAATTATGTAATGAATTCTTCTTTATAAAAATATTAAGTTATAGCAATAAAAGGGTAATATCATTGTCTTTCATTAGTTTTTTGTATTCATATGAAACTGTAAACATCTTCAAGCTTAACAACTCTGAGCTTTTAAGCTTAACCAATCCACTAATGTAATGATGTAACCTGCTTACTGAAAGAAACAATTTTCCATGCTCCCACCATTACAGTAATCCAGATAGACTAACCTAAATCCTGCATGATAAAAATGGGAAAATCAGAGACAGTAGTAGAAGGTGAGAAGGGTGAGAAGTATACCCTGTTCTTCTGGAAAATGGGACTGTGAAACCATAGAAAGTGACAAAGAGTTTTTGAACTATAATTTCTAAATCCAATATTTAAATCCATCAAGGTTCCAAACAAGAAATGTAACTTTAAAGGTAACTGCAGAATCCTGGGACATCAGCAGCCGGCACTACCTTAGGAAGAAACCTAAAGAAGATTGCAGATTTTATTTTGTGACACACCTTGGTTTTTTTTAAGACAGTCAAACTTACCTCTTCTGTTACCTGCAATGCACTACTCTGTTTTCATTGTTATGTACAAAAGCAAGAAAAGTTGTTAATTATGAGACCCGCAAAGAGACTCTGCAAAACACCTCCAAACACGCAACTCTTTATAGAGCAGTGATATGTGACAGCCAGAAAAAAGCACCTTGGATGAATGAAGGGAAAAGGGTACCTGGCCTGCTGAATTGCTAACAGGAGGGTAAGGAGGAGGAAGAGCACAGTGCAGAGCCTTTCACCTACTCGGTGAGGATGCCGTCGGCGGTGTCCCGTCCCTCGGGCGTGTCCCAGAACACGCGCACTGTCAGCTTGTTGGGCTCCGCCGACTTCTCCTTCACGCTCGGGCACTGGATCCTCGGGGGCTCAGTGTCTGTGGAATGAATGTGGCAAAGGGCACTGGAGCATCTGCCAGAGCTCTGCATTTCCTCCACAGCTCCTTCCCTGCTGTCAGCTCAGGACCACCTCCAGCTGGCCTCCTCAGCCCTGGATTCATCACAGCCAAGGTTCATGGAGCCTTCACTTCTCACCTTTTTGTAAGAAGAGCTGGCAGTGATCAGCTCTTTGCAAATGCAGAAAACCCAACTAAAAGTAGTTACTGTAAATTTCTGTACATAGCTCAGTCAAAAAGTCATTTTGGATGGCTTTGAACTCCAAGGAGGGATGTCCAAGGTCACACCCAGGGAGTCTGGATGTTCTGTTTATCTGCATCCTTTTCTTTGTCAATCTGTGCAGAGTTACCAACCTTAGATGAAGATCTGCAAGCCACGACAAATTAAGTAGAATGATAGTGAATTTATCACGAGGTGAAAAAGTAGATTTTGAGGTTTTTTAGAATGAAGATTCAGGGGGCTAGATGGAGGGATCAGGGCATGTCCTGCCTTTCTCCTTCTTCTTGGCCTCCATCTTCTGCTGTGATGTTGGCACTTTTGGATTGGTTTAGAGTAGAAGCTCACTGTGTAATATAGGTGATAGGTACTGGAAAGTAACTGTAAACATTGTACATGTAGTTTTTAGTATAAAGACATAACACCACCCCAAAGGCAGGCAGAGAGCCTGGACTGTCCTGCTGAGTGCACCTCAGCTGGACAGGAGAAGGAATTTTATAGATAAGATACAATAAACAACCTTGAGACCGAGAAATGAAGAGCTCTGACTCCTCCTTCAAGCACCAGGCTGGGAAAAGAGACTTTAACATTTCTCAGGGTCACTCTGACAAGCTAGAGACCCCAACATGCAGTAGTTGATGTGATTAGGAGCATTTTTAAAGCACACTGAACATCAATATATCTTTGCATGGTAACTTTGCATGTTACTCTTAACATGCTGGTTATTTTTCCTGCAGTAATGGCAAAATGAGAAACAGAAGACTGGCACAATTACCATTTTTGTGGAGAATCAATGCTGCATTTGATTTTTTCCAAGTAACTCTTATGATAATGTCTTACATCAGTAGTCAGCACTACTAGGACAAGCATCCCATCAATACAGGCTCAGGATGTGACAAAAGGATGACTTAGCCTGGTGACAGCCATTTACCACAACCTCTGTTATACAAACTGCAGGAAAAGGCAATCTTTCCAGAAGAAAAGACTGGGACATTTTTCAATCTTCCAGAGGAAAATATCTATTTCAATACATGTTACAGTGCATTAAAGATATAATGGAAATATTATTCAAGTGAGTATTGGCATTTTTAGATAACTAATAACTAAAACCAGCCATACAATGATTTTTCTTTTAATCAAAATTATTTCAGCAACATGAGGGATATCCTTCCTCTTACAGGGTGGGGGCAGGAGACAGTCTGCTTTGTTAGGACAGAATACTCACTAACTATAAGGACTTCTGTACATCACTGCTAAAACATATCTAATTTTTAAAAAATACACCTTTTTTTTCTTCCTTTTAATGAATACATGTTTGACAACTGAAAGGCCTTATGCCTCTCCTACACGGACCTTCACTGCTGTACTGCAAAGCCCACATAATTTAGGGCAAGAATGCTACCCAGTCCAACTGCAGTATAAAAGGGTAGAGGAAAGGCCCTTGTTTTCAAGAGCACTTCAAGTTCAGGTCTCAAGTAATTTTAGCCATACTCAATGCCAAAAGCTGTGGAATCCCCAGGACACTTCCATGACATGAAGTTTACCAGCCCATGCCTCTGATCACAAGTAGCATCCCTACTGTGCACAGTGCAACTCACTGTATATCAAAGTTAAGAAATCAAGCAGCCTTTTGCCTTTCTATTTCATTGCTCTCATCAGTTTCACTCCTCAGCTCTTCAGCCAGTCCTCTCCTGGCCACTGTGTAGGCTGCAGCTCTGTAACTTCTGCATTACACTAAGGAACAAGTCTTCAACTGCAAATGTCATTGTACTGTTAGAATTATGCCTGGCCACAATTATGTCTGTGATGTCTGGTCACAAAAAAATCTCTGTCCTACCTATCAGGAGGTCAAAACATAACCTTATTAAACAGTCTGCTAACAGCAGATCTCAGTATTTGCATACAGGAGCTGTGTGCACACAAGATTTGAAGGGATCTTCTCCAAACTATGGAGCATTACCACAACTTAAATCTTAGTGTTACTTCTACTGGGTTACTTGGGACTTGTAATCCTATGCAACAACTGGGACTGGAAACCCTGTGCAACAACTACTCTGCATTTTTGGAATAAAAAAGAAGAGTTAGTGCTAACTTAGCCTCTTTTCTTTACTGCTTAAAGTACTTGCTTACTTTACTCTGCAAGACAGGATCCTTTGTAATAAGCTCACCATCTCTGCACACAGATGAGCTTCTGAAAGTGCCAGGAAATACAGGACAACATTTTATCATTTCCAAATGTAAAAGGTTTGTTTTTCTTCCTCTGCCCACACCAATGAGAAGGACAAAGCTTGTTTTTACAACCAAAAACAAGAGACAGCACAAACAGTCTAGACACAAGCAGCTCATTTCTACATTTGTACAACACCAAATCACAGGAAACCTGAAAAATACTTTATGAACATCAGGCCACAGTGGAGAGGCTCCAAAGCCATTTGCCAACCTAGACTAAGCCACAGGCATTCTGAGGAAAACCAAATTATCATAGACACAAGACACTAAGCACAAACACTTTACCACCCACATGCTTTAAATTACTGGCAGTCATTTCAGATGGCCAAAGAAATAGTTTCCTTTGTGAGTGGCTGCTGAAGCATTTATCAGAGGCTTCCCAGAAACAGGAGCAGCAGGCTGAGACTTCACTATGTGCTGAAATTTCATTAGTAGTCAGAAAAGTTAAATCTCAATATTTGATTATCTCTCTACTGATTTATGTATATGGAAATACTTCTTCCAGCTGAGGTTCCCAGGAGACCACTGGCTATGTAATGAAAATTGCTGTCATAACTGGAGTGACCTAGGCTGAAATTTAAATTAGCTCACTGCAACCATGCTGGTAACTACAATCCATTCACATTCTCTGCATATATTTGAAGACTGTGATCCCAGGGAAGAAAAGCAGTTCAGACAATGGGTTGTTGTGGGGGTCCCAGATGTTGGTTTCTCTGGGTTTGGATTGAAGGCACTTTAGACTGTAGTTCATGTTCAGAATCAGGTGTTTATTATTTCTTATCAGTAAAGCAGTCTCACTGCTGTGAGTTTGGCAGCTTGTCATTAGAAGGCACAAATGGCCAACAATCTCTTGTTACAAGGTCTTTTAAGACTAAACTATCCAATTAAGAACTGACACCTGAATTATTTTCCCTTTTAACCCAATCACTGATCCCAAAGAGCTGCAATGAGGACTTATCTGCCCAATTACAAAATGCCACCCAAACCCATGAAGGAGGAGGAAGAAGAAGCATGAAGAAGAAACCCAGGACAATACGCTGTGCCCTCCATCTTCCAATCCACAACATACTAAAAATCCCAAAACCTAAATTTCTCATCAAATGATACACCTACACTACTCTCTATAATCTATTTCACACTTTTGTGGATTCCAGTCTATCTTGAAGTTTAGGAAACTTTCTCCATGAATGAGAGTCAAAGTCAGTGCTCCCCTGGGGGTCAGGGCACCCCAGAGCAGACAGAGAAATATTCCTGGTGCTCTGGGTTTCCACAGGTTTATTCTCAAACCTGTTTTCAATCATTAAGCAGAAGAGAGTGTGACAGATTCCAGCACAGAGAACATGCTGGAAGAGCAGCACAGTAAGCACAGTCTATGAAGAAGTCACTCAGGAATCACCAAAGGCTATTACAAGCATTGTGAAGTGCTGGCCATTTACACCAGACTCATCTCTATTAAAGTGCCAATGCTGGGCTACTCGCTTTGGACTGAAAGTACTGAGTGACAGAACCTTGCACCCTTGGAAAACTGCTCTCTGCTTCCTTAAGAAGGACAGGATCGGTGCAATTTTGCCCGCTGGGTGGGAAGAATGATGCATCTCCATGATATCAGAGGGCTAATTAATTACTTTATCTATAGATATAGAATAATATAGAATACTATATTATTCTATATTATATTAGATCTAAACTGAAACTGAACAATAAGTCAACTGAACAAAAATCTCATGACTGTCTCCTGACCAACCATCAGGACACAGCTTGCAGATTGGTCAAGAAAACAAAACACTCACACCAGAATCCAATTACCAAATCCCTTCAGGTAAACAATCTTCCATAATGCATTCCACTTGTGCACAAACACGGGCCAGGCAAATGAGACAAGAATTGTTTTGATCATTCTCTTCTCTGCCTCTCTCAGGTTCAGAGAACGTGAATCCCACAGGACAGTAGCTTTTTCTCCCCATGAACTGGATCCAAAAGGCCTTTTGGAGTTGATGTGTGCAGGTCCCTTGGGATGACACCCCACACCCCAACAGGTCACTCACCCACACAGGCTGCCGGGCGGCCGCTCCAGGCCTTGCTGTCCATGCAGGTGACGATGCGGTCCCCCTTGAGCTGGTACCCTGGGGAGCAGTAGTACTCACACCTCGAGCCAAAGTAGGCACCATCCAAACACTTGAAGCCCCCGTTGGTTGGCATGGACAAGGCAGGGCAACGCTTTTCTGGAAAAGGAAACAGAGACTTCTGGAAACTTGTTACCCTCCCTCCCTTGTTACCCTCCCGTTGAAACTCGTTACAATGGGATACTACACAAAAATAAAGGCACAGCTGGCAAACAAGTGGGAGGAAGTCTTGTTCCATGTGAGGTTTTTTTACACTGTTCTCATTAGCTGCATTTCAAATTTAACTCTGATACAATATTTAATGAGAAAAGGGATGACAAGTACCTATTCCTCTCTTCTCAGAAAATGTTTTACTTTAAGAGTCCATTTAGATACCTAGTACAAACTGTGTCAACTTAGAAAGTCTAAGATGGGCAATATTTTAAAAGAGCTTTATGGCTCTGTCATAAAACTTCCCACAAATCAAAATCTCACATTGATAAAATATTCCCTATCTGCCATGAGTGTTTGTACCACTGAGACGCTTATCATGTCATGCACCCCTGTGAGACCCCCAACAACAAACGAATCTACATATCTAAGCATTCTGCCAAATAAACCAATAAAAATAAACGAATCCAAAGATCAGTTTCAATGGCAAATAAGAATTTATTGTCTGAGCTGGGGCACAAGTCACACACACACAGATTTTGCAACCACTTACGTTTGCAGAGCACTTTCCCAGACCAGCGTTTGCTCGACTGACAAACCAGCTGGTGAGGGCCATGCAGCTCGTAGCCCTTCTGACAGCGAATATCACATCTTGTGCCCAACACATTCTTGTAATATTCCCCTTGAGGTGTCCTGCAGTTTGCATAACCATGTTTCACTTTAATGGGCGAGCACCACGGTGTTTCTGACACAGAGAAGAAAAATGTAAAAGTTCATAGCAATTAGAGAAATGTAGAAGTTCAGACACAAATATAAAATCACTTTCCTTAACCAAGGTCACAGAGAAGAAAAGGAAAAAATTTAAAAAGCCATCAATCTTTAAATTGGAGAACACTGCAGAGGTGCACTTATACATGAGGAGGTCAGCCCTTTAAAGAATGAAAGCTCTTTTTTTATGACAAACATTAAAGATTGTAGCCATTATATTGGAGGGGTTGTGAGGGCAGGTGGGGTTTTACTATGCTTTTTGTCCACGGAATAAGTGTGCCACCATGTGGGCAGTTTGATGACAACTGGGTCGTTTTCCCCTCTTGTTTTTAACGAGACACATTCAACTTTGTTAGATCGTTTGCTCTTTGATAGAAGTTTGCACTAGGAACACCCTGATCAAGCTGCAGCTGTCAGCTTTCAACCTTTAGCTTAGTGCTCATTAAAAAAAATTTAAGTTCTGTTTCCAAATAATCTGCCTTGCAAAACTCAGTGATGGTTGAAGCCTTCTCACAGTTAGCAGATACCACTTACATAAATCATATTGCCAACATGTCACATTGAACCTGCTCCAAATGAACCTTTATTAACTGGCCAGGCCTATGCTGTAAAATATTCAGGATATGGGTACCCCCACCTTGTGAGGATTTGCCACCACATGTAGTGCTGGTGAGAAGAATATCAAGTAGAGATTTCCCTTCCCAGCCAAAGTTTCAAATTCTTTGTTTAGCTTTGACAAGAGGGTGCACCAAGAAAATGGGCAGCACTGCAACAGAAGTTTCCTACACAAGAGTGACTAAGCCTGCCCCTTTCTCAGATCCAAGATTTGAAAAGCATGTCTTGGGAGAGGAGAGAGGGAGGGACTGCAAAGCGAAAAGGAAAAATGACAAATGCTGAAATCCTGTGTGACATGAGAGAGGGGCATGAAAAAACATTGGAATTTTGCAAGGAAGGTGAAAAAAAAACCCTGAACAAACAAAACACAGGATTTTTAGCCTTCATACTTACAGTCACAAACAGTATTAAAAAAAAAATTCTAGATCACGTTTGGCAGATGTTCACTGCTAGCTCAATTCCCACAGTTATTAATTGCATTTTCCTATACTAGTTGGATCAGCACCATACATAAACAAACAACAATCAATACAGCATTTCTCATACATGGAATATTCATATTCAGTGTGCCACCTCTCTAGGACACATTTACACTTTCCCAACAGAAACTACACTTTACATCTGTATTTTTCAGTGCTGGTCCTGAACAAACACAAATAACATCTGCAGACTAAAATCTGAGACTAATTATCAATCTAGATATGTGCCTAGACCAAGGGCACATTTCCTCTAGACTAGTCCATTTCTGAAGCAGTTGTACTGTGATATGCTTATTTTTGTCTTTCAGCAATACAAGTAAAAAACCCTTTACAAAGATGTGTAGGTGAAATTATTCCCAGTGTCACCAAATACACAGTGGTACTGAGGCACAGGACACAAGCAGGCCAGTACAACAGCACCCCTCAGGTTAAGGGTAAAGTACAGTTCAGCTTTTTGGCTCAGCCACACAATCATCCCAGCTCTGTTTCTTCCCACCTATAAGCCTGTTTTCTGAATGTCAAATGCATCCTCTGCTATTTACCTTACAATTATGCAAAGTGCTGTGGTGGAGAGTGGGTTTTGGCTTGGGGGTTTGATTTTTTTTTAGAACTATTTCCTGTCCATCACCCTGATCTCTATCCCACAGCTCCCACAACACATTTAAGAAATCCCCACATCCACTGCCTTGGGCCATTTTGTTGAGGGGCTGTACCACAGTGGCTCCCATTTTTCGTGCTTGTTGTGCACCAAATGAAAACTGAGACAACAGATGAGGAGTGTGAGCTAATGGGAACAGAAATCAACTGCTGAAAAAATGAGTGACGCCAACACCCAGCTCTGCCTCCTTAACTGCTACCCCAGGGCTGCTGGTGCAGTCTCAGGCACCACCTCTGACCACTCTCTGGGGGAAGCCACACATCTTGGATTCACAGCCTCTGTCTCATTCACCTCCTGGAGAAATCCTCCTGGTCCTGAGCTTTCCCACAATCTCTGCTTCAGTGGTTTCATGCCCAAACTCTCCAGTCTTTTTGTCCCACTTGTTCTTCCCACGCTCTGAGACCTCAAACTTCCACTTATTTACATATCCAGGCTTGGAAGATCTCCTTAAATAAGAACTAGGCCTCAGTTTTCCTGCAGAAGGGCTTAAACCTGACGTTACTAAGACAACACTGTCTGCAAGGGCAGGACTGGGGGATGAAAACTCATTTGGCTGAGCTTTCACCCCAGCCAGTTACGCAATCCTTCAGCAAATCAGTTCAAGACATTTCTGCCTTGGGTTTTCCACATGTATAAACTCCAACTGTATATTGCTGACTTCCTTTATAAAGGGTGTTAAGACAAATATGCTTTGCATATAAGAGGCTAATAAAAAAATAAAGAGGGCAAAGAATCTGTTTCAGGTATTGTAAATTGCCTGACTTTTTCTGTAAATTTTTGTAGTTTTACAAACACACTTGACTTGAGTAAACAGCTACCCACATATTCATATTTTTAAAAGATAACTAACAGGTAAAAGATGCAGTTTAATGCACAAACACAACATTGAAAAGGAAAAAAGCCTTTCCTGTAGTATTACTACAGCTACAGTGGTTTCCAGAAACAAAACAAGCTCCTACAAAGAAGCAAAATGCATCTTACATTGGACCAAATGATTCTGCCAGAAAGAAAAACAAAAGCAAACATTCTTTTTGGATGCAAATAACTTGAAGAGCTTAGGAGGCACATCTGTTTGATTTAAAACATTACAATGCTTACTCTAGAACTGCTTGTGATTAGAAGAAAGTGGGTGAGGCAGGGTTTACAAGCCATTTACAAATATTGGGGGTTAGACCAAGCAATACTGCTGGAAAAACCCCAGCTAACTTGAAAAGCACATCAAACAATACAACAAAGTTTTAGATCAAAGTTTGTTTATTTTTAAGTGAAGGCACATATTGGTTTTCAAAGGCTATGCAGATACATAGAGCATTTGTAGAATATTAGGTTTGTGTGAGGCCCCAAGGGGGTACATAAGCTGTTCCCTGCCTCAAGGCAAGATCATCTGTGTTCCTGAAGGCTTTGGGGATTATAAAAGCTAGAGATTTCCCAGACACCTCTTCTGGAACTTCACCATCTATACCAGGCTCTGTTCACCCAACTGAAATTTGAATTTTTAACTACCAGGACCTATATACTGGTTTCTTGTTTAATAGAAAGTTTGCACCTCAGCATAAAAAAGAACTAAAAAGTCCCTCAGCAATACAATATCCTGAATTTTCACTTCGTAGTGTATCCTGTGTTTGAACCCACTGGAAAACAGGCAGCAAACAGAAATGGCTGAAGCCCAATGTTGCCTTTAGAGATATGGACACTGCCTAATCATTACAGTATCTGAGAAAACACATATGAATGAGGATCACCAGAGCAGTGGCACTGGAGCTGTGATAAACACAGGAACTGCTGTACTCAGGAAGCCTTTCCTCATGAAACGTGATCAGAGATGCCAAGTGGCAGGAAGGAAAGCACTTTCTAGAGCATCATCTCCCCCAGCCCCTTGAACACTAGCCTCAGCTGAGCCCTTCCTTCACAACCAGCACACCAAGTGACCAGCTGTAATGCTGCTTGCTGCTACACCAGCCACCAGAGCTGATGGTTCACCAGCGAGGAAGGGAAAAACTCCTTAAAAATGCCGTAGGCACAGAAAATCTTGGCCATGTTTCTCTGGAAAGCTGAGCAAGTAGTAAAACATCCAGATGAAGACAAAAGGGTTTAGTAGCGGGGTGATTTTCACCCCTCCAAGTAAACTGCAATGTTTTGTTTGCAGATGCCAAAGAGGATGAGTCTGTGTGCTTGCTTGCATATGCGCAGAAAGAAAAATCCAATGCTGCTTGCATATGTGAGCACCAATAACAAAAATCCATTCAATTCCTGTTATTGGTAAGTTTTATTTGCTAAGAAATGGGCCACACCCAAAATGCTGGACTGCACGTCTGAGGAGAAGCTCTGAAGTTTGCTACACAGCCTGTTTTTCCTTGCTTTGTCTTTCTCCATCCCCTATCCCCCCCAAACCAACATAAAGAAGTATGCTAATGAAGAATCAGCCTTTTCTGTTCCAATGCTTTATATTCTTATATTCACACTGTCTGTTCCTCAACATTTGGCAGAAGTGCTTCCCAACTTGGGACAGTTTTTAATGTCTGTGTGAACAAGTCATTATGTTTCACTTACCCTGGTGACATTTTGGCTGACACGAGAATAATCCATTTTGGATCACCATACAAAAGGAATTTACACAGAATCCACATTTTAAATACTTGCCTGCCCTGGCATGAATTGGCATTGATTTATCTTCATGATCTATGAGTTCTTTTTCTATGTGTCTGCAGAGGATCACATGTTAGAAGGCAAAGAAAAAATGGCTTAACCTAAATAAAGCTTTAGAGAATTATTTGTGCACATGTTTGAGAGCAAAATTCTATACTTGAGTATTTTACTGGGAGGAAGATGAGACATTTATGAAAACAGCAACATAGCCACAAAAGCTGTGTCTTCCCTTGGCTGTTCATAAATGTCTGAATTGTTTTATGACTTACCTCTTATATGGCCCATTGATTCTTTGCAGAGAATCAATAATGTACAACAAGACATCAATGACCAGTATTTTTAAGTAATCAAAGTGATGATAACTCTAGTACATCCACAGATTAATTTACTAAAAAGAAACAGTTATCATTTAAGCGACAAATGAAATGCTACATTTCTTTAGTGTCTAGGCTTCTGAGGAATTTTGGCAGAGGAGAGTGATATTAAGACAAAGGCAGACTTTTTAGAAAATTGCCACTGCATATGGAAGATTTACTGGTAGCGGCAAAAAACTCCTCACTCTTGCTGAGTGGCAAAGTCCTCCAGAACGGGGAAGAAAACCTGAATTTGCTTTATAAATATGCACATCCCTTCACTCATCCAGCTACATAATTTGGTTTTGGAATGCACACATGTATTTGTAAAACACATTTCACTTGGCACTTCAGGTAGCAGATTAACCTAAAATGCAAGCAATTCTATGGAAAGAAAAAAGTCATGAAAATCAAGTTCTCTTGCATGTACTTCTATACATTACCATCAGAAAGCCCAGATTTTGAGTCAGCTTATCATTGATGGTTTTGTTAGCATGTATGGATAAGAAAGAGAAGCTCTTCCTGATTTTCATCATTCACAACCTGATCTCCCAGGAGCAAAGGCAATGTAAAAGTTACTTACTCGGGTGCATGAAAGAGCTGGGATCAATATTTGGTCTAATTTCCATTGTTAAAAACAGCAGAAATTAAATCTTGATCTAAATATCCATGAGAAAAAAACATGGAGCTGGATCACCAAGACTGTATAATCCATAGAAAGTAAAAAGAATGAAGCTTTCTGTCAGCAAGCAGTTGATCCTCTTTAGCACACAAGCAAAGCATTCACCTTTGTATCTAGTGAGTGCATAAACATCCTCATCATCTTCAAGGGGTGAATATCCTGATCCTACAATAAAAAAGAAGAGAAAAAAAAAACTGCAGCAAGAAAGGAAATATAAATTAAAAATAAAAGAAAGCTTTGAGAGAAAGACATGCAAGATTAGGATGCAATAATCTATGCAATGTCATCAGCATGGGCTTCTCTGAAGCTCAGAGTCATAGCAGACCTACTTTACAGTGAATTTGGAAGGGGCAAATGGATTTGATAATGAAATAGTAAATTTCTCTTGGTGCTCCTATTGGAATGCTAAGTGGCACGTGCCAAGTCACAGCTGCTCTGTTACAGCAACCATGTAGGTGAAATGCTGAGCAGAGAGAGCAGAGCAGGCACAGGTGAGGGGGCTCGTCAGAGGTTTCACTATAAAGTGGTTCCATAGTGTCAATGGCAGTGAACAGCCATCAGGCCAAACAGCAAAAGCAAAATGTAAATAACTCAAGTGCAACCATCCTTAATGACCTGTAAGATCCCGACACCAAGAACAAGACACTGAGGTACATGACCTGCAAACACAAGTTACACTCAAATCAAAAACACAGTTTGGTATCAAGCATTCTTCTGGCATTTTCAAATAAAGAGACAACAAAGCTCCATTTGTTTTAAAACCCTGTGCAATGGCTGAAAACTTCAAATAAAGGTAGAAGCTGCTTTCTAAAAACCAGAAACCAGCTGGAGCACTACTACTCAAATAAACCATCAATAAAACAAAGCAGTTGGCAAAAAAGCCTTCAAAATTCCTAAACAACACTTATTTAAAGTCAGCAACTTCAGAGCATGAAGCTAATCTAAATTCTAGATAAATCTTTTCTACAAAGAAAGGCTCATACAAATTCCCACTCTGAGATATCCTTTTAAAAACCTTGTAAGCAATGGGCAGGTACTCAGGGGCCACAGGAGCTTCTCACATGGAATCTCCAGCTACAGAATTTGGGGTTATTTCATCACCATTTGCTGACATCTGAGACTATGGTCTGTACAAGCTGCTGCTTAAAATTAGACAAAATTATTTAATTCAGGCACCTCAATAAGCTACTGTTTCCATGTGCAAAGCATGCAACTGTTCAGCAGAAATCAAACCCAAGAGTTTGATTTCTGTCAACATTTGTCTACAGATTCCATTTCTTATTAAAAAAAACCCCAAAATATCTGCCCAGAAAATGGTGAAACTTGGGTTTCTTATTCTACCAGAATCAAGAAAACCCAGCCCATGTATCTGCAGCTGGTCCACGGGAGCACTTCCCCAGCACTGGATCACTGGGAATCCCTCCACCAGTTTGAGCTGGGACCTGAAGAAGTGAATTTCCTCTGAAACTGAGGGACTTGTACACAATGAAGTCTTTCACTTAAAATAATTTCTCTGGATTTTTAATATTTATTGTTGAGGTTCAATTTTGATACCTAAACACTGACATCTGAGAGACTTCTGAACATAAAACCAAACTTTGCACTTTAAATCTGACTGCATAGCAAAAAGAGCAAACTGTGATCCCTGAGGGCTTCAGGAAGACCTTGATATGTAAATGAATACTTTTTTAAGCATCAATTTTTCTGCCAGAAA
Organism: Melospiza georgiana; assembly: GCF_028018845.1. Taxonomy (NCBI): domain Eukaryota; kingdom Metazoa; phylum Chordata; class Aves; order Passeriformes; family Passerellidae; genus Melospiza; species Melospiza georgiana. Next base: position 111,710,139 of record NC_080431.1, read on the forward strand.
TTGGAATACTCTTAGCTAATTACTCACTTTGAGGGCTATAAACTGTTACCTCAGTGTTATCACCAATAATTCTCCAAATTTTAGTGTGCATTTTAGACTTTAGCATTTAAAATTAGTAAATCTTAGAATTATGTGAGCTCTTATGCATTTGCCTTTCCTTAGACAAGAAACAATTAAGCGCTTCTGACAGTTTTCTAAGAAAAACTGGCCTTAAAGAGTTATTCACTGCTTTTGCCCTGAAACAAGGCTCTCCTGATGGAGCTCAACATCTCCCATTTCCAGCTCATTTTCTACCTCAAAATGAGAAGCCAGTCATATCTTTTTCCTAACAATCAGTGTTTTCTTAATAAACACAACAGGCTTGGCTTAGAGAGCCATGGAAGAGGCGTTGCCAGTTCATCTCCAGTTTCTCAGGCACAATTCAAAGCATTTCTGCCTCACATATACTGAAAACTGGCTACCAAGCCATATAAGGACCATGCTAAAATTATCATAGCTGGTTCCTGCCAAAAATAGGTGCGGGCTTTGTTCTGGCAGATGTCAAGCAAAACACATGAAATAAAACTTTAATTGAAAGATTAATCTATGGATTTACACCATTTTGTTTATGTCAGGAAAAAAAAAAAAAGATTTCTTCATTCACAAAATAAAATTTTGTCTCTATTGCAGAGGTTCACTTGTACAGTTCGATGGCAATATCAGGGCACAAGAACATAGTGCCAAGCCAGGCACTGCATACACATGAACAACACTTCACATGCTATATATAATTCCTTTGTAACAGAGAAAAAGAAGGAAGGAATGTGACACAGAAGAGGCAAAGTTCTGGCACGGGAAACTGCGGTGAAAGCGACGGAAAACGAGAACTCGGTGCTGTCATTTCTATATCAGAATCCAGTGCAGCGACCCCGGCCCCGCCGCCCCTTCCTCACCCGCGTACTCCAGGCTGGCCCGGGCGCCCAGGGCGAGCAGCGCGGCGAGGCACAGCCAGCAGCTCCCCATGCTCCTCACGGCGGCTCTGCCCGGCGCGGGGCTCCGGCAGCAGGAGGAGGAGGAGGAGGAAGAGGAGGAGGAAGAGGAGGAAGAGGAGGAGGAGGAGATGGAGATGATTCTCCGAGCGGCTCCCGCCGGGGCTCCGGTGTCCCTGTGCCGGGTGTTGTCCCCCCCGAGGGGCTCCTGCTGCCCGGTGGCCCCCGGGACTCCCCCTGTGCTGTCCTGGCCCGCAGAGATGTGCGGGATCCCCGCCTGGTCCGTGAGCCGGCCCTGCTGTGCCAGCCCTGCCTCAGCCAGGGCACCGAGGGGCCGGGACTGCGCGCCTGGCCAAGTGACATTCCACAGCATCACAGAATGTACTAGGCTGGAAAAGACATCGTCGAGTGTGACCTGAGACCACCATGTCAACTATAACACGGCACTGAGTGCCACGTCCAGTCGTTCCTTAAATACCTACAGGGAAAGTGACTCCCCCACCTCCCTGGACTGCCCGTTCTGATGTGTCATCACCCTTTCAGTGAAAAAAAATATTTTTCCTAATGCCCCGCCCTGGTGCAGCTTAAATACCACGTACTGTCATCCTATCGCTTGCTGCCTGGTGGAAGAGATCTCGTTTTGTTATGCCTCCTCTCAGGGAGTCCTAGAGAGCGACACTGAGCTCCTTTACTCCAGGCTAACCCAGCTCCCTCAGCCGCTCCTCACAGCTCTTGTGTTCCAGAGCCTTCCCAGCACAGTCCCCCTTCTCTGGACATGCTCCAGCCCCTCAATGCCCTGGCTGAATTAAAGGGTCCGGAACTGGTCACAGCACTCGTGGGTGCCTCACCAGTACAGCAGGACAATCCCTGACCTGGTCCTGCTGGCCACACTATTGGTGACACAGGCCAGGTGACACTGGCATCCCCTGGGCACACCTGGCTAATGTTCAGCCACTGCTGACCAGCACCTCCAGGTCCTTTACCTCCAGGAACCTTTCCAGCCACTCTGCCCGTAGCCTGTAGTGCAAAGATCACCACATTTCCAACTTTTTTAATGCTGCTGGGAAATGAAGAACAGCAAAAAAACCTAAAAATACAGCAATAATAGCCAATTTCAGTTGCATGATAGATTTCACAAAATAACAAAAAGGAAGAGAGCAAAATGAAAAACAACAAAAAAACCAAAAGCCACCTCAAAACTAAAATGACACTGTGTCTTGAACACACAGAAACAACATGAATTAAATGAACCTAGGTGGCAGCTTCTGTAGTCTGCAGACTACAGAAAAACCAAAAGTCACCTCAAAACTGTGACAGTCTTGAGAACACAAAAACAACATTAATTAAATGAACCTAGGTGGCATCTTCTGTAGTCTGGCTATTCTTGGTACTGGGAGGAAAGAGAAAGCTCCTTTCACATTTAACCTATTCCTTCAAATCAGAGAAAAAGTGCCTGGGAATTCCTCCCATTTTCAAAAAGTTCATCAGTTTAACCATGTGTAAAAAGAGAATGACCAGTTTCCACCAGTAAGTTTGCAACATCTGGATTTAGTTCCTCCAATGTTTTGCCTCAGAGTTTTACATTCCACAGTATCTGAAGGCAAATCAAATATGTGAATTTAAAACCTTAACTCCACTGCAGCAAACTGAAGAGCTTCTTGGAGAATGGCACGGCTAAGGTCACTCTAAGACCTCAGAAGTCTGGAAGAAGCACATGATGGGGCAGAAAAGGCACAAAATGGTCATGATGTTCACATTTTGTGTGTAAAAATACTTGCACTGATCTTTATGATGGTACTAAAAATGGAAAGCTGGGTTTTTCATCTCATTCTTTACTGGTTGAACATTACACCCCAGAGGTCTGCAAAGTTCATGTCTAAAAACCATTTGCTTTGGTGGGACTTCAGTATTTCTTTAAAAACTGCCTGCACAGTTAGGTGTTTTGTTGCATCTGGTCTATGAAGGCTTATATATTTTTTGTTGTTCTTGGTGCTGTTTTATAATAGAAATCCTACAAGCATGGAAGGATTTGGGTTGGAATGGACCTTAAAGCATTGAAACACAACCATTTTGTATTCAGCAGTAATTGTGCTTAACTGAGAAGCAGAGGATATCAAGAAAATCATGGCATGGTCCTGAATGCCAGCCAAGTTAATAATCTTATGTGCAGTTTATTAGCCCAAATGAATAACTTCCAGAGATGTTTAAGCATTTCCCTGCTCATACATATGGAAATACACAGGTGTATAGCACATATTTGAGTTTCCATGCACAGCCACATGCACTGCTGTACTTCTATTCCTTGCAGGTGTAGAGCCTTTCAGGCTCAGAAAACAATCCTACACCAAGAGGATACCCTCAGGGCTGTACACAGATTAATTCACTGTGTCTCAGTATTGATTAAGATGCAAACACAATGTTTTAGTGCACAGGTTTTAACTTGCTTCAAGAGAGATGCCTCATAGAAGATCCCATCAAAGAACAGCTCTTTCAAAGTCACAATCAAAGCACAACTGAAATGCAGAACAGAAAACTTCAGAATTATCAAGCTCAAAAGAGGTCAGAGATGCCTGAAGTTTGCATGCCATCAGTAGTTTATGATTTGTGAAGTAAAATCACCCAATAACACAGAAATCATTAACTGGATTAGGAAAATGCAGGCATGGGCTCTTCCAAAAGATTCTCTCTTTCCTCTTCCCTTGCCATCTGTGACCCGATGCGACTATGAAGAAACACTGTAGCTGACACTGAGCCCTGAAGGTGTTTCCAAACAGATTAATTACATTTTCAGAGAGCTATCGCTCTGCACAGAAGGCAGATAACAATATAAAACTTGTTTCATGTGTTGGCAAATGTTGTGCAACAAAAAAAGCACTACTCCTGATCAAGGAGTTTCCTTCACCTCAGTGCCATATCCAGAAGCAGATGGCCATGCCCATGCAGTTTACTCTCAGAAAAATCAGTGGTGAGATGGAAACCGTATGGATACAGAAGTTAGTGCTAGTCCAGAAAAGTTCTGTAAAATACATTTCTGTATTCTGCCTCCTTTTATGGACACATGTAGATACCTTAGATACAGCAAACAAAGCAAAACATTTTCCACCACTGATTTTGGTTTATTTTTCCCACTCCAGACTGGCAATAAAAAGTGGAAGTGGCTCAAGTGGCTCTGACTCAATGCAGGCAGAAGTGCTGTAACACAGCTGCAGTCAAGGGAAAGCTGGCAGACATAACAAGAAGCTACAAACCTCTTTGCCAACACCTCCATAAGATCCAGGAACCTTAGTGCAGTCCCAGGCTGCTCCTGCATACCTTGCTCCATTGCAAATGAATTTGCTCCCCCTGTAATCAGGTGTTTAGTGTTAGAATGAGCAGTATGTTCAAATGCTGCTTGCAGTTTGCACCATTAAATGGCCAAAGATTGTTTTTTAAATACTATTCATTTGAAGCTGTTAAAAAAATATATATTCTTCATGAAAATGGTGTCCTTATATTCAATGAAAACAAACGAGGTATTTCCAGAATACTAGTTCTGGAAATTCTGGTTTGCCCTGAATTGCTTTTGTGATGTGACATTTTGGGTGATTCAATGAAAAGTGACGATTTAATTTAATTTTAAGTTATCAAACGTGTATACATCTACAAATTGGGTTTTCAACAGAAAATTGAGGAAAATGTAGACCAAAAACCAGTGAAATATATGGATGAAAGGCCTCTGCTATTGGAATAAAGTGCTGATTACTGTGGGGGGAAAAAAAAGCTCAAAAGGCCAGTAAAGATACATTTGGGAGTTAACATCAGTGCAACTTCAAGAAAAGTATCAGTCATCTCCTCTGCTGATCCATGTCTCCCACATAAGCCATGTTCCCTTGGTGGCTGAGCAGTATGAGCCACAAGGTGCCACAACGATTCATCAAGAGAATGGGATCAAGCTGGCAGCTTGGCTCAAAGGAAAAAATCTGACTATTACATACATGAAGACTGCCCTCAAGTGATATTGATTTTCAGCCCGATCAGTGAGTTGGTTTTTGTTTGATTTGGCTCATTGCCCGAAGACTTAAATAATGAGGAGCAGAGGAAAAAGAAGAGTTAGCTTCCCTGATTTTTTAAGCTACCAAGAGAAGGTTCAAAAGCTTCTTTCCTCCCTTTTAAAGGGCTCCACCTAAATAAGGAACTTTCAGTGAAGTGAAACACAGCAAAATAAAATAAAAACTCTGAAAAGGCAGGCAAACAAAAGAAGTCACTGATCATTTGGAAAGGCACCTCGTTATGCCAGCAGCAGACTAAGATGGACGAGACGAGAGAAAAATGTTTCCCTTGTTCAGGCTGTGAGGAATTAAAAGTTTGATTTTTTCCTAAGGTACTCCTCTATAAATAATGCTAAAACATTTAGTGGCAGCATCTCTCTTTATGATCAGAAACTGTCACAGGCTGTTACCACAGAGAGGATGAAAAGTGTCACAAACACTAAAATGCAAACCAATTCAGCTGAACAAAATGTACATCCTTTAATCAATAGGTTTAAGGAAGGTATGGCTGCATTACATCTACACAAAACACAGACATTTAGCTGCATACTGCAAAATATATTTGTTACCCTGATCACAGATGCTTTTCTAGTTTAGTTTAGCTTTAGGTATAGGTTTTCTGCTAGACCTAAACTCTGGCTTAGCCTTCAATAGGCACAGCAGCTATGGGGTTGTCCATGGATATAGAAGAATGTTCCATACAGAAGAATTTGCACTCTGTGTCTGACAAAACACAGGAGGCTCTGCAAAGATTGTTTTTTTGTGAAGGGTCAGAGCCTGGAGCGGTGTCTCAGTGGTTATTCCACACCATGAGATGGTGGTTAATCCATGTAGACATTGTCACTGCAGTCAGGAGCAAGGGACTCTCACTTGTGGGAAGAAGGGAGTGACTTTGAATGGAAAACAGAGAAATAATTCCTGTGAACATACTTCAATACGGGGTTTTTTCCCTTACATTAAGATGTTAAGAGTCTTTAACATAGGCTTACATTTTAGGAGCACATTGAAAACACAAAAACAGCAAGTCACCTATGGAAGGCTAATAAGGGACTGAAAAGAGGTAGGACTATGAGTAACTGTTTAATTAAATAAAGACCATTTAAGCTGAAAGTCTCTCTAATGACGAGTTCCAGGGGACTTTGGATAACTTTCCAAAGGAGGAGGTTGAAAACTAATCCTGATCTATTCTGAATTGGTGGCAGATGGAAGAAATTTTTTCTTTTTTTCTTTTTAATGCTGACACTGGAAACTGGCACATCTCAGCCTCTAACTTTGAATACTACAGTACCAGATACACTGGGGTTTTTTATCCTTCAGACACATTATTTCTGAAGCTCTGCCATTTTAAAAAGGTTTTCCAGATTTTATGAGCAGACTAAAAGAAAGGCTCCCTATGAAAAATCTCAGCTTCAAGTGTCAGACACTACACCAACACTTGAAAACTAGCATCAGGAGCTGTCTGTAATCCATAGGAAACTCTCCAACAAGTTCCTAGAAAACAGAAGGGGAGTGGAAAAATGTGATGTTGCTGACAGTGATCTCCTCCTGCTCTTTAGTAAGTGGAGACACAGAGTGTCAGAAGCAACACAGAAATACTATAAACCCTAAGCTGGCAGCAAGCACCCTTCTTTGAAGAAAATAGGGACTTAAGGACTCCAGGACTACTTCTGCTCATGCTTTACTAATGCTTTGCAAGGGTAGAGAAAAAGCAGGCATTGCACCAGAGAGGAACAGCTGAAAGAACAACTCCAGGGGAAGTAGGGCAGTCAACAGGACAAAAACTGAGCAAAGACAACAGAAAAACAGGTGGAACTCAAAATCCAAAAGAAGATGTACAGGAGTTTCAAATTTAATAGCAAACCAATAATTGAAGGAAAAGGTAAGCAACTGCTGTCAGGACACAGGAGATAGGGATTTAATTTTTTTTACAAAGAATAGCATTAAAAACAGCCTCACAACAAACAGTATTTAATATAACCAAAAGCACAGAAGTTGTATAAACCAATTCTTGAGAAGCAGCTTGCTCCTTTTGTTTAAAATAATCAATGTTAATCACATCCTAAGGTAGAGTCAAAATTTCTTTTCACAGAGCCAGCAAAAAATAATGCTGATTAGATTTTAAAGGAACATTTGAGACAAACCCTTGCTCTTTTTTCATTAATATTCATGTCAGTGGCAAATCCCCATCAGGAAGATGCTCTCACTTCCATCAAAATCAAGAGGGTAAACAAATTTCCTTCTGAAAGAGTGGCTGCCAAGGTCATTTGAGAGGATATTGGCTTAGAAGATCCAGCTTCACTGATGATACACACTGTTTGGGGCACCACAATATAAACAAGATATAAAGATATTAGAGAGCATCCAAAGGAGGCTACAAAGATGGAGAAGGGCCTTGAGGGGAAGCTGAGTGAGGAGCAGCTGAGGGTGTTTGGTCTGCTCAGCCTGGAGGAGACTGAGGGGAGACCTCAGTGCAGTCACAGCTTCTTGTGAGGGGAACAGGAGGGGCAGGCACTGATCTCTGCTCTGTGGGGACAGTGACAGGACCCAGGGAATGGCCTGGAGCTGTGTCAGGGAGGTTTAGGTTGAATATCAGGAAAAGGTTCTTCCCCCAGAGGGTGGCTGGGCACTGAACAGGCTCCCCAGGGCAGTGCTCACAGCACCAGCCTGGCAGAGCTCAAGAAGCATTTGGACAATGCTGTCAGGTATGGTTCTTTGGGCTGCCCAGTGCAGAGCAGGAGTTGAACTTTGATGATCCCAGTGGGTCCTTTCCAGTTCAGGATATTCTATGATTATCTATCTATCTGTCTGTCTATCTATCTATCTATCTATCTATCTATCTATCTATCTATCTATCTATCCATCTATCCATCTATCTATCCATCTAATCTATCTATCTATCTATCCTATCTATCTAATCTATCTATCTATCTAATCTATCTATCAATCTAATCTATCTGTCTAACCTATCTATCCACACACATAGCCATAGTGCCAAAGACAATGCTCAGGAACTGCAAATGCCCCAAACTAGAAAGTAAATAAATAAAAGGAAATCAAAATAATATTCAGTTTCCTCTGCCTTTGGAACCCTAACTGCCAGTTTAAGGCAAAAGGAGACCAGGCAACACCAATATAATAACTTAAACAAACTTAATGAACTCAACACACTGAGGCCATGTTTCCAGAATTACACCTTGCTTCTTCAGGAGAGGGAAAAGGGCAATGGAAAATCCACTGGCCACTACCAGAAACAGGAGAGCTGACTGAAGCACCTAAAAAGGAACCCTAAAAGGAACCTGTTTGGAAAGAAGAGGAACATGGACACGGCCAACTTGGTTTTATATAAAAAGGTTTTAAATACAAAAAATACAAGAGGTATGGCCAGCACCATGGTCCTCAGCAAGAAGGATGATGATGCCCTGTTTCCTTCAGCTCCTAAAACTGCAGTGGCAGGTGCAGCCCCAGCCTCCTGACACCAGGACAGAGCGTGCTGGGAAGCTGCAGGGCTCAGCAGGGAAATGTGAAGTTTGTGTTTGGTGCAGCTATGATACCTAATAAGGATGGCCATGCTCTGGGTCCCTTTCATTAAGGGCAGGCTGATATGCAGGGATTGATGAACAACATCTGGCAGGAATGGCCAGCTGCAGCAAGCAAAGCTGCCAGACAGCTTCAAATTACCAAGGTCAGGTTCTTATCATAATTAGTGTATTATCCTTTAATAGTCAGTTCTATGAATTTTAGTTTCCACAAAATCAGTTTAGTAGTGAAAAAATTCTCAAGTTTCATAAACATCTTTAGGATGACAACTAATGACTGTCAGAAAAAAAAACTACAAGAACAAAACAAGAGAAACTTGGAGCAGAACAGATATTTTTAAACAACAGATGTACAGACTTGGTGGTATTCTCGTTACACCAGTTTCTTCTGAGTGTCAAAATATTACAGTAGTCAAAGACACTGAAAACATACACCAAGGATCAGGTGTTTGCCTCAGAATGGCAGGACTGAGATGCCATTGTATTTCTCACTGTTTCCTCTCACAGAAGCATCAAAGTCTGAGAAACTGATTTGTGATGTTTCAGGGCTTGCCATTAAAAGCAGACTGACAATCTGCAAATCTTCCATGTGGACCAGAGATGGATGTAAAAAGGGAGCATGTGAAACACACTGGGGGAAAAATAATCCACAAAAAAGGTACAAAGCTAGAAATAGTTCTCACGAAAAAATGAAACCACTGCCTAAATTGTTACTGAGAGTTAATACACTGTAAATAATGTGGAATTTTACCCAAACATGTGAGACGTATCACTGCCCATAATGCTCACAGCAGCTCCAGCCCTGACAGGGGCTTGGCCTCGGGGTGCGCCTGTCCCTGCAGCCAGAGCTGATCCCTGTCCCAGCTCTGCTCATGCCTCTGGGCTGCTGGAGATCCCTGTCCCACTACCAGCCCTCACAGAACCAGGACAAACCTCACCCTGAAGTCTTCTGTGAAGAAAAGAGAAATCTGAATCCTCCCCCCCCTTTTTTTTTTTTTTTAATAATTGAAAAACATCACTTTTGCAGTTTCCTATGTATCTCAACCAGGTACAACATTTCATAGAAAAATAACCTCTTCAGCTGAGGAACACAGGTTTTGTAAAAAGCCATAATGATTTGGACCACCCAAACATGAAATCAAGTGCTCATATTCCTGGATTTGATGCTCTTACCTTCCCTTTGTAAATCTGAATCCATGTCATTAAAAATGCTCCAAGATTTGACATGGATTTCCATTGCAGACAGACCAAATAACCAAAGGATACACAGAGTTGTCTATGTAAAAATGTGCTTCTGAGTTGATTCCTTTCCATGATTTAAAGTTTCACCTCTTACAAAATTTTACTATAACACACAAAAAAATGAGAAACATCCTGTACAGTCAGTTTCACAGTGTGGTGTGTCTTGTGTGCAAAAGACAGCATCACTCCCTGGCTGCTACTATCACAGGCCTGTACTGGCCTCACTGCACGGAGGGAAATGGGATGTTGTGTTTGGCAGGGAGTCCTGGCAGAAGGCAAAGGGTCACACAAGCTGCACACAGCAGCTCCCCAGGCACTTGCCTCTGGCCACTCTGCCCCTGTGCACTCACAGCCTCTCATTTGTAAGGATTTAACAGCAACCTGACACAAATTCAACATCTGACACTAAGAAAACAGCCAAAGGGCAACCTCCAGCAACACCTGACACTAACCCAGCTCAGTCTGGGAACAGGAAACATTTTCTGGGAAAAAGCAGATATAGCACAGCTTGTTTCAACCATCCCTCGACAGCCCTGTGCCTTGGCAAGGAGCTGTCAGCAGGAGCAGTCCATCAGGCAGCTGCTGCTGGGAGCTTGCTCCAGCTGTCAGAGTTTCAGGAGCCTGTTACAGGGCTGGAATGCTCTCATTGCAGGTGGCTGACAAGTAAAAGCCCAGAAGCTGCAGTGCTGTCTGAACTTGTGAGTTGCTGTGCACCATGGTGCCTGCCAAGCTGCCCCCTCCACACACAGAAAGTGCCTCGCTGCAGTGGCTGGGATTCCTCACAGCTCTCTGCACACTGGAAATGAGAGGTGACTAGGAATTGAGTAGCATGGTTTTAAAAGTAATGTTTAAAACACAAAACATGAGTTGCTGCATCAGCTCTGAAAAGGGCTTGGGAGGAGGGTGAGGAGTTTGTGGAATGGAACAGGTGCCCAGGACTTGCAGGTGGAACTTTATTTAAATTACTCATCTTTGCAGCAATCAGGTCTTACTTTTCTCTTGCATTTGTGCACTTCTGTAGCCATTTGTCAGCCCCACTTACCATGGTGTCTTCATACAAGAAAGGCCAAGAGGATTTTGGAGAGCATGGCTTCCTGTGAACTGGAACCCTGATCACCACCTACACCACAAAATCCACCATTAATACTTCATTTTATTCTCATATGTCACATACTACAAGTTTGATCCTCTTCTGTGGCCTGTCCTGCCTTCTCATGGTCTTTGTGCAGTAAGAGAAGCTTTGTTAATGGCAGAATAATAAATAGAGACCAGGATTGTACTTCAGACACAAAATTCACGCACTGCAAGTAAATGTATGCCCATACTCCTTGTGATGGGCTTACAAATAGGGAAATGTTTTCTAACTCAGATGGAGGACTTACTTTCAATTCCTTTGGACTGACCTGTTTTGGCAAACCAATTTACTCTTCCAATAGGAAAATTAGCTATAAATCAACATTATCTTTCTGCAGAGTTAAAAGTTGCTTTTTATTACACACAAAATAAAAAATTATGGCTTTTAATGCATATTATTGCTAAAATGTCTGAGTGATTTTATAAGTATGACACATATTAATGACTTGCCTACAATATGGCAGACAAAAATATTGCAAAAGAATGGGCTTGGATAAGAATGAAACAAAAGTACTTAAAGGGCTGCAGTGCATGTCTCATGCTGCTCCTGGTATCCAAGAGGTCTGAAATGCCTTGGAGACATCTAAAGGTACAGTTTAATATTCTTGGTTTTGACATGCAGTTAGAGAGAGGTACAGAATCCCCAATCAGAAACACTTCTCCTAAAAACAGAGCCAAAACACAATTCAGGTGTTCCAATTTCCAAAAAGATGACAAGCTGTCAGACAGTCAAACACTGCAAGCTTCCAGAGCGCTGGTGAAACAGAGGTATCAGTGATATACCAGGAGCACTGCTGGCATTCCTACAAATGCTGCCTTCCCTTATTAAAGAAACACTCAGGATTTGATGTACTTGACTGGAAATTTCCCTAAACTCTAAGTCAAAGTAAGTTTCCAGTTACGGTTATCTCCTGTTCCTCCCAGATATGTATTTCCTACCTCATTATAATAAATGTCAAGTACCAACAAGAAACTCAAAATATTGTTCCAGACACCCACTAAAATGGATGCACACCCAGAAGCTTTAACTGAAGCAATAAGGAGAGCAATGGAAAGACAAGCCAGAAGAGCACACAGGAATGCCCAGAGCCTCCACCAGGTCCAGGTCACCCTTTTTCAACTCCAAAGAGACACAAAAGCCACCTGTAGCATTTCCATAACTAAATACACACACATGATGTTACTTGATATGGTGCAATGGCAATAACTGCAGCTGAATGAATGTTTTCAGTCAAAGCTCTCTGCACAAACCATATTACAAAGGGAATGCAGACACAGGTCAATCAACTGCTTTAATGTGACTAAAAAGAAATCAGTACTGCAAAGCTGAAGCAAACTACCAGTCAGATGCCTTCACAAGAAACAAGTCACCTCTTCAGGTGACTTCAGCAAGTCATCTGTTTTTTTGGTTTTTTTTCTTATTACAGTAATAGGAAAGGTACCTGCTTTCAGCACACAGCACTCACGTCCACTCCTTTCCCAGCAAGTATGGGAAATAACTTTATATTTTTTGTTGGGATGGTTTTCTTATTTACACATTTCACTATGACATATAACTCAGGTGCAATGTTTCTGGTATCTGTCCCTGGGCAGTTTAGAACAGGGAATGCAAGCCAACATGGTTTTAATGCTCAGGACTAGCTGTGCAGAGGCATGTTAATTTGGGACCCTTTCACTAACAAATCACACAGTATAACTAGAAAGCCACAATGGATGGACTCAAGACAGGCAGACTCAAACTGAGTAATTATATTTGAGTTTACAACTCCAAAGAAAACTCCAACAGGCAGAGGCTCACAATTTAACTGAGGCAGGAGCTGGAAGCAGCATCTTCCCCCATCTGGCCAGTCAGCATCAGGAAGTCTGACAAAAAACCTCCGAGGGACACCGGGATGGAGCACAGACCCTGGCAGGTTAAAACTCTCTTGACACAGCCTAAAAGGAGACAGACTTTGCTGAGTGAATCATGTTGCCAGCCCAAGCTGGTTAAGTGTAGGCTTTGGGTAAACCAGGCAGCACAACATGGCATGGCTGCCAAAGCCTGACTGCAGCACTGCTTCCAAACTGCAGTGCTATTCTTGTGAATGTGTGTGCAACACATCTAAATCCAGTACCCTAAATAACAGTGGCATTTCCTCAAAAGAACAAGAAGAGGGCAAGACGTAGGGAAGAAAAAAATCAGATGTCTTCATTCATGCTGCTCAAATTATAAGGAGATGTGTCTATTCAGAGTTGTGACAAATTTTAAATTTTGCACAATGGGAAAGAGTTTCCTTCCATATCAACAGCACAGTAGTTTCAGAATCTTCAAAACAAGATTTATTTACAAAACTTCTAAATCATCCAGTCTTCACATGTGCTGTACTCTCATACATGCATTTTTTTATCTACTGCAAGATCTGAAGCAAGTGATAGTACTAAGATAAATTTTAATGTTATATATCTTACTGCAAAGCTGCAGAAGTTTCTTCTGCGTCTCCCTGACGGACACATAGCGGCACATCACAAATCAAAGACTATACAAATCAAAGATGTATCCACCCATAAAGAGACACTTACTCACCAGTTTCAAACAAATGAATGCAATCAAGAATCTTTATGACACACATCCTGCATGTTTGTTGTGGGTCTTCTTTTTTCTTCTCAAAAACAGCTCATAATAACCTTCTAGTGTCCCAGAAGAACAACCCAAAATTTCAAGCATTCTTTATTTTTCAGGTCTATGTATCAGGCAGAAAAGAAAAACTTGGGTCTTTTCGAGCAGCCCACCTGAACCCCACAGATGTCATCTGTCCTTAGCCGAAGACGTATTTTCACTGAGCAAGCAAAAAAGCATGAAGTTATAGAAACTATCTGCTCCAAAGGCAAAAACCTTTGCCAAAAATGTCCAGCCACCCCCAGCTCGAGCTGCACAGGCTGCCAGAAGCTCAGCACTCTGCCATGGCTGGAGGTGTTTCCCTCTCCCAGCCTGTAATTCGCCCTGCACACTGCCAGGAGGGGTCGGCAGCTCTTCCCAAATACTGAGCCAATGCTCAACAGGCAAAAGGAGGGCAGTGAGGATGTGCAGAAGGCTGGAAGAGACAGCACTGTCCCGAGCAGCAAGGTGGGGCCCACCCTCAGTGCCTATTTCACATCAAATTCCACAAGAGGGCACAGGAGAACATCCAAGAACAGTTCATGTGAATCTTGTCCTGGCTTGGCTCACTAGCAGGCTCCCCTTCCCCAGAGGCTTGTGATCCCATGGAAACCACCCTGCTAACTCACAGCCAGGGGTGCTCACCCAGAGGAGGGCAGGACATGTACTGATGGCTATCTCAAATGCAAGATTTTACACTGTAGACGTTTGGCAAGCCTTTGTCATGCCAGACTTACTGCTGCAGTGGACCAAGAAAAGGGGTACAGAAGCTTACAGACATGAAAAAAATTGTCATTGATGGTTCTATGGCACCTCCTGTACCACCTCCAGTGCTTGCCCAGACTTGGCTACCCAGGACATTAAATGCACTTAATTTGTCTGTGCTTTCTGGCAAGGTGTATTTCACTCTGAGTGAAAAGGACAGTTCAACAACTCATTGAAATATCCTTAATTTCACTCTCTGTTTATGTGATCTTACCCTGGAGATTTCAGTTGCACTGAAGCCCCCAGGTGCTGCTGAAGAGTGAGCAGGCTGAGCAGAGAGGAGGCAATGACCTGATTATTTAAGGACCACTCAGGAAAAAATGTACTGCTTTGGTAATGCTTATTAAGCTGCAAGGAGTTTTCAGTAGGGAACTACTACAGCTCATGAAAACGCTCCACTTCACTCAGGAATATATGAAAGCAGTGTCAGGAGATGAGTCAACATTATTGATTGATATTAACATGACATATCTGTTATGCCTGAGGTCACCTGAGAATGCTGCTGGAAGTCTTATTCATATGCAACTGTCCAGGTAACTGGAACTTGTTTAGACAGAGCCAGCCCATCCAAAGCACAACTGTGGATGAAGTCGTGCCTTAGAACACCTGCTTGTATTCAGAACATCACAGAATCATAGAATGGCTTGGATTGGAAGGGATCCTAAAGCTGATCAAGCCCCTTGCTGTGGACCAGGACACCTTTCCTTAGAGTATTCATTCCCATGCTGGGTTTGGCCAGCACACAACACCTCCAGCTCTGTGCCCACCACGGTCACGAGCGGCACCTGCAGCTCCACACTGGATCCTGTGCACACAAATTGTCACCCAGAACCGCCAAGGCAGCCAGCAAACTGTGTTTAGAAGAAAAATGCAACAAAAGAACTCTGAGCGGACACAACAGGCCCCACCCTTGGCAGCGCAGAGCACCAGCTGCTCAGGGCCCTGGAGATTGCTTCTGGACCATTCCGCAGCTGGGTCTGATGGAGCAGGAATCAAATCATTGTGATGCCAGGTTTTTTTTTAAGCCTGCCATTTGACTTTAAGCAGTCTTAAATACTCTCTTCTTTCAGTTTTGTCCTCCTATCCTTTGTCTATTTATAGCATAAAAACTACTGGGTGAGAACTGCCTGTCTCTGAAGGGCTGAGGCACTCAGCAGTCTCACTCACAGATGAGCTCTTGACCTAGCACACAGCTTTGAGAACCACCACTTCCACAACCTGACTTCCACCTACCCATATTTAATCCAGAATATACATAGGTTATAAGCATATGGTGCTTATGTATATATTGTTTTCTTTGAATTAAATCTCATACAGCTTTTGAAAATAGTTCCATAATATTACATGGCTCTCAAGTGATTTTAGTGACATCTCCCTCAAGGTTCATGGCCCTTCACACAAGTATCCTGTTCCAATGCACAGAACCCATTCATTCTATCATAGATGAGCTTTTCTTTTCATCTACCAATAGCGTAAGACACAACTACCACAGCCTTACATCATACAGTGCCACTTGATTTCACCTTCACACCCCCCAAATACTGAACAAGTGATCCCCATAAAAATGTACATATGGACAGCTGTACCCTCCCCAACACCACAGAAAGTCTCTGAAGAGCTCCAAGGGCACATTTCCCTCTTCAGCCCCTAGGAAAAAGGTTTCACTCTTGTTTTAACTACCAAAAGCTGCATCTCTAAACTGTTCTTGAGGAGAAAATAGACTTTCCTCTGAGTAGTGCCACCAGAGAGATTTCATCAGTGCCTTCTTAGCTTTGAATATATCAATGTGATAATCCACAGCATCCTTTCAAAACTTAAAAATATGAAAATACAGTTCCAGTTAAAGCAGCTGCTGCTTCAAAGGTTTTTAAGTATTTTAAGAATTTTAATTATTTGGATATTTCTCAGTTTTCGTTCTTATGTCACGTAGATAATTAGTTTAATTACAACTTCCCAGGTGGAATACCAGCTTGATTTCTACTTGCCTGCCATCAAAAAATTGACAGCAGAATTCTTAGGGCATGAAAATTACACCTATTTAGTGTGGTGTTTAACATAGTCTTTGGAATTGTGGAACACAACTTTCCTATACCAGAAACTTCAGTGTTATCAAATTATGAGTTCAAGAGCTGATTGGACTATTTCTGATATTTAAAGAACAATCTACTATTGAATTACAAACATTTTGCATGAATCCAAAACAGGCTGCTTGGCTTTGCCTACAAAGTGTCAACATCTTGATAATGGTTCAATAAGCTTGTGCCTGTATAATCAAGAGGGCCCCACACACACGTGCTGTAGAGATTTTATTTTTTTTAAGTCCATTTTAGTTTACTTAGTGGCATTCTGTACCTAATGTGCATGGTTATACACCAACACAGTACCATTAGAGAAAAACCCATTAACAGTTTCACTAGATTTCATACTGGGAATAAGGATCTGAAAGAATACCACATTTCTCTAGTAAAAATAAACAGAAGAAAAGTAACATGAAACATTCACTTAATATTAGGGTTTACAATTACAGTTGCTGACGATTTAAGCTCTTTGGAGCCTTTGACACTAAGCATTAGGAGGAAATTGGACTTTCAAATGAGTGAAAGATGAAACAAGCAGGCTTTTGTGCAGACAACTTGAAGATTACATGCAAAACTTAAGACTTTTGAGATTAGAGAGGTTACATTTGTCCTTTTAGGAAAACAGAGGATAGGATATTAGCATCCTCTGTAAACTATTTGAAGACTGACATTCACATGAACCGCAAACTAAAGCATTCACTCGTCTTCCTAAGAAAATAAAGAGAATTTGGCAGTACAATAATCCTCAGAGAAATGCCAGGACAGGAACTTCTGTGGTCTTTGTTGATTTAGCAACTGATGTGTCCAATACTTTAGTGTTTGGTAAAGAAAGAGCATAAACGTGTGTTCCAACATCTTCCCCCTTGGAAAAAAGCCACTCTTAACCCACCAATGAAAATAAGGAAAGCAAAACCTCAACTCACAAATACCACCCCTATTCCACTTTACACCCCTCCATGGACAGAACTACATATTAGGCAGGGATAGCTCCAGGAAACAAAATATGGGTATCACCAACATGCAGCTGTAAGTTGTATTAAGACACCTTTCTCCCGTGTTCACTGCTGCCCTTCCCCTTCATGCCAGTAACACACATCAGTTTGAATCCATACCCACTGACATGAAAGGCTCTGTTCTGACCACAAATTCTCACTTACTACACCTGTTAAACCACAACCAGGGCACGGCAGTTTACACTGGCTTTGTTTGCCATGCTACCAAATCAGAAGTGTCTAATCTGACAAAATGCATCTGCTTTAGAACAGGCAGAAACCACATACCCCTTTCTTTTTGCATGGAAATGGAACCTAAATTTGAGCTCATTTAAATTTTGCTACAGGAAATACAAACACTTAGAAGTGAAATGGCATCAGCATGCATTTTTTAATGTACTAGGTGCCTAAGAAACCAGGCAGACTCACCCATTCATTATTCACATTAAAAAGAGAAATTACCTTGCTGCATGCAGTCTCACCCGGGCACCAAAAACTGCTGAGGCAGGGCTGGCCCATCGGACTTACACTTTACGCTTAGGGACAACACAACTCTTGTTCAGCAGCTTTGAGCGGCTGTCACCTCCTCTCTCCGAGTGCCACGGCGGCGGCACGGAGGTGCAGATGTGAGAGGGAGCTACCACCAGCCCGCCCCGGCAGGGCTCAAACCCGGCACGGCGGGAAGCTTTCCTGGCACCCACTCCAGTAACAACCCGGTTCTCCACTCCCAGGACGCGGCTCCATCCACGCTGACGGGACTGGACCGGACATAGAGCGAGGCACAAAGCGCTGCGGGTCGGCAGCGAGTGAGCAGGACGGGCCCCGGCCCCTCAGGCTGCCGCGGACACCGCGGCGCTCCCGCCGCCCCCGGCCCGGCCCCGCTCCCGGCCCTGCCCCGGCCCCGCCGCCCCTTCCTCACCCGCGTACTCCAGGCTGGCCCGGGCGCCCAGGGCGAGCAGCGCGGCGAGGCACAGCCAGCAGCTCCCCATGCTCCTCACGGCGGCTCTGCCCGGCGCGGGGCTCCGGCAGCAGGAGAAGGAGGAATGGGACGGGGCCATTCACCGAGCGGCTCCCGGGCGCTTGGGAAGACTCCTCCCGCTGCCCGGCCCCGCCTCCCGGGCCGGGATTGGGATCCGCCGGGACTCCGGTGTGCCGTGTGTTGTCCCCCACGAGGGGCTCCTGCTGCCCCGTGACCCGGTGGTGCCTTGGCTCGGACAGGGGTCACAGAATCACAGGATCAGAATGGTTTGTGCTGGAAGGGACCGTAAAGATCACTTCGTTCCAGTGCCGCCGCCTCGGGGCTCACTGCGGCCGGTTCACGGCCTGCCCGTGCGGGGGTTCTCAGCTGGATGCACCATCCGGGCTGGGGGCTAAGCAGAGCAGAGGGGCACAGTCCCCTCCCTGCCCCTGCTGCCCACGCTGCTGTTCAGGCAGCCCGGGAGTGGGGTCCCTGCTCGGTGCCATGAGCCAGGACAGTGTGTCTGTCCCGATGTCCTCCCGTCTGTCCTTCCAAGGCAGGAAGCAAGGCAAATAGGCTCCCAGTGAACAAGGGCAGGATGGGGAGGATGAACCCCTCCTGCTCTCTCCGGTAACATTTCTGGCATGGTAGGACCTCCCTGAGGAGTTTTCATGCTGCCGGCCCCCATCCCATCCCATCCCATCCCATCCCATCCCATCCCATCCCATCCCATCCCATCCCATCCCATCCCATCCCATCCCATCCCATCCCATCCCGGTGGCAGTGCCCTGCCCACGCATGCCTGGGATTTTGCAGGCAGCAGTGCAAGGAAATAGACTGTATTTCTCAAGATGAACTGCTCTGGTTGCTCAGCAGTTTGCAGATGGCCAGCTTTAAATGTTAAAAAAAAAAAAAAATCCCCAAGTCATGAGAGTAAGAAAAGAAAGTTTGGTGTCATCACATTTCTCATTAGGTTTTTGAGCTGCCAGGGTGATGCGGAGTTACATTTTCAGGCTTTGTTCCATAACCACGAAGACTAGAGGCTTTTCTTACTGCCTTTCACATGAAAGCAAATTCCCCAGACACTCCAAGCCCACGGAGGTGGAGGCTTCAGGCAGAGCGTCATATGTTCCAACACTTTTGATTTGACATCTGTCAACCCTGCAGCTTAACTAAAGGTAGATTTGGGGTTTCTTTCTTTTTGCACTTCCTACCATGAGCATTTAATGTGTAATCTAAACTGGCAAAGATGTGGGAAAAGCCCATAAAGGTGTGTGAAAGCAGCTTCAGCCAGAGTTTGTGTGCTGGGGTGGTACAGAGGAGTGAGCCCAGGGAGTTCTGAGGGTCCCTTCCACATTCTGTTCTGTTTCCTGGACAAATAGTGAAATACCATCTAGTCAGGAAAGGAATACTTCTTTAAAAATAAGAGACAGAATTGCAGAGGAAGGAGAGTCTCCTCAAGGGGAAATGTTAGTCCGGAAACAAAAGAAGGTGACAATTCTGCCACACTTTGAGGCTGGTTACACCAAAATGACCTAAGAAAAATGTCATCTTGCTGGTAATTAAAATAAAAATCTGTGTGAGTGCTGTGTTTGGCAGCTTTCTCCAAGCATTTTCTTTTCATCTGACTTTTCCTTTGGATCAGGAGTGCCCCTGGATACCTCCCCACTTAGGTCCCCCAGTTTGCTGTCTGAGGCTGAGGTGTGCACAGGAGCGAGTGCTAGAGCTCCTCTGGGGTGAAATTCCTGGTGGGGTTGGGTGGCACTGGGGCCTCAGCACAAACTGTTCTCCAAGTTCTCTGCCCAGTCCTGGTGGAGTCTGAGTGCGCTTGGGCTCAATAATCCGTTTTGAACTTGTTTGCCAAAAAAAATGAAAGATGTTAACAAAACCAATGTCAGTGTCATCAGAGTAACTGCAATTTAACAGCCTAAGGAATTCTTAGATTACCACATGTGAAGAGTTAAAATACTAACATTGCTCTGGTTAAAGAAGAACATCAGGAAAAGGAGTGCTTTAATCAGTTTATCTGTGCTGCAAGGCTTTTCTGAGAGTTCAGTGTTCTGATATCATTGAATAATAAAGGTACCTGAAGCAGATCTTAATGGGTCAGGTATCTCTTGCTTTCCCTTCGTGTATTGTCCTTGTGGCTGCCCATTTCCAAAACACTGGCCTTCATTTAGGTATTTCTGTGAGCTCAAGGTCTGTACTGCTATGAGAGCCTCGTTCAAGAAGCCCCTGCCAGAAGTGTGAATGCAGCTGCAGCTTCTCCATCAGCTGTCCCAGCACCACCCTGCCCAGAGGTCACAGCCTCTCTCCTGGGCAGCCTTGTTGAGCCTTTTCAGGGTGCAGAAATGTGGTGATTGTGGTGGCAAACCCTCCTTGCTGGGCTGTCTCCTCAGCGTGAGAGAGAGAGGTCTCAGCAGTAGATGCCATCAGTGACTGCAGCTGTGGAGTCTGAATTAGTACAGGTAAGAATCCTGTTTGATTCCCTGGAGTCAGTGGGACCTCAGACTGCTCTGCTGTTGCTCCTGATTGTGCATGTGCAATTCCATCTGCTCAAACAACATGACCACTGATGGTTGCAGAATTTTTTCTTTGTCTTGGCTGTCCTGTGAACAGGGCTCTTGCAGCGGGCACTGTGAGCAGCCGTGCCTGCAATGCTGCTTTTCCTCTGACATCCAGCTCCTGGAGGGTCCCAACTGCCCTGAGAAAGGCAACAGATTTAAGAGCTAACACAGTCTGCAACTTACAGCTCAAATTTACACAAAAGTGTGAGCATAAGTAGCAGTGGGAATGCATCCTTCATGGCCCGTTTGAAATGAACTTTGGAAAAATGCCATTGCCAAGATGTGCCTTCATCCAGACTCCAGTTTGCTCTGAGCAATGTAACATCCATTCTTCATGATTGATAAAATGAAAACAATGTGAAATCACCCAAAAGACTGGGGCTTGAAAGGCAAATTCAAGGCAACTTTAAAAAAAGTGTTGAAGTCCTAATAACAAATTAGATTTTTGTAGTTTTCTTAAGGGACCTTTTAATAGGAGAAAGTGTATGGAACTATGAATGAATTAAACAAATGTCACATGTATTGAATTGGAAGGCATAGTCCATTTTTTTTTTTTCCCAGTTCAGCTTTTAATTTTTATAGAAAAAAATTCTAACTATTTAAGCTTGTGGTGAGTTGGAGTTCCTGGCACTCCTGGTATTACACAAGAATTAACCAGTCTGCTTTTCATGGAAAATTCCGGTTTTCATGGTTCAGAGGTGAAAGAAAATTTTCAAGACTGAAATCAAGCAACACTAGAGGACTCAAATGTGTGAAAATGTCTTGGTTGAATAGAAAAATAAATCTCAAAACAAAGTTACATGCTCTTGGAGGCTTAAAGAATTATTCTTGTTATGTCAAAGAGTTAATATAATTACATAATTTTTCTTTTCTGCTTTTTTTAATAGCAGTTCAGAAGTATAATTTTATTACTCTGCACCAAAATAGCTGTAACAACTGTAGTTACAGTGATAATAAAAATACAAGAGAGGAGAAACTAATTAAAATCAAATTTTAATAATGTGTAACAATCTAATATTTTTTCTCCAAATAGTAAAAGAATGATAAGGAAATAAAAACAATACCCAAACAACCCACATGTGTGTAATGAAGCTTTTGTTGAGTAAGGTCTAATTCATCATAAGAGGATGACAAATAGGGCCCCAATCCAAACCACACAGTTTTAGTCCAGTGAATTGCCTGACCGAATGCAAATGCTCTGATACTTAGAATTACTCTTATAAATATCTGCAGAAATAGACAGTCTTAAAATAAAATTATAATCATAATAATGCTTTTCTTCTGTACAATTCCTAGAATTCTTGGAGCTTATCATTACTTTGTCATCATTTTTAGTGGCAGTGGCACTTAAAAATACTCAACATTTTGATTTTTAACTCAACATTTACTGTTACCAGACCCTCCTTCCAGCTGGTGGTCACTGCCAGCTCTTGTGGCCAAATTTTTCCCTCTGGATGTCAGCCTGCTGTGCTCAGACACTCATCCCTTTGGGATCGCACTCAGAGCCATTCTGTGGGGTGCACTCCAGTGTTGGAAATGCGGGAATTGGAAAAACAGAAATTTCCACAGACACTGAAGAGTTTGATCTGCAGACTTAGAAGGAGCTTGGATTGATGTAAAAATTCAATGCACAGACATTAAGTAGAAAAGCCTTAAACTTATGTTTCTATAGTTGTAAGAATATACCTTAAGTAAGTAAGAAATTGTATTGGGTAAGATGGTGAAGGGTCTATAGCATAGTAATGTCACTGTATAAAATAAGTTTAGAATTTAAAAGTTATAATAGAAGTGTATGTGCATACATGTGATGATAACCTATTGGGTCAAAATATCCACAGTGCAGTAGAAGTGAGTAAAGGTGGTAGGTTAGAAAAGCAAAATCAACCTTGTAGTGACTGTCCATTGGATTAGAAAGTTCAATATTGTCTTTTAACAAAGAAGTTGTGACTGCTCTTGAGCTATGGCTGGATACTTGCTCCTTTAAAATCTCACTGAGACTGATGTTTATCTGAGCAATAAATGGTTCTTAGCCTGAAAATTGTCCCATCCCTCCATTACTAGTGGTGATAATGATACAGAAACTCTGACAGAATCTGGGAGAGGGAGGCTGAAATAGAAGCAAAGATTGGGGTTGACTTGTGGAGACAGCAGGCAGGAAGAACAGACCTTCCATAGGTGCTGCTGTTGTGAAGGCACGAAGAGGAAAAAAGGCAAAATTATTCAGAGGAAGGCATGGGCAGAAAGAGGCAGGTGGGTGAGTGTCATGTAGGGTGCTCTCTGAGGAATGATGGACAAAATTCCTCACACACTGTGCTGCTGCTGTCAGCTCCTGACAGGAACCCCAGCGCTAGCCAAGAAACACCACTGCTGGCCCAAGATCATCCCTTCATGCAGAGCTGGTTCTTCACTCAGTGCAGTTTTCAGAGGGCATCTCCCCTGCCCATGGGCATGCCTGTACAGGGCTCTTGGCTAACTTTGCATTTTAAGTGACATATTCACATTTGTTAACAGGAAGCTGCTTTTCCTGAAGTGACAGACAGGAAAGAAACACTAGAGGCCAGCCTAGGAGAGGACAGCATTGGCTAAAAATGTCAGGAAGATGTACACCAATGGAAATTCTTGTTCTGGGAGCTTAAATAACAGAGATCATGATCACATAGCTTCTTGTGTGAAACAATAAACTTAAAATTAATATATCCTAATAACTTTCTTTCCTAGGTCACACTTAAACCTCAATGGCACACTCCTTGTCAAAAATATAAAAGAAGATACTGCCCTGACTGTAAAAATAGCATATTTTAGGGAAGTGAAATTTTCTTCAGGGCAGCAGTCTCTGTGTGTCCCATCCCTGAGCACTTTCTTGCTCCCTACGTCAGTGATCTGAAGAAATCTCCTCGGCTCTTCCCAGTTAAAGGTGGCCTCCTAAAAATGGCACAAAGCAGATGTCAAGAGTAACTTTTCCACTGCCAAAACCCTTGCTGTGGAAAATTTTAATATGAAGGTCTGGGTCAGGCATGCAGAAAGCACATGGATGGAGTACACATGTAGCAAATCTTGGAGAGCACCAGTTCCCTTTTTTCATTCCATCTGGAAGGACTGGTGTGTCTTAGGCAGCCAGAAAAACAGAAAATTTTGGGGGGAATACAATATTTCATTCCCAGTTAGATACTGACTGATGCATCAGTATGTGGTAAATCATCATGGTAAATGCTAAATCATGGTCTCATGTATAATAAATGTACTGAAGAACAAAATCTCTGTATTTTTTATTTTCTTGATGCTGTTAACATGTCTTAAAATTCTAACTTAATATCTCTTAAGCTTTTGATGAGGGTGATTGGAAACAGCTGTGTCTAAACTGTTCTGAGATTAAATGAGAATGGTCTCAAGAATAAAAACTTCTTTGTGTACAAATCAAAGAACTACAGTTTCTCCAGATTTAGATTTTGCAAGGCTTTTGCTGAGTCATTACAATCTGGTCCTGAAAAAAAAAAAAAAAGTGGTAATTACATAGCATGAATAAAATGTAATTCCAGAACAGTCTTGAAGGGCAGATAGGTGTGAACTTTAAAGCTCATCACTATGAGATACTGAGCACTGATGGTGGTCTCATTACACTTAATCAAAACATTATTTAGGCCCTTAAAGGAATTTAGACATAACACAGTGTGCAAATGTTGTAAACTCCCCTAAGTAGTGAGTTGTATATTATAGTTTCTAAAAGCACTGTGAGGGAATTTAGAAATATTATATTTATGTTTATATTTATATTTATATTTCTAGTTTAAAGAGCTAAAGTAGTTTGAGTACATGAGTATGTTTTAAGAACCCATACTTAGTCTCTCTATAGTCATGCAAGATTAGCTTCTGTATTCTTGATTATCAGGACTTAGAGTGGTTTACCATCATGATAGGGATTCAGCTCACTTCAACTACCCTAATGTCAAAACATGACATAAAATATTCCCCAGGGACAAAGACTGGATGTATTTTGCATATTGTACAAGTAAGATGTGGAATAAAAAGGAAGAAGTTGCACAAAATTAATTATGGTTATTAACTTTGGGCATATAAAATAGTGTCTAAATCAGCTTTCTTTCACGTTCTCTCCTTTTTAAATTTCAATTACCACAAACTTGCATGGGTGCAGCAGCTGCATAAATGAGTCCTATGCTTCTGGAAGTCAGTAAATGTGCATATGTAAATATATGGATTAAATGGAAATTTCAGGAGGTCAGGCACACATTTGATCATCCATGTGCACACACACACACACACACACACACACACACACACACATTCACACATATATCTGTGTATCTCTGTCTATAAGTATACACATATATGTCTCAGTGCACATACTCGTATATCTGTGTATGCAAGGTGCTCTAATTCCACTTCAATTTAAATAAAACATGTATACCTAGATTTATCAGAAGTTGACCACTGTCCATCTATGTATACTTAGAAATAAATGAGTAATTGTATTTTTTTATCTTTATATTTTTACAAGGACACACAGTTGAAAACATTCAAAATGCACTATATAAATACATTGAGGTAGCGGAGTACTTTAATGCCAAAAGCAATGTGCCAGAAAACATAAAGTTTTCTGAGAATTTGGAAACAGAAAATTTGATACAGAATGACTATCTTTAACTTCTTTCAGGGGCCATGAGAAGGAGAATTTCTGGCTCCAGGGGCTGGTGACACCTTTGAAGAGCACAAACTCCACCTAGTGATAGGTTTAGTGGTGAAATTTTAGAAACCCAGCAATTCTAAAGCACAATCTCAATTGTATGGCAGGACTATAAAAATGAGAATTAAATATTTAAGTTGACAAGTTTTGGGAAAGTAAGAAAAAAAACCAGAGAAAGATGTACTAGAAATGTTTATAAAATTTTTTGCTACTCATCTGTTTAAGAAAACATTTCAGTAATAAAAAAATTTTAATATAAATATTGTGAACTTGTTAGAAAACCCTATAATTTAATACACATGCACATATAAATTGTTTTATTTGTTTAATCTTTTTTATTAAAAATTAAGACATGTAGAAAAGACATTGGAATGGGTTAATATATTCCTGCTTCTTGTTGAGCAAAGTATGTGGACAAGATAAATGTACCAATCCCTGAAACTGCTCAGACATACAGCAGCTTACAGTCCATTGCATAAACTTCTGTAGTGTTAGATTTGAGGGTAATTCCCATTTTAAAGTAATATTTCTCACTAAATTATTTCACCTTTAAAAAAGAAATTGTTCTTACAGTAACAATTTCTGCAACTGATCTCCCCTTAAAAAAATAATTAAAGTTTATTTAAATTAATGAGGGCACCATTTACTTTATTTCTCCTTTTCCACTTTACTCTTCTCAACAGTATCCAAGTGGAACAGAAACCACATGTGCATTCAGAAAAATAAGAAAATATGTAAATATAATGGAGGAACAACCCCTCATGTAAGGTTCACTGCAGAACCCAGGAGTAGCCCAAAGTAAAATAAAAGACCCAAAAGGATCCTAATTAACTCTGGCAAAGGATGAGCCAAGCATCCAGGTTTTTAGTATGATGATTGTGGTAGCACAGAGGAAGCCCTGTGAAAGAATCTGGGCACCTGCCATACTTAAAAGGACAAAGCATGCAGGTGAACCAACTCCTGGGATTAAATAAATTCTGGACACTTCTGACCTATTGTATAAAATTTAAGCAACTCTGAAACTGGGGAAATTGAAGGAAGAACTGGAAAGCAACCAGCCCAGTTGTCCCACCTTTCACCAGTTCACTGTGTGGTCAGGGATCACTGAGGGGTCACTGACCACCAGGGACCAGCAGAGTGACCTCCAGGACAGAAGAATGTGTGTAAATGGGAGGGAAAATATATTCTTGATTTCAGGGAAATTATTTGTCATGTGTATGTTTCTTCTTGGAAAATCAATGATTATGTATGAAAAATACAGTATCTAAACAGGAGCCTTTTCTGTACTCAGCCTGCACAATATTTTAGAGGAAATATCCCCTTGAGCATCAGGCTGAATAAAGAACTCCTGCTTCTTAATGCTACAGTGGTGTTAAGCAGTTTTTATTTGTACTGACTTTTGGCTCCTCCTGTTTCCTTCTGAAGAAAAGCCAGTCTGCCTGAGAAAAACATGAATATTTACCCCATAATGATCAGCCTGTCATACTGATGCCACAGTACCTCTGGTTGCATTATTTTCCTGTGAGAAAAGCTTCACATTAAGGTGTGGATATTTAGAGGATACAGGATTAGAATCCAAGTGAAACAAGAATGAGGGTTTCCAGTTTTCCCTGGGCCTGATCCCATAGGAGAGAGGCCCATCAGCTTATGCCAATTTCAGCAGGAGCAAAGGTTTTCAGCACTTCTCAGAAATAAAAGCTTTCTCCCTGTCCCAGTTTGGCAGGATACTTCCATCCTTACACAGTTTCCACTGGGACTGCTGCCATGAGTGAAATTAGGCACATACTCAAGTAACTTCTTCCATAATGGCCTACAAGGTAACTTGAAAGTTTTACTGCTATTTTTTCTATGTCAAAACAGAAAGATGTATATTTCTGAGTACCTTAAATATTCTTGACTAGGTTGTTAAACCAAGTAATATATAGAATATTATAATTTTGCAAGAGTGTCATGCTGAAAGTGGTACTCTGTAGACTGAAACAGAAGAAAATTATTTAGCAAAAACCATAAAATGCCTGTATTCAACTCTTCACATTAAAAAACCCCATATTTTGCTTTAGAACATCAACAGGTAAGGCCACAGAACTCCAGCAAGGTGCTGATAAGTATATAATTTTGACCTATTAAAATTACCAATAAATACCAAGAAAATCATCTGCCTATTTAAAATTACAGCAATCCAATCAATTAAAAAAAAGCAGCCATCAACATCTCGAGTCATACCTGTTTTCAAGTAAAAATTGCACTGTATGCTTTAAGACTGTCACATTCTCTTATATTACAACAGTTTTACAGCAATGTACATGTATTAACTTTCATCCTTCTGTCCTGGTTAGTCACAGTTTCACTGGAATTCTCCAGTGTATGATTCTGATTTTCATCTTTATTGCTTTCACCAGTTAAATCTTCCTTTTCCTTTTCTTCACTCTGCAGTGGCTTTGCAGAGCTGTCTTCCTTTCTGCTACATACATTCTTCTGGCTTGTCAGTGGCTTTCGCTTAAACAGGGAAAACTGGAGTGAAAAAAACAGGTAAAGGATATGTCTGAAACAGTTAGCAGTGAAATTCAAGATTAAAAAAACACAAACCCAGTAGATATCAAAGTTAAACGAGGTTGGCAGATTTCTCCTTGGTAATTTTTTTTTTTAAACAAAATCACTAAAAAATGTTGAGAAACATTTGCAATGTTTAAAATGTGTTAAAATAGCACACGGCAATCAGAAAAGTTCAAGTGATTGCAATTTGTTAAATTACACATTGTACAGTTTGTACAAAATGCTGTGAGTGGTGCATTTATTTCGGTTTCTTCCAAATAAGAGCCTGAGGCAAGGTCCAAACATGAAGTCCCAGAAAGTGCTCACTGTGCCTGCTGATAAATGTGTGTACTGCCATAAATGACAGTGCTTGTGCTCATTGAGACCACACTGGTGTCAAAGTTAAAGTAAAATTAAAGTTAAGTACTGCTTAGGGCCTTTGGTCAACAGGAAACTCAGCAGCCTCTGCAGGAGCCTCTGAATCCTAAAACCTGTAAGAAATTCTACTCCTCAACATGCTCATGCACCTATATAGAGAGATATATTTGATGATAAAATCAGTGTATGTTGCAAATAGATGCAGAGTAATGACCTCAGCTACTGCTTTCAGAGGCAAATAGGAAGGGAAATCTTTTTAGATAATGTCCCATAGGAATCAAGTCCTAAGTTTTCACCTCACCAGTTCATGATGTGATGAACAATCTCTCTCTCAGGGACATGCCTCTATTAAGAGGTCATAATGGGCTTTAACTAATTTCTATTATTTGGACATTTTAAAATTATTTTATCAAAAAATAAAATCAAGTCTTAAACAGGTTGCTCAGCAGTTTAATTATCTTTGCACATGATATGAGTTATTTGCTTTGGCAACTGCCCACTGGCTTCTTGGTCACTGGCAAAGTTAGAAAGAATCATCAGGCCACAAACCTTTTTTCTCCCCACTCCAGTTTTTTGGTCCTCAGTGTTCTCTGAAGAACTGTTCACAGCATGATTGTCAGTGCTTTCCTTCTCTACAATAACATAAATGTTTATATTAAATTTCTTCTGATTCATGGAAATCAGAAAAATATCACAGAAAAGCAGAAACAATTACTCTTCAGATTATTTTTGAAGTAGAGCTAAATAAAACTGAAAAAACAATCAGAATATTCAGTAAAACTTGATGCCCAGCCTGAAAAGACGATTTTTATTTTTTAATCTCTCCATATATTGTCCTGACATTACTCTCCAGATGCTCAATTTTTAAGAATAGAACACTTACAGCAGTGACAATATAGAAAATATTTTTACTTGACACTCACAGTTTCCTCTTGCTGACAGGAGACAATGTCTTGCACACTTATTTGCAAGTATATTCTAATTTGGCAAAGCTGATTTTAGGGCAGGAGTTACAGTTCAGCATGAATTTTATTCCATAGAAACAATTCTGGGAAAAGGAAAACTTTCCATCTCAGTTGATGTGTCTGTGCTTAAATTTTCCTATATTCCCTGTATGAATCATATACATTTCAAACTTAATACCAAAACTTCCAGATCACTGAATAGTGGAAAAATATTTAGCATCCCTTCTGTACAAGCGATTTCCATTATAATATTGAAAATAAATGGCATAGCTTCTTCATTATAAGGGCTGTGGTCTGTTTTATACCACACTTGTTATTTTCTTTCAAGAGAACTATTTTAGATTATTCCAAATTTCTAAAATAAAAAAAAAAAGTCCTATACATATAGGGCACCCAATTACATGTTCCCCAGCTTTTATAAAGGAATATTCAGTTCCCATAAACTGCCATGAAAACTGCAAGGAGCTTCTAGACTTACATATTCAGCATCCTGAATAGTGTTCAGCAATTATCACATCTCACCTAAAATAATCTCTCTGTGAATAGAATGAGGAAATGTCAGCTGAAAAAGATGGGGAAGAATTCTGAGCAGCTTCTTGACTGAATTGAGGCACAGGGCACATAAAGAAGTTTTCTGAGAGACAATAAAATTACCATGACTTTGGCACTGCACAGGATTCAGTCCTGCTAAGAGAAAGTCCTCGTGGACTTCCTGCACATGACTGGGAAAAGTATTTATTTCTTTCAAATCATTAACAGTTAATAATGGGGGTTTGCCTCTCAAGAACTGCTTTGCCAACTATGAACAAGGACAGTGTTGTCCAGTATTTTTATAATATCATTTAGAAAACTTTTATCTGTCTTTAGAATGTACTATTCTTGGGAATTGTATTCTTACCCTGCTGAATGATGGTCTCTTTCTGAGTAGTCTCCTCTGTCTATAGACCAAAAAAAAAAAAAAAAAAGCCAAACAACTCTTTCAAAATTGTTAAAACGAAAAAAAAGTTTAACTATTAACACCTATATGTGTTTCTTCCTCTACCAAAACCACCCCAAACAACAACTTTGCATTTACAGGATAGGTACACATGCATCAAACTCAAGTTAGTTACAGAACCAAATTCTTTCAGAGACCTGTAACTTAATAGGAGTAAATAACTTTACCTCTCCAGTTTCCACAGTGCTACTAGAACTGCTTGTCTCTCCCTCAGGTGATTTACGATCCTTTTCTTTTTCATTTTTTCCCTCTTTTCCCTCTTTTTTCTCTGTGCTTTCTTTAGTTTCATCTCCTTCTCTTTCTTCTTTTCCTTCTGCTTCTTCTACTTCCTCTACTTCTTCTACTTCCTCTACTTCTTCTACTTCTTCTATTTCTTCTACTTCTTCTGTTTCTTCTTCTTCCTCATCATCATCTATTTCTTCATCTCCATAGAAGTTTTGTTCCTTGGACAAAATTGCCAAAACATAATTTTGAAACTCAAGGTGTAGAATGATCATGATCCTCATCCCATACCAGTTCATCACACATCAGAATTTGACTAACAAGAAAACTCAAAACGGAATGTTGTAAGGAGATAGAATAAGAACAGGCACAGGAGATCTCAATCAAAGTTTGCTAATTTTAATCTGTTTTTAAAAACTGACCTCCAGGGAACATTAGGAGTGCAGCTAACTTATGTTTTGCCAATATGTGCCTCCTTAAAGAAAAAGCAATGAAAAGAAATTATTTCTGGAAATAAAGTATTTCTTTTAAATGTTTTAAATTAGCATAATTGACACAAGCAGTAATAATTCCAACATTGAAAAAAAATTCAAATCTTTTTCTCAAGAAAATTAATGAAGAAATGCCAGATACAAAGCTTTGATTTATGTGATTCAGTACAGACATTGTAATTTGAATTTAAATTATTTTCAGCCTAAGATAAACTTCAATATAGTAAAAATAAAATGGCCAAGGGCGTTATAAAATAAATATTTAAAAGCACGAATGTTATTTCTGTAAAATGTGTGGAAAAATGAATCAATTATATCCTTCTTACTCCCTTCAATCAGACTGTCATTATTATGCCAGTATGTACTTATAACAGCATAAAATGCAATATTTAAATAAGCATTCTCCATCCCATTGCAGGAATATAAAGGCCTAAGCCAAGGGCTTCCAAGGACAACTCAAGTGAAGGCACAGCAGTGCCCAGAGGAGAACATTTGTGTTCCACTGCAGCCAAGGTCACTGTGGAAAGTGGTGGGAAGTACCTGCACACCCTTTTGGAAGTGTGGTAAGGAGTCTTACATTGAACTCCTTCCTACAGCTGGTTCCAAATGTTGTCTCCCATCTGTTGTTAATGTTTTCCCTATTCTCTCTTACTTCTTTGGACTTTTGCCTGTTGTCTCCCCAGCTGCTCTCATGGTCATTAGAAGGTCCTTGCTGATGAGGAGGAGACCACCAGTGAAGTTTGAACACAGAGACCTTTGGTGGAACTCCTTTGCTAAGCCCAACTCACATATCCCAGGAATCTGAGACATCCTTGCAGGGGACTTATGGAGACCTGCATCATTCTGGAGCCCAGCTCACAGCCTACAGCACTTAAATCACACTAGATGAATTTATTTGAGCCATGCTCTTCATCCAAAATACAAAAAATGGAGGAGAGAGACACTCCTTTTACTCCAAGGAAGCCACCTGTTTAACTGAACAGCTTCCCAGAGTGACCCCATTTCCATTTACTGCAGCTTTTCACAGGTGTCTCTGGCTGCCACCTCATCTGGTACTCCTAAAATAGCAAATTTGGCATCATAACTCTGATAGCACAGTTCTGTTACTGTTATTTCTCCTTGCCCATTTACAGGCATGGTTTAGAGATTTTACCAATGGCAGGGAAGGATCTGAGATTGTTATACTACACATATGCTTTTACCTTAAAGGATGCATCATCTGACCATTCAAACTTATACCTGAAGAATTTAATAATCTAATAACCTAGGCTACTAATTAAAGTACATATATACGTATACTTATATGCATATATATACCTATAATCTCTTCATTATTCTCTTTCATCATGCTTCAGGGGGTTTATTTTCTTATTTCACTCTAAATTCCTTTTCATAAAAAGGTAATGCTGAAAGAATACCTTCAATACCTCTAAAGTTGAGACAGAGAGAAGCTGTCTGTGCCAAGGTCATGCATACAAAGTCAAAAGTAGTAGAGAGCATACAAGTGAAATATTTCAAACTGGTTTCATTTAAGCTTGAGGTTCCAGTTTCTTCAAGGACAAAACTGTGGTTGTTACTATGAAACAGCCTTAAACATTTTGTACCTATAGTATAATAAATCAGTACAGCAGAACAGCAATCTAGAAAATACAGCCTTGCAGATTTAACACAATACACATATTTTTGAAGAGTTGTCTTTTCTGATTTATTTTCATGCATTTATTCTGGTTTTCCTGTAAATCCAGACCTTCATAACTAGACATTCTTGAATATAAATTTGCTGTTTCCAAGCTTATGGGGACAAATGACTTTACTTGCACTGGTTTTGGCAAAAATATTGCTTTAGTAGGTATAACTCAGGGCGTATAACTGTCTTCTGCTAAAATGGCTGCTAATGGCTTTTCTTTGGGCAGGTTAATACAGAATGAAGACATTTCTTTTCAAATTGCTCTACAAAAAATATGGTCCTATGTCCACAGGAGAGAGGGGAAAAAACTTCCCTCTGTTCTATACTGTTGTCTCACCTGATGCCATGCTCTGGCTAAAAGTCTCACTGAAGACTGAGACACATCTCATGGCAGATCTTGCTCAAACAACAGCTGCCAACTAGGTTTCTCTGTATTTCTGTAATTGTTTCATTGTAGACCCCTCCTGCTTAGTTTATGGAAACAGCTCTGCCAGATGGGCTGCTCATAATTAGCATTTGAGAAGGGAAGGCTTATGGTATCTTTCCACATCTCCTCAAGAAGTCAAAATAATGTTTGCCATGATCATTCTATATTTCTAGAGAAGAAAATCTCAAAATGTCCCACTGATGGGACAAATTTAGTTGCAGATCTTTTTGAAATCTGGTGAAAACTCAGTGATGAAGAGAAAGCTGTAATTACTATGTGTACCATTTGAAGTGGAGAGTTCTAGGAAGCTCTGCTTTACAGAGATGTTTTTGTTTCCAGTTGCCTTGGAAACTGTTAAAAATCCACACAGAAGGTTATTAAAGAGAGTTGAGAATGAGATAGGTAGTTAAATGTCTGTTGCTGTGTGGTGTTCTGCCAAGCAGCCATAAACCAGCAATTGCTTAGCAGAGTTTTTAATCATTTAAGGAAGAGATTTCTCCATTACCTGCCCAGCTCATTAGCTTGACATGCTCAAAAGCGTTCTCATGTCCCTTTTACATGTCTACAGGATAAATGAATGGTATAAATACCAAACAGGATTTTCCCTATGAAGCAGAAGACTCTGAGTAAGTAGGTGTTAGTCCAAGGAAGTTGGGCAATGGTCATAATGCTTCATATGGGCCTGAACTTTCTGGAGCACTGGTAAAGACAAATACAAAACACATTCTACAGGCTATCCTCTTGCTTTGATGTAGGATTGAAGAGGAATAGATAGAGGAATCATGCCCTATGGTAGCTGTCATTCTGCCCTCCAAAAACCTAGTGCACATCCACGTCACTCCCGAACTGTCCATGCTGGGAAAATGCACTGGGTTAACATTTTACTAAAACAGCATTGAAAGTAACACCAACCCTGATCTTATGCAGAGATGAGTGAAAAAAACCCAAAACCAAAAAACTCAGTTTACCATTTGTAGGTTAGAGGTACATGGTTGGGTAGCCATGTAACATTTTCTTGATACTGATCAGGGTGTCAAGGCATCTGATGTGAAGTGACTGGAAATACTGCCTGACAGAACTGCTGGAAAAGCTAAGGTTCATACTGTGTTGTTTCTTACTAAACAGTTCCAGAGACAGCTTAAAACCTTAAAGTCCACATAGTGTTAGCCACTTGTCATCAGGTATTTGAACTGGCTTTCATTTTGTAGCTATTAATATAGAGGAGTTATTAGCTCAGCCACTCTAAGCCTTAGAGAAATATCCCTTACTTTAATGATTAAAGAAAGCTGTCAAGTTTAAAAAGACTGACAAAATTCAAAGACATGAGTACTCCAATGAGGGATTTAGCAGCTTATCCTTCCACTTACAAGCAATAAGGAGCCAAACTAAGCTTTCCTTCTATATTGTCACAGAGAAACAGAAGGGCTCAGCTAAATACACTTAGAGGAGTTTCCTGCAAAAAACTGAGCCTGCCACCATAACTTGTCTAAAGCTAACACCTAGGTTTCTACTAGGTTATACTGGTTTCCCAATTACACAATTTTATGTTAAAAGCACTTAACATGGATTACCTGATACTTCTAACACTCCCTTAATGCTGCTGCTGTTGTGTGAGTGTCCTGGAAAATGAAGGCAATGCTGCACTTGTAATTTCAGGCACTCTGTGCAGTGAAACCACTGGAAACCAGTTTTATGTCAGATGGGAGTTTCCACTGTTAAATGTCAAAAACTGAACTATAAAAATAGTTCTGCCTTAAATATGATGGAAGAAAACATATTGAAGTAGCAGTTGTCCTGTAGTGATACACAGATTACCCTGGACATGTGGTGGCTAATTGCCACAACAGTGCCCTCCAACAGGATGGCATCACCCTGGGATAAAACAGTGAATACACAGCTGAAAATGATGTTGGTAGAGACTGACTGAAAAATTCATTTTCCATTAAGTTTTTTTCAGCCCACACTTTGCTACCCAACATATTTTATTTACTAAAAGCTGAACACAACAACCTACAGGTCTCCACAGACCTGTGCACTTCTGTCACAGGTTGGCAGTGCACATACTTTGCATTAAGAGGATTAATCAGATTACATTCATTAACCAAGGTGTCATCCTGAGACTGCACACTGGCATTGATTACACAGAGTAGCCAGTAATTTTTGAGGGCATTCTCTTAAGGATTATTTCAGTTGGCTTTGGTGTTATTATTCTGTGGTTTGCCAGCTTGCTGCTGTAGGTGCTGCTGTAGGAGAAAGATGTATCTCTGCATTCTTCTGTGAATAAAAATAACTACTTACCAATGCATAAAATTCTAATTTAAAACTACATTCTGAAGAAGTATTTGTACTTTCAGTTTTTCACTAGATATTTAAATAGAGTCATCTAAAGTTTTATCCTCCCAGCAACTCAAAAGATATTTTTTATTTATTCTCCAAGATAAATCAACATCTGAAATAGCTCAGATGTACTACAACTTTCACATACAAAACTGTTACCTTCTCATAAAAGTTTTCTTTCTTTGGATAACAAACAGAAAATAGAAATTTCCAAGCAAAAAGGGGGAAAAAAACTTCTTTTATGGTTTTCACAAAACAACTTAAAAATTCTTTCTAGTTCTATAGAAGTTTGAGACTGTTTACATCAAGTATAATCTCTTATGAAATGTTTTACACAGTAACATAAATACCCTGTAATATTCACTCGGAAATACCACACCAAAATAACTCCTGGGTACTTGAGCAAAACAGGAGAAATATAATGAGCAACTCCAGAATATGTTGGTGTTATCTGAAAAACTCACTGTGTCTCTGGAAGATATTATACTGTATAAAATGAATTCTTAATGCTAACAGACACAGAGGAAAAAAAAAAAACTACTTGGGAATATTGGCCCACACTTGGATGCAGATTGTGCATATTTTCCAAATCCTTATAGAAAAAATTGTAGTGTCTGGAGTTTGTCATGCAGCTCTCACATATTTGCAAGTGAATGAGGACAGTCACTCCTTCTGCTTTTATTGTGCACATAGCTCAGATACTCCATGTCTTTCCCAAATCCTGTACTTTTCATTAAAATCCTGCTGTAATAATTCTGCTTTTTATTCAGTGCTTTGATAAAAATACTGGTAAAGGCAAATTTTTGCCAAAGAACGTTTGCAGGAAGATTTTTGCCATTCTCTGACTTGGTATATTCCTCAAAGAACTGGTCCGTGAGTCACTGCTAAAACCTCCACAGACTGCAAGACTGGGTCTCAGGGAAGAGCCCCCACTTCAAAATTATCTGATGTAAATTGGTAATTTTTACACAACCATCACTAATCTTTAAGCCCATTCTCATTTCATAGATTTTTCAAGGCACACCCAGCTCAGCAATGCAAGTGCCATCAGTTTCCCCATGGAATTGTTCTGTAATTCCTGCCAGCACTTGTGGAAGCTCTCCCTCAGCCACTGCAAGGCTGGCTGTACAGCACAGCTTGATTTCATTCTGTACCCTTGATACAGGACAGTTCAGGTTTGCTTTGTCCTTTTTCTCCACACTGATGATAATGAAGTGCCTTGTAAAAGAGGTTAAATTTTGCAGCAGTTCTGCTGCTGTGTTTCTAATTATGAAAGTAGTTTAGTGCCTTGGATAGATGCTGGATTGAATGAAAGTGAAGTATTTTATACTTCCTGTAAGAAAGCCAGGCTCTGCCAGGCTGGCTCACAAGCTCCTTTTAGGTTGGTATTTATTGCTCACTTTGCAGTCAAACAGCACAGGCTCTTGTACTAACAATAGTACACAGGGGGGATTGAACATTACTCTTCAATATTATTGTGATCTACAGCCTTACTAAAGAGATAAAGGCTTTGTTTAATATAAAATTCTTCTTAGAGCCACCTTTGTTTCTCTCTCACACACTCTCCATATGACAGCACAAATACTTTAAATTTCACACAAACCACAAATGAGACTCTGTGTGAAAAGTGTGCCAGTCAAATTATAAGGCTGTAAATCCACTGAACCTGGGACACTCCAGCAGACAGCCCTGCAACCCATCACAGACGTAAAGAGTAATTTCTGATTTTTCAATGCTGGAGAAATAAGAAAACCAGAATGGTAAATATTTTTAAACCAGACATTTCAGGGCCCTGGTAAGAATTATTTTCATAACTAAGCATGGGGGTTTGAGATAACAGTATTAATATTTGTTTAAATTATTATAGCATAGGTTGACAAGCAAAAAAGCAATGAGCACTATCATGAATCCTTAAAAAAAGAGAGCGATTAAGTGTACTTGCTTCTTCTATTGGCAATAGAAAAATAAAACTTCTGTTGCTGTCTGCAATGCAATTTTCTGATGCCAAAGCTGTGTCTCCAAAATCCTTTCAATATCCTTTCAATTCTCTTCTGTCTCCATTAAAACATAAATAAGTGTATAAGAATGTTACAGCTCAGTGAGTGGCTTTGGATCCCAAACATGCCCAGAACTTTACTGAGCACAATACCATGGGTTTGCCATTTCTGCAAGCAAAGAATTTGTTCATTTGTTCATAGAATGCCACAGTACTAAACACTGTCACTTCCACAATTAGATGAAAAATTACCCTTTCACATTTACTTTGCCATTTTTTGGCCTTTTTACAGATCCTTAATGTTGTATGACAGATAGGATCTAAAAGGTAGTGTCATCTTGGGAGAAAATAAGCTAAAATTTATATTAAAAGATACCAAATGGTAAGGAAAAACTAGGAGGGAAAAAATCCTAACAGCACTGAAAATAAAAACTAGATGTCCTTTCAGCAAAATTCTGAAAGGCCGTGTTCCAAAGAATCTCCATATGGTCATCCAGATAAGAAGCTGGAACAAAAATTAATGAGCAAAACCTAGACATTTTTTGTAACTTGGAGAAGGACATTTTTGTTATTCAGCATCAATTATGCAAAGAGATCTACTATCTGAACAAATGCTTTGATATGTTCAGCTATAATGGAAAATCTTATCTGCTGAAATTTTGCAGACACAAGAGAAGAGCTGTGTTACAGAATATTCCAAGGTCACCCAGAACACCCTCAGCTCTAAGCAGAGCTGTGAGGCAGCAGCAGATCTGCACCCCAACCTCTGAAAATGCCAGAGGTCTTTGTATTGCACACCCACTGTAAAAAGCAGCATCTGTAATTCTGGGAATCTCTGTGAGACTGTGCAGGGGATTAAAACCTCTGACATGAGCTGCAGGGGATGCCTAGAAATTTGCATGTGCTTCTTAACACTGAAGATGTCCAGTGTTGCTGCTCTTGAATTAAACATGTAGGTGATTGATTGCTGGTTAACTGTAATTAATAAATCAATAAACCACTTATTCTTGACTTAAACCACAGAATTGAACACTTTTTCCACGTGATGGTCATTAGGGAATAAATAATGAAGAGGGAATAAGTGCTCTTTTTTCTAGTACAGGAATACAAAGACATCAAATGATGCAAATTAAAAAGAGGAGTTACTTCCCCAAACAATGTGTAAAGAAATCTAAGAATTATTTTCCAAAACATGCTAAACAGGCTAAAAATTGATTGTAAGAAATTCGTGTGAAGAAAATGGATGTTAAAAGTAATACATGTATCTGCTAAACTACAAATTATTGAAAATGCTGAATATATTCATTATACTGAATGATTACAGGGGTGAAGTAACACTACATGTTTGTGCTACCCAATATTCGAATTTATTTTTTTTCCCAGGTACTCACCAGCAGCCACTGGTAGAAAAGAGATGGATAGATCTTTGGTCTGGGCAATTGTCTGTTGTTTTCTCTCTCTAATGCAGGATTTCTTTTCTCTATTAAAAACTAATCAGAACTATTTCTGCCATGTTTCTTCAGTACTGCATATAAATCTCTTTGTATGCTACAATAAATACCAAGGATATACTGAATTTTCAGAAAACCACAAGTAGCAAACTTCATAAACCAGAATGAGTCAAACTAAATGAAATTCCACTCATTATGCTAATGAAGTTTCAAAGTCCCCTGAAAACCCAGAAATGGTGGCAGAGAGCCCAATTTATATAACGAGCCCGTGGAAAACCCTTAGAAGTGCTGGAGTAAAGCTCTGCTTTTCCACCACCACAGGAATGATCCACAAAACTACATAAAACCAGTTCTCAAATCAGTGAATTTTAATCTAGACAAAACAAAGAAGAGGAGATGACCATAAGCTGGCTTCCTTCACTTTCTTGGAAAGCTTTCTGCTATCAGCATATGCTAAGAGAGAAAAAACAAATAGTCCTCATTTTCCTAAGAATTTACATTAAATGCTGCAACCAAACAGTAAATGAAGGGCCATTCCTATGTGGAATTGGAAATCACTTGCTTTAAAATGCTCTCTTTTTTTTTCTCTCTTTCTCTCTAGGAAATACTTTTTACTAGAAAAAACAGTGTTGTTTTGTTTTTCACAGCCCAGTTTTGCTCCAATGATGAATTCTAGAACCATGAAGAAGTAGATGTCATATCCAAGAAACCCAGTTTTAGGCCTATAAAAATACTTTTCAATACTACTAAACTTACTAAGTTTAATCACAGTAACATCCTAATCTTTCTAAGAAAGATAAAATAACACATCACAGCTCCACTTAGTTTCAAGGGGAAGTGTTTTCAGAGGAATTGTGATAGCACAGCACACTGGCAAAATATCCAATGACTCCATTGTTAGAGAGATATTGGGAAGGGCATTAAACTGATTAAATATTCTCTAACAGAATATGAGGATACTTACCCTGCTCCAAAGACACATGCTGATGTCAAGACAATGTGCTCCAGAAAATTCCAAAGTTTGAAACAAATGTCACAGGGAAAAATTCAGTCACTGGGGTAACATTTTGCTGTAGTTAGGCACAGCACACCTGAACTGATCTTACCTTCAAATGCAGCATGTGGAAGGGGTGAGTGAGGCAGGAAGGTTGGACCTAGACTAGGATTCACTGGCAAACTACTGATCTACTACAGGCTTTGTAGAAAATAAATTCTGGAGACATCATGTCAAAGATTGTTTAATGCCAGCATCTTACAAAACAATAATAAAATGTTTCATAATATCAACATAAGTATTGATTCCATTCATGTTTTTATTGAATGACATTTACTCATTTTGATTCCCTTCTTCTTCTCTCCTCATTTACAAGTAGGGCTTAAACAACTATTTTTCTAGAAAATGTCAATATTGAGATCTGTTTGCAAAAATTTCCGAGACCCCCCATTGGCGTAATATTCAAGTAACAATTCTGCATGAGTCCCTATGTCTTCATTTGCCAGTTCAGTCTCTAATGGTTGAAAGAGTGATGCATTATATTACAAAAATAATTTGCAAAATTTGTTTGTGTATTTTAAGGAAATTCTGAAAGTATTAACTTTGTCTTTAAAAAAATCAGACTTTCTTACCACTTTCTTTACTATTCCATCTGGCTTGTTGATTTGCCTCTTTTTGGAGATTACAGATAGGGTTTTTAAAAACCATAAATATTCTCCAATGAGGAGAAGTTTTGGCTCTGATCCTGGAAACATATGTGTTTCACACAGCAACAACATATATTCTCCCTCCTGGAATAGCTCAGAGTTAGAGGACTTATGTAATGTAGTCTTTTGTAGGCAGATATAGAATCTTTTGTGTATTGCACAGTATAAACAAATAAAAAAATGTTTTAGAAGTGTGTATTTCAAATTCTTAGTTCTATCCAATCACCAAGTGTGATATTCAAAAAATTATCCCTGTACTCTAAAGTTATCTAGGCCAGATTCTGAGATCTGTGTGTGCCTTTTTGCACAGAATTATGTGCTGACAGCAAATAAGAAGTCAGCCTTAAGGCCCTTGCAAAGTCCCAGGCCATCACTTACCCAGGCCTGCATTTCCATTACCATCCGCTGACCCACGTAAATTTGGCAACTTGTCCTTTCTTTAATTTAGGTCCTTGAACATTGTACCAATGTATGAACCGAATAAAAGTAGGGGGAATAAATTATGGAGTGATGTGGAAGAAGTTTTACAGAGAGCCAGAGAGAAGTTTGACAAAAGGATCCATGTTTACCCCTGAAAGAATTTTCTACCAAGGTTGTTGACATAGAAACCAAGAAAGAAAGAAGGATAAACAAGAGAAACCTACAACTGCCTATTTCAATGAGCACTTTGTTTGTCTCTCATGACCAATGAGTAAAGTGTAAACTTAGGAGTTTTGTAAGAATGTATAAAAAGCATGCATGCTATAATAAAAACAGCTTTGAAGCCTTCTGAAAATGGAGTGTGTTGCTTTGTATTGTCACTCAATTACAACAGAGTGATACCAAAATTTTAAAATATGTACCTTTGCTAATTTACTGAAACTCCCTTCAAGTAAGGCACATTATCAGTAAACTGCCCTGCTACTAAAATTGGTGATTCAAAGGCAAAGATTACACTGTTACAATGTATAATTGATTTGTCAGCATATTACACTTTGATTAAGAGGCAAACGCAATTTACCTCCTCAGCAATTAATGTTTCATATATCATACATGATAAACATGATTGTGAAAATGATTGTATCAATAAAGTATGATTTCTCTCATAAAAGTATCCTGAATCCAAACATTTTCTTCAGTCTTTTTCAAGACATTGGCACTTAAATTATATGCATAACAGTTTGCTTTGATTTCATGAAAAGATTCCTTCAAGTAATAAAAATTGATCTGTTTCCTGAATAGGCTTAAAATTCATCTACAGTAGTCTATGCTACTTTAGTGTTAAATAATGAGGTAGCACATTGTTCCAAAATTGTTCTGGATTATGTAAACCATTTGCTACATGACGTTTGGATTTCACGTTTTGTTTAGAGCTGTTTGGTAAAGCAGCACTTCCTGTCTTTTCTGGCTTCCTGGGTTTGCTTTTCTTTTCTGGAAGTTTACTACTATAATTTTTCCTTTTATC
Organism: Melospiza georgiana; assembly: GCF_028018845.1. Taxonomy (NCBI): domain Eukaryota; kingdom Metazoa; phylum Chordata; class Aves; order Passeriformes; family Passerellidae; genus Melospiza; species Melospiza georgiana. Next base: position 111,752,369 of record NC_080431.1, read on the forward strand.
TTTTGCTTTTTCCTCTTCTTCTTCCTCCTCATCCTCATCTTCTCCCTCATCCTCTTCTTCCTCCTCTCCTAAATCCCCTTCCTCCTCATCTCCTTCTTCCCCCTCTTCCTCTTCATCTTCTCCCTCCTCTCCCTCTTCCCCTTCTTCTTCCTCCTTACCCTCTTCCCCTTTTTCTTCTTCCCCCTCTTCTTCTTCTTCCTCCTCACCCTCTTCCCCCTCTTCCTCTTCTTCTTCTTCCTCTTCACCCTCTTCCTCTTCTTCCTCTTCCTCCTCACCCTCTTCCTCTTTTTCTTCTTCCTCCTCACCCTCTTCCTCTTTTTCTTCTTCCTCCTCACCCTCTTCCTCCTCTTCCCCTTCTCCTTCTTCTTCTCCTTCTTCCTGTCCTGCCTCTTTCCCCTCCTCTACCTCTTCTTCTTCCTCTCTTGTTTCCTCATCTCCCCCTTCTTCCACTCCTTCTTCTTCTTCCTCATCTTCCTCTTCTTCATCCACTCCCTCTTTTCCCTCATCTGCCCCAACACTCTCTTCTTCCTCTCCTACTCCCTCATCTTCTTCCACTCCTTCTCCCTCTTTATCTTCCCCTTTCTCTTCATTTTCCCCCTCCTCTTCTTCCTTTTCATCTTCTTCCCCCTTGTCCCCTTCTGCTTCTGCCTCTGCTCCTTCCTCTTTCTCATCTCCTCTTTCCTCTTCCACTTCATCCTCCCCATCTTTTCCTTCTTCCACTTCATCCTCCCCATCTTTTCCTTCTTCCATTCCATCCTCAGCCACTTCCTTAGTTTTTGTATTTGCATCTTCCTCAACCTGCTCTTCTTCAGATACCTCTTCTTCCTTCCCTGCCAATGATTCTCCCAACTCCTCCTCTTCACCCTCTTTGTCTTTTTCATTTTCCCTTTCTTTTTCTTCTTCATCTTCCTTTTCATCTTCTCCTTCCTCTTCTGCCTCTACCTCTTTTTCTTCCCCTTCCTCTGTATCTTCCCCTCCTTCCTCACTCTCATCTCTTCCCTCACTTTTAACCTGTTCTTTGTCTTTTTCAGTGCCCTCCTCTTTCTCATACTTCTCCTCCATATCCTCCTTTTCTCCCTCGCTCACCATTTCTTCTTCCTCCACCAACCTGCCTTGCTCATCTCTTTGCTCTTTGCCATCTTTCTGGCTGAGCTCCTCATTCTCCTCTGCACCCTCATTCCCACTTTCTCTTTCAGCTTGTGATTCTTCTTGTTCATTTTCTTCCTCATTATCTTTTCCCTCTTCATCTTTTTCTACTGAAACCTCATCTCCGTCTTTGCTAACCTCACTCTCTTCTTCCTCCCCTAGTTTACCTTCACTGTCAATTGTTTCATCCAGTTTTTCTTTCTCACTTTCACCCTTTTCACTGCTTTCATTCTCCTGCTCCTGATCAGATTCCTCCTCATTCTTAATTTCTACTAGCCTGTCTTCATCAGGTTTATCATCAGAGCTTATTTCTTCCTCATTCAGGCTTTTTAAATCAGTCTGTTCTACATGCTCTTTCTCATTGTTTGTAGCTTGCATCTCCTCAATCTCACTGTCTTTTTCTGAGTCCAGATGTGTCACTGTCCTCCTTGCCCTCTGCACAACTCTGTGTTCATAGAAGGCCTCTTCCTTAAGTATATATTTTTGGAGATCATTAGTACTTTCCTCAGTTGAAGATGATGACGAAGTTACAGATACTTGTTTCAAAAACTGATGCTTTTTTTTATGATGCTCCTTCTGTTCTGCACTACTTTGTTCTCCTGTGACATTCATTCTTTCATACTTGTCAGATTTTTCAACACCATCCTTTAGTTTGTTTTGACTATCTGCTGTTTTTTGACTCCCTTGCTTTTTAACAGGATTGTATTCTTGTACAATTAATGAATCAGCCTGGGGCTGATCCCTGGGAGCAGAAGGAAGTACCTCTATTTTAAGGGACTGCTTAGATTTAACAGCTTTTGGCTTTTTATTGGAAGAATTTAATTTTTCAGTCAGAATTTGATTTTCAGTGGGAAGATTATATCTTGCATCCTCTCTGAAAAATTCAGGATTTTCCACACCCTCTTTTTCCCTTTTCACTAATATGCTTTTGTCCTCAGTAATTTCTTGAGCACCACTTTTCAAAGTACTATCACTTTGTGCATGTTCAGATTTACCCTTCTTTATACTTTTTCTGGCCACAGGCTTCCCTACAAAGGCACTACTCTTTTCTAAATCTTGACCAGTTGACTCTGAAAGTGAAGACTGCTTTTGTAAAGAGCCAGACTCTAATTTTGAGCCCTCCTTTGTGGAATCAGAATCCTTGTTTTTCAGCCCACCCTTACCATCTCTTTTCAGTTTCACATTTTTATTGTTCTTCTATTCCACATGAGAAGCAGAAAATTAAAAAGAAAGAAAACAAGCATTAAAGACAAATGGCAGCAAAAGAAAAAGGTTACAAAAGCATCTGAACAAGAAAAGAAACAATTTGTGAGAGGGGACTAAAAGACAGCATAAAAGGTAGAGTATTTCACATGAGATGAATTTACAAGTGCACATATTAGAAGAATGCAACATCCTGGTAATGATCAGTGTAGTGCTACACCTTTCCCACTACCCAAGGAAATGCAGCAGGAACTGTGCAGCCAGTGCCACATCCCATAAACCAGAGCAGGGGCAATGCATGAGGCTGTGCAAGCAGGAGGAAATTCATACAGTTCTCTTACACCTTCCTCCTTTCGAAATCTTCTGATGCACTCACTGTTATGCCCTTTCTAAGAAGTTTTAAAATATGTTGTATTTCTGCTTTAAATTTTACACTTATTTAACAAATTATGAATTTAAAAATCTAAAATAAAATTGTAATGAAATATAACAAAGTGCTGAAAAGCTGGGATCACTTTAGGAGTGAAATATAAAGTACTACAAAGTACTTTAATTTCATAATTAAGACCAGTATTATTGCTTCTTTAAATATACTTCATGGTGAATATCTGTAAATAAAATCTTTATTTACACTGTGTCCCAAAATATTTTCTTAGCAACAAACCAGTAGAAATTTATGCTACCACATGAAGTTACAGGGTGTATACAATAACCTCTAGCTTCTTAAATTAGTGAAATATTACACTCTTAAACTGCACTGGATATGTGGAGTTCTAGGTGCCTGCCCAAATTCTCTCTGCCTTCATGCAGCTTCTTAGAATTTTAGGTCATGGATATTCAGAAAATTAGCAAGAGGAGGTCTATAAAATTTGCCTGACTTTTTAAAAACTCAAAGGAAAATAATGAAGTAGTAGGACAATACAAGAATTGCAGATTTTTAAACATCAGTATCAATATAAAATATGTAATTAGTTACAGTACCTTCTGTTTTTGGAGCGGTGATAATTTTAAGGACCAGTCACCAGGATTCAGCTTCATTGCATGTGTCTGCAAAAAATAAGATCTCTATTAAAAAAATAAATATATTTAATACAGAAAGCAGCATCAAAGCCCAATTTTACTAAACAGAGCTAGTTTATGAATATTTTAATATTATGCACAGTCAGGGTGAGACAAACCTGTATGATCATTCAGCTCAGCTATTTCACTTCCACACCATCATTTACTGCTTAAAAAGAGTGTGGTGAATAAATGTCAACACCTAAACTGCCTGTAGAGACTGAACACTACAGACATGTTTGAGATCCACCTTCCAGCCCATATAACCTCACCTTCCCTGTGAGGTTACAAATAGAACCTTACTTCATTATCATCACAAACTTAAACTCCACATCCAGTTTGGCACCACAGCCTTGAAAGAACATCTTCAAAGAAATGTTGCACAGCAGAATTTTTCCTTGGAATCTAATGCTTTTATCTCTTCCACATAAAGCAAGAAACCAAAAGGCAACAAAAAATACCACTAAGTGGGAATATATAATGAAATTTTGCTCATCCCTTGCCATATATTCCAAATGACAATATAATAATATTGTTTGCTGTTGATTATTAACTGCTCATGGTTTAACTATATTCTTTTTCAACACAGTAAGCATGAAGAGTTCTGGTTTCAGATTCTCAATAATTTGTATCATCAATATAACATTAAAGGTTTTTCCTCCTCTTGTCACATGTGTCAATAAGCTGTATGTTGCCACAGTCTAGGAAAATTGAAAAAAACTATGCTGTAGCAGATTGTTTTCATTCAGATCCAAGAAGAGGAACCATTTATCTTGTATTTTGGCAAGTTTTCCTGATAGGCTTTTTTACAAATTTATGTTTAAAATTTTTTACATGTTTTAAAATTGATTCAGGACAGGTATAAAACTGAAAAGGAGAAGGAATTCTAGCACATAAAGTGTGTAACATGCAAATAATGCTTCAGTAAATTAATGGAGGCCATGCTGTGCATTGGATCTGATCACATTTTTTTCTTGTAAATAAAAATGAAGTTTTATAATGTAAATTACTAAGTACTTTTAAATGCAAACAAACAATAATTCCTGTAGATGTTCAATCCCTCCAGCATAACTGTGGCTGCATTAAGGCCAGGACATGTTCCTTCTGCTGAGAGAACAAAATGTTTTGGAAAGTTGTACAAGTGATAAGGTGAACATGTTTTTTAAATAAAAGAAATATGTAGGAACAAGCTGGGGGATCACCAAATAATAAAAATGTCTGAATTTTGGCCTTCCCTTTAATATGATCCACCTGTATCAAAAAACCTTTTCTCAAACAGGAAAAGATGCTCTTCTGCTTCATTTCCTGCATTTCTCTGTTAGAAATCATCAAGAAAAGCAAGGTCAGAGATAGAGATCACCATGTGGCCTCCAGCATCCTTTTCCTTTCCTTTCTGATTTCCAGAGCTAAAGCATGGGGAGGCATTGCACTACTTGGACTGCTTCATGTCACAACACTACTTTGAAGATTAAAACATATTTTAGCATTGGGTGATGATGATACAAAATGCATGCTCATCTAACAGTATATCAGTATGATGTGTGTCACATATGATCTTCTGGTAGTCAGGAATTCTGCATTAGAACCTGGAACACAATTCAGTTTCTTTGTCTTCCCCTGCAAAAAATTACTGAATTATAGTTCCATTACTGGAATATATTACCATATTTAGGATGTCAGTTGTATCCCCAAGGTTTCTGTCGATATTTTCATTATCTGAATCTTGTTCTGAAGAGTCTTCACTAGGTTTATCATTTTGATGATTATTTTCTACAGGTAAAACAGGGGTAAATAAACAAATGTCACAGGAACAAACACTGTACAGCAAACAGAACACCCCACTCTTATAAAATAGAGATTATTCCTATTTTAGTAACATAGAACTGAAATCCTCAGATTCTTCACTCCCCCAGCCCAAGACACAGCAAAACCACTTCCATCTCCTTTCATCATTAACAACAGAGGGAGCTCAGCAATCTGGTGAGTTGCACAGTGGTACAGTGCACTGTAGATCTCTGACCATTTCTGCAGGCTTTAAAAGCCTAAATATTACCTGGGAAAGAGATTCTTTTGGATAATCTTTTTAATAATAGTGTAGCAATTAGACCAAAGTAGCTGCAGTTGTGTTATATCCATTGCACCTTATCTGTGTTATAGATGGAGAGACAGTGAGTTTCATGCAGCATTATAAAAATGTCCCTAAATCATTAAGCTCATCAGGTCCATGACCATTTTGTACAGCACAAAGCCTGAGGTTTTAGGTCTAAGAAAACTCCAAAAGAAATTGAAATTTCACTGCATTGCTTTCCTGGAAACAGAAATGCTGCTGGACATGCTGGCAGATTTAAAAATAACCATCTTCATTCTATGAATGAATTACTTTCAAATTAGATTTGACTGTCCAGTAAATCTGAACTAACAGTTACACAGAAGCTTTGCATCCTGCACTCTTCAGCATTGTTCTTTCTAGGAAATCACACAGGCCCAGGATGCCAGACAAGTCCAGAAGTGCTCTAGAGAATCTGTGCCAAAGTCCAGTACTCTATTATGGTTATCCAGACTTTTCCATCAGCTGGAATATTACAAATCCTTATTATCTTAGATAACAAAGAGTGAAGAGTACTTCTGCATTTCCAAGTGAAGAAGAAAGGTCCTGTAAGAATTAGTAGACCTCTTTTCTTATGTTTTCTTATCCAAGTTCTTTGTAGGCTTACCTGTGTCCTTAACATTGTTCCTAACTTCTTTTTTTCTGTAATTCCTTTTTTTGTGTGTGTGAAAACAAAATAAGTAGTTAATGTTCTTACAGTATTTTTGTGAATCTTATTTCTAAAGGCTTAAGGAACCACAGGTACAATCAACAAATTGTTTTTCTTTCACTCAAGCCTCCTCTTAATCTTTAAACTTGTTTTGCAAACATGAACAGTGTGAGAAAATTTTTGTCTGCATTTCTCTGCTTTCATGCCTGTATGCTGCCAGACTGTCCTGAGGTAAGACTGAATCTAAACCTTCTTTCAGGTTCAAACTGCACATTTGTTTATGAATTTTGAGTCAAGCCATTCTTATCAGAAAACAGCAGCAAGATGTGGGGGCACTTCACCTTTCTCATGGTCTCCATCCCTCCCAGATTCAGCTTTAGGACGACTTGCAGAAAACCAGAATGGGCTGGTGTTGCTTGCCACAGGCAATGAAGATTTTAAGAAGCTTTTCCCCATTGCAGGCAGAGTTTGTGCCATTCGAGCAAACTGCTCTGGTGACCTTTCCTTTAGGAGATTGAAAAACAATAAATTGAGAAAAAAGCTAGAAGAACAAAATGTAAGCATTCTCTCAGATTAATCAGTGGCATTTGCTGTTAGCTTGGGATACAGTGTTGCAACTTAATAAGCAGAAACAAATATCTTTTAAAATTTTAATTATTTATAGTCCTAGAAAGTGGACAGGTACATAAGGAGATTTTTAAGATCATCTCTATGGAATGATTTCAAGTAATCCTAAAATATAAACAAAGGAGAAAAAGAATTTTTCTTTTTATCCAAAATGAATAACTAATCTCCCAAATAACATTAAGATATTTAAAAGGTATTTAATCCACATATCAATATATTTTTATATAATAAATTCAGCTTTTGGTAGAGTTAGTTCTCAGATAGGTAAGTGAAATAATCCAATTCATTGTGATGTTTAAGGAAATCACCTGGAATGTGTAGCAGAGATATAAGAGCAGAAAGCAATATTTTAAGTAGCTACATCTAATATTCTCCTTTGATATTTTATAAACTATAAAATTGTTTAACATATTAAAAGATTCAGAGGGAACAGTGAAAGAGTCAGGTTCTTGCTATTTTCAAAAAAATATTTCTAAGTTTAAAAAATGCAAAGGAACAGGTTCTACATTTTTCATAAAAAAAAAATTACAAATCCAATTTGAATCTCCTTCACAGAAATAATTAAGCAAAATCCGACTAACACTTTTTTCCTCCTGCATCAATTTTTGGGACCAGGGTAAATGTCTGTTTTTCATATTATACAATAAAATGATAAAGCTTTAGTTTAAGAAGATATATTTAACTGCTTGGCACATGCTGTGATTTAGCTTTTAAAGTGGTTTTGATTCCTGAAAGAAGTATTGCAACTCTGAATACCTCGGAGCTTACCCTCTCTCGACGCCGCATTCGTGCTGCTGATAACTGCAAAGTGTTTGCCAGCACAAAGTCCCCTCTGCTTTGAGAGGCAGCAGCAGCCAAACGAGGCTCATACAAATCTTCCAAGGGTATTTCAGATCCTTTAGGCCTTGGAGCAGCAAAAACCAGCATGTGACAACCCCCACAAGCCACCTACAGCTCAAAAAAAGGTCTGATTAGTTCATTTGCAAGTGTCAAGGATGCACTTTTCTTACAGTTATGTCCAGGGACTTAGATGATAAGAAAGAAATGTAGTAGAAGTAAGACATAGCAAGTGGCTTCAAATTTAGTTCCAAATTACACCAAGATAAAAGTACTTAATTATGTTTATTAATGATTAGTGATCTATGTTCACTTCTTCTTAGTTAAACACAATGTATTTGTACTGAACAGAAGACAGGACAATCAAATTTTTATATAAAATATAGCAAAGATGTTTCCACTGATTTTCAAGAGACATTAGCTATTTATGTTGATAAAAGTCACTTGAAAGCAATACTGATAGTTTCAAACCTACATGTTTTATTTTTTTACAAAATCAGCAAAATGTAAAATAAATTCAACATCCTCCAGTAGACACAATATTATTATATAAAGATGAGAGGTTTCACTTTTTAGAAAGTTTAAAACACTCACTGCTTCCAATAAAACTTCCTTCACCTCTAATTCCAGTAAACAAACAGAAGTGATCAATAAACTTCTGTTGCAAATTTTGTTCAATCTTGAGTCATGTTAACATTTTTGATGCTGACAATTCTCTGACATTTCCTCCACACCTCAAGAAGCCGATGAAAACAACTTCCCTTACACAATTCTCAAAAAAACTACTATTCTTGCTTTCCTGTCCACTTTGGATTTAAAAAAAAAACAAACTCAAATTTTCTTGAGGTTTAAAAATATCCCACTGTACAAAAATAGTCAAAATTTAAAAGATTACTCTCTGGTGTTTACAGAAAATATATAAATTTTCCCATACTTCCAACTATCCAGGAGTAATAAATAATTCAGTTTATGAGCTACCACAGCTCTGAAGACCAAAACACCATAGCACAAGAGTACTGAATAAAACCCTGAAGATGAATCTGTATGTCAAGCCCAAGTCAAAAACATTCTAAACTAAATGAACACTGTGATAAGCATGTAAAATATCCTCTTTCCTTCAGTTTCTGTTGTCTACTATTTAAATGTTACAGAAAGAAATAATTCTATAATGATATTTCAGCTCTCATTAATAATCTGTTTCATAAAAAGATAAATATTATGATGTCTGAGAGGAATGAGCAAAGATTTTACCAAAAGGACTGTGAACTTCAAGAAATTGTAACACAGAGTGGGATCAAACAGATTTGTAAAACTCTCTTCTCCAAATCCTAACTTGCCATGTCGTCCATCTCCAAAAGTAAACATCAGGCCATTCTCTGCATGTGGGAATAAAAAGGATGTTAAAACAAAGATTCAATAGAAAACCAGGACAGAACCATCATAAAGTAACAGGCTATTAAAGTAAGAAATATTTCCCTTCCAAAAGCAAAATCGGAACAATTATTTTTAGATCTTCAACAGATGAATATTATTTAAAAATATGCATGTTTTCAGACAAAGTACTGTCCGAGATGTTTTTCTAGACAATTTGTAAAAAAACTCACCCCAACAAAATAATAAAATTTAAACTATACAGAAAAACAATGGCTTCTAAACAAGAATATTTGTTAGCAAGGCATAATTAGGAGGTTATATAATTGCCCAAGAGATCCAGAGTTATGCATGGCATGGCTGTGAGTCAGAAATTCCTGTTGAAGTCACCTTTCTCACTGGCTCATTTCACCCTTAGAACCAGTAATGGATATGTCTGCTCCTGCTCATTGTATAAGGAAAGCTTTTACAGCATAATAGAGAGTTCTAGAAGTGGTTCCAGAATTTTGCACTCCCATACCTGCTATCACAGCAGTGTGGTTTTCCCCACATGCAATGTTACAAATTTTATGCCTCTTCAAGCGTTTCAAAGGCTTTGGTACTGAACTTTCAAACACAAAAGTTCCATGTCCCAGCTGCCCATACTGTCCAAGTCCAAAAGTGTAAACATCTGTCTCTGAAAATATACAGACAAAGTTAACATCAAATATGCTGATACATATATTATTTATACACGTATTTATTTATTATATAATTATATAATGTATTATACTATTATATTATTTGTTATATTATTTATTATATCACTATATTATTTATAAATAATTATATGTAGTATATAATTTATACATATATTTATATAATAGCCTAAATTCTATTCTCCAGATGGAATGACATAAACATAATTCAAAAAATGTTTAATCAATTAAAAATGTGACAACTAGTCAATTAATTTACCAATTATTAATATACAACAAAATTAAAAAACACGAATTGAAGCACAGAAGTATACACAGAAAAGAATTTTAAATGGTTCAATGTGTGATATATTTTTTAACATCAGTGCAAAATAATCCACTGATCATATGCACACAAAACAAAAATTTAAAAATTGTATGGGAACTTACATACTGCAATCAATTAAAGACTAAATGTTTATACATTTATATGCATTTTCACAATAGCCTCATTTTAATTACTCATTAGCTCCATGAACTCATTAGCTCTATATGGCCCTAAATACAACAGACAAGACCTCATAATTTGTATGTAAGAAGAGACTGGAACAGTAAGAGAATTGGTTTCAGTATTCTGCTCAGCTACCAGATCAGTCCTGCAATAAATACAGAGAACACTATAATTGTGCTATCTTGTGACAGAATAATCATCTTTCCACATTTATATTTTGTCTGTTTAATGGACTGTGTGTGCCAGGAAAAAGAATGAGAGCTTCTCCAAAGCAATAAAGATTCCTGGTGTGTCCACCCTTGGCACTCCATCACTACAGGGGAAGATTGTGAAGCTTGGAAATCTTGATGAGGTCATGCTTGAACTGAGAAGTTCTTTGGGAAAAAAAGGAGAAGTTTTCCTAGAATTTCATTTCCTGCCTCTTTTTCTTTTGCGTGTAGGCAACAAAGGAAAAGTGAGAGAATTCCTACTCAAAGCACTTGAAAAATTATTATGAAAAAACGAAAAAGATTATGAATTGACAAAAAATATTCTATGTTAAGTTAAAAGAACTTTCCAACTTCAAAGGAACTGTGATGAAATAGTACCACTATATATGGAAATGTTCTTTCTAGGAAAGTATTTTCATTTCTGTTCCTTATAAATTGTTCCATAATAAGATGTCATGAATTCACACCATAAACAAAAAAAGCACAATGGTCTCAAATTTTTTATAAATTGTAGACAAAAAGTATTGAGCAAACCTGGTTTATTTTACTAAATGTAATGGTAAAGCTCCCTCTGCTGGAAATTTTAGTGCAAGACAGTAAAACCTTCTTGAGAGCTTTATTAAGTAAAAGTAGCAAGAATTTTCCTATAATATTTAGACTTCCTGCATAATAATCAAGAAACTACATCTGAAAGCTCCTGAAAGACAGGAGCTTTCTCTAAGCAAACAAAAGTCTCATCTTTATTTTAGTAAACTGTTTTCTCAGGATGACTGATTCAAAAAATTCTGTTTAGAAGTACTTAATTTCTTTAAACATTTCTTTGTAAACTGGCAGATATTTTAACTACATGGCTTTACCTGATTAACATAATTACTTTGAATGAACTAAAAGTTTTTTTCTTTAATCTTAGCATCAAATATGCAAAGTCTTCTGCATTTTTTGTTGAGAGGGAGATGTTCTCAAATGTTAACTTTAAAAGTGCAGGGAATTTTTTCTTTCCTGTGTTTCTACTGAAAATGAGGAAAAAGGCCAATCCCAAGCCAGGTTAGAGTGCCTTTATATGATGAAGAATTTCTTCTGCTGCCCTTATAGACCAGTGGCACCTAAATGTGCTCATCCTAAATTTGCTTTTTAGTGAATTATCAGGGTAGAGGAAGAAAAAAACCTTGCACCTTTCTTAATTGATTCACCACTCTGGTGCAGAAGTGGGGTCACACCTCACTAATAACCTCCTTCAGTAGAAATGAGGTATTTCCTCCCATCTGTCCTTATAAATACATGGAAAGAGGAAAGTATGGAAAAGCAACCTCACACACTTGATAAAATGGCAGGGGTGAATTTCATCATTCTGAACACAGCAGCAGCCCAGGAGAGGGCCCTTGAAGGATAAAGAGAAATGGTTGCAGAGGATGCACAGAAGACAATGGCTTTGCTGTTCCAAGTGACCTCCAGCACCTGAGTGCTGGAAGAGCTGCTTCTTTACTTCCTAGTCCTCTTTTTGGAAGAAAGGGGATATTTCCCTGTAGCTGTGCTATCTTCCATCTTTGCAGGCATCTTTTGTAATCTCTGTGATCATTTGCACTATCAATAAAACACTCCTAGGCAAA